>NC_132812.1:1267500-1867500 GCF_048594095.1 Paramormyrops kingsleyae
AATAAACATGTTAAGTGCATATATATTCCCTTTTTTCTTGAGTCCGTTTGCTCATGCAAAATTAATTGTGATTAATATAGATTCAAAATGAATGATATTTAATCGTGATTAATCTAAATTAATCCACAGCAACCCTGTGATTAATCTGATTAAAAATTTTAATCGTTTGACAGCACTAATATATATATATATATACATACATACATACATACATACATACATCATTTCTTCCATGCTTACCCAGGGACTTTGCCCTGTTGCCATGGTGATAAAGCCACACCTCTGGCTATCTGAATTGACAGGTCACATGTCCCACCACTCTACAGCTGTTTAAACATTAGCCTACTAATGAGAAATAAACTAGCACTTTTTTGCCTAGGCATTTAAATTTACTACATAGCTTTATCAATAACAGCCACAATGTACAAAGTCCTAAGGTTGCTATGAAGCCAGTCAATGGAATGTCTAATCTTTAATGTATTATGAATACCTTCATAATGCATAATAAAGGTCAGGATTAACAATTAAGTATGCTTTGTGAAGCATTATGAAGATATTCGTAGTGCATTATAGATAAGACCTTCATAGAGCATCACACAAAAAACACGTCTATAACGTCTTATGTCTTTTTATGAATAGTTAAAGCCGTGTTTATAATACTTTATTGATGTATAATGCAATGTATAAAGTTAGGTATGCATAATGCAATATAATAACTGCTTTAGGTAAAGTGTTACCAATATTTTTCCCCAGCAAGGTAGTGCGTGGATCATTATGGAGGCGAAAATGCACTTTGTTTTCTGTCTAATGTGATTAATATCGATGTTTTATGGATTAAAATATATGCTTTAAGCATAGGATTACTCTGGAATATTTTAGCACACAACGCAACTCGGACAACCGGATCAAGCAAGTTCTTTCGATTGCAAAGATGCATGCGATTCATGTCTGTGCATTATACCTATCCAAAGTTACGAGCCTGAGGTTAACAGGTGCATGCATTTTGTGTTAGTTGGGTTCTAAGGGTTAAACATGTGAATATTAAGCCTTTGTGATAAATATTGAGGCATTTTTATGAGTGGTCTTGACTGGTCTTAAAATAAAACCGAGTCCTTTATTTCCGAGATCGAGACAAGACAGAGTCAAAATGAAGTTGATTCTGAGAGGAGACCAAAACCGCAAAAAGTGGTCTCGAGACCAAGACTGGTCTCGGGTACTACAGGACTATTTAATGACCTCCAGGTATTACTTTCACAGGATTGCCAGCATTAAGAAGCAAAATGCTATTTTGAAAACAGATAATTACTGCTTTGCAGTTACATTTTTACAGATATGTAACTCACTGTGGTTTCTTTTTGAGACAGTCTTGCTTCCACAGCGTGGATAATACTGCCCCCCCAGCCCCTCCAGAACCCCCTGTTCCAAGCAATGGCCACAGGAGACCACTTGATGTTGGGTGGATGGCGGCAGGCAATTAAAAATTCAATCAATCAATTATTAAAGGAATTGGACACTAAACAATATACATTATACTATATACAAACAGGCAACATGATAAAGTCCTAGTAGGTGTGTGCTGCCTTTTAGACCCACCATTCCAGCTAACAGGGAAAGCTCCCAGAATTTCAACCAATGTTACGTGAATCTTCTCAAAGCTGGCAAAGATCATTCTTACTGTAACATAATGGAACGTTTTTTCCAAATTTTACATTAAGGTTCTGTCAGTGTCAGCACAATATATTTTTCTTTGTACTTTGTTTTGCATTAAATGTTGCTTTCCCTATTCTGTGGGTGAACAGGCAAACCTATAAACTACATTTGCAGTGATGTCCAGTTTTCCTAATGAAATCGTGGCAGTCGACAGCACTGACAAAGTTTATACAAAGTAGAAGTACTTTGACTACGAAATGCAGTTGGACATCTAATCGAAAGCGCAAAATAGAATTAAAGTGCTAGAAGGAGCTGTACATTATTATCGTTGTAAAATGTCCAGGTTTGTGATAAATGTCCTTAGGTCCCTAAATGTAACATTTTGTTGTGCCTCGATCTACCTCGTACAGTTCAGAATCACTCTTCTTGGATTTTTTTGCTTTTACTTACAGTCGCTATCGTCCTACTTTGCAAACAGAAACGCTTGATTTGCACATTCTATGAACATGTAGCTCATTTGCCTTGATCATCTATCGCTGTCTGTGAACAACTGGGCAAGATCACAGGTTCATGCACGTACACAGATTTAGATAGTTTCGATATTTCCAAAGGCCAGGCTAGACAAATTCGAATATTGTCCGTACACATTTTTCTTCACGATTAAGTTTGATAAATGAATCGCCTCAATAGGACGCGTAAGCTGAACGCGTTTCAGTCAGAAGAGGCTGGTCATATGTCCAGAAAGCACAGCTTTCATTGAGCTTCTTAACACTCAATTTATTGTGCGAGCCGGCATTTATAATGTACAGGGAACAGTAATATTCTCAACGTCTTTCCTCGCACTTCAAAAACAGGGCAGTTTATCTGAACCCTTCTGACACTAATGCTTTAATGTAGGCATATATGACTTTTACTTCCCTTCTATCACTTTGCATCTTAACGTCAGACGACAGTATTCTCTCATTTGAAGATTAACATTTACATTTTTGACCTAAAGTACCTTAGGATCCCTGGAAAGATACGGAGTCACGGGATCGGCTTCCCACTCAGTATCAGAATGACGAGTCATGCGTTTTTGCACTTACGGCTACACACCGCTGATTTTGAAACTCTCCGGAAAACCATGCCACTACACCTTCAACAGGAAACGCTTGATCAAACGTTTTTTCCTCCCTCGATAAACGATACTTATTGATTAAGCTTACCTGTAGATGAGGAAATGTTCAACAGGAACAAAGCACAACCCGATGTCAAACTAAGACCAGTTTTGTGTTGCATAATGCGGAAGTTAAATGGATACTAATACATAATTGCAGGCCTTCCTGAAAACTAGCTAACTAGATTTTATCCAGTAACAGAGGTTTTACAAATACGGACTGCAGTCCCCCCTTAAGAAACACGTGTTACAGCAACATCTGTAGTTCTGGTTCCGACAGTTAAAGAAACTGACGCACGACAGATACCAAACAATCAAAAACCAGAAAATGTGGTACTTTTTACTACAAAAACAGGACTTCAAACGAAAACAAGGTTTCTAAGAATATCACTTACTCCAAATCCCATTCTCCGGCTTTGTGTAAATCTTCAAAAATATCTAAATCCCACTGACTTAAGATATAATAAAATTAAAATCTCATGTACTTTACTGCCTCCGACTGAGCCCCACTCACACGTGTCACACACTAAAAACCCCCTTATCTTAAGCCGCGATTCAAAAGTTTTTATACCAGGTTCCTCCTCCGGTGACGTCTGCTCCATTTGCCATGGTAACAGAAAAAAATAGGCGGAGTCTGCAGTACGGTTCAGTCTATTGACCCAGGCTTTACAATGAAGCCATGTGTTGGATTTTTGCCTTTTATGTAAAAAGGGGTGAGTCAAGAATGATAGCTCTCCTTACAACATGAGTGTGATAACATGCAGTATATTACATTTATAATTTTTTATGTTTAAGTATAAAAATTAATAATTTAAATCAAATTGTAAAGTGTGGGTTTCTGCGCATTTCGACTAAAAATATTAATCAACTTAGGGGTTAACATTATTTCAACAGACTATTACAGGGCGTTCTTTTCTTTTCTTTTCTTTTCTAAATAGTATGTTCCTATTCATTCTCTTTAAACCCAGGCATCCCCCACCCAAGTAATGGCAATATGTAATATTCTACAAACTTAATGAACAGATAGGATTGCCGCAACATCTTTAAAGTTACACACCTTTAAAATTATACTTGATGAAACTGATTAAATAGGTGTACATCCATAAAATAATTCTCCTATTGCAATAATCTGTTTGACCTTGACCACATGAATGAAAGGTGATCTAACATTTTTTTATACAAATAAATAATTAACTGTTTAACTTAGTATCTAACTAGAACACTGTCTCCAAGGTCTCATTTACAAAAATGCATTTTATTAGCATGCTGGTATCTGCAGTATTGACACTGTTCACACTTAGGAATATCTTCCCTTTTTATATTTCTCTTTTTCTATTTTGTCATTTTTGGGTTATGCGTGAAAAGTTATTAGCAATGTGTGCTTTATGATAGTGATCTCTGCAGGGTTGGGGCCATTCCGGAATGCATTCATCAATTCCAGTCCAAATCAGGAAATGGAACTGGAGATGGGATTGGAAAAAAAACTATGGGGAACAGAATTGGAATTGAATTCGAATTTCAGGGAGATTTAAATTCCAACTCCAGTTCCATTTTCTGATTTGGATTGGAATTGACGAATGCATTCCAGAATGGCCCCAACCCTGGATCTCTGTCTGTTCCACTCATGAGCAAAGGTGGAACTGTAAGGCTGGTTACTTCTTAACTTATTTTCATTTTTGATGTTTCACCAAATTTTTTTTGTAGTTTTTTTTTTTTTAAGTGTCTCAAGGAAACACAGGTTTAGGACCCTTTGACTTCCAAAACCCTGAGCCATACTAACTTTGTGAAGAGATTAAGAAAAACTGTTTACAAATTTAAGAAAGGTGAGTTGAAGGCCAGTTCTTGAAGATTACGTGTCACCTTATGTGAATTTTAACCGAGTCAGAGATCCAAAAGTAAAAGAAAAAAATCATCTGAACACTATTGCTCTGATGAAATCTGAAGAACAATTTTTGTCATAAACACCTGGCCAAGGGTAGTCACATTGGTAAAACCCTCAGTGTTTGAGTTTGACTTTTGTTCTTCTTCCATTCAATTTTTTCAACAGATTGAAGTGTCACCAGTTCTGATCTGGAATCACTCTTTTTGTAACGGAGCCTAGAATTTTGTTGGAAACTATCATGATATGTCTGCCTTGGATTAAAGTACAGTACTGTACGGCTGGGTTTCCTTATATGTTTATCGCCATCTGCTGGGACACATGTAGCACATTATTAAATACATGCTGTATATTTTTTGCCTGTACTGAATAATATGCAGAGGGATGCCCAGATTCCCTGCAGCATAATGTTTACACATCTCTGTTATAATATTTGTATTTTTTATTCACATTTTTACGATTGACTGGGCAGTCACTCATAGGTCAGCAAGGCAAGGGCGTAACTTTGGCTGGAACATTGGGGGGGTTGAGGTCTCCACCCATTATGGGGGAAACATGATTATTGTGGGGGTTGTATTAGCTGGTTTTGATTTATTGGGGGGGCTACAACCCCCCCCCCCCCATAATTTATGCCCATGCAGCAAGGGGTGAGTCAAGAATGATAGTTCTCCTTGCAACATGAGTGTGATAACCTGCATTATATTACATTCATAATTGTTAAATCAGCAGACAGCATCAAAATGAGAGAGGTCATAAAATATGCAAGCAGGCACATTAAGTACACTGCACATTGTGTATTGAGAGGTAAGTAGTGTAACAATGGTACACAGTGTCCTGAAGCACACAGAGACTCTCTGTCTGGCTGAACAGGAATGGCGGTTACTCTCTGAGCATGTGTGTGGGGGCACCACCCTCTGTCTGGAGAGTATTTCATTTTTTACCATGAACAATTTATGATCCCATTGTTTCTGACAAAAGAAAGATATAGTGTTGAAGTTTGAGTAGGAAGTGACATTAGGTGGGAGGGCGGGGGGTAAGCAAATGGAAACAGTCATTACTTGCAGCTATTGTCTCCTGTGCTGAACAGAACACAGGATAATGGTAACAATAAAGCTCTAGATCTGAACTTATAATGCTTCATCAGATACTACTTTTTTATTTTAAAGGGGGGAAAAACTACAATGTTAACCGACTCTTTATCCCGCTTTATCATTCTTCCTGTCCTTGACAGTGATGTTGAATGTCAAAAGTCTAACTGTTTGAAGGGGATTTGTATGGTTTATTCTGCATTGACGTGAAAACTGTGTAAATAGATTTTCAAAAAGTAATCAACCTACAATACACTAAAGGTTTTATTTTTTATTTATTGTTATACTTATTTATTTTTAATTTGACCAAATCTGGAAGCTGCGTGTAAGTATATGGAATGTGCCACTTTTGGAAGTTCTGCTTGACATGGAGAACAACACATCTAGACAACTTGCAGGACAGTACAGTCAGATGACACATCAGAACAAGATGCACTTAAACATCAAGGAGAATAACAAATGGAGATGACATACAGAACAACACAGTCAGCCAAAAGACAGAGAGAATGACACATCAGTACTACATTCACATCAACACAGTTAGACGACACATCAGGGCAACATGCGAAATGACAAGGACAAGGAGAATGACAGGCAGAACAATAGAGTCAGGGAGGAGGACATATTTCGTTCAGCTGACATAGACAGTGTGCACGTCGACATATTTTTGACATATTTTGGCCCCATAATCCTTATAAAATGAAGTATATATCAATACTTACAGGAAAGTTAGTACATAACAATAACAAGCATGATCCAGTTTGATAATACTGCTGTGTGAACTTCCAGTAAAATTAAAAGCTGAATGTTGCAATCTGTTAGACATTTCATCACCTTCTATCATGTCAATGTAACTCCAACATAAACCTAATGATCTTAATTCCATTTCTCACATGCATCTGTATTCTGGCTTTTTTCACTTTTTTTTAAAAAAGTTGACATCTGACACTTACCACAAAACTTAAAATACAGACAGTAAGGCACAGGACATCCTGAAATAGGAAGCCAAACTTACTCGGGACAGCATAATACCAACTTGGAGCGGCAGTTACTGTGTTGCTACAGCATTAATTGCTATTTGTGCTATGGTATTAATTCATATAATGTACAGAAACAAGGAGGCCTCATCACTGAGAATCATTATGAAACTATGGCAACCACATCATTGAGATATGCAATAAGCCCCTATCCAAAATGCATAGTTTGAGTAGAGAAAACTGCAAATTTTTCTTGTTTGTGTGAAAATCATGTTGCATACATACTGTATACTAGTTGTTTTTTCAGTATGGACTGTAATGAAGGTACAAACATTACCAACATATTTTTCACATTTAGAAATGTCTCCCAAAGTGAAGTGAAACAGATAATCAATACAGTTGTAACTGTGGGCCTGTTTGTGTGGGCTCTTCTTTAGGTTTCCTGACTGCCTGATGTCTTTGAAACATTTTGTTATTTACCCTACTGCCAGTATCTTATTGAAAGATAGGACTGATCTGCAAAGTGTTTCAGCTTCACAGGAGGCTTTTGAAGCCACCCGGATCCAATAGTCTATCCAGCACACACCACAAACAAGCTCTCACTGTGGGCAGCCTACAGCTTTTCTGCTTGGGGAAAAACCCTCGCTACTGTATATAGACTTAGTTATTTTTCAGTAGCCTACTATGTCACATATCCTTGCGTAAAAAGAATGTGGTTTCTTTCTGTGTGTAGACATTTCTCGGATTTTACCTCCCAAATGAATTGGGACATATTTGAAGGAAAGATTATTTCAGAAAAAAAGCAAGATAAATTCTCAATATAAATATAAAGATTATTTTTTTTTTTTTTCATTAGGCACTTACTTCACCAGTGTCCTTGCCAGCATATCTGTTTTGTCCCTTATTGTGTACATTTCTGCTGTTCCAGTTTCACAGATATCTTTCCAGAGAGGTACAGTATTAGCCATTTACATTATGATATTCGGTTTGCGCAAATAGGAAGTGCAAATTTTTCCCCGGTCTTAAGATTTTGTTCAGGACTGTACATTGACACTTCCATGTCTCACTCTAGCCAGTGTAGGGAAGCAGTTAAAACAGGATGCTGGGCTACACCTCCAGGTGTGTGGAGTTTAAATCAAGGGAGGTAATGCTAAGATTTATATAATTCCCTTGTCAGACCTCATTTTAAATACTGTGTCCAGGTTTGGTCACCTTACCACAAAAAGGTAGTAGCTCAAGTAGTTGCTTTAGAAGTGTTCCAAAGCAGGGCTACAAGAATGATTCCAGGCCTTAGGGGGGATGCCTTACGAACAGAGGTTGGCAGACCTTAATTTGTTTATTTATAAATAGTGAGGGAACACTTTAGTTTGGATCTGAGAAAGAACTATACTTCTCACAGCATGTAATTAGAATATGGAATAGTCTGCCCGAAGGGGTAGTGCAAGCTTCCTTCTAATCTGAACTTGACAAGATCCTGCCAACTTCAAATTATTAGTTTAATTCCCTCCAAGTCTGCTCGATGGGCCAAAATGGCCTCCTGTTTGTAACTTTCTTATCTTTTTATGTGCACCACAGAGACACTCAAGACAAGGACAAAGGACATCAGCTTATGGGAAATGTTTTTTTTTTGTTTGAGGTGAGTTAAAATTGCAGGGCTATACGCAAAATTACTAAAACATATTATTGCAGTTTTTCTCTTAAATAACAAAGAGCTACATTGAGTCTGGGTACAGGAATCCCATAATGTCAGGTTTGGTGAAGGATGAATGTTTTCATTCTACCCATAAACACTAATTTGAGGTTCACACTAAAATTTGGTGCTTCCTTTGAGGAATGTACAGGCGAGATTAGGAGTATCTTGATTAAAGTGGATAACAAGTAAAGCTGCTCTCTTCTCCTTCCTCACAACTAGGAGACATTAGCCCATGCACATAAAAAAAGAAGAAAAAATTGAGTATTTCTCATCACCCATCTGGACCTACCTTGGACTACGTTTTTGAATTGGAAATTTTATGTGAAAACTGAAAAAGTGGAGTTCTGGTTTCTTTTACCATGGCAATAGCTAATCGGGGGTGCGTTTCTCGAATAACGACGGAAGTTAGCATTAACGATGCATCGTACTATGGTAGTTCAAACTAACCAACATCCGAACAACGACTGTTTCCCGAAACCGTCGTACCACAGTAGTTCGAACCACGGCTGCGTTTCCTGATAACGATTGGTCTTAGCGCTTAAGATCGTTTTCTACGAGTCATTTTGCGAACGTTCCGTTATTGTTTCATGTGCATTTCCCAAAAATGCACTTAATACAATTGCACGTAGCCCTGCTTTAAGTGCTACTTAGGAGACGCTATACATTGGTCAAGTGCTGATATGTCACACTGTAGAATGGCTCGTTATTGTTGCACATGCTGTTATAGCAATCCATCTAAGTTTTGATTTCCGTTTCTTCTTCTACTTGTGTGAATGTATATTCAACTCGAATAACATAAAAAGTCCTGTAATTTCTTCTTGAGCAAGTTTAAAAACATAAATTAACTGGAAATGTCGTTCTGTAAAAACACTGTCTTGCTCCAATCTCGCATAAAACAAAGTCTAACAGTCCTTGCCGGAAATGACAGCAGCATCATTTTCGATATTTATATGAAACCTTAATTATTTAAGTAGAATTATTTAGCAATTTCTTTATCAACAATTGCTTATCTCACATCAAAATAAATAAATAAGTAAAGAAATAAATAAGCTCTTACATTTATTTTTGAAAAGTTTAGCCTAATTATCTTCACCTGATATGCAACTCTTAGCTGCTCTGAGATATTATGCAACAGGCAGTTTTCTTCAGGTACTTGGAGATGGACTTGGAATAAGTAAACCATCTGTGTTCAGAGCTGTACAAGCAGTCACCTATGCACTGCTTCCACTTGCGGCTGAACACATCCAATTTCCAGCATCAAGACAGGCCATGTCAAACATTAGTATTTTTTAACACATTAGCATATACCACAAGTCATTGGAGTCATTGATGATACTTTGATTCCCATCAGTATGCCTTATGTGGATGGCCATACATATATATGCCGCAAAGGATATCCAGCAATCAACTGCCAAGTAATCTGTGATCATAAGTGTTTAATCACAGACATTGTTGCAAGGTGGCCTGGGAGCACACATGACTCCTATATCTTTACCAACTCATCTGTGGGTCAAGAGGCCCAAAACTCAAAAGGACAGTGGAGGCTGCTTGGTGACAGCGGATATCCATTGAGGCCATATCTGTTGCTAATCCTGTCAGTAACATTGAGGCACATTTCAATGAGGCTCACCGTGTTGCCCAAAGTATTGTGAAGCGCACTTTAGGAAGGTGGAAGCTACGCTTTCGGGCTATTCACAAGTCCAGTGGTGGTCTTCTCTTTGTGCCACAAAAGTGCTGTGCTGTAATCACAGTAACATCTATGTTGCACAACATTGCAGTGAGGGAAAGAGTGCCCTTGGACATCAGGGAGGAAGATGAAGAGGTGGAGGAAGAGAATGAAGTTGAGATGAGACTTCATGATGATCCACCAAGACATGTTCAATACATGGCTGGGTTTCATGCATGCCAGCAAGTAATTGACACATTTTTTTGAGTTCGTCCTTTATTTTTGTCATCTTTAAAGCACATTAAATATTTTCTAGTAAATACATTTGTACTACCCTTGAAATGTCCATATACAACAGTGTACTTTTTTTTTCATTCTAACATTTATGTCATTTTTATTTTATTTCTTTATTCGTTATTATTTCTATATTGAATTGTGTAATGAGTAGAAAATAGAAATGAATAAAAATATACGTACAAATAAAATAAAAAATTACTTTGAAGAGAAGTAAATTTTAGGTGCAATTTGCCGGTTGTCCAGCAGGTGCCCTGATAACTCTGTCTCCTAAAGATGCACTTAAGGCTTTACGATTACTCCAGAGCACTCATAGATCTACAAAGATTTTCAAGTGCTACTTAAGTTACGATGTTTTTGGGAAACCGACCGTAATATTAAGATCAGTTGTACGATCATTTTTACGAACTTCTTAGGCTTACAATGCTTTTGGGAAACGCAGCCCACGTTAGTTAGTTAGGACTTCTGTAGT
This sequence comes from Paramormyrops kingsleyae, assembly GCF_048594095.1. Classification (NCBI taxonomy): domain Eukaryota; kingdom Metazoa; phylum Chordata; class Actinopteri; order Osteoglossiformes; family Mormyridae; genus Paramormyrops; species Paramormyrops kingsleyae. The sequence continues at coordinate 1,278,376 of NC_132812.1, forward strand.
TGGAACTACAGTGGTTCCAGCGTTGATTGGTCAGACTCACGGCGAGTCGTGCGCAACAACTAACAAAGCACTTTCACAGCCGGTCGCGTACAAACACTCGCGAACTGTGTAAAATATATAATAATCACACACACACACATATATATATATAAAATTTATTTATTTATCACATAACACCAATATGAAAATTAGCAATCGCGCAAAAATAATGCGACGCTTCTTGGAGTGATAAACAGAAGAACTTTTAGCTATGACACTGCATTTTTTGAAAGACGCTCCATGTGCTATTACGTTGATTGCAGTTCATTGTGTTTCAGTCACACTATGACCACGTACAAATTCCTGGTCCGATGTTGTCACTTACAGAATGTTAGTGGCTGACTGGAATGGACAGGTGCGTGTAATATCCAAACATTACAGACGTAATTTCCCGAGTACAAAGGCATGGATTCGTATCTGACCGCTGTAGTGTCATTCTACTCTTCCATTATGGCAATGACAGCTGTAAGTGTATAAGGAGTACTTCATCAAAATGCTGTACTCTTTTCTAAGGCGACTGTTGTCCCTCTTAAGTTATGTGTGTAATGAAGAAACTGCACAACACCCAATGGTCTGCATAGGGCTACAAATACACACATGTATACACATACAAGGGATAATGATTTATTATTATTATTTTTGGGTTTTATTATTTTCTTTTTATTTTATTAATGTTTTTTTATTAATATTATATTAATATCCGGCAGCCACATTGCAGGAGCCCCAGGGGACCGTGGCGGCGAGCACACAGGCTCCGTCGGCGGCCGGCCACACCAGGGCAGACCGGACCCCGGGCCCAGAGGTCCAAGGGCCCCCCCACCCCCCAGCCGGGACCCGACAGAGCCGGAAGGACCAGGCCCTGACAGGCAACCGCCGAGAGTGAGCCAGCACACACCAGAGCAACCAGTCCCAGACATCGAGAACCACCAACGCATCGGCAGCCGGGGAGTGTGGCAGGGGGCAATAGAGCCTGAGATGTTATTTCAGGTGGAGTCTAAGACCCAACCTGACACATGCGTATAGACAAACAGGCGTACACATACACAAGCATACGTTCCCACCCTCATGCACACATAAACATATATTCACCCATTCGCCCAACATGAAGACACACAGAAATGAACGCCGTACACACACTCACACTTCCCATACATACTCTATACTCCGAGATCCCGGCACCACCGCCCCCAGAGGGGCAATCCGCCACCAGACCTCGGAGATGGATCCCTTTTTTCTTCTGGCATGAGGACAAGAAGACCACCCCGGACCCCACAGCAGCCGAGAAGCCCACCAGCCCAGACCCCGACCGGACGGCTAGCTCTTCCCAGCCCCCGGCTCCAGATGGTGAACAGAGAACGGGGGTGTGAAAAGACCCCATGCTTCCCTCTGCCCGCTCATATGTGGTGCTGGTGCATGTTGTTCTAAAGTGCTTTAAAACAGGGGAAGGGCAAAGTACCCCCCCTCTGGAGCCAGCTCCCCCGCTGACCCCCATAAGCACCCCCGTTCCCCGAAATCCACCCAGGGCGGGAAGGCCCAGGCCCATCCAGTCCGGGGCCCAGAGGAGCGGCACCACCGGGCAACCATACCCCACCACAGAGGGAAAAACTACACCCACCCCACCATTCAGTCAACTCCCAGACTACATAAGACAATAGACACCTAGGTTGGGTCCATTTTCCGACTCTATTGGATTCCCCCCCACCCCCGCAGAGTGGATACCTCTAAGGCAGGGGCCATCTGCGGACAGATGGTAACAACCTCCCTGCCAGCTAAAGAGGCCCCCAGCCCCTCCGACGCGGCAAAGGCCCCCGCACCGGGGCCGGGCCCCAGTGCACGCGCTAACCCACACCCCGGTGACACACCCACCAGGACCCAAGCCCCCTCAACCCAGCCGGAACACCAGCCCGGAGGCGGAGCGCCCCCAGAACCCCAAGCCCGCCCTGGACCCACCCAGGAGCAGCATGGCCACCAGACCGGCAACCTACGTCTGCCGGCACAGGCTACCCCAGCAGCGCTGCATGCAGCGGCCAGAAAGACGCCACCCAAGAGCCACCAAAGCCCCATCCAGGCCAGGACCGCAGTCCCAGTGCCGAACCCCCCCAGAAACCCCCTCCCCCAGGGAACCCCCAGACGCCCCAAGCCCACATGCCCCCCCCAACTCCAACAACAAAGACCGAAGTGAGACAAACCTGCGACCCCCCACCGCCACTAGGTGATGGAGCTGATCAAAGGAGCCCAGAGAGATTGGTCTAATGTGGCGGCAGAAGCTGTATCAAGACTAATATGGTCCAGCAAACTCTCTCTATATTGGTTGATATTAAGGTTATTTTTATTTTTCCAGTTCATGAGGACAGTCTTCTTAGCAATGCATAAAGCGGTGAAAGCCATGTGGGTTGTGTTAATCTCTGTAGTGACACCATCTAGGTCGCCCAACAAGCAGACTGAAGGAGAGGCTGGAATGGTACATTTCAGACACTTTGATAAGTCCTCACAATTCCTGCGGCAGAACATTTGAGCAGGTGGACAGAACCAAAGAGCATGGATGTAATTGTCAGGTGTATCCCCTTGACAGTGAGAGCAGTTGTTAGAAGACGTAAAACCCATCCTGAACATCCAATGCCCTTTATAGTGCACTCTATGCAGGATATTGTATTGTATTAATTGTAAATTGGGACTTCTAATTAGTTCAAAGGTTTTTAAACATGTCTTAGACCAGAAATTGTGGTCCCAGCTGATTGATAAATCTGCCTCCCATTTTGCAATAGGAAGGGTTAGAGTTAATACCTTTACAACTCCAATCCGGGAAATTTATCATATTATTGTTTAGTAGTATGTCAGGGTTGTTCCAGATGGGAGTACGTTTGCATGGGATTAATGAAGACTCAGTCGTTTTTAGAAACTCCCACCATGCTGTCAGAGAAGAGCTGATACTGATGCTTTTGAAGCATTCGTGTCGTTTAATGTTTGAGCTAATGAATGGTAGATCCGAAATCTCTATGTTATTGCAAAGTGCCTGTTCTACGTCTAGCCAAGGTTCATCTAAGAGAGTATGTTTTAGCCACCCTGACATGTTTTGAAGCCTGTTGGCTAAGAAGTAGTGGTGAAAGTTAGGCAGATCTAGTCCTCCTTTGTCCTTGGTCCTTTGCAGCATTTTTAAGCTAATACGCGGTGGTTTATCTTTCCAAAGGAATTTAGAGATGGAGGAGTCCAGAGATCTAAACTAGTCAGGTGATGGTTTACTTGGAATCATTACAAATAAATAATTAATTCTTGGTAACACCATCATTTTTATTGATGCAACCCTTCCCATGAGTGATATGGGCAGGGACTTCCATCTAACCAGCTCATCCTCTACCTTCTTTAAAAGTGGGATGTGGTTTAATTTAGTTAAATCTGTCAGCCTAGGTGAAACATCCATCCATCCATCCATTTACTTCCGCTTATCCGAGGTCGGGTCGCGGGGGCAGCAGTCTCAGCAGGGAAACCCAGACTTCCCTCTCCCCGGCCACTTCCTCCAGCTCCTCTGGGGGGATCCCGAGGCGTTCCCAGGCCAGCCGAGAGACATAGGGTGCTTTCACATCTGTGGTTCGGTTCATTTGGTCCGGACCAAGGGCAACAAATGATACAGTGTAGCATTTTTCTGCCGTTTTGGGTCCTTTTCACACCACACTGATTGCTCTTGTCCGAACCAGTTGAAACGAACCAAAATGCAGTCATGTGACAACATCTACATCACTCGTTGGCCAGATGTGCCATTAAACGTATTTCGTAAACTGCTTTTTAATTGGTCAGAATTAACGTGCGGGAAAATTCCAATGGAACTCCCGGAAGTAAACAAAGCGAGGAGACAACAAGCCGGTAGACAACATGCCGCTATTTAGTATGGAGGGACGACTGCGCTGGCTGATTGTATCGCTGGTCATCGTATACCATATAGTTTGTATACATCACTTTAGACAAACTATACATTTCGAGAAAGAAGCGCGGATGCGGCTGAAAAACAATGTTTTAATGCACTGGAAACGGCGAAGGCGCATCGCAAGTCACTTCAGGAGGAGGCGTGAATTCATTTTGCGAAACTGTGACATGGTCATCTTCCGGAAATATTACCAACGATCCATCAGGTAAGTTAATGTTATGACCTCTCTCTCTGTTTAAAATTGTTTTCTGTGAGCTTCTGCAGTAAAGCCTACACATTTTCATTATAAACATTCTCACTATGCTGTGCTGGGTCCTCGAATTTGAGAGAACTGGGCTTGGAAAAGTCATTGAATTCGATGTGGTGTGGTAACCCTGCCTATGCTTCTGCTTGCTTGTCATTAAACAGTTTAATATCTGTCCAGATTGCAGGCCTATGTTAGAGCATTTAGTACTTTTATTCAAAGTAACAAACCTTATTTAAAGTGTATAACGTTAATAGCAAAATGACATTGCCCCAATTCATCTAACAATAGTAATAATAGCATTTACATATGATAATAATAATGTAAATTAAGAGATATTTTTCTAAATGTTGTTATAATGACTAGATGACCAATTTCTACTTTCTATTGAGCACAGGAGCATTTGGACATATCCACGTAATCATAGTTGGTGGCCCCACATCAATGCCACCTGGACCGATGATGACTGGCTGAAAAACTTAAGAATGCAAAGAGGCAGTTTCAGACTACTGTGTGACACTCTCCGGCCCTGGCTGACCCGACAAAACACTAAATACAGACAGGCAGTGCCTGTAGAGGCTCGTGTTGCAATTTGTATTTGGAGGTTAGCCACAAACCTGGAGTACAGGTCTATCTCACAACTGTTTGGTGTTGGGGTATCACCCAAGAGGTTGTGACTGCCATAAATGTAGTAATGAAACCTCTGTACATCAAGCATCCCTCTGCAGCAGAGTTCAGGCAGATAATACAGGGTTTTCGAGACAAATGGAGATTCCCTCAGGTGGCAGGTGCGATAGATGGAACCCATATCAAGATCAGAGCTCCACCTGACAACTCATCTTGTTATTACAACCGGAAGGGAGACTATTCAATCATTCTGCAAGGTGTGGTGGACCACAGAATGCGATTTTGGGATATTAATGTTGGGCGGCCCGGCAAGATACACGATGCCCGTGTTTTCTCCCTCTCGTCATTGTATGAACACGGCAGTGCAGGCACTCTTTTACCTCACTGGACTGAAATGTTTGAGGGGGTCGACGTGCCTCTCTTTCTCTTGGGTGATTCAGCTAACCCTCTGCTAACCTGGCTCATGAAAGCTTACCCAGAAGGAGCAGCAATAACACCACAGCAGCTCAACTTCAACCACAGATTAAGCCAAGCCCGTATGACAGTTGAGCGTGCCTTTGGATGCCTCAAAGGACGCTGGCGTTGTCTTCTTAAAGAAAATGAGGCCCACATAACTTTTGTAAGCCGCATTGTGTCTGCTTGCTGTGTGCTGCATAATTTCTGTCAGGTACAGAAGGAGGAATTTCTGGAGGGAGAAAGAGTTGCAGAGGAAGAAAGAGTTGCAGAGGAAGAGGGACCTGTACACGATGAGAAGGGGCATGGACAGCAGCAACACAACATTAGAAATGCACTGTGTAGCTACTTTGCTACAGTATGAATTACCAAAGCTACAAATACTGTGTTCAGTATTCATTGTTAAAAAAAAGATAAGGTGTGTCACCTCCCTTGATGAGTTCATCTTCAGTTATTCATATGTGCTAATATAGGAACCACCACTAAAATGGTTTTCATATTTAATATGGATGGAATGGAAACACTTTTTCTTTGAAATACTGTTTTATTTTCTGTTTAATTTATAACAAATGTAAACTTGCCACAGCTGAACAAACTTTTTTTTCTACACTTAGACAGTAAAACGTAATTTTCCACCAGTACTGTCTCTTGTACATTGTTTGAAAATACAATAAAAATTAAGTTTTTTTTGAAAATTGCCTTTTTAACTTCTTGTAACTGTTAGATACAAAAATATTGTCATAATAAAAATAAAAATAAAAACATGTCATGCCATGTTGTGAATTAAATACAATGTATGCCCAAAAAAAAGCTATCCTCTTTACTTTCTATTATATATTCTCCTTGTGTATCCCAAAAGTTTGAAAAAATGAAAATGAGGTAGCATAAAGTAAACACAAAGTAGTAATTTCTGCTGAAATATATTATTCAGAACGCTAAACAGAAAACATTGCCAAAAAACACAAATAATAACGGTGCACACTAAAGGCCTACACAAACAAAGCCTTTTTTAGATTAATAAAAAAAGAAAACTACATGTTGTAGTAGTGTGTGCTATTAATGTCATGTATAATGGATGAAGTGCTAGGATGCTCATCTTGGGGAGATGGAGATTCTGATTGCCGGTGCTGATGTGGATGATTCACTGGCAGCAGGGCAGTAGGCTGAGTTGGCTGAAACAGGTGGGACAAGGACCAAGCACTAGGTATTGATGTTGGTGGGGGTGTAGTGGGCCAGGCTGGCATTGTTGAGGAATGAGGCTGACCAGGATTCAACACACTTGCAAGAGTACCCATTAGTTGCAGAAACATCTGGTTAGTGGACTGTTGCTGTGCCTGCATCACCTGGAATCTTCTCTCCTCGGCCTCCTGTTGTGCTTTCAGTATTCTCTCAAAACAGGCAGCCTCTTGAGCCACCTGGGTCTGTTCAGCTCTATGCAGCTCTGTCAGCATCATCCTGTTGTCCTTCATATATGCCTGGATTTCATCATCAACTTTGCAAGACTTCATCTTTCTTTTTCGAGCTTTGGCTCCAGGAATGGGCAGTCTTCCTTCTCTGATGCGTTCTTCATTGACACTGCTCTCTGTGCTTGGATCATCAGACACTGCTGCATCAGCAACGGTGAAATCTACATTAGAGGATATGTTGCTTGAATTTCCCACTGTCTATTGAAATACACAATTTTTTCGGGTTAGTCAAGTCTATTGTTATGCAGAAAAACTTATATTTCAGTGCATATTGCTATATAAACAGTGTGTGTGAAACGAGAAGAATATAACATGAAAATGAGCAACAGGTTTATTCAGCTGCTTCTGGTTAACGTTAAGTAACCTAACTTGCTGTCATATTAACTTAAGAAAAAAGTGGTTGGTATTGACAAGTGCAAAAACTAAATAAACTCACCGTCAGCATCCGTGTCAAATGCAGTAGCCCGGTCAACTGTGCTAACATCAGTAGCATCACTGGAAGCAGACGATGTCGATGTTGAACTTTCACAGGACTCGACAACATCCACCGGATCAACGTCCGGTTTTGTCCCAAGTATTTTATCGAGGTCATCGTACCAGGGGAACTTGTCTTTCTCCTTTCCTGAGTTGCCCGTTTTATTAAGTGCATCCCGCACTTGGATGTACTGCTGGCGGAGTTTCTTTGCCTTAACCCTGCACTGTTCTACAGATCTATTAAACCCCCTTTCCCAGAGCTGTTTGATAAATAATGAAAATATTGCGGTGTTCTTGTGAGTTTTCGAAAGTTGGGACCTAATATGATCATCAGACCAAATTTCGATGAGGCTCCGCACCTCCTCACAACTCCAAGTTTGTCCGCGAGCTGCCATGGGGCTTTGTTGCTAAAGCAGTAACTGTCAACAAATACGTCTCCTCATCCCATAATGCACAGCGCAGCTGACTACGGCAGCTGGATTAGTCCAAAAAGGCGCAGTACTTTTTGCAGTTGGGTCTGTTCGAGTTCGGATCATGTTCTCTCACCACAAACGAACCGCTCCAGTGTTCGTTTGAAAGCGTACCGAGACCACCTCTTCAAGGAGGTCTCGGTACGCTTTTTTGGTCCGCTTTTGGTGCGCACTCGGGTGCGATTGTTACATTCACTCCTGCCCAAACGAACCGCACCAAGTAGGAAAACGAACTCTAGTGCGATTCAACCGAACTAAATGAGGCAGGTGTGAAAGCACCCATAGTCCCTCCAGCGTGTCCTGGGTCTTCCCCGGGGCCTCCTCCCAGTGGGACATGCCCGGAACACCTCACCAGGGAGGCGTCCAGGAGGCATCCTAAGCAGATGCCCGAGCCACCTCATCTGGCTCCTCTCAATGCGGAGGAGCAGCGGCTCTACTCTGAGTCTCTCTTGAATGACCAAGCTCCTCACCCTGTCTCTAAGGGAGAGCCCAGCCACCCTGCGGAGAAAACTCATTTCGGCCGCTTGCACTCGCGATCTCGTTCTTTCGGTCACTACCCACAGCTCATGACCATAGGTGAGGGTAGGAACGTAGATCGACCGGTAAATCGAGAGCTTTGCCTTTTGGCTCAGCTCCTTCTTCACCATGACAGACCGATGCAGCGCCCGCAACACTGCTGACGCCGCACCGATCCGCCTGTCGATCTCCAGCTACATCCTTCCCTCACTCGTGAACAAGACCCCAAGATACTTAAACTCCTCCACTTGGGGAAGGACCTCCTCCCCGACCTGGAGAGAGCACTCCACCCTTTTCCGGCTGAGGACCATGGTCTCGGATTTGGAGGTGCTGATTTTCATTCCAGCCGCTTCACACTCGGCTGCGAACTGTTCCAGAGAGCCGAAGGTCACGGTCTGATGAGGCCAACAGAACCACATCATCTGCAAAAAGCAGAGACCTAATCCTGAGGTCACCAAACCGGACACCCTCAACGCCCTGGCTGCGCCTAGAAATTCTGTCCATAAAGGTTATGAACAGAATCGGTGATAAAGGGCAGCCCTGGCGGAGTCCAACCCTCACCGGGAATGAGTCCGACTTACTGCCGGCAATGCGGACCAAGCTCTGACACCGGTCGTACAGGGACCGAACAGCCCTTATAAGGCAGTCCGGCACCCCGTACTCCCGGAGCACTCCCCACAGGACTCCCCGAGGGACGCGGTCGAATGCCTTCTCCAAGTCCACAAAGCACATGTAGACTGGTTGGGCAAACTCCCACGCACCCTCCAGGACCCTGCCGAGAGTATAGAGCTGGTCCACTGTTCCACGGCCAGGACGAAAACCACACTGCTCCTCCTGAATCCGAGGTTCGACTATCCGACGGACCCTCCTCTCCAGCACCCCAGAATAGACCTTATCAGGGAGGCTGAGGAGTGTGATCCCCCTATAGTTGGAGCACACCCTCCGGTCTCCCTTCTTAAAGATGGGGACCACCACCCCGGTCTGCCAATCCAGAGGCACCGCCCCCGATGTCCACGCGATGCCGCAGATGCGTGTCAACCAAGACAGCCCCGCAACATCCAGAGCCTTGAGGAACTCCGGGCGGATCTCATCCACCCCCGGGGCCCGGCCACCAAGGAGCTTTTTAACCACCTCAGCAACCTCTGCCCCAGAGATAGGTCCTAAATATTTAATATCCCCAGATTGCAGTGGAGTGGAGGAAGAGTTCTGAAAGGAGCAGTTAATTGGAAGAACTGTAGATTTTAACCAGTTTATTGAATAATCTGAGACTCTTGAGAAAGAGTTTATTAATGTAATTACCTGAGAGGTTTGTGAATGCTGGAGAAAGAGTAACACATCATCCGCATAAAGACTGACCTTATGTTCTACATTCTTGCATTTAATGCCTTTAATCACTATAGCCTGTCTAATTGCTGCTGCTAGCGGTTCAATAAAAATTGCAAACAGTGAGGGGGAGAGAGGGCATCCCTGCTTGGTGCCCCTCTTGAGACAGAAGCTGGAGGATGTTTGGTCATTTGTCCTAACACATGCTGTTGGGGAACTACAGTATATAATATTTTTAACCAGTTTATGAAAGAGGTTCCAAAACCAAATTTGTGTAATGCTGCAAATAAAAAATTCCAGTTAACTCTATCGAATGCTTTTTCGGCATCTAGAGACAATATTGTAATTTGAAGGTTTTTATTGCACGAATAGTCTATCAGATTAAGTAATCTACATGTGTTTGTTGATGAGTGCCTCCCTTTTATGAAACCAGTTTGGTCTATTCTTTTTGAGAGAACTTTGCAGATTATTTTAAGGTCAACATTAATAAGGGATATTGGACGATAGCTGGTAGGCAATATAGGGTCTTTGCCTGGTTTTAACAAGAGACTAATGTTGGCAGAATTCATACAGTATTTGGTGGTAGTATACCATTTTCTTTGGTTTCCTGCAACAGTCTGTAGAATGTTGGTGACAGAATTGTCCAGAATTCTTTATAGAATTCTACTGGAAATCCATCTGGGCCTGGAGCCTTATTATTGGGCATACTGTTCAAAGCTTCCTGGAGTTCACTTGGTGTCAGCGGAGAATCCAGTGCCATCGTTTGATTATCTGATAATTTCGGAAGGGTTATACTATCAAGAAACTGGTCAATTTCGTCTTTAGATGGGTTATATAAAGATTTGTTAAAGTCCCTGAAAGTGTTGTTTATTCTATCAGGGTCATATACTGTATCCCCGGTTAAGTCTTTAACAGCACATATAGTTGTTTTTTCTTTATTTATTTTTAACTGGTTAGCTAGAAATTTACCTGATTTGTTACCATGTTCATAATTTTGCCATCGGAGTCTTTGTGCTAAGAATTGAGTTATTTTATTAATTATTTCATTTAATTCTAATTTTGCTTTACATATTTTGTTCAGTATTTCCTGTTCCGGGGATGATATATAGCAGTGGTATTCAAGTAAAATTTAAAGAGGTCCAGTTAGAGAAAATTTCTTGAAGCAAAGGTCCAGAAGATCATAATGTCTAAATATTTAGTGTGATATATAATTAAGTAGCCTATTAGTTGTATCAAAATTGCATATAGTCAATACCTAACTGTCAAATCAAATTAATTCAGTACAATTCAAAAACTTTATGACGATATTTATTGTCACGTGACAACTGACGAATTGAATATGTATGACTGCCGATATGTATAATGTTCTCTCATTTACTAAATAAAAGTAGGGCTGCATTTCAAAATAAGAGAAAATAAATAAAATGTGAAAATTATGCATGTTTAAATAAGGTGCTTAACTTAAGAAAAATATAATAAAGGGAGGAAAGCTTGAATTTCCCCTTTTTCTCATATTTGTCGGAGTAACAACGCAAACGGAATGACAAGATGTTTCAGGGAACAACAGTGCATTTTACTTTTCATTTCAAATAAAACGCTGGGTTGCCAACTTCGGCCAGCTGGCTGGAGTTAAAATTTCAATTCGAGATGTCTGCACAAATATGTAACAGTTCTTACCTTGTAAATAGTCTGCTTTTGTATTGAGCCGTGTAAATACACTTTTAACGTAGCTAATTTTAGGTTTATAATAGAATAATATAGATTTGCTGTAAGATTTCCTGCATGAGTGTCATGCCAGATGCTTGAGACTTGGCAACCCTGAAAACGAACATTTTTTATTTCACCCGAGTTGATTTATATAACAAATAACATTACTTCTTTAAACGGTTGTTAAAAATTGGAAACTTCAACAAACATGAAATCACCAATAAACTATGTCTATTTATCCAACATGTTATAATACATACTGTAGTGTTTGAAAACTGTAGCTGTAGGATTTCAGGACAGAGCAGCCACTCTGTCCGGAATATTACGGCATTTTGGTTGCGAGTGTTCGCTTTTCTGCTGTTAACACTAATGGCACATTAGCGCAAACAAAGGGCTGCATATGCCGAACTACGTCTTGCTTGGCGGTCAAAGGCATTTGACGTTCATTGATGAGGGAAACGGCGGTTATAGTGCTAAACCACTACCGAAAAGACTACTAAAGCTGCGCCGGATAAAATAGAAGCGCCCCATCTGGTTTTAAATCACAACTTTCTGTTTTGGCTATCTGTTCGGGTCCGTATGGGACTGCTTCTGGGTCCGGAACTGGACCGCGGTCCGCCTGTTAGTGACCTCTGATATATAGGCTTATTCTAAGGATTTGATGGTTTCTTCTAATTCCTGAATACACTTGTTTTCTCTTTTCTTTTTATGTGATGAGAATGAGATTATTTTACCTCTCATCACAGCTTTGCCTGCTTCCCAGAGAATAGGTGCTGATGTTCCAGGCAGGTCATTATAGTCTAAATATAAAGCCCACTCATTTTTGAAATAGTTAGTAAAAATCTCCATCTTTAAGCAAAGATGTACTAAATCTCCAGTTTCTAATTGGTGGAATGGCCTTCTTATTTATTAGGGTTAAAGATACAGGAGCATGATCGCTGACAGCTATAGGGTGTATCTGTGTCTGAAATGTCACTCAGCAGTGAGCTGCTGACTAGGAAATAATCCAGACGGGAGTACGAGTGATGGACGTGTGAGAAGAAAGTATATTTCCTACGGTTGGGGTGAAGAGAACGCCATGCATCGCGAAGACCATAGTCACTCATGTACTGCTTAACTATATTTATGGATTCCCAATTGCGCTCAGCAGCTGTACTGAGCCTGTCCATTTCTTTATTTAGTGCGAAGTTGAGGTCGCCCCCAAGAACAAGTGCGCTATCTAGGTGTTCAGAGAGTGCAGTAAAGAAAACGTGGAAGAGTGAAGGGTTATCAACATTTGGACCATATATATTAACAATACATAACTTTTTGTTAAGTATAGATAATTTAATGATTATAAATCTACCCTCTGGATCTATACTCCTCCTTGGATTGCCACCTTATCGTGGTGGAGGGGTTTGCGTGCCTCCGTGAACCTGGGGGCTAGGTTGTCGGGGGCAATAGCCCCTGGTAGGGTCTCCCAAGGCAAAAAGGTCCCAGGGGAGGGGCCAGACAAAGAGCAATCCGAAAGAACCCATGAAAAAGTTAAAGATCAAAGTCCCGTTTCCCTCGCCCGGACTAGGGTCACCGGGGCCCCACCCTGGAGCCAGGCCTGGGGGAGGGGCCCGTTGGCGAGCGCCTGGTAGCCGGGCCTTGGCCCGTGGGGCCCGGCCGGGCACAGCCCGAAAGAGGCACGCGGGACTGTCCCCAGGTGGGCCCACCACCCGCAAGGGGAATGTCAGGGGTTCGGTGCATTGTGGATCGGGTGGCGGCCAAGGGAGGCCCTGGCGGTCCGATCCCCGGCTGACAAAACTGGCTTTCGGGACATGGAATGTCACCTCTCTGGTGGGGAAGGAGCCTGAGCTTGTGCGTGAGGTTGAGAGGTATTGATTAGATATAGTCGGGCTCACCTCAACGCATAGCTTGGGTTCTGGAACCAATCTCCTGGAGAGGGGCTGGACGCTCTTTTACTCTGGAGTTGCGGCGGGTGAGCGACGCCGGGCTGGGGTGGGGCTATTGGTGGCTCCACAGCTCGGTGCATTAACACCGGAGTTTACCCCGGTGAACGAGAGGGCTGTTTCCCTGCGCCTTCGGGTCGGGGATAGGTCTCTAACTGTCATCTGCGCTTATGCGCCGAATGTCAGTTCGGAGTACCCGGCCTTCTTGGATTCCCTTAGCGGTATGCTATTTGGCGTGCCGCGGGGTGATTCCATCGTTTTGCTGGGGGACTTCAACGCTCACGTGGGCAATGACAGTGTGACCTGGAAGGGGGTGATTGGGAGGAACGGCCTCCCTGATCTGAATCCGAGTGGTGTTCTGTTATTGGACTTCTGTGCAATGCATGGTTTGTCCATAACGAACACCATGTTCGAGCATAAGGGTGTCCATAAGTGGACATGGTACGAACATGCCCGGGGCTACAGGTCGATGATCGATTTTATAATCGTATCAACTGATCTGCGGCCCTCTGTCATGGACACTCAGGTAAGGAGAGGGGCAGAGCTGTCAACTGATCACCACCTGGTGATGAGTTGGCTCAGGTGGCGGGGGAGGAAGCCGGTCAGACCTGGTAGGCCCAAGCGCATAGTGAGGGTCTGCTGGGAACGTCTAGCAGAGGCTCCTGTTCGCTGGAGCTTTAACTCGTGCCTCTGGCAGAATTCTGACTGCATGCCGGGGGAGGTAGGGGACATTGAGTCCGAATGGACACTGTTCCGGACCTCCATTGTGGAAGCGGCCGTACGGAACTGTGGCTGCAGGGTGGTCGGTGCCTGTCGTGGCGGTAACCCCCGTACCCGATGGTGGACACCAGAGGTGAGGGGGGCCGTGAAGCTGAAGAAGGAGGCTTACCGGGAATTATTAGCCCGGGGGTCTCCGGAGGCAGCTGATGGGTACCGGCGGGCCAGGCGGAACGCGGCTCGGGCGGTCGCAGAAGCAAAAACCCGGGCATAGGAGGAGTTCGGTGAGGCCATGGAAAGTGACTTTCGATCGGCCTCAAAAAGGTTCTGGCAAACCATACGGAGTATCAGGAGGGGGAAGCAGCTCCTGGTTCCTACTATTTATAGTGGGGGGGGGGGCTGTTGACCTCACCTGGGGACATCATCCTGAGGTGGAAGGAATACTTTGAGGACCTCCTCAACCCTGCCTCAGATACATCTACGCATACTGCCTTTGAGACATCTGAGGACACAGAGTCCAAGGGTGCTGGGGGGGCTTGCCCATCACTGAGGCTGAGGTGGCCGCGGCGGTTAAACAACTCCGTGGTGGCCGGGCCCCGGGGGTGGACGAGATTCGCCCGGAGTACCTGAAGGCTCTAGATGTTGTGGGGCTGTCGTGGCTGACACGCCTTCTCAACAGTGCGTGGAGGTCAGGGACAGTGCCGCTGGATTGGCAGACCGGGGTGGTGGTTCCCTTATTTAAGAAAGGGGACCGGGGGGTGTGTTCCAACTATAGGGGGATCACACTTCTCAGCCTCCCTGGGAAGGTCTATTCCAGGGTACTGGAGAGGAGGGTGAGATCGATAGTCGAATCTCGGATTCAGGAGGAACAATGCGGTTTTCGTCCTGGTCGTGGAACACTGGACCAGCTTTATACCCTTGCAAGGGTACTGGAGGGGGCCTGGGAGTTTGCCTATCCAGTCTACATGTGTTTTGTGGATTTGGAAAAGGTTTACGACCGGGTTCCCCGAGGTGCTCTGTGGGGGGTGCTTCGAGAGTATGGGGTTCAGGGTCCACTGTTGTGGGCGATCCGGTCCCTGTACGAACGGAGCAGAAGCTTGGTCCGCATTGCCGGCAATAAGTCGGACGTGTTCCAGGTGCGTGTTGGGCTCCGCCAGGGTTGCCCTTTGTCATCGGTCCTGTTTATCATATTTATGGACAGGATTTCTAGGCGCAGCCAAGGCTTCGAGGGTGTCCAGTTTGGTGACCTCAGGATTGCCTCGCTGCTTTTTGCAGACGATGTCATCCTGTTGGCTTCATCTGCTGGGGATCTCCAGCAGGCACTGGGGCGGTTCGCAGCCGAGTGCGAAGCAGCAGGGATGAGGTTTAGCACCTCCAAGTCCGAGACCATGGTTCTCAGCCGGAAATGGTGGTTTGCCCTCTTCGGGTTGGGGAAGACGTACTGCCTCAAGTGGAGGAGTTTAAGTATCTCGGGGTCTTGTTCACGATTGAGGGTAGGCGAGATCGGGAGCTGGATAGACGGATCGGAGCGGCATCTGCAGGCGCTTAACCGGTCCGTCGTGGCTAAGAAAGAACTGAGCCAAAAAGTCAAGCTCTCGATCTATTGGTCCATCTTTGTCCCTACCCTCACCTATGGTCATGAGCTATGGGTAATGACTGAAAGAACGAGATCGCGAATACAAGCGGCCGAAATGAGGTTTCTCCGCAGGGTGTCTGGGCTCTCCCTTAGGGATAGGGTGAGAAGTTCGGATATCCGGGAGGGCCTCAGAGTAGAACCGCTGCTTCTTCACGTCGAAAGGAGCCAGTTGAGGTGGTTTGGACATCTGGTGCGGATGCCTCCTGGGCGGCTAGCCGGGGAGGTTTTCCGTGCCTGTCCTACAGGGAGGAGGCCCCGAGGCAGGCCCAGGACTCGCTGGAGGGATTAGCTGGGGAGAGGGAGGTCTGGGTGCCTCTACTGAAGCTGCTACCCCCGCGACCCGAACCCCGGACAAGCGGCAGATGATGGATGGATGGATGGATCTATAATTGTGTTGATTACTGTGAAATTAACATTTTTATGTATTAAAATTGCTACCCCCCTTTGCCTAGAGTTATAACAGGTTGAGAACACATTAGGAAACTCAGGTGTTTTAAGTTCATCTGTAGATGTGGCAGGGCTATGAGTCTCTTGTAATAAAACAACGTCTGCCTGTAGTTTTTTAAGCTGACTAAATATTTTTAACCATTTCTCTCTGGAGCCAGCTCCATGAACATTCCATGAGACAAGCCTTAGTGTGCCCATAGATGTGTGTGTGTAGCTAATATTGCACGTGTAAATGAGTGAGATATGAGCGAGCGTGTGAGCGCTTGTGTGTGTGTGTGTATCCTATATGTCTGTGTGCACTATAAGGTCGGAGTGGTTGTGGTGAAGCTGAGTACATATAAACATGGTCGTGCCGTGCAGATGTGTACAGATCGAGGGTGTTGTGAGTGACTGAGTAGAAATTTAAAGCAGGTGATCGGTGCAGTGAAAGCAGGGAGAAGTGAAAAAGACATACAAAGGGGCACGCGGGTAAGGGTATAAGTGAAAGACAGAAAAACGAAAACATTGTTAGTACTGTAGCGCTATGGAGACTGATGGTAGTGTATTTGTTATGTTATGACATAACATTAAATTAGTGAATTAACATATATTAGGTAAATTGATGCTAATGGAAGAGGATTAGGGAAACGAAGAAAAATATAATGGGTTCTTATCTGGAATGTCGTTAATATAACCAGGGAGTGATGTTAGGGTCACGGTAGAGCTGCCCATCCACGTAGAGCCGGTCCACGGCGATGACAGCTCGGGAGCCCTTCTGAATGGAGCTGCGTCGGATTGGGAACAGAACTTTGCGTCGCTCCAGGATCTCTTTGGGGAACTGGTCGTTTACGCCAAAGTCCGTTCCTTTCAGCTCCCTGCCGTGACTCTTCATCTGCTGCTTCTGCTTGAAATATCCGAACTTAGCCACGATAGGACGCGGTCTCAGGGCACCAGGCCTCTTAGCTCCCAGCCGATGGACTCTTTCAAAGCAGATGTTTTCCACAGTGTCCTCCGGAAGCTTCAGGTGGGTCTTGATAAATGCTCTAACAGTAACTTCTGCGTCCTCTTCAGCAGATTCCGGGATGCCTGAAAACACCAGGTTATCTCTCATGCTACGGGCTTGGAGATCGATGACAGTCTCTTTTATTTTTTTATTTTCTTCCTTTAGATGAGTCACAATCTCAGCTAGAGACTTAATGGAGTCCCGTAGTGAGGCGTTTTCAGCAGCGAGTGTTTCCATCTGTTGCTGGCTGAACTCCAAAGACTCCCTCAGGGATCTGAATTCCTGATGTAAAATCTCAACCAAAGACAACCTCGCGTCGAAGCTGGACAATCACTTGTCGATTGAATCCAGGATGTCGGCAAAGTCTCTACTAGTCGGCGAAGTTGTTCCGGGGGAGTCTGCCGGGCGACTTCTTTTAGATGACGGCGTCTCGCTTTTGGCCGGGGAAGATGTATTTAGGTTCTTCTTCATGACTATATCGTCGAAGTACCAGTCAATGTATTCCTCGAGTGATTCCAAATTCCCCTCGCTGTCCTCTCAAGTTTTCCGCCAAGTCTCCGGCGTCTGACGTCACTTACAGCATTTCCGGTATCCGCCTTTCACAGAGGCAAATAATCAGCGCCTGTGTTGATGAAATTGACTGAAGGTACTTATGACCAGAGACCCACACAATAATTACGTTTCAAACTACATTTTCAGACAACTTCACATTATATGTAATTGTAGAGCTAAATTATTCCTTATTAGGTATTAAAGATTATTAAATTTCTTACTTACACGGTGACTATACCCTTATTAAACTGCATTTTCCACCATCAATGACGAATTTACATGGAACTATGCTTCTAACTACAGCTCACGAGCTGTAATTCGAACTACACAACTTAACGAGTGTTTGCGAACGTTCGTTCGAACTATGGTTTCGGGAAACACCTGCGTCGTTTAACGATGCATTGTACTACGTAAGTCCGCAGTATCGTTACCTATGTAGTTTGAACTATGGTTTCGGGAAACACCTGCGTCGTACTTACATAGTTCGGACAATGGAAGTTGCTAACATAGTTAGCAACGATGGTTTCGAGAAACGCACCCCGGGTACAGGCCACAGGGGTGCATTTCCCAAAACCATAGTTGCTAACTACATTAGCAACTTGCATGGTTCGAACTATGTAAGTACAACGCGGGTGTTTCCCGAAACCATAGTTCGACCTACGGAGGTAACGACACTGCAAACTTACATACTGTACTACGATGCATCGTTAAACGACACAGCTGTTTCCCAAAACCATAGTTCGAAGGAACGTTCGCAAACACTGTTAAGTTGCGTAGTTTGAACTACAGCTCGCGAGTTACCGTGTAAGTAAGAAATTTAATAATCTTTAATACATAATAAGGAATAATTTAGCTCTGCGATTACATATAATGTGAAGTTGTCTGAAAATGTAGTTTGAAATGTAATTGTTGTGTGGGTCTCTGGTCATAAGTATGGTAACTGTCTGTAGTGAGCAATAAGGACAAATCTCAGACTGAAAAGTATTGATTAGCACAGGGGTGTCTAATTTTATCCAGAAAGGGCCGTTAGGCATGCAGCTTTTCACTGCAACTCCGTGCTTAGAGTAGAACATAGAGGACCGATCGACTGAAGAGTTCGCACAACTGGGTTTGAGCAACTGATCGAACAGTTATCCCAAAAAAAACCCGGCAAACACACCGGCCCTTTCTGGATAAGATTTCCCACCCATGTAGTAGCATATGCAGTTAGTGTGTATTGCTTGGTAAAGGATGTTGTGTACCCTGTGGTCATTGTGTCATATGGTACACTTCCCCATATATAGTAAAAAAAGAGAAAAATAATAACAAAAAACATTAATAAAATAAAAAGAAAATAATAAAACCTAAGAATAATAATAATACATAATTATCCATAAATCATAATTATGCAGGGTTATGAGCAGTTTAAATCAACGCTGAAAAGAAAGTCCAATGCCACTGCAGCCAGCAAAAGCAGGCAGACTTGTTAGCAACAAATTGGCAACCGAGTAAATGCATAAGTACATTTTCATGATCATAAAACGTGGTCCAAAATATCTCACGACCGAGTATTAGACTATGATCAAGTGTTTTCTGAAAAGAATCGAAATACTGTTAATAAATACAGAGGCTCACAGATACGGCAATTCAGAAGTCACCTATTATTTGCTGTTAAATAATGTAATGCTCCCTAGAGTTCCATTACTGCGATGTTACTCATAATGTAAACCTAATGTTAACTATAACTTAATTGATCCGATTTCAAATGCAATAGTAGTGGAAAGCGTACGTGAAATATAAAAACATCATGTCAAGTGGTAGGACTATGTATTTATATTTCTACTCATTATGAAAGATTTGTTGTGTCTAGCCTCCACTTAATTGAGTGTTTCTATGTTTTACAACTAATAAGAAAAAGGTGTCTGTTCATATTACACATAATAGAAGGTGAGCCATTGTTTAACAAACAAATGATTTACAACAGGACAAAACAGAAGCATATGTGTAGTGAGAAAACGACTTGGAACTTGTCACCGCGGTTGTTAGCCTCATATTCGATATTCAGTTTTCTGGCTTTAATAACTTTTAATGGAAGGTAGGGCATTTTTAATGACAGAATTGTGATGTCCAATACACAGATTATTTTTGCGTTTTAAACTATTTCGTGATTTGTGCCAAATCGTGTTAATAGATAATATAATAAGTCCTTTCATCTGTAATGACATGGTGGTTTAGCATTTTGGGCTCATGGCGACTGTTGCACAACCCTTTGTTTCCCAAAATGCTTTACATATAAATTTTAATACATTTTCGAATGTTCGAATGTATCCGTATAATGTGCAATGGGACAACACATGAATGGGTTAATAACGCGAAATAACGCGGATGTTTACCAAGGTAGTTAACTATTGACTTCCACTCATACATTTCTGTTAGCGCGTTATGGAATGAAGCGGGAAACAAAAATGAACAAGGCTAGTTTCCATAACTTTTGCTCTCTATCCAAGAATTCCAAAACTTATCCAGGGCCTGGAAAAATTATTTAAAACTTCCAAAACTTTTCAAGGTTTTCCATGACCGCAGGTAGCCTGATTGAAGATGATGACACAATTTTATGCGAGATTAACTGTGTACCAAGCAATAACAAAGAAACCGAAAGACCAATTTTTATGTCGTTATTTATTGAAGGGTTGCGGAAAATTGCACGAAAGACATCTCTCTTGCACACACACAAAAACGCGCCATCCATCCATCCATCATCTGCCGCTTGTCCGGGGTTCGGGTCGCGGGGGCAGCAGCTTCAGGAGAGGCACCCAGACCTCCCTCTCCCCAGCTACCTCCACCAGCTCCTCGGGGGGGACACCGAGGCGCTCCCAGGCTAGCCGAGAGATATAATCCCTCCAGCGAGTCCTGGGCCTGCCCCGGGGCCTCCTCCCTGTAGGACATGCATGGAAAACCTCTCCAGGTAGCCACCCAGGAGGCATCCGCACCAGATGTCCAAACCACCTCAACTGTCTTCTTTCGACGTGAAGAAGCAGCGGTTCTACTCTGAAGCCCTCCCGGATATCCGAACTTCTCACCCTATCCCTAAGGGAGAGCCCAGACACCCTGCAGAGAAACCTCATTTTGGCCGCTTGTATTCGCGATCTCGTTCTTTCGGTCATTACCCATAGCTCATGACCATAGGTGAGGGTAGGGACAAAGATGGACCAATAGATCGAGAGCTTGGCTTTTTGGCTCAGTTCTTTCTTAGCCACGATGGACCGGTTAAGCGCCTGCAGAACTGTAGACGCTGCTCCAATTTGTCTATCCAGCTCCCGATCTCGCCTACCCTCACTCATGAACAAGACCCCGAGATACTTAAACTCCTCCACTTGAGGCAATACGTCTTCCCCAACCCGAAGAGGGCAAACCACCCATTTCCGGCTGAGAACCATGGTCTCTGACTTGGAGGTGCTAATCCTCATCCCTGCCGCTTCGCAGTCGGCTGCGAACCGCCCCAGTGCATGCTGGAGATCCCCAGCAGATGAAGCCAACAGGACGACATCGTCTGCAAAAAGCAGCGAGGCAATCCTGAGGTCACCAAACTGGACACCTTCGACACCCTGGCTGCGCCTAGAAATCCTGTCCATAAATATTATAAACAGGACCGATGACAAAGGGCAGCCCTGGCGGAGCCCAACACGCACCGGGAACACGTCCGACTTATTGCCGGCAATGCGGACCAAGCTTCTGCTCCGTTCGTACAGGGACCGGATCGCCCACAACAGCGGACCCCGGACCCCATACTCTCGAAGCACCCCCCACAGAGCACCTCGGGGAACCCGGTCATAAGCCTTTTCCAAATCCACAAAACACATGTAGACAGGATAGGCAAACTCCCAGGCCCCCTCCAGTACCCTTGCAAGGATATAAAGCTGGTCCAGTGTTCCATGGCCAGGACGAAAACCGCATTGTTCCTCCTGAATCCGAGATTCGACTATCGATCTCACCCTCCTCTCCAGTACCCCGGAATAGACTTTCCCAGGGAGGCTGAGAAGTGTGATCCCTCCCTTTCTTAAATAAGGGGACCACCACCCCAGTCTGCCAATCCAGCGGCACCGTCCCTGACCTCCACGCACCGCTGCGTGTCAGCCACGACAGCCCCACAACATCCAGAGTCTTCAGGTACTCTGGGCAGATCTCGTCCACCCCCGGGGCCCAGCCACCACGGAGCTCTTTAACCCTTAGGAGTCGGCGGACCCGCCGGCGGGGACACTTGCATTTTTTTCTGGTAACCGTGAAAAGAACTTAAAATGCGTCGTCATGTTTGATCATACACGTAAGTGTAGTACATCATTTTAATCTGTAAATGGTCTACTTTTATTCATGTATACTCACAATATCCACGAAACATTGTGCTTTTGTAAAATAAAGAAAATAAACAGGGTGCGCTTTCAGCTGTCTCAGTCTCCGCGAAAATCTTTTTGAAACACGTCACTAAAATGAACTGAAACTCCGCGAATACTGCACAGACAGACATGAGAAATATATCTGTAGAAAGCTTAAAGTGTCTACTTTTAAATAAAGCAATTTAAATTAAAAATAAATATTTTCAGTTTATGTAATTCATGTGAAACCAAGGAGAGGCACAGAATTTCTGTCGCACTTCATTATCTGCTAATGACCCGAGGCAGGGCACGCCCACAGCCATTCACACGGAAAACAGTCCGGGCAGCATGCGTATAAGGCCACGCCCCCCGGCTTAAAAACACATACAGTCTAATGGTGCGTTCGTTTTTCTCTCGGATCTCGGAAATTCTGAGTTGAGTGACATTATGGTGCGTTCGACTATTTCTCTCCAAGTCGGAACTCGGATGAAAACGTCACGAAACGTCAAGAAAAACGTCGCTTCCCGTCGGAAACAAGCCTCTTTTATGACGTTGAAAAGAAAGGGACAAGATTTGCCCCTAGAGCCTGTCAGCCAATCAAAAAAAAGAAAGGGTGTACACAATAGCCAATCATAAAATAGTACTATTGTATCTGGGTAAAATACAACACAACAACCAATGAAAAGGCATCCTGTGGAATGTCACTCTTGCCTGTCTTCAAAACTTGACAGCCCTGGGGTAAGTTATTAAGTCTTATATAACTCTTATTTTGATAATATTAAACTAATATTAGTAAAAAATTTCCTCACTTCAGCTAGCTTTTGTCAGCTTATGTGAAACATTGGCTTTCAATGCCATTTAGGTTAGTGTAGCATGTATCCTCTGCTAACATGCTGCCTTATGTAGCAAACATGTTGTTTCCTGGTGGCTAAGATAATGCCTTATGGAGTTTACAGATGTTTGTAAATGTTCTAATGTATTTCACCTCGTTTTGGATAGCTTTAGATTATGGTTGCTAATATATATTTGGCTCCGTTTTGATTAGCCTATAATACTGCTATGGGTAATGTTATTTAGCACAAACATTTCGGGTGTAAATGTTTGAGATGCTAACATTTTTTTATTTATTTGTTTTTAGGAATGTGTCTGCATCACCCTTGCCTTCACCAGCACCTCACATCGGGACATGCATGCTAAATAAACCACAAACCAAGAAATATGTTTCTGTCCTCAAATTATTTTCTTGTAGCACTTTCCTCTGTCCCATACCTGACTGAAAGGGGTAATTATACAGCTCATTATGCAGGTCTTTGTCTTCTCTGGTGTGAACTACAGCATTATTCATGAGCATTCCCACCTCCTCGCATATAGCCTTTCTAAATAAAAAAGTGTCTTAGAAAATTTAAATTAATGTATTGTTTTCTGTAAATGAGTGAGTGAGATGATTGTCACATCATTTTGAAGTAAAACCTCTACACTACAAGATCCAGGTCACAAAAGTCTTGTACACAAATGTCATGAATGTGTTTTGTGGTCTAATTTCAGTGACTTATTTTTTTGTTGTTTTCAATAATCACGCATAACTGTTTTTTTCTCCAATATAAAGACTTGTACATACATACTGCTCATATATTATTGTAACCCAGTTTCTGCTGAATACAATGTTATCAGACTTTAGACATTTATATGTTTATAAGTAACTGAAAAATGCACAAATGTCAGGACATGTCAGAATCTCTTCAGGGCTCCAAAACACCTTCAGACTCCTAAGGGGTAACCACCCTGGCCACCTCAGCCCCAGTGATGTGCAAGCCCCCCCCCCCAGCACCCGCGGGCTCTGTGCCCTCAGATGTCTCAAAGGCAGTGTGCGTAGATGTATTTGAGGCAGGGTTGAGGAGGTCCTCAAAGTACTCCTTCCACCTCCGGGTGATGTCCCCAGGTGAGGTCAACAGCCCCCCCCCCACTATAAATAGTAGGAACCAGGAGCTGCTTCCCCCTCCTGATACTCTGGATGGTTTGCCAGAACCTTTTTGAGGCCGACCGAAAGTCACTTTCCATGGCCTCACCGAACTCCTCCCACGCCCGGGTTTTTGCATCTGCGACCGCCCAAGCTGCGTTCCGCCTGGCCCGCCGATACCCGTCAGCTGCCTCCGGAGACCCCCGGGCTAATAATTCCCGGTAAGCCTCCTTCTTCAGCTTCACGGCCCCCCTCACCTCTGGTGTCCACCATCGGGTACGGGGGTTACCGCCACGACTGGCACCGACCACCCTGCAGCCACAGCTCCGTACGGCCACTTCCACAATGGAGGTCCGGAACAGTGTCCATTCAGACTCAATGTCCCCAACCTCCCCCGGCATGCAGTCGGAATTCTGCCGGAGGCACGAGTTAAAGCTCCAGCGAACAGGAGCCTCTGCCAGACATTCCCAGCATACCCTCACTATGCGCTTGGGTCTACCAGGTCTGACCGGCTTCCTCCCCTGCCACCTGAGCCAACTCATCACCAGGTGGTGATCAGTTGACAGCTCTGCCCCTCTCTTGACCCAAGTGTCCAAGACGGAAGGCCGCAGATCAGATGATACGATTATAAAATCGATCATCGACCTGTAGCCCCGGGCATGTTCGTACCATGTCCACTTATGGACACCCTTATGCTCGAACATGGTGTTCGTTATGGACAAACCATGCATTGCACAGAAGTCCAATAACAGAACACCACTCGGGTTCAGATCAGGGAGGCCGTTCCTCCCAATCACCCCCTTCCAGGTCACACTACCATTGCCCATGTGAGCGTTGAAGTCCCCCAGCAAAACGATGGAATCCCCCCACGGCACGCCAAATAGCATACCGCTAAGGGAATCCAAGAAGGCCGGGTACTCCGAACTGACATTCGGCACATAAGCGCAGATGACAGTCAGAGACCTATCCCCGACCCGAAGGTGCAGAGAGACAGCCCTCTCGTTCACCGGGGTAAACTCCGTTGTTAATGCACCGAGCTGTGGGGCCACCAATAGCCCCACCCCAGCCCGGCGTCGCTCACCCGCCGCAACTCCAGAGTAAAATTCAATTCAATTCAATTTTATTTATATAGCGCATTATCACAACACATTACATTGTCTCAATGCGCTTTACATTTCTGCCTCGTAAGGACCCCCCATTGAGTAAGCCAAAGGCAACGGTGGTAAGGAAAAACTCCCTAAGAGGAAGAAACCTTGGGAGGAACCAGACCCAAAGGGGGAGCCCATCCTCCAGGGGCCGGCAGATGAGTCAAACAAACAAGATGAAATGACTAAGCTAATACAGGGGTTGAAATATATGTCTCAATGCAGCGGCCGACCGGTGCAGGCACATGGTGCTTGATGCACGATGGCAGAAAAAAGAGCGTCCAACCCCTCTCCAGGAGATTGGTTCCAGAACCCAAGCCATGTGTTGAGGTGAGCCCGACTATATCTAGTCTAGGGTGACCAGATAATCCATGTCAGGGAGGACATTTTGAGCTACTTCGGGTTTTACAAACTAATTTCAAACTGAAAGGCTCCTGTGCTCCGCTAATTAGTTCAGCTCTTCTTCTAGTGACACATGCACGATTATAGGAGACTGACCAATTAGCACACAGTAAGAACTCAGTGCTCAAGTGAAATCCAGGTCCTTTTAATTGAAATGGTAGTTTACAAATCCTGTCCTAGCTCAGAGTGTCCTCCCTGACATGGATTATCTGGTCACCCTAATCTAGTCGATACCTCTCAACCTCACGCACAAGCTCAGGCTCCTTCCCCACCAGAGAGGTGACATTCCATGTCCCGAAAGCCAGTTTTGTTAGCCGGGGATCGGACCGCCAGGGCCTCCCTTGGCCGCCACCCGATCCACAAAGCACCGAACCCCTGACATTCCCCCTGCGGGTGGTGGGCCCACCTGGGGACAGTCCCGCGTGCCTCTTTCGGGCTATGCCCGGCCGGGCTCCACGGGCCAAGGCCCGGCCACCAGGCGCTCGCCAACGGGCCCCTACCCCAGGCCTGGCTCCAGGGTGGGGCCCCGGTGACCCTAGTCCGGGCGAGGGAAACGGGACTTTGCTATTAAACTTGTTCATGGGGTTCTTTTGGATTGCTCTTTGTCTGGCCCCTCCCCTGGGACCTTTTTGCCTTGGGAGACCCTACCATGGGCTATTGCCCCGGACAACATAGCCCCCAGTTTCACGGAGGCACACAAACCCCTCCACCACGATAAGGAGGAGACAAAAGTGCGCATGTATGCAAAACACACTAGTTGTCAAAACTGTAACATCTGATGTAACATCAGATCTGAGAACTCTATCAGATTTGAAAGAACTTAGTAGAACTTAGGTCTTTTAACTTAATTTTGTCTAAAATGAAGTAGAGCAGAGCATACTTAACCGTGATATTTCACCAAACTAGTAGCTTAATTATCGTACAAATTAAAAACTGCAAAATTGAAAAATATACGCCAACTGCATTTATACGCCGACCCCGTTTACAACACGTTTTGATCGAAAATGAAATGCCTTTTGTGACTTTTTGACCCGCCCGCCTGCACGATATTTAAAAATTGTCTGCCCTAAAACCGCCCGCGCGGGTCATGGGTCGACCCACGCTTCACTAATGCACACCCCTTGGGTTTTCAGAATAAGTTTCCCTCTAAGAGTTATTAATTAATACATTGTATGCATATTATATGCCATTGCTCCATTTCATACATATTGACAGAGAGAGCCCCTCAGGATTCGCGCACTAATGTCGTATGGATCATCCAGGTGCACCAGCATTGTCTTCAGAGAAATTGTAGTTGGAGGGGCGGTGCTCATATAGGGCTGGCTTATGCAGAAACCTCTACTTAACTAAGAACATAAACTGCTCAGAGCAGGTTTGAGACACAGTGTAAATTGCCATAGCAGCATGCCTCGAGTAAAACCTACCCACCTTTCATAGTAAAGGTTAATCTTGAAGTTACACCACACGTCTTCAAGTTACCCCAATGAGCCAGTAACCCTGCTTCATAGTACAGGCCACAGGGGTGCATTTCCCAAAACCATAGTTCGACCTACGGAGTTAACGACACTGCAAACTTACATAGTACGATGCATTGTTAAATGACACAGGTGTTTCCCAAAACCATAGTTCGAACAAACGCTCGCAAACACTGTCGTTAAGTTGTGTAGTTCAAACTACAGCTCGAGAGCTGTAATTAGAAGCTTAGTTCCAGGTAAATACGTCAGTGATGGTGGAAAATGCAGTCTAAGATGGGTAGTCACAGTGTAAGTAAGAAATTTAATAATCTTAAATACATAATAAGGAATAATTTAGCTGTACAATCACATATAATGTGAACTGGTCTGAAAATGTAGTGTTACGAGCTCCAGTCTAGGGTTGGAGCCCGACAGAAAGGAAAGAGAAAGGGTAAGAGGAGGACAACACAAACAGGGAACGGAAAAAGGGAACACAAGTAAACAAAGGGGTATTTTTTTGTATTTTTTTAATATTTTATTTACACCACATGGACACTTCACAAATCACCTGGGGCGTATTCCATGAAAGTAGCTAAACAAAGGCAGACTTTCCCGAAAAAGTCAGACTCAACCTAGCTCCATCTCTAAACTTAGCCTTATGTCGTTCCACAAACGCAGTTCAGTTTTAACTAATCAAGGCTCATTCAAGACAGATTTGCATAGTCTCACTTAGTGTGCACACACGCAATATTTAAGAAGCCCAAATAAATGGATGAATGATAGATCGACCAAATGATTCGGAAAGCCTGTAAAATGAGAGCAGTGTTTCTGTCTGCCGCAGAACAAACACTGCTGATGGAGCTGTATGAAAAATGTGTAAAAAAAGAAGATGTAATCGTTAAAAAAAGGCAATACTGTGGCCATAAACACAGCCAGGGAGTTGGCTTGGCAATGAATTGCAGACAGACTAAATGCACAAGTTGCATAAATGTTACAACTGCTTAGTACAGTGGCACGGTGGTTTATGCTGTTGCCTTATAATGCGAAAGGTGCTAGTTCAATCCCCATAGCCAACAGGGAACCTTCTGGGTTGATTTCACCTGTCATTATTACTGTATAATATTATTTGATCCTGTAAAATACTTTAAATCACATCCATGTGAAATGTTCTGCATGTCCGAGCTTTGCTCGGTCGCCGGTCGGGGCCGGGAGGACATTTTCCACTTTTTTTCCCGCTCCAGCAGTAGCCTGCTTTGAGAGGGTTTTTTGTGGTTTTTCGGCCTCCCTAGAGCAACTTCACTTTAGTTTAGCTAAACGTGGTTCAGCAGGAAGTTAGTCTCGGGTAAGTAATTGTTAATTTGGTTATTTTAAAAGTTTAATTTAAAGGTTGTTATCGCTGACGCTGTCGGATAATTTATAAAAAAGTTCCGATTTAATGCAAGTGTTAATTTAGTGTTTTAGTGTACTCGGCACTTTATTGTTTTAACTATATGTTAATTAGATCTACTAAAAGTTAAAGTAGGCTATATTAATATACTGGGGTGGGAGTAAAGGATGGGGTCATAGTGAGTTAGGTAATTATGGGGCCAGCTCAGTGTTGTGTTTTGCAAGATGTTTGCCCTTCTGGATGCTTGCGTCCAGTCGGATTTCGTCTGCAGGCGATGTAAGTTAGTGGACTCACTCATGGTCCAGGTTCGTGACCTCAAGGAGCAACTGGCTCTCATCCAACATAACAATGAGTTAAAGGAGAGAGTTAGCATGCCTTTTAGGGAGATTGTGTGTACGTCACAAGCGGGGAGGGGGGAGAATGATGAACAAGTCGGTCGAGAGAGCTGGGTGAAATTAGGTCTTAGATGTAGAAAAGGGCGTACACAATTCACAGAGGCGGCATCACCTGAAGTGACAGTGTCTAACCGCTTTCAGGTGCTTCCAGCTTTAGAGCCGGAAGAGACTGGGGAGGCAGGTGGGCCCTTGGGCACCAAGGAGCCGCCTACCCCCAGAAGGAGGGAGGTTGTGGTATTAGGGGATTCAATTATCAGAGGTGTAGATAGTTATGTGTGCACCCGTGATAGAGGGTCCCGTACGGTGTCTTGCCTGCCTGGTGCCCAGGTAGGGGACCTTCTGAATCATATGGACAGGCTTTTGGCCCCAGCCGGGATGGATCCAGTGGTCATGGTGCATATTGGCACCAACGACATAGGAAAGGGCAGGAGAGCTGTTCTGCAGGATAAATTTATAGAAGTTACGGATAAGCTTAGAAGAAGAACATCCACGGTGGTATTCTCTGGAATACTTCCCGTGCCACGTGCGAGTCAGGCTAAGTTAGCTGAGATAAGGGGATTGAATGCGTGAATAAAATGGTAGTGTAGGAAAGAGGGGTTCAGGTTTATGGGGCACTGGAAGACCTTCTGGAACAGGTGGGACCTGCTCAAGCGGAACGGGTTGCATCTGAACCATAGCGGAACCAGTGTATTGGGGAGTCGTATGTGTAGAGTAGTTGAGGAATGTTTAAACTAGGGACTGGGGGGGCAGGGAGGTTAGTTACTAATTTATATGGGGAGAGACGGAAAGCCCAAATAAATATTAAAAGTGGGCACTGTAAAAGGCCTACCATTTGTGGTCTGTATTTAAATGCTAGGAGTATTAGAAATAAAATTAATGATTTAGAAGCTTTAATTTCATCAGACACTTACTACATTATAGGAATAACTGAAACATGGATGAGTGTCAATGATGGTGATGAATATAATATGGATGGTTATACGTTGTTCTGTAGAGACCGGATAGGCAAGAAGGGAGGTGGTGTTGCAGTATACGTAAAAGAAAACTTTCAGGCAAGGGAGCTCACTGATAAAAATAAAAGTACAGAAGCTGTATGGATAAAACTTGATGCTAAAGACTCAAATGGCCTAATTGTCGGGGTTTGTTAATGTAGCTGCAGAGGAAAGGAAAATGTTATATGATGATATCAGGATTATGAGTAATAAAAATTATGTGGTGGTTATGGGTGACAGTGGGACACAGTCTCTGGCTCTTCTGTAAATGAACTTGAGATGGTGGAATTAGTACAGGATTGTTTTTTTACTCAGTTTGTTAATATCCCTACCAGGGGAGAAGCCCTTATTGATCTTGTTTTCTCTAGTAACCAGGATAGGATTGGAAAATTAGAGGTTCTAGAACCATTGGACGGTAGTGATCATAACATGATGGCATCTTACCTATAGTTTTAAAAGAGATGAGGGATATTATTAGCCAACCTTTAACTCTAATATTCCAGAAATCATTATCTGCGGGTGTGGTACCTTCAGATTGGAAGCATGCTAATATAACACCCATATTCAAAAAAGGGGATAGAAGTATTCCAGCAAACTATAGGCCAATCAGTTTAACTAACATTACTGGAAAAATAATGGAAGCTATAATTCAAGTGAAAATGGTAGATTACCTACAGTAGATGCAAATAACATTATAAAGGATAGCCAACATGGATTTAGGAGAGGTAGATCCTGCTTAACGAATCTACTTGAGTTCTTTGAGGAAGTTACAAGTGAAATTGATCAGAAAAAGGCCTACGATGTGATCTACTTTGATTTCCAGAAGGCCTTTGATGTTGTCCCCCACAAACGGCTCTTGCTAAAGCTCAAAGCCGCAGGGATTTTAGGAACTGTGGCAGCTTGGATCGAAAACTGGTTAACCGACAGGAAGCAGCGAGTAGTTATTAGAGGCACAATGTCACAGTGGGCCTGCGTTCATAGTGGGGTACTGCAGGGTTCAATTTTAGGACCACTATTGTTCCTAATTTACATTAATGATATTGACACCAATACATACAGTAAACTGGTTAAATTTGCAGACGACACCAAGGTGGGTGGTGTAACAGATACCGATCTAGCAGCAGAGAGGCTACAACGGGATCTGGATTTAATTAGCGACTGGGCTGATACTTGGCAGATGAAATTTAACACAGATAAATGTAAGGTAATCCATGCAGGGAGCAGAAATATAAAGTACAGATATTTTATGGGTTCCACTGAAATAAAGGTCACTGATTATGAGAAAGATCTCGGTGTGTATGTAGATGCTTGCATGTCCCACTCTTGCCAGTGTGGGGAAGCAATAAAAAAGGCCAATAGAATGTTGGGTTATATCTCTAGGTGTGTGGAGTTTAAGTCAAGGGAGGTGATGTTACATTTATATAATTCCTTGGTAAGACCCCACCTAGAATATTGTGTGCAGGTTTGGTCACCATACCTTAAGAAGGACATTGCTGCCTTAGAAAAGGTGCAACGGAGGGCTACGAGAATGATTCCTGGTCTTAGAGGAATGTCTTATGAGGAGAGGTTAGCTGAGCTGAATCTGGTTAGCCTTGAGCAAAGGAGACTAAGGGGGGACATGATCCAGGTCTATAAGATTCTAACGGGTCTGGATGCTGTTCAGCCAAATGGCTATTTCAATATTAGTTTAAATACTAGAACTCGTGGCCATAAGTGGAAATTAGTGGGAGAACATTTTAAAACAAATTTGAGGAAGCACTTCTTTACACAGTGTGTAGTTAGAGTATGGAATAGTCTTCCTGCTAGTGTAGCGGAAGCTAAAACCCTGGGTTCCTTTAAATCAGAGCTAGATAAGATTTTAACAACTCTGAGCTATTAGTTAAGTTCTCCCCAAACAAGCTTGATGGGCCAAATGGCCCCCTCTCATTTGTAAATTTCTTATGTTAAATAATATATATACATATATAAATAATATGTTGTCTTTGCTATTTTAGTAATAAACTTTCAAAGTAGACAGTGACTAAACAAAATAAAATATCTTCCTGTTCATATTATTTTAACATATTATTATATTATTTTTTTCCAATTACAGTCATTGCATTTCATGTTTCACCTTTGTAATATGCGTACGCTTTTATTTTACAGTAAAATACTGTTATAACAGAATTCAAGGGACCTGGCAAGACAGTCCGTTATACAGTATCCAGAGTTGCTGTATGCCCAGAACACAACTACAGGACACCATTTACTCATGCCACACCCCAGCAGACATACTTCTGGTATACATTATTATATTGTACATGTATAGTAATCCAACTTTACCTGACCAGATGCGTGACTATTAATAATCCCGACTACATATGTATCTGCGCTGGATATCACCGGCATGCCACACGCCTTGTAGGCAGAACTTATAACCGAACAAAACTATAGCTAAAAGCGGCCCTGGGGACCAAATTGTTTGTCCATTATAAGCGAAATTCCATTATATGCGAGTCCGCTATATCCGATGCTTTTTCTGCATGTTCTTAAAGGCGCACGGCCAGGACCAGCGGACCTCGTCCGTTATAGACAATATTCCATTATAAGCGAGTCCACTATAACGCGATTTTACTGTAATTATTTTGGAATTAATTGGAATGACAAGACGTGATTTTATAGGCTTTATTATATTGATTATGTAGCAATCTCAGCTCTGTTCTCAATATTATGGAAGTATCACGCAGAGGATTACTTAGGATGGTTTTTATTATCTGCTTTCTCATCATGGGCGTCGTTAGGCCTATTTAGGGTGGGCTTCAGTCCCCCCAAAATGATCCCAAGCGCCCCCTAAAAATATAGTAATTATCATACTATTTATAAATTATATATCCATACATTTCATACAAGATATCACTGAGCGCAGGTACACACTTACAGTAACAAATAGAAGCTAGACTATTATTAAAAATAATGCTGTAAGTCTAGCTATCATTATTTAATAAAAATTATGTACTGACTGTTTAAGATGCTATAGGTAGAGGCGGGCATTAGGACCCAGGCAGAATTAAGATACATGTCGCTGCTTGTTAGCGAGTAGCAAAGTTCAACAGAAAGAAGCGGCCAGATAATTTCATTGTCAGAGATTGTGAGTAGGTGTCAATAACTGTTATTCTTAACTTTACTTATGTTTCTGTAAGTGAAAGGAAAGTGACGTTGTTGGCTATTTTAAAACTAATTTAGACTAACATAATGCTGCTGTCATAATTAGTTATTGTGATCAAAAACTTAATGGTAAGTGTCCCTGTTTTTGCTGTTGTACAACAACAAAAACAGGGACACTTACCATTAAGTGGATATATTTTTACAACAGCAAAAACAGGGACACTGAAGTTCAGTTTATATACTAGATGGATATACGAAAGTATTTTTAAAGATTGAGGGAGAAGCAGGAGAGCGGCAGAGGAGCTGATGCTGAGGGAGCATGCATGATTAAGACTGGTGGAGGTTTACATTTAAAGAGATTGTTTGTTTTGTTGTTGTCGTTTTCTTCAGGGTGGAGCCTTCTAAATGAATGAGATAATAAAATTAAAGAAGCCTGTTTAGGTTTGGTGAAAAATTTTCAGCCCTCTATATGCTCTAATTCCTTCCTACAACCCTGGGGGCTAAGCCCCCCTTATCTTTCAATCCTAGTGACGTCCCTGTTTCTCATCTTGCTTTTACTCACAGCACTGACTACAGGGTTCCATTTTTTTTATATACGTATATACAAGACTCACTCTCCCGCTAACTCAAACAAAATCATGTCATTTTGGTACACCTTACAGATTAACAAAATAATTCAATCAGATAATGTCAAATATTATGTCAGATGAGGACACATAATTCAACAGATTACATGATATGAGTAGTAAGATCGCGGAATTTTGTCCGAGGGAACGATCTTTTAGTAATCTGTTCCCACACATTACACATTATATATATATAATATATATACTGTATATTATACTTTTCATTCAATATCATCTTAGCTTTTAGCGTACGAAAAGCAGTTCTTCAAAATATAAATTATACAGGCATTTTGTATAAAGATTGAAATTGTTCATCATATAAACGGCAAGGATAATAAAAAAAAAAAAAAAACTTTTTAGGCAGTTTTCAGCGTTCACTCCATCTGTTCACCAACGGCGATTCCATTGGCTTTCATTCCATATATATCGACTTTCATTCCATATATTCTGAGTTTCACTGTATATATATCGGCGTTCATTCCATATATTCCGAGTTTCATTGTATATATATCGGGTTTCATTCCATATATTCCGAGTTTCATTATATATATATCGGCTTTCATTCCATATATTCCGAGTTTCATTGTATATATATTGGCTTTCATACCACATATTCCGAGATTCATTGTATATGTATCAACATTCATTCAATATGAATGAACGAGTTTCATTGTATATATATTGGCTTTCATTCAATTTATTCCTAGTTTCATTGTATATATATCGACATTCATTCCATATATATCGGGTTTCATTCCTTATATATATATATATCGGGTTTCATTCCATATATTCCGAGTATATATAGTGTCATTCTACTCTTCCGTTATGGCAATGACAGCTGTCAGTGAATAAGCAGTACTTCATCAAAGTGCTGTACTCTTTCCTAAGGCGACTGTTGTCCCTCTTAAGTTATGTGTGTAATGAAGAAACTGCACGTACAACACCCAATGGTCTGCAAATACACACATGTACACATACAAGGGATAATGATTTATTATTATTATTTTTGGGTTTTTTTATTTTCTTTTTATTTTATTAATGTTTTTTATTATTATTTTTGTCTTTTTTTACTATATATGGCGAAGTATATATGGTTTCGGGAAACACCTGCGTCGTACTTCCATAGTTCGAGCAACGGAAGTTATTACAGTTTTTCTCGATTGCTAAAACACTATAACCAATCTTTTGAACTAAAATTTCAAAACCATAATGCTATTTTTCAAAAAGCACACCCATTTCCCTGAACTATAAACACTATTCCCCTGCTTTAACACATGAGTCAGATTTGGTGAACTGTTACTGCAAAACTCTACACACAAATCCCTACATTTTTCAGTGCTTACACCATGTGGTCATTTAGAAAGCACTAGCATTCAATAATGTTAACTTAAGTCAGCAGAGTTTAAGCTCAGTTAGCACACAATTAACCAAGTGGAAACACTAGGAGTCAAAATTTATCACACACCAATCAGAAACTTTGATGGATAGATAAAAGGGCCAAAGTCAGCTCATTCAGGTTTGAAACAATGGATCCAAAGAGATGCAAAGGAGGAGGTCGAGGAAGAGGAGTAGAAGGAGGTCCAGGACATCAGGGAGGACGAGGTGGAGGAACATAATTGGCCATCGGGCTATTGTAAATGTCCCTAGTCAGCGTGGAGGGAATGTCACTATGTGCGCAGCCATCAGCCAACGAGGGGTACTCCACCGCCATGCCATTCTAGGACCCTATAACACTATGCTTCTCCTTGCTTTTCTTGATGGTCTAAGACAACATATGTTCCAGCTGGACTACAGGGAACCAGCACAGCCAGAGCAGCCTCACTACGTTGTTGTAGTGAGGCTGGATAACGTCAGCTTCCATCGCGCTGCTCTGGTTCATGACTGGTTTACCAATAACCCAAGGTTTTCTAACATCTTTCTGCCTGCATATTCTCCCTTTCTAAACCCGATAGAGGAGTTATTTTCGGCATGGCGGTGGAAAGTGTACGACAGAACCTTATGTCCGTGTTCACCTCCTCCAGGCCATGGAAGAAGCCTGCCTAGGCATATCAGTAGATGCATGCAAGGGGTGGATCAGGCATGCATGAGGATTTTACCCCCGCTGCCTGGCTAGGGCCAATATAGCCTGTGATGTGGATGAGATTCTCTGGCCTGACCCAGACCAAAGACAGGATGCTGAGGTGGAATAATGTTTTTGGTGTGTGTTGTACTGTATAGTACATAAATAAAAATGTGTCACTGTATATACATTGGTTGCGTCTTTTGTGTTCATCATGTGAAAAGATTTTTGAGGGGAAGAACCACAAGCAACATAACTTGCCAGTTTTGGCAATATTGTTTTTAATTTATTGCACCAATGTGTAAGACTATGTTGTAGTGTGTGTGTTTTTGAGGCCTTGTGTGTGATGTCTGTGGGCAAAGTTTGGTTTTTCAGCAACAGTGAATGGTTTTGAGTGTAGAGCTTCATTTTGACCTGAAAATACGATGTTTGGGAAATTGGGTGAGACGTTATGGATTTGTGTTTACTGTTTTGAGAATACGAGACATAGTTTCAAGAAGTGTGTTTAAGCAATCGAGAAAAACTGTAACGTAGTTAGCAACGATGGTTTCGGGAAACGCACCCTTGGTCCGGAGCAGACTTGTTCGCAGGTGTAAATTACCATGGTAACTCAGCGGGGATTCATTTAAAACACGTTGATGGAACGGAACTCTCACTTAAATAAGACAGACTTATTGAAACAAGCGAGACTTTCCCTTAATCCTGCTTCTTGGTGTTATGCTGGCCGAGCAGGGAGAAGGCGAACCCCGAAATGCGGAGGTAAATGCTTTTATTTCTGAGATCGGGTTGAACAGAAACCAAGAGGGATGTGCTAAATCGTGGTCGAGAGGCAGGCGAGAGTCGGTAACCGTGAAGATCAGTCAGGGACAGGTGGACGAGACGAGGATCCGGGGAGGGCAGAGGAGAGTAGACGAGGGAGCAGGGAGACAAGGCAGGTACGATGGATGAGACGAGCAGGGAAGGCAGACAGGCAATCAGGCAGAACACAGCAGGGAAGGCAAACCAGGAAGACAGGACACAGAGAAATTGCTTGGTAAGGCACATCACTAGAATGGCAACAATACTTCGCACTGCCTGCCAGGTGGAGTGTAATTACGTAGCTGGCCGATCAAGTGGTGATCGGCGTCCAGTGCTATGCCCCGCCCGTGAGAGCGTGACACTTGGAATACCCCTCTGGTGCAACAAGACTTCGGGAGTGACTAAGGCCAAAACAACAAACAAAAACACCTACTGAACACATCCCAAATCTAATATAAACCTAAGTGCAACAAAACAAACTCGAAACAAAACAACAATCCTAGAACCTGACTCCCTAACCAAACGAACAATAAAACCAACACATTTCGCATAAACAAAAAAATGGCAGTCACTCCTTATACACCGATTCACACACACGCAACAAACACACAATCTGAAATTACAGTGTCCGAGGGGGCGAGCAAAAGAGTAATCAGTAACCAGGCGGGAGATCAAAACCAGAAGTACAAAAAAACAGGCAAAAGTACAGAAAGGGGCAAGGCAAAAATCAGAAAACCAATAAACAAAACCATCATACACAATAGTCTAAACCAATAAAGCAAACCAACAATAATCGAAGTAATGAGCAGAGCTGCAGGGGTGGTGAACAGCGGCCTTTTCACCTCAGGAACTGGAAGTCAGGAACAGTGCAGAGGATGGAAGAAGGCGTGGCTGGAATCCGGAAGGCAGAGCGCAGGGCAGAGCTGAAGCAGCAGCTGGTGAGCGAAGGCTTGAGGCCGAATCGGGCCACACACAGACACAACATAGAAATCCCTCACGGCACATAACAGTACTTTGAAACTTAATTGTTGTGTGGGTCTCTGGTCATAAGTACGTTATGACTGTACATTAGATCGACCAAGTCGGCTACTGTTTGCAGTGAGCAATAGGGAGAATTCTCAGACTGCAAAGTATTGTATTAGCCCAGGGATGGCTAATTTTATCCAGATAGGGCCGTTAGGCATGCAGCTTTTCGCTGCAACTCCATACTTAGAGTAGTATGTAGAGGACTAATCGACTGAAGAGTTTGCACACCTGGGTTTGAACAACTGATCAAACGGTTATCCCAAAAAAACCTGCAAACACATCGCCCCTTTCTGGATAAGACTGCGTACCCCTGTAGTAGCATATGCAGTTAATGTGTATTGCTTGGTAAAGGATGTTGTGTACCCAGTGGTCATTGTGCCATATAAAAAATAGAGAAAAAAAATACATTATTAAAATAAAAAGAAAAGAATAAAACCCAAAAATAATAATAATAAGTCATGATAGAATGAAATATGGGGGAAGTAAATTATACAACAGGGAACTTAATGGCAAAAAAATGGGGAAACTAATGGGGAGGGAAAAAGAAAAGGGCCAGTGGGGGAGAAAGGTGTAGAGGGGGCATTAGGGGCCAAACATATTTTCTACTAACCGCTGTCATACTTGTAGTGTGGAAGTAAAATTGGACATTAGTAGGCCCGGGAGGGGAGGCATATTGGGTCTGTTATGTCTTAGGCCTTAGGCCAGAAGAGATTGTTTTGAATACTATGTGACCTCGCTTTGTGATAGCTGCCTGCAGTTGGCTCCGCAAAAGCTCAGACCTTGGAGAGGCAGACAGTGGAGCAAAGGGGGGGAGAAACCACTTGCAGGAAGAGACTCGAAGCCGCCCCAACTGGTGCACAAAGAGTTATAGCTTAATAAAATAGTTGTAGTAGTCAATATATAATATGTTACGCAATTGATCGCATCATGTTAATCATACTAATCATATGTTAACCATGTATTTTCAGTGATTCAGTGACAATACGTCAATGTGTTAATCATTAATCAATGGAACACCCAATCATTAATAGTGATTCAATGTCATATAATTAATATCTATATACATATCTCAAGTAGAGTCTAGAAGCCGAGGCTGTCTCCAGTAAGTTGCGTACAATGGGTGGACTTTACCTTGCTACCAAGGTGAACCAATGGAGCAGGAGAATTGTGTTTGTTATACGTTTCAGCTCAGTTTGTTGATGTTTCATGACCAATCAGGACTTAGAAGTCCTGGGAGTTATGGTTTTATCTACTGGTTGCTCTGTGTGCTGGGTGTGACTTGGTACCAAGGGCCAGAGTGTGATGGGAGCGCTTTGCTGAACTTGCTGGAATAAAAGAGATTTTCTTTACTAACCAAACTAAGAGGTCCAGACTTTTATTCTAAGTGCTTGATTTATAATTTTTCTACCACAGTAGGCCTGCAGGATGCAGTCCATCATCCTCAACATGGCCTTCTTCAACCTCCTTTGCCAGCACCATCTCATCATCAGGCAGCTGGATGTTTGCTGTGACAGCCATGTTGTGCAACAGTGCAGTAACCACTACCACAGCACAACATTTTGAAGGGTGCAGTTGCAGGCCACCAGCAGACTTGCTCACACACCAGAAACGCTGCTTCCACACCCCTAGGGCTCTATCCACAACATCAAGGTGCTGGTGTGAGCACTGTTGTATCTCTCCTCTGCCTCTGTGTTGGCTTGCTGGATGGGGGTGAGCAGGTAGGGGTGCAGAGGGCAACCACTGTCTCCAAGGAGCCAGCAACCTCCAAAGCCACCACCTTCTGCCACCTGGCAGAGAGCAGAGTTGACCCAGACGAATGCATCATGGGTGGTCCCTGGCCACTTTGCAACGATGTCAGTGAAGACACCCTGATGGTTGCAGACAACCTGAGTATTAATAGCCGGATAGCCTTTCTGGCAGTAATAAGGCGGCTGGTGATTGGAATGAGTGTGCCGTCGATCACACCATTGACTCGGCAAATGCCAGCAATGGCGTGGAAGCGCTGGTAATCTCCTCCGCTGTGGCTGGAAAGGTCATCCTCTGAGCAAGCTGTAACAGCACCTGGGTGACAGCTGTCACAGCTTTGTTGACAGATGCCTTGCTAAGACCAAGGCCATCTCCCAGCACCGCTAAGAAGCTGCCCGAGGTGTAAAAGCACAGTGCAGCCAAAAGCTGGAGACTTGGACGTAAGGCAAAGTTATGCCTAGTGGGCCTGATGAGATGAGGCTGAACTAAATCCAGGAACTCCTTGAGTGAGGCGATACTTTCGGATAATTATGTCATCCGAAAGGACCTCCGGGGGATTAAAAGTGGTGCGTATGAACGCATGCCTATAAACCACCTCACTACGACGCCTTGTCACGGTGATTCAACATAATAATGCGCTGCAGTGCTGCCATTGCTCTATAGCCCTCACATCTTCCCACAGCATTTATAATGACCAGGGAATTACACACTTAATTGGAGTTGATTGAAAGGCAGTCATCATTGGTGAACATATCTGTGCAGATTAAATCATTAGTAGCAGCAGTGATTTTTGAGTTAAGGAGCAGACTTTCACTTAGACATGTATTTCATAATACAGTAGAGTCTCGCTTATCTGACATTCTGTATTATCAGACTTCCCACGGCAAAAAAAAAAAAAACGCATCAATTGGCAACAAGAACTGCAAGTTGCGAGCGTGAGCGTAGTCTGTTTTTTGTTGCTCCCAGCTCTACCACAGCTAATTAGTTACCCAGACTGTACAATGGCGTGCCCATCTACACTATGCGTCATGTGTCTGTCATTCGCCCCACATTCACTCACTGTCACAAACTGTGCTGCACTGAGTAGTGAGTTATCATTGTATGCGGATCGGTTTTAAAAAAAGAAGCTACAAGAATCAACATAATGATGCTGCAAAGATGGCGAGGCTTGGCAGCGAAGAAACGGTACTCGTCAGGAAAGCAGCCTACAATGAAAAAATTTCTTTAAATCATCACAGGACCGAACTTTTTAAGTACATACTGTATTTAACTTCAGACAATTCTGTAAGTAATTTTTTTCAGTAAATTTTTTCTGTTTTGTTGTAAAACATGATTATTGGGTTTGCAATGTGTGAAATAACATAGTTTGACGTTTAATAGGCTTTGTCTTAGCACCTCCCATTAACCGACATTTTCGTTTATCTTATGTTTTACTGGCCTGTTTATGTCAGATAAGCGAGACTCTGCTGTACCTGTTGACATGGTACACCTTGGTTAAATACCCGATCATGGTGTAGAACTGACTGATCATTTTGGAAGAAAAGGTATGACATGAGTGATGGATGTTCAAGGAATAGCAACTGTCAGTCCCTCAACATTGTGTTATGGTTTTGTATTAAAGCAGCAGCATTCTCATTTTCTCACAAGCTTATTGCTTATTCTGTTTGAAGCTACATGAAAGTGTATCATACGCAGGCCTACATGCTTACATACTTGTAATCCAGTATCAAGGTGGTGGGGTGGAGTTAAATACTTATTTTACTGTTAAGTCGTTCAAGGAATGTCAAAATTGCTGCATCAAAGCCACACTACATTTGACAGTCAGAGTAACCAACAGGAAGGGAAAAAAAATATTACAAACTGTCAGGGATCCGGGCAGCTCGGGTGCGAGAACGTGGCATCGGGCACAAAAAGGGTGGACGACCCACTGGCGGCTCAAAGAACAAAAAAGGGTTTATTAAATAAAACAGAAAACAATACAAACACAAAACCAAAAGGACCACAAGGGTCAAAAACTAAAGGGGATAATTAAAGACTTAATATCACAAATAACAAAAATTGGGTAGTTAAATAGAATACAGATCTAACCAAACTAACAAAGCTTAGACAAGCAACAACAATCAACAATGAACCACTCGGAAACTGAACAGAAGCAGGAACTAAAATACTAAGGGGTAACAAGACTAACACAGGACAGGTGAGGCTAATTAACAAAGACCAGGGAAACGGGGCACAGGTGAAACTACTAAACTCAAAGGAACTAAAAACAGGGAAACTAGACAAGAACTAAGGAATTACAGACAGGTAAAGACAAGCAGGGCCACAAGGAACAAAACAAATCCAACTACAAAATCAAACACAAGAACTAGAGAAACTCAAATGAAACACTAGGGATCAAAAATACAAAAACAGAGGTGGTGGGATTCAAACACAGGACAGAAGGCTATACAGACAACTGGCTGCTCAACATGTTGACCCATGAGGCTAACAGAGAACAGGGGGGAAAACACAAAGACTAACATGAAGGACGGGATGACCAGCAACGCCTGCTGGTCAAACGGGGAAGGGACACAGAGTGAGACAACAGGGGCTGACCCTGACACAAACTCCAACAGCACAGCTAGCATTGATGAAAGGCTCAGTAGCATGCTCAGGCCACAGACCAGCAGAGTGCATAGTCTGTGTGGCTAGTTGGAACACAAGTGTGTTTTTATCCTTCACATGACCATATACCATTACAATACATTTGCAGATGATAGCAATACTACTTGACTATACTTAATGCTAGAAACAGTGGTAGATTCTTGCATGTTGTCGCTGTAATGGATACAGATGTACAAATGCATTCATCACTTGGTACACCACTATGCAGCACTGCTTCACCAGAGCCCCATTAGTCAGACTGCATCTGTTTCCGCCTCCCATGACAAAGACGAGGGGTTGGACTTTGGGAGGCATGTTGGCCTGATATCCAAGCCTATTGTTCACAATAAAAACAAAAAAGGAGGTGAAGGGATGGGGGTCACGGCATGCATGATCACTCAGGGTCTGTTAAAGGAAAATAGAAGCAGTCATTAGGCAATGCTATTGATTAGCACATTAGCATTGTATAATGCAAATAAATAGTAATATGAACTTACTGTCAGAGGTTGGGAGGTGCGGTGTGATGCTGGGTCTGCTGACCTGTTGGGCCAGTAAGGCCAATTTCTCCCTCCGGTAGGCCATCACCTCCTGATGGTGTCTTTCCTTCTGTTCCCTCAGGGCTGCCAGTTCCTCCTGATGTCCCTCAGAATAGATATTTTCTCACCCTCTGACCTGAGGAGCTCTTCACTGCACCGGCAGTGAATGTTTCTGCACCGGCGGGTGTGTGGGGGTTGCCGTGGCGAGGCAGCGGGATGGATGGAGGTGGGTGAGCTCCAGGGCTGAGAAGATTAAGGGGAGTCAGGGAAACTGCAGCCCTAAGAGAGTGATGGCCACGCCGAGGGGGCCTGATGTGGAAGGGCCCAGCAGAGGCATGGCCGATGTGGAGGGGCCCGGCGGAGGCATGGCTGATGTGGATGGGCCTGGTGTGGAGTAGGTCTGAGGACTGCACTGCAGGGGGCCAGATGTTGCTGGGCCAAGAGGACGTGACCGAGGGGTAGAAAGCACAGATGTCTGAGAGGTGCATAGACCACAGACATCTATGCCTCCCGGGACTCCCTCAAGTGCCTCTGGCCCTAGAATGGCCAAGACTCGCTCCTCCCCAGGAGTGAGAGGAGGTAGACTGGTGCTTCCACCACCAGTCCTCTCCTGCTCCCTCCTGAGCACTGCAGCCTTCCTCTTGGTGACACTGGCGTAGTTCCCCCAATTCCCCCTCACATCCTCCGCTGCACATCTCCAGCCATGGCCTACAGAATTTATTCTTTCTGTGATGTCCTCCCAAACTTTTTTCTTGTCAGCATTTGTTGTGGCATTTTTCAGCCTTGAGAATATGACTGCCCTATTCCTTTCCACTTCATCCACCAACACAGCAAGCTCTGCAGCTGTAAATTGTGGCTTTCGTACCTATGCCATATTTTCGTTGGTATATAGGACCTCTTCCCACTGCCACAATGCTTTAAATAGTGTAGAGCATGTTCAAGCAGCACACGTATACTACAGTAGTTCAAACTAACGTGGTTCAAGCTACTGTGGTACGATGGTTTTAGGAAACAGGTTAGTTTGAACTACCATAGTACGATGCATCGTTAATGCTAACTTCTGTCGTTGTTTGGGAAATGCACCCCAGTTTATCAGGTATTGTAGGGTGTGTATCCACAGAAATGGGACTTTAGTCAGGAATATGGGCATCCTTTACTGAACTAAATCTCAGTTGTACTTATCATTTGCATAAAATGTATTCTTCTCCAAATCTTGTGTTCACTTATATTATGTAATAACAGTTTTCATTTCTAATTAATACAGAACCAGGTTTGGTGAATGAGCGTGGAAGCAGCAGAGTGATGTTTTCCACAGTGATCAGACCATTACCTTAGTGATTTACTGCAGGTAGTGTGCTGGCTGCAATGTATGTTGCCATTTGATTGAACACACTGTCTGTATTTATGTATATACAGCGGGTGAAATAACTATTGAACACGTCACCATTTTTCTTAGTAAATATATTTCTAAAGGTGCTACTGACATGAAATGTTCACCTGACTTGAATCCAATAGAACATCTATGGAAAGAACTAAAGATTAGAGTTCATAGAAGAGGCCCACAGAACCTTCAAGATTTGAAGACTGTTTGTGTGGAAG
This sequence comes from Paramormyrops kingsleyae, assembly GCF_048594095.1. Classification (NCBI taxonomy): domain Eukaryota; kingdom Metazoa; phylum Chordata; class Actinopteri; order Osteoglossiformes; family Mormyridae; genus Paramormyrops; species Paramormyrops kingsleyae. The sequence continues at coordinate 1,322,146 of NC_132812.1, forward strand.
AATGGGCCAAAATCACACCTGAGCAATGCATCCAACTAGTTTCTCCATACAGGAGGCGTCTTGAAGCTGTTATTACCAACAAAGGCATTTGTACGAAGTATCAAATAAATTTTGATTCTGTGTTCAATATTTTTTCCCTGTGTCATTGCATTTTATTACACATAACTTAATTTATGGACATCTAAGGTTTGATTTCTTTGCATGTGTGGGTTGCATGGGTTGTTACCGACTTCTGGTGAAAATTTCATGTCAGTAGCACCTTTACATAAGAACATAGGAACATAAGAAATTTACAAACGAGAGGAGGCCATATAGGAAATATATTTACTGAGAAAAATGTTGACGTGTTCAATACTTATTTTACCCGCTGTATTTATGTATGCATTAACATTGGTGTGCATAAAAAGGGAGGTGGAGGATGAAGAATTAGCCAACCATCACATTTCTAGAAAGGAGAGCATGCAAAACTACCAGTGTGCAAGCAGACGCAAGGAGCCACATTCCCAGCCCAGGGGAATTGTTGTTGCTAGGCAACCGCAGGCACATGCTGAAGACCCAGCTTTACAGATTAAACCCAGGAATTTAAGTGAGCTCAAACTTGAAATATCTTTTAAATTAAATTGCAAGGAGGGATATTGAGGGAGGGAGCGGGTACTAATATCATTTGGTGTCTTCTTTCTCCTACCAGAAGACAAATAAAAGTAATGCAGCATGAATTGGGCCTCAAGGTGGGTTTATGGGAAGGGGGGATCCCTAAAATAGCTTTGTCACATGACCTGAGGACAATTTACCAAAGCATAAAAATATTGTTAATCTCCCCAGTTGAAGAGAGAGAACTGCAGTTTGATCATCTGGCTGAATTCAGATTAGAGGTTTATTTTTATTTAGTTTTCTTATTTTGGTGGCTCCTAAAGTACCCCTGTTTCATGCAGTCAAAAAAATCATATAGGTAAATTGTATGCCTTGACTATCTGTGATAGTCACATGAACATTGTCATCAATGGTTGTAGAAGATAGGCGTTATTTAAAGTGAATGCAAACCAGCAGCCTTCAAAATACAAGGCTGCATCTGTGACCGCCAAGTAACCTGTTGCCTTGAAGGGATTAGGTGGCTCAAGAAATATCCTCCTCTACATATGGGGTGAAAGGAAAGCAGACTGCGTCCCACCACCAGGTCTGCACAAAATACATAAAAATAGGCATTATGTCTCCCTCATCAAGTCCTTAGTAATATTCTCAAAATGTCTACAGTCTTTATCTACAGAAACATCTGAGGAACTCCAGAAGGGACTGAAGTATAACACAGTCTTCCTAGTGGACAGTCATTATCACTCACCTGTGCAAAAACCTGAATTTATGGGCAACATGTTGAGATTTTTAGCATCACAGAAGGTCCAGCTGTGGTATCCCTACTCAATGTACACTATATTGCCAAAAGCATTGCGACACCCCTACAAATTATTGAATTCAGGTTCCAATCACTTCCATAGCCAAAGGTGTATAAGATCAAGCACCTAGGCATGCAGACTGCTTCTACAAACACTTGTGACAGAATGGGTTGCTCTTAGGAGCTCAGTGAATTCAAGCGTGGTACCGTGATAGGATGCCACCTGTGCAATTAGTCCATTTATGAAATTTCCTCACTACGAAATATTCTCCAGTCAACTGTTAGTGGTATTATAACAAAGTGGAAGCAATTGGGAACAACAGCAACTCAGCCATGATGTGGTAGGCCATGTAAAATCACAGAGCAGGAACAATGCATGCTGAGGCGCACAATATGCAGAAGTCGCCAACTGTCTCCAGAGTCAATAGTTACAGGCCTCCAAACTTCATGTGGTCTTCAGATTTGCTCAATATCAGTGCGTAGAGAACTTCATGGAATGGGTTTCCTTGGCTGAGTAGCTGCATCCAAGCATCATCAAGTGCAATGCAGTGATGTAAAGCACACTGCCACTGGACTCTAGAGCAGTGGAGATCTGTTCTCTGGAGTGACAAGTTACGCTTCTTTGTCTGGCATCCAATGGATGAGTCTGGGTTTGGCGGTTGCCAGGAGAATGGTACTTACCTAACTGCATTGTGCCAAGTTTAAAGTTTGGTGGAGGGGGGATTATGGTGTGGGGTTGTTTTTCAGGGGTTGGGCTTGACCCCTTAGTTCCAGTGATAGGATCTCTTAATGCTGCAGTGTTCAAAGCCATTTTGGACAATTTCATGTTCCTAACTTTGTGGAGACAGTTTAGGGATGGCCCCAGTGCACAAAGCAAGTTCCATAAGGATATGGATGAGCAAGTCTGGTGTGTAGGAAATTGACTGGCTTGCACAGAGTCCTGACCTCAACCAGATAGAACAACACGGGGAGGAATTACAGCGGAGACTGCAAGCCAGGCCTTCTCATCCAACATCAGTGCCTGACCCAACAAATGTTCTCCTGGAAGAATGGTCAAAATTCCCTATAAACACACTCCTAAACCTTGTGAACGCCCCTCCTGTGTGCCACGCCCACCTCGTTACCTCATGTTACTTCCCGATTGTATTCACCTGTTGCCTGTTCTGTTCAGCGTGTTTTTAGTGTATTTAGACAGCGTCTGTGTCAGTATCCCTAGATCAGTCATTGTAACGTTAGTCTCCATGTTGTCCTGTCTGCCCTTAATAATCCCGTTCCTTGGATTTTCGGCTACCTGCCTTGTCATTCCCCGCATCCTGTCTGCTTGTCGGACAGCGCGGCATAACAGAATGACTGATCTCCAAAGCAACTCACCGCAGCAAGCCGAAAGCGAGTGGATCGGCTTGCTGCAAACGGTGATTGACTGGCTGTCCCAACCAGAGGTTCAGGAGGACCCCGTAGCCCGGGACTTAGCCAGCCGGAGCGGGGACCTCTTGAGTTTCTGGGCCCCCACCCGGAAACACGTACCCCCTCCAAGAGGTACGCAAAAATCTCCAGCGGTTGGTCGAGAGGATAATGCAGAGGCGGCTCCAGCCACTCGCTAGCTCCACGGCCGCCCTGCCTAATCCGACCAGCGAAAGCCGGAGGAAGAAGAGGAAAGAACAACGTCAGGAAGAAGAGCCGGCGATCTTCCTGAGGGCATGCTCTCTCTCTCCTGCTTCTCTCCTGATCACCCCGGAAGTCACCACCACTATGAAGGTACCTTCACAGGCAGCTTCCCCCTTCCGGGGAACGCGGCTTGCACTTAAAGGGGCCAGGGTCATCTGGGATGCAATTCCGCGGATCCCCAAGGCCCTTAAAGGGGCAGCGCCTGCCTGCCTGGCGCTGATCCTGGCGCCTATCCCTGACCTGCCTGTTCCCGACCTGCCCGCAGCACCGCCTGCTGCAGCTGCCGCCGCACTGCCCGCGGCACAGCCTGCTGCAGCTGCCGCCGCACTGCCCGCGGCACCGCCTGCTGCAGCTGCCGTCGCCGCTCTGCCTGAGGTGCCTGCTGAGGCGCCCCCTGCTGGCCGCACGCCCGAGGTGCCTGCTGAGGCGCCCCCTGCTGGTCACGTGTCGGCAGTCCCTGCCGAGGCACCCCCTATGGGCCGCAAGCCCGCGGCCCTGCCTGAGGCCACCGCTCTGCCCGTCCAGCCCAGCTCTTCTGTCCTGCCCGTCCAGCCGGCTCTTCTGTCCTGCCTGCTGCCGCCGCTCTGCCCGTGGCCCTGCCTGTCCAGGCCGGCTCGTCCGTCCTGCCTGTCCAGCCCGGCTCGCCCGTCTTGCCTGCTGCCGCCACTCTGCCCGTGGCCCCGCCTGTCCTGGCTGTCCAGCCCGGCTCGCCTGTCCTGCCCGGCTCGCCCGTCCTGCCTGTCTCTCCAGCTGCACCGCCTGCGGACACGCCCTCTGCCTCATGGGAGGCCCTGACTCCAGTCCCCCCAGCTCAGGTCCTAGTCCCTGAGGTCCCGGACAGCCTGACTGCCACTCCTACCTCCATAGAGGAGGAGCTCGAATGGGACCCCTCAGGGACCTTCATAATGACTCCTCCACCTACGCCCCAACAGGGTGGAACTCAACGGGGTCCCCGCCTTTCTGTGTCCCATAAGGGGAGGGGCCACAAACGAAAGGCCTGGGTCCCACCTGCCCTGCCCCCTGGCTCGCCCGTGCGTCCCCTGGCTGTGGCTCGGTGGCTGCCTGCGGGTCCTGTGGCGCCGGTTCGGCTGTCGCCTCCAGGTCCCCCTCTGGTGCCTCGTCGCCCACCTGCGGTCCCTCCGTTGGCGCCACGCCGGCCGCCTCCGGGTCCCCCTGCTCCGGGTGGGTGTCGGACGGCGCCTTCCCTGGCTCCAGCTGCGCCTTCTCCTTCCGCGGCTTCCCCCTCCTGCCTGCCTGCACCATTGTTCCCTCCTGCTCCCTCCTCGTTTCCTTTGTCGGTCCCCTTGTCCCCTGTGTGGTCCCCTCTGGCTCCGGCCTCCCATCCGCCTGTGGCCCCTGTGGCTGCCTTCCCTCGCCTGCCTGGGTTCCCTCGGGCTCCCCTGGTTCCTCCTCCCTTTGCCTTTTTCTCTCCTGTCTGTGCTTTGCCTCCCTCTGTGTCTCCTCTGTTCCCTTCTGGTCCCTTTGTCCCTCCTGTCTTTGCTCCTCGTCCCTCGTTGTCTGCCGTGTTCACTCCTTGCCCTGTTGTTCCTCCGTTTTCTGTCCCCTCTGTGTCTCCTTTCCTTGTCTGCCTGTCTGCGTTTCCTGTTCTTTGTTGGGTTCTGTCTTGGTTCCTGTCCTTGTCTTTGTTCTGTGTTTCGGTTTTGTTCCCGGTCTTGTTTTTCAGGTCCCGGTCTTGTCTCGTCTGTCGCCGATGGGGTTCTGTCATGACCTGCTCATTCGCCCCTCCTGTGTGCCACGCCCACCTCATTATCTCGTGTTACTTCCCGATTGTATTCACCTGTTGCCTGTTCTGTTCAGCGTATCCAGTGTATTTAGTCCGCGTCTGTGTCAGTATCCCTAAATCAGTCATTGTAACGTTAGTCTCCGTGTTGTCCTGTCCGCCCTTAATAAACCCGTTCCTTGGATTTTCGGCTACCTGCCTTGTAATTCCCCGCATCCTGCCTGATTGCCGGACAGCGCGGCGTAACACACAAAATGACCAGAAATGACTGCTGGCCAAATGAGGAAAAGTCACAGTAGGTGGGGTCAGACATCCCATTCTAAATTCGTAGGGATCAATATAGAGTTGGTCCCCCATTTGCAGCTATACTGTGTATCCCTGAAAATAAGACCTACCCAGAAAAATATCCCTAGCATGATTTTTCAGGGTGCTTGTAATATAAGCTATACTACAAAAATAAACCATAGTTACTATCCCATGGATTGTACGGTAACTAGAATGAGATGCGATTATATGTAAACAGGAAATAATATTTTGACCGCCAGACTAGATGAGTGCAAAAAGAAAGGAAATTCTGGTTCTAAAGGAAATTGAGTTGCGAGATATTCAGGATGGAATTTGGAGCTTGGAGATTTACGATGATGTTCCAGAAGAAGATGACATGACGACTATATTTGAATAAATGTATGCACAGTAGATCTTTGTTCATGAATAAATGTACTGTTAGATTGTTTACATGGAAAGATACGGTTAGAATATGACAGAGAGGTTAAGCGGCAGTTTGGGCGGAGCTTAAAGCTTTCCCCCATCTATGACGTCATAAGCGGATGTGGGCATATCCTTTGATCTGATTGGTCGGAGGGGAGGGGGTTTTGGCCAAATGGTATCATACATGCTTATGCCACGTGTTGCCGATAGGGGGCCGTATGGTTTGGGGAGATAAAGGTTGTCATTAAACTTTAATAGAATAAAAGTACATTACATGTATTTTATTAACTCTTTCATTGTCGCCGCCTAGTGGTTCGGACGCATACGTCCAAATTTTCAATAACAAAAAAAAATGACGTTCAATAAAAGAAACAAATGTATCAAATCAACCAAAAACGGCTTGTTACACTACAAAAAACCTTTCAGATAATATCTGTAGAAAGTTGCGCAATTTTTGTGCCATGGTTTTTTTGTAACAAGTAAAAATAAAATGACCATGGTAGCCATCTTTAAACGGGTCGAGTGTCAGGAAGTAAAATATAAGTGTTAATAAAATGAAAACTAAGCACTTCAAACTATTTCTTTCACGGCCAATAATTCATAAACCGTCACAGTATTAAGACAAAACACGCATTTTTCCATAAATATGACTGTAATGCTCTGAAATAGCTTGCTCACTCATCGCGGAAAAATGTCAGTCGGCATTCTGTACATTCGTGCAATGTTTATTATCTTCGGAGTTTTAGAAGAAAACCAATGAATAAAATGACAAAGTTACCCTCGTTTGAAAGCTTGATCTCTTATGTACATAAATCAATCACTGTAATCCTTCATTGTCAAGTATTTTTTCAGATATATGCTCTGCTTCCCTGCTAGCACATTATTTTTTACGCACTGAACCTTTGCCCATGGTTATGTTTCACCATAATAAACTTTTTACATGAACATCAAATTACAGTGTCATTTGCTTCATCCAATAGAGGTGTGTCTAAGGTTTGCAAAATGGTATGGGATGTGCTGATTGGGCATTGTTTTTCGCGCTGGGGACATGAATGCGCAACTTATTATCTGCAGGTGCAGTATTTGTGGGAGTGTCTCGATTACGCATTACGCACGTAGTCTCCGTGAGTTTACCCAGTTATTTTCGGACAACAACTTTTTTGACTGAAGAAAAATGGCTCGGATGACTTTCATTGTTGAGAAAGCACAGAAGATGATTTTGAAGAGTGGTTCGGGGGAAGAAAGTGTCGCTTTTATCCATTGATTCGATGGAGGAGGACGCTTTTTTGCGCGGAGAGGATGCAACGCTCGACATAAGTACATTTATTTACAGTTTACTCTTTTATTCTATAGATTTTTATAATTCCGTGATTCAGTAAATTACAATTAACATTTGCTTTGGTAACACTTGTATTGTGGTACATTGGGAAAAGTTCTGCATCGCCTTTGTCAAGCTTTGAAGTGTGCAAAGTAATGCAGCGCTTTTGGCTTTCACTTGGGCAAAGTTACGCGGGGCTTTGTTTGGGCAAAGTTATGCGGGGCACTTGTCGGCCTTGTTTGAGCAAAGTTATGTACAGTACTTGTCGGCTTTGTTTGGGCAACATTATGTACGGTACTTGTCGGCTTTGTTTGGGCAAAGTTATGCGGGGCACTTGTCAGCTTTGTTTGGGCAAAGTTATGCGGGGCACTTGTCGGGCTTTGTTTGGGCAAAGTTATGCGGGGCACTTGTCGGGCTTTGTTTGGGCACAGTTATGCGGGGCACTTGTCGGGCTTTGTTTGGGCACAGTTATGCAGGGTTAGGGTTAGAAACAAAATGTTTCTTATGACCCATAAGTGGTAATGCATTTAGAAAGAAAGACGCTATCCCAAAACACTGCTAGTTACACTGCGGCCATTTTGGATAGGTTTTGGATAGGTTTGGCACAAGTCGTGTGAATAAAATATAGATTTTCCTACAAATGTGTGGTGATTTTGTGTGACAAAATGTTACTTATGACCCATAAGTGGTAATGCATTTAGAAAGAAAGACGCTACCCCAAAAAACACTGCTAGTTACACTGTGGCCAGTTTGGATAGGTTTTGGATAGGTTTTGGATAAGTTTGGCACAAGTCGTGTGAATAAAATATAGATTTTCCTACAAATGTGTGGTGATGATGTGTGACAAATTGTTACTTATGACCTATAAGTGGTAATGCATTTAGAAAGAAAGTTGCTACCCCAAAAAACACTGCTAGTTACACTATTGCCATTTTGGATAAGTTTCAGATTAGTTTAGGTTAGGTTTTGGATAGGAAAGGCTCCCAGTTGCACCATTTGCTCTTTCCTCCGTAAAACCTGTTGGGCTGCATCAAATGATATGAAATTGGGCACACATGTAGAAAACAAGTTTGGGAACCAGATTTTTAAAATTGGACCTATTCCATCATGTAGTTTTTGAAATATTTACAAAAATCCAAGACACAAAGACAGGTTTTTGTATTTTTCCAGCTGTTTTTGTTATATTCGCATGTCCATAAATTATACACAGGTTATTCATTTCGTTATTGAACTTCCTACAATCAATTGTAAAGGGGTCAACTCTGATTTTAGGTATCAGGCATGTGTCTGTGACTTTTATATCTGAAGTTATAAGGTAATTATTCCAAAGAGGGAAGAAATGCCCCCCCATGCAAGGGGCCCCTGGTGCCCTCCATAGAGTTAATGTATTATTTTAAATTATGTTTTTAAGGAATAATAAGACATATAGCAGGATGAACGTAAGCTAGGGCATACACGTCCTGCGGGGTTCCATCCGTCTGCAGTGAGCACAAGCGCCCGGCGTATTTTAAAAGAAGAAAGCCCCAAAATGGTTTAAACAAGAAAAACTTTAGTGTTACATTTAAAAAGAAAGAAAGAAAAGCAGGCGGAATTTAAACAAGTACAAACATGCCGAGCAAAACACCGTATTTTAAACAAACGACACAAGTCCCAAACTTTAACTTTTTAAAAGAAAGAAAAGCCAGAGCAGACGGAATTTAAACAAGTAGAGACATGCCCGAGCGAAACACTGTCAAGATAAAACACCATATTTTAAGCACAAACGACACAAGTCCCAAACTTTAACTTTTAAACTAAAGACATATCCGAGCGAAACAAGCACAAACATTTTAGCACAAGTTTTTAAAAACGAGAAAAGCCGTAATCAGTTTAACAGTTTATTTCCATGTAAAAGAGAAAAAGCATTTTCACCAAACATGAAGATCCATCGATAGCGGCTCTGGGTTCCGTCAGTGTAGCAAGGCGGCCATTATCCCGCAGCGGAGCGAAGCCGGCATGCTACCAGCCTGTTCAAAATTTGCGCGACAAATGAAGAACGGTGGGGGGAAGGGAGCGTGTTCGCGCAGACACACGTTCAAATGGCGACCTAGGGATGCGAAGCTTGCTATTGCCCCCATTTTGCCGGAATGTCATAAACCGCGACACCCCCAGATCCTGACAGAAAGATGCATTTACGTGTATTTTGTTAGTTTTATTTTAAACAAGATGCCCTGATTTTATTTAAATACATTTACTAGCTGTAGGAACTGGTGAGTGGCAACATACCGTGTTAGAATAATGCAATGGGTATATTATTTTTAAGGGCTAAAAACATCAAACGTGTCTGTCAAGCATATCACAGCGGCCATGCACGAAACATGGGGGTAGAATCAAACAGGCCACTGTCTTTGAGATAGACTGATCATCCGATCACAAGCCATTAAACATGGGGTAGAATCATCCGTTCCCAGGCCACTTTGGACATATGGTGTGGTCATAAACAGTCACGGATGTTTACACGAAACCATGCATCGAACAAAGAATAATGAGGCGTAAGACACCCCATTTCAAAACGGTAGCAACGGACGGTGCGAACGCTATTTCAAATAAGTCCCCTTAACCGTGACGTTTTTAAAGTAATGAAGCACTTTTCTGCCAATTTGAATAATAAAGTGACCTAAACATTTTCGACAACAAGAATCAAGGAATAACAATGGTAATCCTTGTTAAAATGAGCGTACAGTCGTTCACACAACTCATCGCAAAAAACCATAGCAACATTTAGCTAATTTCACCAACGGACAGGTAATCAAAACGAGTAAATAACTTAAAAGACGTATTTAGTTGTATTTTGTTATCGGGACTTTAGAGTTTAACTTCAGGATCGTGAAAGTATAGGACCGCGATGTGTGTCCAGGCACCATAACACATTAACTTAGTCGTTCACGCAACTCATTGCGAAAAACCAGACAGAAATATACTTGTAAATTTTAAAGGTAAAAAACATTATATATACTTGTTAATAGACAAGCAAAAATGTGTTATTTTAAATTAGTATATACCTTAACTTCGCTTTTGTTGTAACAAAAATTTTAAGTAGTGCGAGCGTGATGTAAATCATTTAGGTAACGGATTGCTAATCAAACTAGTAAATAACTTAAAAGATGTATTTAGTTGTATTTTGTTATTGGGGCTTTAGAGTTTAACTTCAGGGTTGTGAAAGTATAGGACCGCGATGTGTGTCCAAGCACCATAACACATTAACTTAGTCGTTCACGCAACTCACCGCGAAAAGCCAGACAGAAATATACTTGTAAATTTTAAAGGTAAAAAACATTATATATACTTGTTAATAGACAAGCAAAATGTGTTATTTTAAATTAGTATATACCTTAACTTCGCTTTTGTTGTAAGGAAAATTTTAAGTAGTGCAAGCGTGATGTAAATCATTTAGGTAACAATAATTGAGTAGCTGTAGGAACTAGTGAGAGGTATTGCACGCAAGTTCGCACCCCATTGGCGGAAACTCCAAATATGGGTACAGGGAGACAATTCCTGGGGTCATCGAACATTTGCCCCGGAGTCGAGAGCCATAAACCGCAACAGCCCTGGGGGTTTATTAAGCACGAGAGACATCGGGGCAAGACACCAACCGCCGCTTGAAAGCTTGAAGCTACGAACACCACAAACAACTTTTCAAACCGAAGATGGAGAAGCTAAACTGGAGGTATGATACATTGTCATTTTAATATTATTTTATAATTGTTATAATTGCCAATACTGTGAAAACATATTATTGTTATTTTGACCAAAAGTTTTTTATGTTATCAAGTGAATTAAGGATGCCGAGCAAGGATGTTGAAGAAAACCGCCGGCGTGTTGGTAAGTTTTCAGACATAGCAATGGCTTTTACTGTTTAAAATGGGAAAAGACAACATGTGATTGTATACACACAGGTTCAGATGATGGACCCCCGACCGAAGAATTGATCACAAATATTGAGAAGCTTATCATGGAAGGGCCTATGGAGGAGACCGCGCCATCAGGAGCGGTGTGTGACACCATGAAAACTGCAATGGCGGGGAGAACTGGTTCGCTACAAACGATCCATTTTATTTTAGGGGCTGTGGCATGTATTATGGATACGGTAATAGATGATGATTGTGAGGCGTGTGCAGCATACTGCCCCAACTTACGCTGGCACATGTGTTACAACGGTCCAGAGCCGTATTATCTGCTTTATAATTTTGAAAAGGTCGCAAAAAAGCTCTGCATGCTTGCGTATGAACGGCTCGTCGGCGATGCCGGCGCAGATGAGGCCCCAGACACCTCCTTGGGTTGGGGCGGGGGGGTGCTGCGGCGGGGGGCGGTGGTGCCCCCTGGGTGTTGGCGCCATGCGTCTGGGCGCGCCTTGCCTGGCGCCCGCTGCCTTGCAGCACTGTCGACTATCGCCGCACGCCCCCCCTGCCGGCCCGCATCCACCTACACTACACATAGGTAATGGGGGGTGATCAGCTATTCACCCCCCATCTCTCCTAATTACACGTTAGACGCCACACCTAGACATCACATCGCACCACACAGAGGGAAGGGGGGGCGATTAGCCACTCATCCCCCCCCTCATTATCTTAACTGCATTTTAGACAATACATCCACGTCACACCACTCATCCACATAGGGCCTTGGAGGGCGGGGGGAGCTGTGCAGGTCCTGGGTCGGCTGCTTCTGCAGCCCGCAGCTGGACTGCACAGCTCCCTTCCCCTCTATTTTAACTCCACTTTAGACACTTAGGGCTTGGTGGGCCGGTGGGTGTCTTTTCCCCATATGCTCCCCCATATCTCAACCTCATCCTGGTACGGGGAGCACGTGGATGATGGGGCGGTGTGGGGGCGGCAGTGAGGGGACTTGGGGGAGGGAGGGTGCGGGGGCTGGGGAGGGAGGGTTGGGATCTGGGCTTGAGGGAGGGGGGGTCAGGGGCGGGTGTACTTGGTGGCTCTCGGGGCATCCCCCTGGTCCCCCGGGTGGGGGTCTTGGGGGGGGCGGGTCTCCCCGGGGCTGGCGGGGCCCCCGCAAGGTGTGCGGGTGGTCCGGGGTCCGGGCCTGCCACCTGTGGCCGTGGGGTTCCTGCCTCGTGCTCGCCGGTGGGGGGCGCCCGATGTCTCCTTCCCTGCCTTCCTTGGGTGGGCGCGCAGCCGTCTGGTGGCGGGAGCCCGGGTACCTGGCCGCTGTGGGGCGGCTGGGTCTGTGACCCATCGGGGCTCTCCCGGCCATCTGGGGGCCCCAGGGCGGTGTTGTTGTGGCCTCGCACACACACTGGGAATCATTACATGTTAACCTGCACACTCATACATACACTCACAACACACAAACATACACACATACACATATGCGTACACGTATGCGTACACACACACACAGAGCCGCTATCGATGGATTTTTCTACTGCCTCTGTCTCTCACCCCTTTCTCTCCTTTCTCACTTTGTGAGACATTGTTCAACGTTTACACACCAGCCAGAGTCTGCTCGCATGTGTACAAATTACAGAAATCATTAACTGCATCATCTACAGCATACTCACAATCTTCCCCTTCAACTTCGCGTTTCAGCTCGCGCAATTTGGCCCGTACATTAATTTGACCTTTAAATTCAGAAACTAACGCATCGATTGATTCATGTATTTTTACAGGTGCGGTGTGAGGGTGAAACATCGTGACCGCTTTCATGATGATATGTTTAAGCTTCGGCCTATACAGCTTTTTGAGCAGCTTTTCAAAATTGTTAAAGAAGTAAAACGGTACATGCTGTAAGTTCGCTAGCCATTGCGGGCTGGGGGGCGTGTCTCGTCCAGGTGATAGCTCTCAGGATGGATGGGTTTTAATACGTTTTCAACATGGTTAAGCACGGCCTTCTTTCATCTCATTGGGTGTCATCACCAGAACGAGACACGCCCCCCAGCCCGCAATGGCTAGCGAGCTGACAGCATCATCAGCCCCCCTTTTCCTGGATGCCTCCATCAACAGACCACGCAACAAGTCTTCTCCTCAACTTAACCCTCAGCGAACCCCCATCCATGACCCCCTATACTTTTGGTCAGCGAATGGATACCCCGCCACCAGAGCTTCCTCAACTCATCCCGCAGCAGACCACATCATGGGGCCCGTATGGCCCGTCTGTTCTAGTCACAACCACCCCCTTCTAGCCCACCCTGGGGTGTGTGGCCGGGGTCACTCTGACCTAATGGATACATCGCGGTCTACTGCTTCGATGATGTATGAGTTCCGCAACCGTTTTGCGGCACCGCCATTATCTGAAGATTCTGTGGATGGCAGCATCACCCACTCTGCCATGATGATAATCAAAGGGTCACTTGCCTTTATTCTGGATCGGATCGTCGAAGATGACTTGAAGGAGACCTGTGTCGGCTGTTCTGTGAAACACCCGAGCCGGCTTCAGCACACGTGTCTCTACGAACCTGTACCATTTTACTTCTTTAACAATTTTGAAAAGCTGCTCAAAAAGCTGTATAGGCCGCAGCTTAACCCTCTGGGGTCTAGGGGTAGGAAACACACTTTCACTGACTGGGGCATAATCACACATTTCTTCAAATATCATAAACTTAATTCATGGCAAATAAATTATTTCTTATATATTTGTTTTGCCATTACACTCATCTTTATTTTAATATATATTGTAAATATGTCAGATTTTTGTTAAGTTTGAAATTTGACATCAAAGTATAGACATTGCAAAATGCAGTTTGGAACACTTGCAGAAACATTATAAAAGTACATAGTAAGCAATGCTGGCAGTTTGTTTTGATCCCAAATATCTGATCACCAAAGTCTTGGCTACATGAAGATGACTAAATGGTGTAGATGCAACATTCATTTGGATAAATAAATAAGAAAAACCTAACTCATGTCACTATTTCTGGCTCCTTTCATTGAATATGTAGCAACTTTCATGTGTATGAATGAGCCATTGTCACCTGGCCACGTCCCCAACCCCCTTTTATGGCGCTGAAGGGGATGTATCTGGATCGCGTTTCACTGTTGCGCTGTTAATCAAATTACCATGCAAATGCGATTTGAATACGCACTAATGCGGCTATTTAGAATGTGAATAGCGATCTTCAGGTGAGAGCGGTACTACACGCCCCCGATGCAGGTAAAACAAAGTAAGATGACATGGTTTACTTTTTTGCCGATTTAACCTAATTAAAAATACTTTAATACTTCCGACAATGGACGTTTTGAAAAGACGACATTACAGATTTAGCCAGCGTTTTTTTCATGATTCTACATTAAGATTTCAGCGAGATATAAACTGAAATAGAAGCGAAAAGTACGCGATGTCACCGACGACATACTCGACCCCAGAGAGTTAAACATATCATCATGAAAGCGGTCACGATGTTTCACCCTCACACCGCACCTGTAAAAATACATGAATCAATCGATGCGTTAGTTTCTGAACTTACAGATCAAATTAATGTAATGAGCTGAAACGCGAAGTTGAAGGGGAAGATTGTGAGTATGCTGTAGATGATGCAGTTAATGATTTCTGTAATTTGTACACATGCAAGCAGACTCTGGCTGGTGTGTAAACGTTGAACAACGTCTGTCAAAATGTGATTAGCTGATCATTTTTATATGCTTTCTAAATAAAATGAGCTGTGTCATTATTGCTAGAGTTTCACGATGGATAACAATCACTTGAAACGTGTTTATTTATTATACGCCATCAAACCTGGGCCATTTGATGGTGTAGATCGATTATACAGGGTGGAACACATGTGGCCTGGCTAAGGTAACATAATGGGGAAATATCCTGGATGAGAGTGAAGACTACATGGCTAGAAGAATTGTTCCAGCGTGACCAGCATGACACACGACATCTACAATCCACAATTTAACCAATAATTGTAACTTTGCCGGTTTCATGGATGTAGATAGAGTAAAAAGTAAAAGAAACTCATTTCAAACATTATTTTCATTATTATTATTATTTTATTTACTTACGTGCAACAAAATAAAATAAAAACAGGTCCATAACCCTTAAAATAACATTTGAAAAGACATTCACGCATGTCGCTCCACTCGGCAGTACCCCAGAACGGCAGTATAAACATCGCTCGTGTGCTGAGGGTCTATAATATCACACATTAGCCCGTCCAACGTAGCGCGTATATCACTAACATATTTCAGCTTATTTTTTTTCAATTCAATTCAATTTTATTTATATAGCGCATTATCACAACATTACATTGTCTCAATGCGCTTTACATTTCTGCCTCGTAAGGACCCCCCATTGAGTAAGCCAAAGGCAACGGTGGCAAGGAAAAACTCCCTAAGAGGAAGAAACCTTGGGAGGAACCAGACCCAAAGGGGGAGCCCATCCTCCAGGGGCCGGCAGATGAGTCAAACAAACAAGATGATATGACTAAGCTAATACAGACAAGATGAAATGACTAAGCTAATACAGGGGTTGAAATATACAGTATGTCTCAATGCAGCGGCCGACCGGTGCAGGCACGTGGTGCTTGATGCACGATGGCAGGATTAATAGACACACAGCCGCAGGATGGATGGCGAGGCATCGTGTTGAGCCAAGGGCAGGCAGGTTGGAGGGTAGTTGCCAGAGGTGGAGGTAGTTGTCTTGCAGGCCGCAGAGGCATAAACTCTTCAACGACATTGTGCTCCATGGAGCACACCCCAGAAGGGGTGAGGGAGGAAATAAGAATAATTGTGTATTAGCCAGAGTTGAGGAAATCAGAGGTAGTGCAAGCAAAATGATCGAGTGCAATATTCGTCTAGGCTCCGGCAGATCTGAGTATAGCAGCATGAGAAAGAGGGAGAGACAGGCGGGAACACAGGCATGGGGACTCCCTGAACATCAGCACTCTAGTGTAGAGCCAGAGTGACAGCACTGACGCCTCAGTGTATCCAAAGCCAATGACACCGATCCCCACCCAGCTCATCACCTCATACTGTTAGTCTGACTGGGAGTGAGGGACTAGCTGGAACCAGAACTAGGTTTCCTATACGCTAAGCTATACAAGTGCGTTTTTAATCTAGACTTGAAAAGCGAGAGTGTGCCTGAATCCCGCACATCCGCCGGGAGACCATTCCACAGCTGTGGAGCTCTGTAAGAGAATGCTCTGCAGCCTGCCGTAGCCCTGTCTACTTTAGGAACTAATAGATATCCTGCTCCTTGTGAACGAAGCAGGCGAGAAGGGTTGTAAGGGACCAGAAGATCATTGAGATATTGTGGTGCAAGGCCATTCAGAGTTTTGTAAGTCAATAGTAATAATTTGTAGTCAATCCTAAACTTGACCGGTAGCCAGTGCAGGGAAGACAGGATAGGGCTAATGTGATCAAATTTTTTAGTTTTTGTTAGAACTCTGGCAGCTGCATTTTGTACTAACTGAAGTTTATGTAGGGATCCAGATGGAAAACCCGAAAGGAGGGCATTGCAGTAGTCCAATCTAGAAGTTATAAAGGCATGTATTAGTTTTTCTGCATCTTGAAAGGACAGCAACTTCCGAAGCTTGGCTATGTTCCGTAGATGATAAAATGCCGTACTGGTAATGCTATTTATGTGAGCACTGAAGCAGAGGTCGGAGTCTACCAGGACACCAAGATTTCTGACCACTGTTTTAAATTGAGTAGGGAGGCCGCTAGGGTTGGGGTTTACAAACTTATTGCGGGCCTCCTTAGGACCGATTAAAAGAACCTCAGTTTTTTCAGTATTTAACATGAGGAAATTCCTTGCCATCCAACAACGGATGTCTAGCAGACAGTCGGCTAAAGAAGAGAGCTGGGATGCATCACTAGGTTTAACAGATATATACAATTGTGTATCATCAGCATAACAATGAAAATTAACACTGTAATTTCTAATTATGTTACCAAGCGGTAGCATATATAGATTGAACAGTAGGGGGCCCAGCACTGATCCCTGCGGGACACCATATCTTACTTTAGTGGCTATGGATGACTCATTGTTTACATGGACAAACTGGTAACGATCAGTTAAATACGAACGAAACCACAGTAGTGCTGTCCCTTTAATGCCAATCAATGTTTCCAACCGGTCCAAAAGAATATTATGGTCTACAGTATCGAATGCTGCAGTTAGATCCAGTAAGAATAATAGCGATATACAGCCACGGTCGGAAGCCATAAGCAAGTCGTTTATCACTTTGACTAAGGCCGTTTCTGTGCTATGATTGGGTCTGAAACCAGACTGATATAGCTCGTTAGCATTATTATCTTGAAGAAAGGAGGACAGCTGGTGAGCAACAACTTTCTCAAGAATTTTAGAAATGAAGGGAAGATTTGAGATGGGTCTATAGTTTCCTAAGTCACTAGGTTCAAGATTTGGTTTCTTTAGGATAGGTCTAATAACAGCCATTTTAAAAGATTTAGGAACATATCCAAGACTAAGAGATGAGTTTAACAAGTTTAACAATGTAGTGCTAATCAGTGGTGCAATTTCCTTAAGTAGATTGGTGGGTATTGGGTCAACAAGGCTAGTAGTGGGTTTGCAAGAGGAAATTAACTGAAGGAGTTCTGTCTGCACTACAGGAGTGAAACATTCCAAGATGTTATCATTAGTACTAATAACACTAGCACTAGCAGAGGATTGGTGGTTGTGTGCAACCGTGGGCGTGCTCGTGATGGTATGTCTAATCGTGGTTATTTTATTATTAAAAAACGCAAAGTTTCACGGTATCAACCTCGGATCTGCTCAGAAATGTCTTTCTAACAGTGTGGTCTGAGTAATCGTAAAATAAATGTATAGTATAATCGTAATTTGAAATACAATTTAATCCCCATTTCTCTTGATTCAGCAATTGCGATTTCAGTTTCCCGAAAGTATTTGAAAGAACAAATAAATGCATTTGCTTACTGTCTGTAACAATCGGTGTTAATCTCTTTTTCAGTTTTAAAGTTCGATCAGGGCTAAAAGACAAATTAATTAATTTATGTCGTTAAAATTACACTGGCATGACATTAGCGCGATATATGCATTATAAATGTGCCGACAGACAAAGCATTTTTATAAGTAATGAAGAAAAAAATGGAACTTGCAACTTAGAATATGTAAAGACCGTATGAAGTCCAAGTATCTTACAAAATACAATAAAGGTATGTGCTAAAACACACATTCAGCCTGTTAAAAAATGGCACAGTGCACCTTTCAGGGAAACTTCGTACGTTACATGTGAAACATTGTGTAGTTATGAGCACAAAAAAGACTACTGATTACTATGTCCATCTGTTATGAGTGCCCACTGTGGACGGACGGAACCCCGCAGGACGTGTATGCCCTAGCTTACATTCATCCTGCTATATGTTTTATTATTCCTTAAAAACATAATTAAAAATAACACATTAATAAAATACATGTAATGTATTTTTATTCTATTAAAGTTTAACGACAACCCTTATCTCCCCAAACCATACGGCCCCCTATCGGCAACACGTGGCATAAGCATGTATAATACCATTTGGCCAAAACCCCCTCCCCCCCGACCAATCAGATCAAAGGATACGCCCACATCCGCTTATGACGTCATAGATGGGGGAGAGCTTTAAGCTCCGCCCAAACTGCCGCTTAACCTCTCTGTCATATTCTAACCGTATCTTTCCATGTAAACAATCTAACAGTACATTTATTCATGAACAAAAATCTACTGTGTATACATTTATTCAAATATAGTCATCATGTCATCTTCTTCTGGAACATCATCGTAAATCTCCAAGCTCCAAATTCCATCTTGAATATCTCGCAACTCACTTTCCTTTAGAACCAGAATTTCCTTTCTTTTTGCACTCATCTAGTCTGGTGGTCAAAATATTATTTCCTGTTTACATATAATTGCATCTCATTCTAGTTACCGTACAATCCATGGGATAGTAACTATGGTTTATTTTTGGAGTAGAGCTTATATTACAAGCATCCTGAAAAATCATGCTAGTGATATTTTTCTGGGTAGGTCTTATTTTCCGGGGAAACACAGTATAGCTGCAAATGGGGGACCAACTCCATATTGATCCCTACGAATTTAGAATGGGATGTGTCAGGGTGTGCCATCTGACCCCACCTAATGTGACTTTTCCTCATTTGGCCAGCAGTCATTTCTGGTCATTTTGTGTGTTACGCCGCGCTGTCCGGCAATCAGGCAGGACGCGGGGAATGACAAGGCAGGTAGCCGAAAATCCAAGGAACGGGTTTATTAAGAGCGGACAGGACAACACGGAGACTAACGTTACAATGACTGATCTAGGGATACTGACACAGACACGGACTAAATACACTGGATACGCTGAACAGAACAGGCAACATGTGAATACAATCGGGAAGTAACACGAGGTAACGAGGTGGGCATGGCACACAAGAGGGGCGAACGAGCAGGTCATGACAGAACCCCCCCCCAAAGGCGCGCACTCTGGGCGCGCCTCAGGGGAGGAGACGGACGAGACAAGACCGGGACCTGAAAAACAACAGCAAAGCACATCAACGGGACACCGGGAACAAAACTGAAACACAGAACAAGGACAAGGACAGGAACCAAGACAGAACCCGACAAAGAACAGGAAACGCAGACAGGCAGACAAGGAAAGGAGACACAGAGGGGACAGAAAACGGAGGAACAACAGGGCGATGAGTGAACACGGCAGACACAGAGGGAGTCGGAGCAGAGACAGGAGGGAAAAAGGCAAAGGGAGGAGGAACCAGGGGAGCCCGAGGGAATCCAGGCGGGCGAGGGAAGGCAGCCGCAGGGGCCACAGGAGGCCGGAGCCGGAGGGGACCACACAGGGGACAAGGAGACAGACGGAGGGACCGACAAAGGAAATGAGGAGGGAACAACGGTGCAGGCAGGCAGGAGGGGGAAGCCGCGGCAGGAGAAGGTGCAGCTGGAGCCAGGGAAGGCGCCGTCCGAAGTGCCCGCTGTGCTCCCAGGCCACTTTGGACACTTCCAATCAGATCAAAGGATACGCCCACATCTGCTTATGACGTCATAGATGGAGGAGAGCTTTAAGCTCCACCCAAACTGTCCCTTAACCTCTCTTATGACATGATGTTTTTGCCCATTCATCTAGAAGAGCATTTGTGAGGTCAGGCACTGATGTTGGATGTGAAGGCCAGGCTCACAATCTCTGTTGTAATTCACCCCAAAGGTGTTTGATTTGGTTGTGGTCAAGACTCTGTGTGGGCCAGGCCAGTTTTTGCACACCAAACTCACCCAACTATGTCTTTATGGATGTTGTATGTGTACAGTCATGC
Organism: Paramormyrops kingsleyae; assembly: GCF_048594095.1. NCBI lineage: Eukaryota > Metazoa > Chordata > Actinopteri > Osteoglossiformes > Mormyridae > Paramormyrops > Paramormyrops kingsleyae. The sequence goes on from NC_132812.1 coordinate 1,342,240, forward strand.
TGAAATAGAAAAGGGCCTTACAAAGTTGGAAGCATAGAATTATCCAACCTGTCTTGGTATGCTGAAGCATTAGCAGTTCCCTTCACTAGAACTAAGGGGCCTAGACTAATCCCTGAAAAACATCCCCATACCATTATCCCTTCTCCACCAAACTTTACAGTACAGTACAGTACTTTGCAGTTCAGGCACAATGTGGTCAGGCAGGTTAAGTTCTTTTGGCATCCACCATACCCAGACAGAGAACCATGATTCATCACTCCACACAACACATTTCCAGAGTCTATTGGCAGGGTGTTTACATCACTCTATCCAAAGCTTGGCATTGTCCTTGGTTATGTGAGGTTTGCATGCAGCTGCTTGGCAATGGAAGCCTATTCCATGAAGCTCCCAGCACACAGTTTTTGTACTGGGGTTAATGCCAGAGAATGTTTGGAACTTGCAGTTATTTAGTCAACAGTGTGTTGGTGACTTTTACACATGATGGGCTATATTTTCCACCTGGGCAAGGCACGATGCAAAGTGGAGGGGACCTCTGAGGGCGGTGCTGGGTCCGCCGGGACCGGAACCACGGAGGGTGGTGCAGGAATCTCAGGCACAGGAACCAACGGGCGGTGAAGCAAGAAATGAAACCACGGGGGGGGTGAAGCAAGAACTGGAACCATGGGGGGCAAAGCAAGAATTGGAACCACTGGACCGGTGGGCGTGATACAGCCACCCCATTCTTATTTTTTTTATTGTTATGTTTTATTTAGAACTTCATCTAATAACTGAAAGAACCAGTCATATAATCAGCCACCCTGTTGTAAGTGGCACTCCTCCTTCTTCATTATGCCACTAACGGATCAGGTGTTTGGTAACTAGTCTGATGCGACTCAAAATCTTCTTTAAAAAACGTTTACTAATAAAATATAGCAAAAGGAAAACATTTACAAAACAAAACATACTTCCACTAATCTATTATTCATACTTACACTAATCTATTGAGCTTTAATCGTAGTCGGTCAAACTGTGTTACGTTCACACCCGACCATCTCACAAGAAAAAAAAAAAAAATATATATATATCACGTGACATATTACGTGCCTTTACGTAAGTGCTTTCCACCTAGTGGTTAAATTAACAAATGCACTCGACAACAATTAACTAAACAATAATATTTCAAATATTCTAATGAATAACACAATTTAACAAACAACAAAACCCTATGCTATCTATATGGCTCTTACACTTGTGTTTTTTACTCTTAATACATCACAGCTAATCTAAGTAAGGGTAACTACAAGACAAACTTGGCTTACACGTTTGTACTTGAAGCCATGATTTTCATGTTGGCAAGCTGGAAATGGATCTATTAGTAGAACTAGGTTGGGTGGGCTAAGCCTATGTGTCTGTGATCAGAAGCCTTCCATTTGAGCCATAGCCTTGGCAGAATAATCATACATCCGTGGGCCCTTGAGCTAGGCCCTTAACCCCCAGCTCCAGGGATGCTGCACACTGGTTGATCCTGTGCTGTGATCCCCAAGCTTAGTCTCACTGGCAGGTGTTTCATGGAGAGCAAGATGGGGTAGGTGAAGAGAAGCATTCCAAAGCAGCTGTTTTCCTACTTGCCAAATAAAAGGTTTTCATTTCATGTACTATTTAAACTTGGGCAATATTATGGTAAAATGGCACCTGCACCTTGGGAGAATCCCCGCCCAGCCAATTATATACAATACAATACATTTATTTTTTATATACTGCCTTTCACAAGAGAGTTGTCCCAAAGCGCTTTACAGGGTTGTGCTGTGATACATAAAACATAATTAGGGAGAGATACAGAATGGAAAAAAGAGTGTAAGAAATTGAATAAAGAAAGCCAGAAGATAGCAGATGAGGGAGGGAGAACAAAAACCTCTGGGGGTCCAAGGTCAACAGGCTGCCCAACCCCCCTGGGAATACCAACATTACTGAAAACAGAAAAGAGTGGATATGCTTGCTAAAAGGCAGGTATAAGCTGTGATTAAGAATGAAGACAAAGTCCATCAATTACTGTATACATCTGCAAGATAACATACTATGGAAATACTGTATTGTCTGGACAGTATGAAAAATTAGATGGCTTTCAAGCCTACCATTATTAAACAATTTGCTTAATATTACAGCTCTCTGCACCACTATTATTAAGTCTAGGGGTTAAAAAGGAAGAAATTCTTAACGCTTCAGACAAACCACATAATTTTTAATCAAGACAGCTATTTACAGAGAATGGGAAGCATAAAACATAAACCTCAGGGGGGTATTCTCTGTATGTTGCTTAAATCATCCAAGATCAGAGGCCTCATATTAGATCAATTAATGGAGGTGAAAATCATCCGGTTAATTTGGTTCCTGAAATGCACTTCACGAGTAGATTAGCTTAGCTGGATCCAATCATCCGAGATGATTGCACTGCTTTAAAAGCCTATATTAAATATATCAAGTCTAGAAAACATGACAAGTCTCTCATTGGCTCCTGCAACATGGCGAAAGAAAGGGCACAATTCTTCTTCCAAGTCAAGCAGGACCTTTTACTGGAGGGATATGATGAGTTTAAAGACTTAATTTGCACCTAAGGAAACACCGCAAAAGCGGCACAAACCAGAAAAGACGACTGGCAAAGAGTGGCCGACAAATTAAATGAGTAAGTAGTCTCTAATTATTATATTACTGCCAATTATTGTATTACTTGAATGCATTACAGTTCCAATGTGTCACATTAATCATCATTTAATTGTTATAATTCCAGATCAAACATAAGCACGATCAGGACAGGGGAACAAGTTAAAGTGAAGTACAAAAATATACTTCAAACTGGTAAATATGACACCTCATAAAGAGTGTGTGTGTGTGTATGGTGGAGGTCCTCCTGGTCCAGACCTAACCCCCGCTGAAGAGCTGGCTCTCCAGTAGAATGCCCATCGGCCAGTTTCTCAGGGCATTGAAGGGGGAAGCTCCTCCTCAGAACCAGGGGCAGGAGGCAAAAATAGTCACTTCATTTAAGGTACAGGATGAGCATTGCATATATTTGTGCTCCGTGGGTACCATAGGTGCATTCACAGAGGGCTTGTGGTACAGTTTCCATATGTTCCTTTTTTTTCCCTGGAAGGTTATTTTTTATTATTACACGGCTCTCTGGAATGCTTGATTCTGATTGGTCAGTTAAAACATTTGCAGGTTCATTCTTTTCAAATAATAACCACTCCAAAGTAATAACGCATAGCCGGTATTACTTATATGTTTAAAATCCCACCGCGCCAACAAAGATTACCATTTAAAAATGTTAATTTAAAACAAATATGCCAATAAAATGTTTCAAATTCATATTCATGTCCAGTTTTTTTCCTTATGTGGCAAGTAGCCGTGTAATAAGCGGGATAATGTACAGGCAGCCGGTAGTTATCGCGAAATAAGCCCCTTCAGTGTGATCACACTGTCTGGGCTTATTTCTGCGATAACTACCGGCTGCCTGTACATTATCCCTTACTTAATATATATATATATTTTTTTTTTCCTTTGATGGGTCAGTTGCAGGGAACGTCATAACCCTTGAACCTGTGTCTGACCAACGAGACATTGACCCATGTAATGTAGTGATGAAGACACAGTGTCTGACCATTCATCAATCAGTTCTAATGATGATATATCTTTTGTACAGGAGCCCAGTGCCAGCACACATGTCCTTTCTGGAACATGATTCACATAAAAAAAAAAGGAAATAGTGAGGTCGGTTGAGCCATGTTTTGTACTTTGTAAAGTGGAAAAAACGATTCAAAATGCTATGCTGTGTATGCAGGGAAGACAGAATCCTTAGGCTTGTGTCTTCGGATTTTCATTTGCAGAAAAATGTACGTGTTCTGTACAAGAGATATCTTCAACAGAAAATCACATACTGAAAACTGAAAATGAGGAAAATCCAGCAGGACATGGAATTTAATGAACTGAGGAGGACCAAAATGAAGTTGCAGATAGAAATACTTAAACAGATGGTAACAAATCTCTCTCTCTTTCATTCATATATTATGCATGTACAACTTATTGATACTCGGTTATGTACTCCTTATAGGTTGAAGGGCAGTAAAGTGTCTTGATAATAAAGTTTACATTTGTGTGAAACGACTGCATTGTCATTCTTGAAAATATCGGGCCACAATTCGGTCTCTGGCCGCTCTGCCGCTGGGCTGGTCAAGGTGCATTGGCTCAAGGTCATCATCAGGCTGCTCAGGGGCCCTCTCTTTTCTGATGGTGGCTATGTTGTGTAGGATGGAGCATGCAACAATAATGTCAGGTACAACCCTCAGCCTTTTCAGGCATTGAAATCTCTCCTTCAGGTGGCCGAAGGTCATTTCAATTTGTGCCCTCGTCCTACACAGAGCTGCATTATATTAGGTTTCTGGGCCAGGGTTGGGGTTAGGGTTAGGGTTACGGCAGGGGTGTCAAACTCCCCAAAGTCCTGGGGAGCCGGAGCCCTGTGTAGCTTAGTTCTTTCCCTGTTCCACCACAAATGATTCAGCTCAACAGCTATGTGGTAATTAGCACAAGAAGTTGAATCAGGTGTATTAAACGAGGGGAAACCCAAAAATGGGCAGGGCTCCGGCCCTCCAGGACTGGAGTCTGACACCTGAGTGTTAGAGAATGGTGTCATTAAAAAATGTCTACATTCATATCCCCTATCCCAGTGTTTTTCAACCTTGGGGTCGCAACGGCATGTGGGGTCGCCTGGAATTTAAATGGGGTCCCCTGAAATGTCTAGTAATTGATAAAAAAAAATTACTGATAAAAAAATATTTTTTCAACTAATTATTATTCTTTTAAAAATTATGATTAAAACACCACATACAATTAGAGGTTGGGCGATTTTATAGATTAATTCGAATTTACAGTTCAGGATGATGTGTTTTTATGAAAATTGATTTTATTTTTTTACTCGTGAGCGGCAAAAGTGGAACTAATGCGACGCACCATTCTTCATGGGTAAATTAGCGCGGCTCACCCAAACACTGTAGCAGATTCACAAACAACATGGCAACAACAGGGGGAAAGCTGGAGCTTGTGCCCAAGAAGGGTGTTGCTACATCTGTAACATGGAATTGGTTCAGTTTTGCACCGTCGGACACAGACCACACAAGTCCTCGTTGCAAAGTCTGTTTAAAAACTGTTGCAACCAAAGGAAGCAACATGACAAATTTATTCCAGCACCCAAAGCAGAGGCACACAGCAGAGTGGGAGAAGTGCAGCTCCCAGCGAAATGAAAATAGCTGCAGCACCAGCACAACATCCAAAGTTAAGCAAGCAACCGTCCCTGACATGTTTTCGAACTGTGTGCCATATGATGAGAATGGGGCACGGTGGAAGGCAATAACAAACGCTGTCGCAGTGTATGACCGGTGCGAAAGACATGGTGCCCATTCATACTGTGGAAAAGCCAGGATTCATTCTAATGCTAAAAGTTTTTACAAGTTTCTAAAACTGTTTACAATGGAGTGGTCTGCCATCTCACAAGTAGGGGTGTAACAATACATCAATTTGTATCTATATACAGTATATATCGATTCAACAGCAAACAATCCGATGAATCAATGATATTGATACATGCGTTTTATTTTCTCGCCTGTTCCAGTATTGTTTTCATGATCCACTCCGACGTATACATGGTCTACACCAGGGGTGCCCAATAGCTCGTGACCGCCGTGTCATTGTTTACGGCGAGAGAAAAAAACCCCGGAAAAAATCAGTGCGTGTTGGGTGTTTGTGGCATTGTTGGTTTGATTTAGTAGTTTGACGATTATTATTATTTGAAATTCAATTATATTGGTGAAACAGGTTAGCGGTTAGTGTGATTTAGGCATTAGTATAGTGAGGAACATATAGTTATAGTAGGTGTAATATCAAGGTTTTGCTTAGATTCAGTTAGGAACATAAATCAAAAAGCTAGAGTACGCATAGACACATAGATGACATATACATATATTAACATTGCTAACATAAACAAAGACTGTTGTCTGAAACTGCGTTTTTGGGCTGTTCTATTCTATACAAATTAATTAAAACTAAACCATTCCTATAACCTGCTCAACATACAGAAACCTAGATAGGATGAGTATTCTAACCTCAGTAGCTAATTAATTACTATGCACACTCAATACTCGGATAGTATGTAAATACAGAATTTATGTTTTAACAATACCCAACCATGGGAACAAATAATCTCTATAAATGATATTAGACCCAATTTAGGTTTTGATTGACTGTATTGACTGAGTGAAATTCTGATGTATACAAACATGCAAATAATGCAAATAATGCTAAACAGACAAGGTACAAAGACTGTACACATGGTGCGAGCAAAGTAAACATACTGCAGCAGATTTAAAAAATACATTGACGTATTATGGCTATGGATGTGGAGTGTAAGGTCTGGAGAAAGTGTGATGTCGGTCACCAGTTGTCGGATGGCTTTAGGCAGCGATAATCTCCAGTAGCATTTTTAGCACAGCATGTTGGAATGAGCCGGTGGCTAAATATGCTCCATTATAGATGCCACTGACGTGGACGTGCAGACTTGTTCATAATATTGCTAACATCCTCTTCTCTGCTTCTGATATTAGTGCAGGACAGGTTTCGCAGCCATACACAAGAGACATTAATAATCTTTTATTATTAAAAAATAACGTTTTTATGATTCGTACTAGTTGAATTACGGTTGGCAAAAAGTTATCACATATTTATTGCAAATATAGGACACCTATGACAAAATATAAAAATAATCAAAAAGAAATTATATTGTATTATGCAATATTTTTGACAGTTCGAGCTTCGTGACATTCGAAATTTGCAGCAATAGGTTTTTATTCTGCTGTATTTCCTATAGCTGCAGTTCCGGTTTTTGCCAGCAGGCTGTGCACAACTAGTGTTTCGAAACTTTTAGAACCGTTTAGAAACATTGTTTGTTCCGAATGTTTCGAAATTGTTTTAATGATTCGAAATTGCCATCTCTAGTGAACAGACCCTGGCCATTTAGCCTTCACATTTGAAATGAAGTACGATGCATCACAGATCATCTGAGAATTTACAGTGTGTAAATTCATCTGTACGTTAATACTGTGGAAGCCTTTTCTATTTACATAGTCTGGTTCGTTTGGACTTGATGGGGCCTTGATTCTGATCTGGGTACAATCCAGCGCCCCAATCACATTTGGAAACTTGGATGATGAGAATATTAATCCAATTTTGAAATTTGTTATAGGACCATAGTTTGTTTGCCTATGTATTACCTCCAATGGCATAAAACACCCCTTTAATTATCTGCACACGCAGGTTCCCAGGAAACACTACGAACACCCGGAGCATATATTTCAGGGTTAAACAGACTTTGCAAAGTGCCGCTTGCAAAAAATCTTAAGGCGATGCACATTGTCTGTGTGGTTGCGAGAGCCCGACTTCGCCTAGTTTGTCTTCTAATATGAGGCGCTAATATCATTTCATTTCATTTGTCCTGTAGACTCCTGGCGGAGCATAGGGCCTCAACAACACCACGCCAACGGACTCTGTTCTGGGCTGTTTTCTTCAGCTGGATCCACGCCATTCCGGCGGCCCTCACTTCGTTTTCGATAGATCTTCTCCACGTCTGTTTGGGTCTCCCCACTTTCCTTTTTCCTTGTGGGTTCCAGTCCAGTGCTTGCCTTGTGACGTTGTCGAAAGGTTTTCGAAGTGTGTGGCCTTTCCAGCCCCATTTTCTCTTCTTGATGACTTAACCGACCAGATTCTGGCTGGTTCTCTTCCACAGGTCTATGTTCGAGGTCTTTTCAGGCCTTCTAATGTTGAGGATGTATCGCAAGCACTTGTTGATGAAAGTCTGTATCTTGTTGGTAATATTTTTGGTTACCCGCCACTTCTCGGACACATACAGGAGGACTGCTTTCACGTTGGCGTTAAATATTTGAATCTTGCTGCGCTGAGATAAGGCTTTGGAGTTCCAAATGGGTTGCAGAGTGTTGAATGCAAACCCTGCTTTGTTGACGTCTTCATCTGCGCTGCCAACGCTGTTGACTACGCTTCCTAGGTAAATGAAGCGGGCGGTTTCCACCAAGTCTTCCCCCTGTAGCTGCAGTGGATGTTCTTGTCGGTTGTTCAGCCGCATCACCTCTGTTTTTCTGATGTTGATCTTCAGGCCGGTCTTTTCTGCCTCCTCAGCGAGCCAGGTAAGTTTGGACTGTGCATGTTGCTGCTTGTGGGACAGAAGGCTGACATCATCTGCAAAATCCAGGTCCTCCAGCTGCTTGGTGAGGGTCCACTGGATTCGGGTGTTGCTGCCCTCTGTGGTTTTCCTCATGATCCAGTCCATAATGATCAGGAAGATTGTCGGTGACAACATGCAGCCTTGCCTCACTCCGGTTTTTACTGCAAAGGGATTGGTCAGTTTTCCTTTGTGAATGATCTGGCAGGACGAGTCTTCGTATAGCTGTTGGATGATGTTGATGAGCTTCTGCGGAATTCCGTAGTGCTGCAACAGTTTCCAAATGGTCTCCCTGTCGACGCTGTCGAAGGCTTTTTCAAAGTCGAAAAAGATTGCATACAAGGGAGACTGCCATTCGATGGACTGCTCGATGATAATACGCAGAGTGGCGATGTGGTCTGTACACGATCTGTCTTGTCTAAATCCTGCCTGCTCTGATCTCAGTCCCTTGTCCAATGCCTCCTTCAGTCTCTCCAAGATGATTTTGGACAACACCTTGCTGGGGATGGACAGCAGCATAATTCCTCGCCAGTTGCCACATTGGGATAGGTCACCTTTCTTGGGGAGCTTCACCAGGTAACCAAGCTTCCAGTCGGCAGGCACTTGCTCCTGCTCCCATATCTTCACTAGCAGAGGATGTAACATCTTCGCTGCTGCTGCCGCGTCTGTCTTGAGAGCTTCTTAAGGGATGCCGTCAGGCCCTGGTGCCTTTCCATTTTTCAAGGACTTGATGGCTTTGATGATCTCTGCCTTGTTGGGTGGATTGGTGTTGATACAGAGGGGCTCTTCTGCTGGTGGTATATCGGGAACTGTTTGCGGTTGTGGTCGATTCAAGATCTCTTCAAAATGTTCCACCCATCTTCTTCTTTGTTCCTCGTCACTTGTGATGGTTTTCCCCTTCTTGTCCTTGACTGACTTACTTGGGTTGAAACTCTTTCCTGACAAGGTCCGGGTTATCTCATACACTCTCTTCATGTTGTTCTTCTTGGCTTCTGTTTCTGCCTCTTCTGTCATATTGTGCATAAATTGTCTTTTGTCTCGTCTGGCACTCTTTTTTACTTCTCGATTCACCTCCCAATATTGTGCTCTGAGGTCTGTTTCCTCACATTGATCTTGACATCTATTAATTTTCTGCTTTACCTCCTTCCTCTTTTCTATCATTTCCCATGTCTCTTTTGTCATCCACTCTTTCTGCTCTCTCTCCTTCTTCCCCAGAATTTTGGTGTAAGCGGCCTTCCAGATCTTCTGTATTTCTGTCCAGTGGCTCTCTATTGTCTCTTCAACCAGATCCCCCAGTGCCTCAAAGCTGTTCCTGACTTCACAGTTGAACTGTTTTGTTTGCTTGTCATCTTTCAAAAACTGTATGTTGAACTTGCGGTGTGGTCTTCCTAAAGAGTCACAGAAGGATCTCAACTTAATCTTTAGTGTTGCCACTAGCAACTGATGGTCTGAGGCTACGTCTGCGCCGCGCCTTGCTCTGAAGTCCAGCAAACTTCGTCTCCACTTACGGTCGATGGTGAAGTGGTCGATCTGGTTGTCAGTCTTCCCATCTGGTGAAGTCCAAGTGATCTTATGTATTTTCCTGTGTGGATAGATGGTGCCACCTATGACTAGGTCATCGAAGGAACAGAAGTCTGTGAACAGCTCTCCGTTCTCGTTGCAGGTGCCTATGCCATGCCTGCCCATGATGAGTTCTCTGCCTGTGTTGTCGCCTCCCACTTTGGCGTTCAAGTCACTCATGATGATCTTAATGTCTCTTCGTGGAGACTGGTCGCAAAGGGATTGCAAGGAATTGTAAAAGTCTTCTTTTTCTTCTGCTTGCGCTGCGTTAGTGGGTGCATAGCATTGAATGATGGTGATCTTCCTGCCCTTGGAGTGGAACCTGGCTATCATGAGCCTTGGTGAGACTGGTTCCCATGCCAACAGCGCCCTCGTAGCCTCTGGCGCCAACAGTAGCATGACTCCTTGGGTGCGCTCGTAGTCCGCGTCTTCATGCCCGGAGTAGATTATGGTTTCACCTGAAGACAGTCTGGTCTAACCGCTTCTATTCCAATGGGTCTCACATAGTCCGAGAACCTTCTGATCTCGCTAGCCACCTGTGCTGACTTACCACTTTCATACAGGGTTCTGATGTTTCAGGTCCCTATCCTGGTCTTGGCCTTGACCGTAAGAAGACTTGTCAGTGAGCCGGCTTCCGGAAGGCTTTCACCAGCACGCGTCATGTACCTAACTGAAGAGGAGTCTTCCCGCTCAGGCAATTGTTGGGATATACTTGCTGTTGAAGTTTCTGTAGCATGGCTTTTTCTTTATAGGGTAGAGTTGCTAGCCCCACGCCCAACCCTCCTCCTTTCTCATCTTGGACTTGGGACCAGGCAATGGTGGAGTTATGAGGCGCTAATAAATTAAGGTATAATGTTCCATCTCGGCTGAAGTGGTATCTCTCGAAAAGAATATCATCTGTAAACAATAAAGGATCTTGCCGATCGCGCAAAACCCTCTCGATTTGGAATTCTCTTTGTATTGTTTGCACTCCGGCTGCAATCGGTCGCTCATCCAGGAACGGCGAGGCCATGACTGATTGGATTTCCACGGACGGACACTGATTACATATGCGAGCTAATCCTTGTTTACACAGAACAAAACCGCTCCAAGCAGGTTTGACGATTAGGATGTGTTGCTATAACAACACATCCAGCAAGAGTTTTGAAGAACCGACAGATCCAGGATCATGCCAAATCGTCAACAATTTCATCCGGCTAAACAAGTAATCCACATACAGAGAATACCCCCCAGGAGAGGGAAAGGCCAAAATAAACCAACCAAGACTAACTATTTACAGTGGAACTAACCTCAAAACAAAAAGACAAATTAACAACAGAAACTTCCCTCACTCGGTAACTAACCAAGACAGGAGTAAAAAGTAGAGCTCAAACTAAATGACACCCACCTCCCTATAAAGCTCCCAAAAAGGCAAATTTACAACAAAGAAGAATACAAACAGTGAATTTACAGCACAAAGAGCAATAGCAAGAGCATGAGCAAGAGCAAGAGCAAGTCTGATGTGACAGAGGTGATCATCTCTCTCTGTGAGCAACCAGAGCAGCCAGGCGTTTATCCCCAACCTCGGTGTCTCTCAGCCAATCGAAATAGGTCTTGCTAACAGGCTAGTCTCCACCCCCTAGTTATCTTCATTGCCTGTCAACAGAAGGGAGCAGAGAGAGAGAGCAGAACAGCATAAGCAGCCTACAACACAGCGTAATTACAAATAACAATACATCCATAGAAGTACAGTGCATTAAAAAATGTTGAATGCAGAATTAATGGTTGCAGGGAAAGACCTGAGGGACTTTGATAAGGGGCACATTGTTTTGGCCAGGCAAATGAGAACGAGCATCTCCAACATGGCAAGGCTTGTAGGGTGCTCATGGTCAGCCGTGGTGAGTACCTACTGAGAGTGATCAGAGGAGGGAAACACCATGAACTGTGTTGGGGCGGCCCTGCAAGTGATCTGTATGCAATAGTATTTTGTTAATATTGGGTGAGTAATGATGGTCATGCTGAATGTATCGGGGATGAAGAAAGGACAATATTCCATTCAGTGACTGCGTGGACATAAAATCTTGGTGCTGCAAACATTTAACCGCAGATGAAGTGCATCGACATCAATTACTTCATATGTATATGCGCATGTCCATGTGTGTGTAGTAACCAGGCTTAAGTCAGTGGCATAATGCGCATAAGAATCATAAATATGCGACCCACCCTAACCCTAACCCAAAAGTGCATATCTAGCCTATGTGTACCTAAATACCACAATTAATATGATGGGAGAATACACTTAACTGAAAAACACCCACACCTTCATGTGCTTTTTTTTTAACTGAAGCGCATGGGAGAATTAACCCCTATATCTGTAAATAGAATAGTGCACCTAGGGAAATTGATTACCTACAAACTGATCAGTTCTTCACATTTTACCAGGCTCCTCAAAAGTGTCCTGTGCTTTCAATTTCACAGTTAGAAATCAAAGTAAACAACACCACAAGACCACAGCACAATTTTTGGTTTCACTCATTTTTCAGTTTAAGTTGTGTGTATGTATGTGTATATATACACTCACCTAAAGGATTATTAGGAACACCATACTAATACAGTGTTTGACCCCCTTTCGCCTTCAGAACTGGAAACCAGATGTTTTTCCCTTTGCACACCATTCTTTGTAAACCCTAGAAATGGTTGTGCGTGAAAATCCCAGTAACTGAGCAGATTGTGAAATACTCAGACCGGCCCGTCTGGCACCAACAACCATGCCACGCTCAAAATTGCTTAAATCACCTTTCTTTCCCATTCTGACATTCAGTTTGGAGTTCAGGAGATTGTCTTGACCAGGACCACACTCCTAAATGCATTGAAGCAACTGCCATGTGATTGGTTGATTAGATAATTGCATTAATGAGAAATTGAACAGGTGTTCCTAATAATCCTTTAGGTGAGTGTATATATACCACTCGTTACAACTGAGGTATGCAGCAAAGCACTTGTGAAGCCACAACACGCACAACCTTGAGGTGGATGGGCTACAACAGCAGAAGACCCCACCGGGTACCACTCATCTCCACTACAAATAGGAAAAAGAGGCTACAATTTGCATGAGCTCACCAAAATTGGACAGTTGAAGACTGGAAAAATGTTGCCTGGTCTGATGAGTCTCGATTTCTGTTGAGACATTCAAATGGTAGAGTCAGAATTTGGCGTAAACAGAATGAGAACATGGATCCATCATGCCTTGTTACCACTGTGCAGGCTGGTGGTGGTGGTGTAATGGTATGGGGGATGTTTTCTTGGCACACTTTAGGCCCCTTAGTGCCAATTGGGCATCGTTTAAATGCCACGGCCTACCTGAGCATTGTTTCTGACCATGTCCATCCCTTTATGACCACCATGTACCCATCCTCTGATGGCTACTTCCAGCAGGATAATGCACCATGTCACAAAGCTTGAATCATTTCAAATTGGTTTCTTGAACATGACAATGAGTTCACTGTACTACAATGGCCCCCAAAGTCACCAGATCTCAACCCAATAGAGCATCTTTGGGATGTGGTGGAACGGGAGCTTCGTGCCCTGGATGTGCATCCCACAAATCTCCATCAACTGCAAGATGCTATCCTATCAATATGGACCAACATTTCTAAAGAATGCTTTACATAAGAACATAAGAAATTTACAAACGAGAGGAGGCCATTCGGCCCATCAAGCTCGTTTGGGGAGAACTTAACTAATAGCTCAGAGTTGTTAAAATCTTATCTAGCTCTGATTTAAAGGAACCCATGGTTTTAGCTTCCACTACACTAGCAGGAAGACTATTCCATACTCTAACTACACGCTGTGTAAAGAAGTGCTTCCTGAAATTTGTTTTAAAATGTTCTCCCACTAATTTCCACTTATGGCCACGAGTTCTAGTATTTAGACTAATATTGAAATAGTAATTTGGCTGAACAGCATCCAGACCCGTTAGAATCTTATAGACCTAAATCATATCCCCCCTTAGTCTCCTTTGCTCAAGGCTAAACAGATTCAGTTCCGCTAACCTCTCATAAGACATTCCTCTAAGACCAGGAATGATTCTCGTAGCTCTTCGTTGCACCTTTTCTAAGGCAGCAATGTCCTTCTTGAGGTATGGTGACCAAACCTGCACACAGTATTCTAGGTGGGGTCTTACCAAGGAATTATATAAGTGTAACATCACTTCCCTTGACTTAAACTCCACACACCTAGAGATATAACCCAACATTCTATTGGCCTTTTTTATTGCTTCCCCACACTGGCGAGAGTGGGACATGGAAGCATCAACATACATACCGAGATCTTTCTCGTAATCAGCTACCTTTATTTCAGTGGAACCCATAAAATATCTGTACTTTATATTTCTGCTCCCTGCATGGATTACCTTACATTTATCTGTGTTAAATTTCATCTGCCAAGTATCAGCCCATTCGCTAATTAAATCCAGATGCCTTTGAAGCCTCTCTGCTGCTAGATCAGTATCTGCTACACCGCCCACCTTGGTGTCGTCTGCAAATTTAACCAGTTTACTGTATGTATTTGTGTCAATATCATTAATGTAAATTAGGAACAATAGTGGTCCTAAAATTGAACCCTGCGGTACCACACTATGAACGGAGGCCCACTGTGACATTGTGCCTCTAATAACTACTCGCTGCTTCCTGTCAGTTAGCCAGTTTTTGATCCAAACTGCCACAGTTCCTAAAATCCCTGCAGCTTTAAGCTTTAGCAAGAGCCGTTTGTGGGGGACAATGTCAAAGGCCTTCTGGAAATCTAAGTAAATCACATCATAGGCCTTTTTGTGATCAATTTCACTTGTAGCTTCCTCAAAGAGGAATTGTTGAATCAATGCCACGTAGAATTAAGGCAGTTCTGAAGGCGAAAGGGGGTCAAACACCATATTAGTATGATGTTCCTAATAATCCTTTAGGTGAGTGTATATTTAGACAGTAAAAATACATTTAGACAATGATAGACAGTAATAGTAGTTATTATATAATAAAATACATTTAAAAATAAAGATTTCTTATAAATAATTTTAATATTATTAATAATAAACTGTTAATACATTTAATTATAATAATATTGTCATGCCGAGCGGGGACAGAACTGAGACAAAGGCGCAGACGTCAGGGTATTGGGTAATTACAGGTAAGGCATGCAAAACGCAAATGGACAATACAATGACTGGACTGGGGAAACAAACTGAAACGCGGACTAAATACAGAGGATTAATGACAACAACCAGAAACAGCTGATCACACAGGGATTATACACGAGGTTAATGAAGGAGCGAACGATTGGGGCTTTTTTTAACTTTAAATATTGTTTGGATACATTTATTTTATTTATTTTCTTACTTTACAAATTACTGTTTTGATAAATGTGCTTAGATGTGTTTAGTACAGTATATGCTCTTCTTGTTTTATCCTGTTTATTTTGTGTTTAAATGGTTAAAAAAAACATATTTAGGTGTAATTTTTTGGGGCTGGGAACCAATTACTTGGTTTTCCATTATTTGTTATGGGTAAAATTCGATCAGAACTCAAACTTTTTAGGATTCGAACCTGAGTTCTGAACGGATTAAGTTCGAGTTCTGAGGTACCACTGTATATTCATAAGTGCACCTGGCACCAGGATACCCTAGGCTATATGTATTTGACACTTGGTGAAGAGAGGAGCTGAGCTGTCACCTGATCACCACCTGGTACTGAGTTGGATCAGATGGTGGGGGAAAATGTCAGATACACCAGACTAATGCAGAGTGACGGTGTGCTGGGAGCATCTGGCAGAGGCCCATATCTGAGAGATCTTCAACTTACACCACTGGCAAACTTCTCTTACTCCAAAGGAGGTTGGAGACATTGCACTGGAATATGCAATGTTCCATGCCTCCATTGCTAAGGCGGCTGTGCAGAGCTGTGACTATATGGTTGCTGAATCAGAATCAGAATCAGAATAACTTTATTGTCATTGTAACAAGTACAACGAAATTAGGTGCAATCCCCGTGTCGGACATAAAGAATTTATATAAATAACAACATAAGTCAGTGTAGACAACATTCACTCTACATGGGACAATATTGCACGAGTCCTTATTGCACATGAGGTAGAATTGAGGTGGAAAAAAAAAAAAAAATTAACTGATATTCAATGCCCTGATGGCAACAGGGAAGAAGCTGCTGTATAGTCTGTTTGTCCTAGCTTTAATGCTCCTATATCTTTTACCTGATGGCAGCAGTTGGAACAGATCATGAGAAGGGTGTGAGGGGTCTTTTAGAATGTTTTTCGCTCTGCTGAGGCAGCGTGAGTTGTGCAGTTCTTCTAGAGTGGGTAAATGACAGCCGGTGATCTGCTGGGCGGTTCCTACGATCCTCTGTAATGTTTTTCTCTGCGCTAGTGTACAGCTGGAAAACCACGAGCAGAGACAGTAGCACAGGATGCTCTCAATGGAACAGCGATAGAAGGACACCAGCAGTTTTTGAGAGATGTTGTTTTTCCTGAGGACTCTCAGAAAGTAAAGTCTCTGCTGGGCCTTCTTTGCCAGTTCTGTTGAGTTTGCGCCCTAGGACAGGTCGTCAGTGATACGAACACCCAGGAAGCGGAAGTCCAACACCCTCTCCACACAGTCCCCACTGATGTAAAGTGGTTTGGTGTCTGTTTTCTTTTTCCTGAAATCCACAACAATTTCCTTGGTCTTTGCTGTGTTCAGGAGCAGGTTGTTGTCAGTGCACCACGATGTCAGCCGAGCCATTTCGTGCCTGTAAGCAGACTCATCTCCCCCAGAGATGAGCCCCACCACAGTGGTGTCATCTGCAAATTTGACAAAGGTGTTGCTGTTGTGGGCGGGAGCACAGTCGTGTGTGTACAACGTGAAGAGCAGGGGGCTCAGCACGCAGCCCTGGGGGGAGCCAGTGCTTACAGTCATTGCTGAGGAGATATGGGGGCCCACCCTAACCCTTTGTTTACGGTCTGTCAGGAAGTCCTTAATCCACAGACAGGTGGAGAAGGGGAGTCCCAGGTGTGACAGTTTGCACACCAGTCTGTGGGGGAGGATGGTGTTAAAAGCAGAGCTAAAGTCAATAAAGAGGAGACGTGCGTAGTTCCCCTGATGCTCCAGATGGGACAGGGTAGCATGAAGAGCAACAGCTACCGCATCCTCCGTAGACCTATTTGCTCTGTAGGCAAATTGGTGCGCATCAAAGGTGGGAGGGATAAAGGACATGATATGACTCCGGACCAGTCTTTCAAAGCACTTCATCAGGACTGGGGTGAGCGCTACTGGCCGGTAGTCATTCAGGCAGGTTACGGATGATTTTTTTGGTAAGGGGACTATGGTTGAGGATTTCAGACAGGGTGGAACCGAGGCCTGGGACAGTGACGAGTTGAAGATCTTTGTGAAGACCCCATCTAGTTGTTCTGCACAGTTCCTCAGCACACGTCCAGGTACGGCGTCAGGGCCTGCTGCCTTCCTGGGGTTGACAGCCAGGAGCGAGCGTCTCACGTCCTGTTTCTGCACCCTGAAGGTGGGGGTGATGTTGTTGTGAGCCGCTGTTGCGGGCAAAGAATCGGTTCAGCTCCTCTGCCCTTGAGGCGTCACCATCAGCAACTCCCTGACTTGTCCTGTAGTTGGTAATGTGCTGGACTCCCTGCCAGACCTGCCTTCTGTTGTTACTGTCCAGGTGCTCCTCAATCCTCCTCCTGTAGTCCCTCTTAGCCTTCTTGATGCCTCTCCTCAGGTTGGTGCGTGCCGTGCTGTAAATTGCCTTATCGCCAGACCTGAAGGCAGTGTTTCTCTCCTTTAGCAGCCGCTGGACCTCTCTTGTCATCCAGGGCTTCTGGTTAGGATAGACTCGGATGCGTTTCTCCACTGTGACGGTGTCCATGCAGATCCTGATATAGCACAGTACACTGTCTGTGAAGAGTTCCAGGTCAGGTTGTACAAAAATGTCCCAGATAGTCCTGTCAAAGCAGTCCTGCAGCTGCAGAGTGGCATCACCAGGCCACGTTGTGATGGACCTCATTAAGGTTGGAGCAGATTTCCTGAGGGGGGTGTATGTAGGAATCAGCAGCAGTGACAAATGGTCAGACTGAGCCAGGTGAGGAAGCTGTTTAGCTCTATAGCCCAGCTTAATGTTCGAATAGACCTTATCTAGCGTGTTAGCACCTCTAGTAGCGCATTTTACGTGCTGGTGTAATTTTGGGAGCACTGTTTTTAAATCCACGTGGTTAAAGTCCCCTGCGATAATGAACGCCGCGTCAGGATACCGGCTCTGTTGGCTGCTAATGCTGCTGTGTAATTGTTTTAGAGCCAAGGTTGTCAGCAATCGCGGGGCGGGCGAGCTGGGAAGCAGGTGAGCGAAGCCGTGGCGTAGGGCAAACAGGGTTTTATTAACCAAAAGACGGACAGGTACGAACATCCACTAACACTACAGACAATACAATGACAGATCTGGGGAAGACAGACTGAGACTCGGACTAAATACAAAAGACTAGGCAGAAATAACAGGACACAGATGATCACAATTGGTAATCACACGAGGTAACGAGGTGGGCGTGGCACACATCGGGATCGAACGGAGCGGATCGTGACAGAACCCCCCCCCAAAGGCGCGCACACCGGGCGCGCTCGAGGGGAGGCGACGGACGAGACGGGGGAACAGGACCTGGAAGACAAAAGCAAAACATCAACGAGACACCGGAAACAGGACAGAGACACAGAACAGGAACAAGGACCAGAAAAACGACAAGACCCGACAGAGGACAGGGAACGCGGACAGGCAGACAAAGAAAGGAGACAGAGAGGGGACAGAAAATGGAGGAACAAAAGGGCCAGGAGTGAACGGAGGAGACAGAGAGGGACGAGGAACGAAGGCAGGAGGGACAGACGGGAACGGAGGAGACACAGAGGGACGAGGAGCAGAAACAGACGGGACGGAGGGAAAGGGAGGAGGAGCCAGGGGAGCCCGAAGGAACCCAGACGGGCAGCGGCCGGAGGGGCCGCAGGCGAGAGGGAGAAGGGAACCGAAGGGGACCACCCAGGGGCCAAGGGAACGGGACGAGGGAGTGACGGAGGGGACACGGAGGGAGCAGGAGGGAACACCAGTGCAGGCGGGCAGGAGGGGGAAGCCGCGGCAGGCGGAGGCGCAGCCGGAGCCGGCGAAGGCGCCGTCCGACGCCCAGCCGGAGCAGGGGGGCCCGGAGGCGACCGACAAGGACCCGGAGGCGGGACCGAGGACCGGCACCGAGGATCCAGGGGGGGACCCGGAGGGGACCGCCGACCCCGAGCCGGAGGACCCGCAGGCAGCCACCGAGCCACCGCCAGGGGCCGAACGGGCGAGCCAGGGGGCAGGGCGGGCGGGACCCGGGCCCTACGCCTATGTCCCCGTCCCTTGCTGGAGACGGAGAGGCGGGGTCCTGGGGGGCGTCGGCCTTGCCGGGGTAATGGCGAGGGAGTCTGGGCCTCAGGCAGGGCCGCGGGCAGGACGGGAGAGGCGGCCTCAGGCAGGGCCGCGGGCAGGACGGGAGAGGCGGCCTCAGGCAGGGCCGCGGGCAGGTAGCCAGCAGGAGGCGCCTCGGCGGGCACCTCAGGAAGAGCGGAGGCAGCTGCCGGCGTCCGGTCAGCAGGGGGCGCCTCGACGGGCGCCGCCATCACACGGCCAACAGGGGGCGCAAACGCAGCCACCTCAGGCAATTCGGGTGCCGGCAGGACAGGCGAGACAGGCAGTTCGGGCGTAGGCGAAGACGTAGGCGGGGTCGAGATGAAGGGGCGGAGCCAGGGTGATGACGACGGGAGGGACGGAGGGACTTCAGGGCTCCTTCCTAGAACTACGGCCTGAATGAATACAGCCAGGTTTCCGTGAACACCAATAAGCAGCTATCCTTAATCGCACGAATTGTTGCAACCTGTAGCCTCAGTTCGTCTATCTTGTTGACAATTGATCTAGTGTTGGTGAGGAAAATGCTCGGAAGTGGTGGTTTGTGGGGCTGTCTCCGTAGCCTAGCTGCCGCGCCGGCCCTGCAGCCTCGCTTTTGCTTCCTCTCTTTCCGCCGCCTGCGTCGGCCTTCGGGGATGGTGATCCACGGAGAGCCCGGTGTCCTGGCGATCTCCACCGGAATGTTATGCAAGTGGATAAATTCTGCCGTCACGCTTCTCTCTCCGCATACACCAGTGCTGAGAAGATCGTGACGGGTGTAGAATGTGTTCACCCGGCAAAACGTTACGCGGAGTAGAAATAAAATACACGTAAACAAACACAAAACAACATTCCAAATGGGAGAGCACCGAGCCGCTGCAAAAAAGGTTATGTGGTACATTGGGAGGAGCTTAAAGCTCTCTCCCATCTATGACGTCATAAGTGGGATGTGGGCGTATCCTTTGGTCTGATTGGTCGGGGGGAGGGGTTTTGGCCAAATGGTATCATACATGCTTATGCCACATGTTGCCGATAGGGGGGTCGTATGGTTTGGGGGGTTGTTAAACTTTAATAGAATAAAAATACATTACATGTATTTTATTAATGTGTTATTTTTAATAATGTTTTAAGGAATAATAAAACATATAGCAGGATGAACGTAAGCTAGGGCAAAACTTTAGTGTTACATTTAAAAAGAAAGAAAGAAAAGCAGGCGGAATTTAAACAAGTAGAGACATACCCCGAGCGAAACACCGTATTTTTAAACAAACGACACAAGTCCCAAACTTTAACTTTTTAAAAGAAAGAAAAGCAGACGGAATTTAAACAAGTAGAGACATGCCCCGAGCGAAACACTGTATTTTAAGCACAAACGACACAAGCCCCAAACTTTTAACTTTTAAACAAGCACAAAAGAGCAAATGCGAAACAAGCACAAACATTTTAAACCTATTACATTTAACCAACGTGTTTAAAGAAGAACAAGAAAAACTTTTAGCAATATTTACCAGTGTTAGGTTGATGAAAACATTTAACCAGCAAACATTTTAGCCCCGCAGCTCGGCCGTACGTGGCCTGCCAGTTTGAAAGTTCCGCTTGAAATGGGCAATCGCGGGGGGAAGGGGAGGGGCGTAAACACGTTAAAAATGGCGACGGCGGAAATTGTAATCGCTAGCCCATGGCTCTTAATTGTGTGAGCATGCCACCACCCTGACAGAATGCGCATTAACTCTATTTGTTAATCTGACTTATTTGTAAATAGTATAAATATTTCTAAATGAAATAAATGTCAATTTGTAATAGTATTTTTTAAATAGACAAAATGTATGTACATGTGCCATGTTCACCAGGGTGGCCGAGTGGTTAAGGCGCTGGACTTAAGATTCAATGGACGTATGTCCGCTGGGGTTCGAACCCCCCCAATAAGCGTACGGCATTAACCCAGAAGCGGTGGTGGTTAAAAGACGGCCTGCCGCTAGTTTTAAACTAGAAATAATTCTCTTTAACATGAACATGTTGTTTTAATGCAATGTTTAATACAATGTATGTGAACAGCCTAGACGATAAGTTTTAGGGAATGAATGTATGTGTTTTTAACATAAATTTAGAAGCATGGGTGTGGTACGGCCTCAGCACATACCGCTAGGTGGGGCTGTCTACTGTTCTTATTTTGTTAACAGGGGTTCACACCAGGGGCTATGAAATGGCGGGGGGCCACGCACCTGTTGACGCCTGCCTCGGGATAGACTGGTCATCCGTTCACAAGCCATTAAACATGGGGGTAGAATCATCCGCTCCCAGGCTATTATCCATTTGTCGTAATGTCATAAAACGTCACTAATGTTTATACGAAACCATGCATCAAACAAAGAATAATGATTGGTAAACCAGATGACAAGTATACCCCCACCAAGCTGGGGGTTTATTAAGGGGACGAGCGCTAGGTTCACATTGACACTCACGTCAAGGAGCGAAAGAAGCGTACACTTCATTTTCTGATCTACTACATATCAATGTTGGAAAATGGAACTCTCGAGGTAAGCTACATTTTCATTTACTGTAAATGTATTTTACAATTGCTGTTATAGATTTTTTCTGCTGTGAAAACATATTATTGTTATTTTGACCAAGAATTTTCCATGCTGTCAAGCTCCTGGCAACACTGTGATACAGAGGATTGGAATAGCGGTAAGTTTTCAAACATAGCTATGGATTTTACTGATTAAATGTGACAAAAAACTGAAAGTGTTTTTGCTCACAGTTGCAGCTAACGACGACGACACTGAACTGCGTGAACTGCTATGCATGCCAACGGTTATTTTCAGAGATAATCGTGAAGGGACCGGACCCCGGCAAGTTAGCCATAAACGGAAAAGAACGGATAGTTTTAATGGTATGTTGGCCTGTATCACTTACCCCGTATCATTGGTTTTTCTGTATGAAATGCTTAACAGTGACTGTTCTTTAATAGACACAGCTGATGATGAATTGCTGGTCGCTGCGGCCGAAAAAACTGAAGCGGAGCTAGCAACGGAAAGCGTGCAGAACCAGCCGACTGGACAACTGGAATTTGAGCGACCTGGGGCTTCACAAAGTGCACCATCGCAAGGAGGATCTGCGTGCGGTGTTCCAGCATCCTCGCCCCGTGCCTTACCGGAGCCACCGCTGTGGTCGCAAGATACCTCCCCCTTAACACCTTGGCAATTACCTGTTGTAAATGCCCCAGCCGGAGCAGATTCCCGGGAGGAGCGTTTGAAGGCGCTCAAACTAGCATTCTTCCTTTTTCAGGATCAGATGTGTGACTTTTTGGCGGATCTGTCTGACCAGATCTAAAGAATAAGCAGGGGGACATGTCTGAAAAACGGTGGATGTGTAGTTTTGATGGGGCTGGGGGGTCTAGAAGGATGCATGTAAACGACGACGGAGAAGCAACGATTAACCCTGATCTACAACAGTTGATAAATGAAATGAATGACGGACCGCCGGCTGAGGTTAACCCCCTTTTGCTTGCCATGATAAATGAGTTAAATGAGAATGGTACTGATGAAGCTATGGACTGTGTTAATATGGGTAATAATGTAGACGGGGGGCCACGAAATAAGAACATAAGAACTATACAAACGAGAGGAGGCCATTCGGCCCATCGAGCTCGCTTGGGGAGAACTTAACTAATATCTTAGACTTGTTAAAATCTTATCTAGCTCTGATTTAACCCCTTGGGACCGGCGATCCCGCCGGCGGGATCTGACAGAAATTTCGCAAATCCGTTTAAATAACTCCGCGAGTTTTTGTCATATACATATTTTAAAAATACTCTCAGAAACCTTGGACGGTCTACTTTTCAAATATATATAGGTAGAAACTAAATATATTTTTACAGCTTCGTGATACGAATTGAAAGAACAAGAGTGACTGACTTAAGCGTCTGCGTCTCGAAGCGGCTCTGATCGCCCACCCACTTGCAAATCGCGCTATTCGCATGATAATAACATGATAATCCGACAGTTAGTATTGGGTAAAGAAATATGTGAATACGCCCATTGTGACCGAAATAAACAAGAGCACATGTCTGGGTAGTGTTTACACTGATCGGCTACAATATAGCACACGGATACGTCTCTGCCGCTGAAGCTTTGCGCCAGTGTTGCCACTTTCAGCAGCGAAGCTCATACCTGTGTTCATAGCTCAGTGGGCTAAGCCTGTGTGCCTGCAATCACGTGGCCGCCGATTCAAACGCAGCGTATTTAGAACGTGAATAGCGATCTTCCGCTGAGAGCGGTCCTACACGCTCCCGACGCAAGTAAAACAAAGAAAGATGACACGATTTGCTTTTTTGCCTATTTAACCTAATTTTAAAAACGTTAATACTTCTGACAATGGAAGTTTTGAAAAGAAGACAGATAACGGATTTAGTCAGTGTTTTTTTCATGATTCTACATAATGATTTCAGCGAGGTATAAACTGAAATACACGAGAAAGATACGCGGTCGATGATGCCCTCGTCCCCAGAGCGTCAATAATAGTCACTGCATCATATTTATCGCTTTCTATATTTATATAGTCACAGTTTTTCATTTTTCATTCCATCTATCAATAAACTGTGAAAGGGATTTTATTGTTGCTACTTTTCTTGCGTTTCAAACTGCCTTTCCAAAGTGATGGGTGTGGGGTGCAGTGACATTCCAGACTGATGGGCCATTGACAGTATGCAAACTACTACAGGTGTGAGGACACCTATCTCATCAATATTCATTGTGAAGACCACTGACTTTGAGAAAAAGAGTGTCACTCCAAAGTTCTAACACTTTAGTAATCAAACTACATAAAATTTCAGAATGTCACTTTCACCTATGTGTAGCCAACCCCTGTGTCTATAAGCTTCAGAGCTCAAAAGTCTTACCTAGAAATGTCTATAATGTGATTTTTTACAATTTCTCAGCATGTCTGAAAATAGGTTTTTGAAAAGTATATGTTTAAAGTTGATTTTAACAAAAAATAGAATAATAACATTCTAAGAGGTCTCAGATTATTGGTGCTGAGTTTGTGCTGAATAAAAGCAAATGTATCACTTTGGGATAAATGTTTTTTAGATAGGTGAAATATTTTAAAATGTCAAGGCATGTCAGACTACCTCGAAAGTGGAAAAAAGGCCTCAGGCCCCAGGGGGTTAAAGGAACCCAAGGATTCAGCTTGCACTACGTTATCAGGAAGACTATTCCATACTCTGACTACACGCTGTGTAAAGAAGTGCTTCCTTAAATCCAGTTTGAAATGTTCTCCTGCTAATTTCCACTTATGGCCACGAGTTCTTGTATTTGAACTAATGCTAAAGTAACTATTCGGTTGAACAGCATCCAAACCTGTTAGAATCTTATAGACCTGGATCATGTCCCCCCTCAGTCTCCTTTGCTTGAGGCTGAACAGATTTAGCTCAAATAACCTTTCCTTGTATGACAGTCCTCTAAGACCAGGAATCATTCTTGTGGCCCTACGCTGCACCTTTTCTAAGGCCGCTATGTCCTTTTTGAGATATGGCGACCAAACCTGCACACAATATTCTAGGTGAGGTCTCACCAAGGAATTGTATAATCTTAGCATTACCTCCCTTGACTTAAACTCCACACACCTGGAGATATACCCCAACATCCTATTGGCCTTTTTTATTGCTTCCCCGCACTGGCGAGAATGAGACATGGAAGCATCAACATACACACCAAGGTCTTTCTCATAATCAGCTACCTTTATTTCAGTAGGTCCCATAAAATACCTGTACTTTATATTTCTGCTCCCTACATGGAGTACCTTACATTTGTCTATGTTAAATTTCATCTGCCAGGTGTCAGCCCAGTCACTAATTAAATTAAGATCCCACTGTAGCTGCTGAGCCGCTAGTTCAGTATCTGCTACACCACCCACCTTGGTGTCATCTGCAAATTTCACCAGTTTACTGTATATATTGGTGTCTATGTCATTTATGTAAATTAGGAACAATAGTGGTCCTAAAATTGAACCCTGCGGTACCCCACTATGAACGCAGGCCCACTGTGACATTGTGCCTCTTATAACTACTCGCTGCTTCCTATCCGTTAACCAGTTATCAATCCAGGTCGCTACAGTTCCTAAAATACCTGTCGCTTTGAGTTTAAGTGAGAGCCTCTTGTGGGGGACAACATCAAAAGCCTTTTGGAAATCTAAGTAGATGACATCATAGGCCTTCTTATCATCAACTTCCTGAGTAGCTTCCTCAAAAAACTCCAACAGATTTGTTAAACAGGATCTTCCTCTCCTAAATCCATGCTGGCTGTCCCTCAAAATGTTATTTGTGTCCAGGTAATCTACCATTTTCTCTTTGATTATAGCCTCCATAACTTTACCAGTTATACAAGTTAGAATGATTGGCCGATAGTTTGACAAATTACATCTATCCCCTTTTTTGAAAATGGGCGTTATGTTGGCATGCTTCCAATCAGAAGGTACCACACCTTCAGATAAGGATTTTTGAAACAGTAAAGTTAAGGGTCGGCAAATAATATCCCTCATCTCTTTTAAGACTATAGGTAAGATGCCATCAGGGCCCTGTGATTTATTTATTTTGAGCTTAGCTAGACCTTGCAAAACATCAGCTTCAGTTATATATATATTAGTTATAGACGATGTTGGATTAGTAATAAGAACTGGTAAGTTACTAGTGTCCTCAACAGTGAATACCCGTGCAAAACTATCATTGAACTCATTTACTATGTCAATGTCGTTTTCAATTATAAGACCCTTACTATCCTGCAGATTAGTAATTTCAGCTTTTAGAGCTCTTTTAGAGTTAAAATACTGGAAGAAACTTTTAATGTCATCCTTAGCTTCCAATGCGATCTTCCTTTCGACATTCCTTTTAGCTCGTCTAATGTCATTTTTTAATTCAGCCTGTAGATTTAGATACTCTTGCTTTAATCTGTTATCATCAGTTATTTTCCATTTCCGGAACAAAGCTCTTTTCCTCCTTACTTTATACTTTATTTCCCTAGTAAACCACCTAGGTTGCAATTTCCTAGATTTATTCTTGCTGGAAACAGGTATGAAGTCCTCTTGCACTTGCAATAATGTGCTTTTAAAAAATTCCCATGCCTCTTCAACAGTTTTGTTATTTAACTCCATCCAGTTCACAGTTTCTAGTTTTAATCTCATACAATTGAAGTTAGCCTTCCTAACATTATATATTTTTGATTTGGACTTTGCTCTTCGGGCACTAAACTTAACCTCAAATTTAACCATGTTATGATCGCTACTGTCAAGTGGTTCTAAAACGTCTAATTTACCAATCCTGTCCTGGTTATTAGAGAAAACAAGATCCAGAATGGCATCTCCCCTGGTTGGGGTGTTAACAAACTGAGTAAAAAAACAATCCTGTACTAATTCCACCATCTCAAGTTCATTTTCAGAAGAGCCAGCAACAATGTCCCACTGCATCCCCGGTAGATTAAAATCACCAATAACTACCACATCATTTTTATTGCTCATAATCCTGATATCACTGTATAATAATCTGCTTTCCTCGGCAGCTACATTAGGTGCCCGGTAACAAACACCGACAATTAGGCTATTTGAGTTTTTAGCATCTAATTTTACCCATATAGCCTCCGCACTTTTACTTATATCAGTAAGCTCCCTTGCCTGCAAGTTTTCCTTTACATATACTGCAACACCACCTCCCTTCTTACCTATACGGTCTTCACGGAACAACGTGTAACCATCCATATTATATTCTTGTCCATCTTTTTCACGTTTCAGTTATTGCTATAATATCATAAGAGTCCGATGAGATATGAGCCTCTAAAATATGAATTTTATTCCTAATACTCCTGGCGTTTAAATACAGACAACAAAGGGTAGGCCTGTTACAGTGCCTACTTATAATATCATTTTTTGGGGCTTTCCGTTTCCCCCCAGTTACATACTTAACTAACCTCCCTGCCCCCCCAGTCCCTAGTTTAAACATTCCTCAACTACTCTACAAATACGCCTTCCCAGTACACTGGTTCCCCTCCGGTTCAGATGCAACCCATCCGGCTTGAACAGGTCCCACCTGTTCCAGAAGGTCCTCCAGTGCCCCATAAACCTAAATCCCTCTTTCCTACACCATCCTTTTAGCCACGCATTTAATCTCCTTATTTCAGCTAACTTAGCCTGACTTGCGCGTGGCACGGGGAGTATTTCAGAAAATACCACCATGGACGTTCTGCTTCTAAGCTTATTGGCGACTTCTATAAATTTATCCTGCAGAACAGCCCTTCTACCCTTGCCTATGTCGTTGGTGCCAACATGCACCACGACAACTGGATCCACCCCAGCTGGGGCCAAAAGCTTGTCCACACGATCTGGAAGGTCTCCTACCTGGGCACCAGGCAGGCAAGACACCGTACGGGACCCTCTATCACGCGTGCACACATAACTGTCTACTCCCCTAATAATTGAATCCCCCACTACCACAACCTCCCTCTTCCTGGGGGGAGGGGGCTCCTCAGTGCCCAAGGGCCCACCTGCCTCCCCAGTCCCTTCCGGCTCTAAAGCTGGAAGCACCTGAAACCTGTTAGACACAGACACCTCAGGTGATGCCGCCTCTGTAACGTGTGTACGCCTTTTCCTGCGTCTACGACCTACGGTCACCCAGCTCTCTCGACCTCTCTGCTCTTCATTCTCCCTCCCCCCCGCTAGTGGCGTACACACAATCTCCCTAAATGGCGTATCAACTAGCTCATCTAACTCACTGTTGCATTGGATGAGAGCCAGTTGCTCCTCAAGGTCGCGAACCTTGACCATGAGTGAGTCCACTAGCTTACATCGCTCGCAGATGAAGTCCGACTGGACACTAACGTCCAGAAGGGCAAACATCTTGCAAACGCAACACTGAGCCGGCCCCATAATTAACTAACTCACTATGACCCCGTACTCCCAGCCCAGTAAAATTATATAGTGTATTTAACTATAAAGATTAATTTGCGTAACAATAAATGCAATAACGTGCCGAGTACACTAAAATAAGTTATTACTTGTGTTAAAACGGAACTTTATTATTATTTTATTTAAAATTTTAAACCTGATAAATTTGCTACTACTTACCAGAAGAACTTCTGCCTGAACCAAGTATGAACTAAAAACAAGGCGAAATCGAAGTTGCTCTTGGGAGGTCGAAAAACCACAAAAACCCCCTCACAGCAGGCTACTGCCGGAGCGGGAAAAAAGTGGAAAATGTCCTCCCGGCCCCGACTGGCGACCGAGCAAAGCTCAGGAGCAACTGTCCTTTTCCGGCGCTGGGTAGCGATACCGACGTTAGATATTATTAGTTATTATCGCCCCGCGGGTGTTTGTTACGGAGTTAAACGCGGACAGAAAAACGCCGCTCACGCGACACCCGCAGCTCAATGTCGGTAATAATCGCGCTGTTAATTAACAGACAGGACAGACAAGCACTCACGCCGACCGAAATAAGAACAATAAATAGAAATAAACAGCCACCCACGTAAACAGGTAAAGCACACAAACACTCAAAATACGTTCAAAACACTCCAAAAAACAATCCCAAACAATCGCTGCAGCTCAACACCACTCTCTCGCAGCAATCCCAGCAATCCTTGCAGCAATCCCAGCAATCCTTGCGAAGTGAGCTGTGCCTAGCAGTGTTCTGGATCTACTGAGAGTCCTGCTCGGAGATTTCAGCCCCTCACTTAGAGAAGCATATGTGTCTATGCATATGTGTCTCTTCTCTGCATATGCATACAGTATGTGTCTATGGAGGCGGAAATGGCTGACGCCCACGTGACCGGATCTGGTGTTAGGAGTGACAGCGGACTGGACACAGATGCAAAAATGCACTGTGAACTGCACCAGATGCTAACAGAGCTGAACTGTGAGAATCCGGGCGAATTTAACTGCATCTTGCAAAATTTATTAAATGATTTAAATGATGATGGGGCAGAGGAGGTGGATCCAGAAATTATGGATGTTGATAATGGGGCGCCACAAGGCGGGGGTGTGGGTGCAGCGGCGTCGGGGGAGCCAGAAAATACGGATGTTGATAATGGGGTACAACAACAAGGGGGGGTTGTAGCTAATGGTGATGCAAATGTTAATGTGATACGCAGACCGCAGTTTAACAACACTGATGTAGGAATTATTAGCTCAAAAAAATTTTTATATTCTCCACCAATATGTTTGAATTAATTAAAGTTTAATTAATTATTATTTAATGCTGATTATTAATCAATTGTTATGCCGAATGGTCGGCTCCTCCAAACTCAATTGCGGTATCCCTGTGAGTCTGTTAATGTGAGACTTAAATGGGATTCACTAATTACCAGTATCGCTTAGTAACCTGGGTTAGAAGGCTCGTCCAGCGAGCTGCATCACCAGGTAATATACACGATTGGTAGCGAAGCTCCCCTCACAGCCAATGAGAGAGAGTCTCGCGATGTTTCAGGCGAGTTTGAGGTTCAGAGCGTGTAGCAAGATCGCACAGAGGCAGGAACTTAGTGTGAGTACTCAATGACGGAGGCTGAAGTTGTGTAAAAGACATGCATTTATTCCTAACTAACACTACAACTAACATAAGACAGACATTACACCTAACACAAACAATAAACACGAAATAACGGAATAAAACAAACGATGTAATTATGAAAATGCAATGACCGGATTTAAATGAGTAACCTTAAATGGGAAATACTGTTCTGCAAAGCAAGCATAGTTTGTGGAAACACGACCCTAAAGTCTTATAGCAGGTTAAACAGAACAGCTTAAGTTGTTAGAATGAAAGGAAGTTGGTTTACTTGGTTGAAGAGTGGGGGGGGGGGTCTTGGCAGTTGATGGCAGAGCTGCTGAGCTGATGGCACTCAGGAAGGCGCAGCGTTTGGAGCAGTGGAGTGGAGTCCCTTTAGATTCTCTCTCCTGGTGAAGCTTTGTCTTGGGTGCTGTTCTCTGTTCAGCTGGGCCTTCACCGGAGGGTTCTTGTGGGCTTCTCTTCTCCCGGGCTGATGGTCTTTTCCTTCGGGCTGGCGGTTATTCTCTGCGCTGCTGCTGGTTGTTCTCTGCGCACCTTTGTTCTGAGGTGCTAGATTTTTATGGTCTAAAGTTCATGAATAGGGATGACCAGGAATTCGACTCCTGGCCCAATGGCTGGCCATCCATTTGGCGGGCTTTCGGAAGGGGGTCTGTATCAGTCCTTTTGGGATTTATGGCCCGACTGATTCTCCCTTTACTGATGATTTTGATTAAGCTGTTATAACTTTTGATACATCCACTTTTATGGTAATCACTGACCAGATTTGGAATCAGGGGTGATTAACAATCAGTTTGACACCAAACATGCCATACCAGCTTCACAGGTACATACCTCATACCATTTGTATTAATTGATTAAACAATTAATTATTTTATCTATGTGACTGATTCACATCAGTATAGGATACAGGTGTTTTGGGTTGCACCTCAACAGATGTTACACTTTGTGCAGATATTACATCAAATATTCATATTACAAACAGCACATCTTATCCATAGATAGGCGTGGCCATTAGTTTGTGGTAATATCAATATAAGTTGCACATCTGGACACAACATATCTTGGTTGGTGTGGCTTATTCTAATTGATCTTCTCCAAAATGGATAATGTACACCTTAATTCAGTTCTTTTTAATATAGTATGTTAGAACACAGAAACTTGGTGACGGTCCACCAAGATCAGATAAGGACCACAAAGGAATGTTGGAAGAGAAGGGGGGGGGTTTAACAAAGAAGACTCTCTAAAAGATAGGACACATTGGTTACACTCACTTTCCAGATTCTTCTGGTATACCATGAGAACATATATACAATGGTAGCTATACCTATCTATTTATTTAAATTTATATGTGTTCAAGTGCAAAGGGGTAAAATAGGTGATACTCCGTGAACATGGTTATAAGGGTGGCACACAAAACACTAAGATTGTCTAAGGACACATACAAACATAACCTATCTGTATATTGAGACTAGTAGTCGTGAGTAAATCAATATACAGGGTATACAAAAGCCAAACTTAAATGAAATTTCCTTTAGGGTGTTCGTCTGTTGGGTGAGTGAGATGTAAGGCAGAGTGTATGTGGAGGGGGCTGTGTGCCAAGTCGAGGGACCCCTGTCCGTGAAGTCCACTCTGCTTGTCTGTAGGTCCCTAAATCTTTGGGCAATAAAAGTTGGAGTGCTGGGCTCCCTTGTTATCTGTGTGTGTGTGTTTATTTGTGTAACCCCCCTTTGGTGCCTCTCGTACCAGGCTCGGCCTTGTCTCAGGCCACCTGGAATTTAGGCCCTGTGATATGTGCATGTGTGATCCTACACTGAAATAAGGCAGCATTTTCATTTTGATGGAATCCAGCATGATGATATAGTAGACGTTTACAGGGCTGTGATACAGACATTCCAGAATTTGGTAGACAGAGTGAACACTTTAGCGGGGGATGGGGATATAATACAGGTGGAACTGCAGGGGGCGGCAGTAACCAATAACACAGCTATACATATTCGAGGCGAGATCGATCTAAATGATCTGCTATCGATGGTAGACAACCTTTCACAGAGCAACGCCGAGGTTTTCAGCGATGATACGCTGGAATTGGTCGTACAAATTATTCATAATCGAAATGGTGGGGCAGCCAATCAACAGAAATTAACAAAGCTTTTAAAGTCTGACATTCTGCAAAAGAAGCTCAGCTGTCTTATCGTTTCTGAAAACTCTGGCAATAATCTATGCTTTGCTTACTGCGTAACCCGTCTGTTAAACCCCGACATGTCACATCAGGTTGCTGAGATCGAAGCTAAGCGTTTGCAGGAAGCAGTAGGTCTAACTGAGTCAGACATGGTGTCATTCTCAAACATAGCAGAGTTTGAGCAAATGCTTGGGGTCAAAATTGTTGTGTGGTACCGATGTGACAAGTCTGACATTTTTAAGAAATTTCAGACAAACCCCAGCCTTGTGATAAAACAATCTTTCTGTATCTTCAAGATCAACATTTTTTTGGCATAAAAAGCTTAACTGCGTTTTTTGGGGAGTCGTACGTCTGTGATTATTGCTACCCCTCCTTGGATTGCCACCTTATCGTGGTGGAGGGGTTTGCGTGCCTCCGTGAACCTGGGGGCTAGGTTGTCGGGGGCAATAGCCCCTGGTAGGGTCTCCCAAGGCAAAAAGGTCCCAGGGGAGGGGCCAGACAAAGAGCAATCCAAAAGAACCCTATGAAAAAGTATAATAACAAAGTCCCGTTTCCCTCGCCCGGACTAGGGTCACCGGGGCCCCACCCTGGAGCCAGGCCTGGGGGAGGGGCCCATTGGCGAGCGCCTGGTGGCCGGGCCTTGGCCCATGGGGCCCGGCTGGGCACAGCCCGAAAGAGGCACGCGGGACTGTCCCCAGGTGGGCCCACCACCCACAAGGGGAATGTCAGGGGTTCGGTGCATTGTGGATCGGGTGGCGGCCAAGGGAGGCCCTGGCGGTCCGATCCCCGGCTGACAAAACTGGCTTTCGGGACATGGAATGTCACCTCTCTGGTGGGGAAGGAGCCTGAGCTTGTGCGTGAGGTTGAGAGGTATCGACTAGATATAGTCGGGCTCACCTCAACGCATAGCTTGGGTTCTGGAACCAATCTCCTGGAGAGGGGCTGGACGCTCTTCTACTCTGGAGTTGCGGCGGGTGAGCGACGCCGGGCTGGGGTTATTGGTGGCCCCACAGCTCGGTGCATTAACACCGGAGTTTACCCCGGTGAACGAGAGGGCTGTTTCCCTGCGCCTTCGGGTCGGGGATAGGTCTCTGACTGTCATCTGCGCTTATGCGCCGAATGTCAGTTCGGAGTACCCGGCCTTCTTGGATTCCCTTAGCGGTATGCTATTTGGCGTGCCGCGGGGGGATTCCATCGTTTTGCTGGGGGACTTCAACGCTCACGTGGGCAATGACAGTGTGACCTGGAAGGGGGTGATTGGGAGGAACTTCCTCCCTGATCTGAATCCGAGTGGTGTTCTGTTATTGGACTTCTGTGCAATGCATGGTTTGTCCATAACGAACACCATGTTCGAGCATAAGGGTGTCCATAAGTGGACATGGTACGAACATGCCCGGGGCTACAGGTCGATGATCGATTTTATAATCGTATCAACTGATCTGCGGCCCTCTGTCATGGACACTCAGGTAAGGAGAGGGGCAGAGCTGTCAACTGATCACCACCTGGTGATGAGTTGGCTCAGGTGGCGGGGGAGGAAGCCGGTCAGACCTGGTAGGCCCAAGCGCATAGTGAGGGTCTGCTGGGAACGTCTAGCAGAGGCTCCTGTTCGCTGGAGCTTTAACTCGTGCCTCTGGCAGAATTCTGACTGCATGCCGGGGGAGGTAGGGGACATTGAGTCCGAATGGACACTGTTCCGGACCTCCATTGTGGAAGCGGCCGTACGGAACTGTGGCTGCAGGGTGGTCGGTGCCTGTCGTGGCGGTAACCCCCGTACCCGATGGTGGACACCAGAGGTGAGGGGGGCCGTGAAGCTGAAGAAGGAGGCTTACCGGGAATTATTAGCCCGGGGGTCTCCGGAGGCAGCTGACGGGTACCGGCGGGCCAGGCGGAACGCGGGCGTGGGAGGAGTTCGGTGAGGCCATGGAAAGCGACTTTCGGTCGGCCTCAAAAAGGTTCTGGCAAACCATACGGAGTATCAGGAGGGGGAAGCAGCTCCTGGTTCCTACTATTTATAGTGGGGGGGGGGGCTGTTGACCTCACCTGGGGACATCATCTGGAGGTGGAAGGAATACTTTGAGGACCTCCTCAACCCTGCCTCAGATACATCTACGCATACTGCCTTTGAGACATCTGAGGGCACAGAGCCCGAGGGTGCTTGGGGGGGCTTGCCCATCACTGAGGCTGAGGTGGCCGGGGTGGTTAAACAACTCCGTGGTGGCCGGGCCCCGGGGGTGGACGAGATCCGCCCGGAGTACCTTAAGGCTCTAGATGTTGTGGGGCTGTCGTGGCTGACACGCCTTCTCAACAGTGCGTGGAGGTCAGGGACAGTGCCGCTGGATTGCCAGACCGGGGTGGTGGTCCCCTTATTTAAGAAAGGGGACCGGAGGGTGTGTTCCAACTACAGGGGGATCACACTTCTCAGCCTCCCTGGGAAAGTCTATTCCGGGGTACTGGAGAGGAGGGTGAGATCGATAGTCGAATCTCGGATTCAGGAGGAACAATGCGGTTTTCGTCCTGGTCGTGGAACACTGGACCAGCTTTATACCCTTGCAAGGGTACTGGAGGGGGCCTGGGAGTTTGCCTATCCAGTCTACATGTGTTTTGTGGATTTGGAAAAGGCCTACGACCGGGTTCCCCGAGGTGCTCTGTGGGGGGTGCTTCGAGAGTATGGGGTCCGGGGTCCACTGTTGTGGGCGATCCGGTCCCTGTACGAACGGAGCAGAAGCTTGGTCCGCATTGCCGGCAATAAGTCGGACGTGTTCCAGGTGCGTGTTGGGCTCCGCCAGGGCTGCCCTTTGTCATCGGTCCTGTTTATCATATTTATGGACAGGATTTCTAGGCGCAGCCAAGGCGTCGAGGGTGTCCAGTTTGGTGACCTCAGGATTGCCTCGCTGCTTTTTGCAGACGATGTCGTCCTGCTGGCTCCATCTGCTGGGGATCTCCAGCAGGCACTGGGGCGGTTCGCAGCCGAGTGCGAAGCGGCAGGGATGAGGATTAGCACCTCCAAGTCCGAGACCATGGTTCTCAGCCGGAAACGGGTGGTTTGCCCTCTTCGGGTTGGGGAAGACGTACTGCCTCAAGTGGAGGAGTTTAAGTATCTCGGGGTCTTGTTCTCGAGTGAGGGTAGGCGAGATCGGGAGCTGGATAGACGGATCGGAGCGGCGTCTGCAGTTCTGCAGGCGCTTAACCGGTCCGTCGTGGCTAAGAAAGAACTGAGCCAAAAAGCCAAGCTCTCGATCTATTGGTCCATCTTTGTCCCTACCCTCACCTATGGTCATGAGCTATGGGTAATGACCGAAAGAACGAGATCGCGAATACAAGCGGCCGAAATGAGGTTTCTCCGCAGGGTGTCTGGGCTCTCCCGTAGGGATAGGGTGAGAAGTTCGGATATCCGGGAGTGCCTCAGAGTAGAACCGCTGCTTCTTCACGTCGAAAGGAGCCAGTTGAGGTGGTTTGGACATCTGGTGCGGATGCCTCCTGGGCGGCTACCCGGAGAGGTTTTCCATGCATGTCCTACAGGGAGGAGGCCCCGGGGCAGGCCCAGGACTCGCTGGAGGGATTATATCTCTCGGCTGGCCTGGGAACGCCTCGGTGTCCCCCCCGAGGAGCTGGTGGGGTTAGCTGGGGAGAGGGAGGTCTGGGTGCCTCTACTGAAGCTGCTACCCCCGCGACCCAAACCCCGGAAAAGCGGCAGATGATGGATGGACGTCTGTGATTATTGCTACGCTGCATTCAGTATTAAAACAGGGCACAAATGCAAGTATTACTGTAACGTATGTCTCAGTCCGAGTGCCATAAGCACACCACAACGCACATCCATTGTGAGGACTGTGGCTCTTTCTGTCGCTCGCGGTATTGCTATGAGCAGCACAAAATCTCAAAGCAACAGCCAGACGGCAGTTTTTATATTTTGTGTGATTCGGTCAAGTATTGTGACAAGTGTTGCCGACGGTACGTCATCACTAAAAAAAAAACCCAAAGGCTCATAAATGTACACCTGATACAAGGTGTGTTTTTTGTAAAGAGGACTTGACGCATGGGTGTGAACATCAGTGTTTTATCAAGCCAGTAGCGCCTGAGAACTTCTCAGAACGTTATGTGTTTTATGATTTTGAATGCAGACAAGATGTGGGGGTGCACATTGCAAATTACATCTGTTGCATTGACTATGCAGGCAATTGCTGGTCTGCTAAAGGGGATGGGTGTGTTGCTGCATTTTTTAAGAAGTACCGCAACTGTAAATACAAGGGGTATACATTCATAACGCACAACTCTAAAGGCTATGACAGTTACCTGCTTATGAAATATTTAGTTGAAAAGGGCGTCGCCCCACACATTATCACGCAGGGCAGCAAACTGCTATGTGTGACAGACGAGGACTTTAACCAAAGATACATTGACTCACTTTGCTTTCTGCCCATGAAGCTGAGCGCATTCCCTGCCGCTCTGGGTTTTGAGAGCAAAAAGAAAGGCTATTTCCCCCATTTTTGGAACACTGTAGAAAATCAAAATTACATCGGACCCTACCCGCCACCTGAGGCATACGGTGTGCAAACCATGATGGAAAAAGAAAAGAGAGAGTTTATGGCTTGGCACGACACTGTTGTTGGGGGTGTGTTTGATTTTAGGAAAGAAATGGCAGAGTACTGTAAAAATGATGTTGTCATCTTAAGAGAGGGCTGTCTCAGATTCAGGGGTGAGATCATCAACAGTTGTAATCTAGACCCTTTTCAATGTGTGACCATAGCCTCAGTGTGCATGAAACAGTTTTGTATGAGCTTTTTGCCTGAAAATACGGTCGCGCTAACCACTCCAGATAATTACATCAAGCGCCAAAAAGCATATTCCACACCATCTATTCAATGGCTGGAATACATAGCCCATCGCGAACAAATAGAGATTCAGCACGCGCTGTGTAGAGGGGAGGTGAAAATTGGTCCCTACTACCTCGATGGCTATGCCGAAACCGGTGGGGTTCGTACGTCGTACGAATTTGCTGGGTGTTTTTTTCACGGGTGCCCAGAATGCTTTGATTCACACGAAGTGAATCCTGTAACAAAACTGCGTTTTGGGGACATGCATCAATAGTTTCAGGACAAAATCTTTGCCCTTAAAAACACATACAACCTCAATGTATATGTTATTTGGGAGCACCAGTGGAATAAATTGAAGGCTGAAAAGGCTGATGTGCAGGCATTCTTGAGGGAATTTGACTTTCCAGAACGCATCGATCCTCGGGATGCTCTGTTTGGTGGCAGAACTAACGCTCTGCAACTGCACTATAAAGCGCAGAGTGATGAGCGCATAGATTACTACGACTTTACTAGCCTTTACCCCTCAGTCAACAACTTTAAGGAGTACCCTGTAGGCCACCCTGTAATCATTTACAGTGATTTTGACAGCATTGAAAACTATTTTGGGGTGATCAAAGCCAAAGTTTACCCACCGAGAGGCCTTTACCTACCGGTTCTGCCTTACAGGTGCTGTGGTAAACTAATGTTCACACTTTGCAGAACATGCTGTGAAACCGAGACGTGGGGGGTCTGTAATCATACAGATGAGCAGAGAGCTCTGCTCGGCACGTGGTGCAGTGTCGAAGGCTGTTGAAAAGGGCTACAAAGTCGTAAAGATTTATGAGGTCTGGCATTTCCCCGATCGGACAGACACACTTTTTGCTGGCTATATTAATAATCATTTAAAGGGAAAACAGGAGGCTTCCGGCTATCCCTCTTGGGCAACGACTGCTGAGGATAAAGAGAGATACATTCAGACTTACTTTGAGAAGGAGGGCATCCGTTTGAACCCCGAGAACATCGGGGTTAACAAAGTGAAACGCCAAATTTCCAAATTGTTTCTAAACAGTCTTTGGGGAAAGTTTGGTCAGAGAATAAATCAGGCGAGCACGACGCTCATCAAAGATCCCGATGAGTTTCTCACCTTCATTTTTTCAAAGCTGGTCAATGTGTCTCACTTTTCCTTCCTGAATGACAATGTGGCCATGGTCCAATGGCACCACATAAAGGTGTCCCCTAGCATGCCGCGGCACGTCAATGTTTTTATTGCCGCTTTCACTACAGCTTATGCCAGGCTTGAGCTGTACAATCTCATGGACCGCTTGGGCCGGCGCATGCTGTATCATGATACAGACTCTGTCATTTTTGTCAGCAAACCGGGTGACTGGGCGCCCCCTCTGGGCGATTTTCTCGGTGAACTAACAAGCGAGCTGGACCCAGATGATCACATTGTGGAATTTGTCTCAGGGGGACCCAAAACTTATGGGTACAGAACGGCAAAGGGCAAAACGAGCATGAAAGTGAAGGGGATCACGTTGCATAACACCAATTCAAAAGTTGTCAATATTGCATCTCTGACAGGATTGGTTCAGGACTATGTGAGTAACCCACGTGACCACCCTAGAGAGATCAGGACATCCACGCAGCAGATTGTGCGGGATAAAAGGGGTTTCCATTTTAAAAACAAGACAGTCAGCAAGTGTTTCAAGGTCGTGTACACTAAATGGCAGCTTCAGTCTGACTACACGACCTTACCTTATGGCTACTAGTGAAGGGTTCGACAATAGACTTCAGCATCCGTTCTCTTTTATTATATCGGGACCGAGTAACTCTGGCAAGTCATATTTCATTAACCCTCTGGGGCCTGAGGCCTCTTTTCCACTTTCGGGGTAGTCTGACATGCCTTGACATTTTAAAATATTTCACCTATCTAAAAAACATTTATCCCAAAGTGATACATTTGCTTTTATTCAGCACAAACTCAGCAACAATAATCTGAGACCTCTTAGAATGTTATTATTCTATTTTTTGTTAAAATCAACTTTAAACATATACTTTTCAAAAACCTATTTTCAGACATGCTGAGAAATTGTAAAAAATCACATTATAGACATTTCTAGGTAAGACTTTTGAGCTCTGAAACTTATAGACACAGGGGTTGGCTACACATAGGTGAAAGTGACATTCTGAAATTTTATGTAGTTTGATTACTAAAGTGTTAGTACTTTAGAGTGACACTCTTTTTCTCAAAGTCAGTGGCCTTCAAAATGAATATTGATGAGATAGGTGCCCTCACACCTGTAGTAGTTTGCATGCTGTCAATGGCCCATCAGTCTGGAATGTCACTGCACCCCACACCCATCACTTTGGAAAGGCAGTTTGAAACGCAAGAAAAGTAGCAACAATAAAATCCCTTTCACAGTTTATTGGTAGATGGAATGAAAAATGAAAAACTGTTACTATATAAATATAGAAAGCGATAAATATGATGCAGTGACTATTATTAACGCTCTGGGGACGAGGGCATCGTCGACCGCGTATCTTTCTCGTGTATTTCAGTTTATATCTCGCTGAAATCATTATGTAAAATCATGAAAAAAAACACTGACTAAATCTGTTATCTGTCTTCTTTTCAAAACTTCCATTGTCAGAAGTATTAAAGTTTTTAAAATTAGGTTAAATAGGCAAAAAAGCAAATCGTGTCACCTTTCTTTGTTTTACTTGTATCGCGAGCGTTTAGGACCGCTCTCAGCAGAAGATCGCTATTCACGTTCTATATACGCTGCGTTTGAATCGGCGACCACGTGATTGCAGGCACACAGACTTAGCCCACTGAGCCATGAACGCAGGTATGAGCTTCGCTGCTGAAAGTGGCAACACTGGCGCAAAGCTTCAGCGGCAGAGACGTATCCGTGTGCTATATTGTAGCCGATCAGTGTAAACACTACCCAGACATGTGCTCTTGTTTATTTCGGTCACAATGGGCGTATTCACATATTTCTTTATCCAATACTAACTGTCGGGTTATCATGTTACTATCATGCGAATAGCGCGATTTGCAAGTGGGTGGGCGATCAGAGCCGCTTCGAGACGCAGACGCTTAAGTCAGTCACTCTTGTTCT
Source organism: Paramormyrops kingsleyae (assembly GCF_048594095.1). NCBI lineage: Eukaryota > Metazoa > Chordata > Actinopteri > Osteoglossiformes > Mormyridae > Paramormyrops > Paramormyrops kingsleyae. The sequence continues at coordinate 1,382,116 of NC_132812.1, forward strand.
TTCAATTCGTATCACGAAGCTGTAAAAATATATTTAGTTTCTACCTATATATATTTGAAAAGTAGACCGTCCAAGGTTTCTGAGAGTATTTTTTAAAATGTGTATATGACAAAAACTCGCAGAGTTATTTAAACGGTTTTGCGAAATTTCTGTCAGATCCCGCCGGCGGGACCGCCGACCCCAAGGGGTTAAAAGACTGTTGGAAAATGTGGATTGTACATTATCCAGAGTTCCTGAAAATGTTGTATGGTGCTATTCTTTCTGGCAACCGCTGTATGATGAATTGCTGTGCAAAATAAAGAACATTAAATTTGTGGAAGGAATTCCGGAGTCTCTGTGTGACGATGAACTTTTGCCTCCAAATAAAATCAACCTAATCATCATTGACGATCTAATGGAAAAAGCCTGCGACAATAACGAAGTTAAAAAAGCTTTCACCAAGTATACGCATCACAGAAATCTGAGTGTTATTTATCTGGTGCAGAATCTCTTCTTCCAAGGTAAGAAAAGTCGGACCATCAATCTGAATGCCAATTACATCGTATTATTTAAAAACCCCAGAGATAAATTACAGACGAGCGTACTTGCATGTCAGATGTACCTGCGGCATTCAAAATTTTTTCTAGAAGCTTTCGAAGACGCCACAAAAATCCCTTATGGGTACCTGCTCGTGGATTTAAAAGCCGTGACACCCGAGGACTACAGACTCAGATCTGGTTTACTTCGACCGGAGATGCCTGTTGCTTACGTTCTCAAGAAAAAATATTAACGATGTCGGCTCATATAAAAAGAAACTGGATTGCCCTGAAAGCTTTATTTGACAGTAACGCCAGACAGAGAAAGAAAATTTTAAAGACGGCATCGCCGGGTTTGCTGAATACTCTTTGTGAAATAGCTTTGAACGTACTGTGCGGTAACATCCCGCTAACCAAATCACAGACTGCAAGACTTAAAAAGCAAAAAAGCGGTATTAAACTACTTGCGGGCAAACGGGCATCGTTAAAAAGAAAGAAGAAGGCTATTAACCAGACCGGTGGGGGGTTCATTCTCCCACTTTTAAGCATCGCTATACCGTTTCTCACCAGTCTTTTTCATCGGGGTTAAGTAAAATGGATTACGCTAGGAAAATGTATCTGGTCCCGAAGTCACAACTTGAAAAACTGCATGATGCCACAGCGCCTAAAGATACGATAAGGCAGACTGCTGAAAGCGACATTGCAATACGCAACATTTTATCAAGAACGGATGTTGCTGATCACGAAAAGGTCCGCTTGTATACAGAGGTGTTACAGAGATATTTGAATCTGGCCAGGCAAGGTGATAATGAGCCATTATCTTTGACACTTCCCACTGAAGAGACGGCACGCGCCACTGAAGAGATAGCACGCGCCACTGTTGATGCTGGGGACACAGTCATGGATGATGTTGTGAAAAATGCAGCCCCACGTAACAAGAAAAAGGTTGAATATATGATGGGTAAAATGCTTGAAAACTCTGCCGTCACCGCGTGGAACCCGCGCGGGGAGTTTGTTTTTAATGGAAAGACTATCGCGGGGTCGCACATGCTCGATTTGCTTAAAAACATTACCAACCCTCGTAATGTTGGTAATGCGAGAAGACCTGTGGGATGGGGCGAGTTTCTACAAGGACTGGCAAGGCTCAACATGCCTTGCTCCCTCATACCTAACCAAGATGTCTGCCATCTCATAGAAGCGATCAAGAATCCCACCGATGTGTCGCGTAACAGTACCCCCAAAAGTTTTTGTTATTCTCCACGGACCCGTAGCACCCCGCGGAAATTCTTAAAACCAGACTGGCTTATGTTTTAAAAATGTTTTTGTGCTTATTTAATAAAACACTGAAACATGATATTTTGTCTTTGTGGTTTTTATTTAACATACAGTCTTTTTCAAAGCCTTACAACAACATCTCACCGTTTGCATTCTGGTAAACACATTTTTCACACGATTGGTGTATTTAAATTTAGAAACAAAATGAGAAACCATGGCATCGTTCTTTTTAAAATCATTGCTATAAAACGATAGAATTTTAGAAAAAGAAAAGCCTCTACAGCGGTTAATTAAATAAAAAAGGCAATGTTGGCCGCAAGTCACGCTGAGATCGTCTTGAACCTGCTTTGCGTTGTAAACAAGCCGGTCACAGTTCCTCGTCATGAATGTCTTTATGATTCTCGGAAAGTTGGAGTGATCAGGTGGATTCCCGTACGAGTCAAAAAACTCTGCGGAGCTGTCATTGTTAATAAAGAGCGCCAGCCAGTGTTCTCCGGGGGCAGAACTAGGATGTGTATTGACGATGAAGATTGCGGGTAATTTATCAAGCTTTACTTCCTCCAGCTCATCACAAGCTAAAACACCATAAAAATGTCTCGTGGTCCATCGGTTTCTATTAAGGATATTAGATAGCTCCAGGGTATTCATGACTAGTAGTAATCATACAAAATGTTTCTCCTTTGGTTAATCTCGATTATATTGTCGAAGGTCGCGTAAACTATCAGTGTGACAGTCCTGGTCAGAGGTTGACGGAATCTCATCTCTAGGCGCATGTTTCCGCTTTTAACCATAGATAGGTGCTGACTGCATCCTTCGTCCGGTGATAAGTTAAAGGCGTACAAAGTGTAGCCGCTTATGTACTCATTTCTGTCAACAGCTACAGGATCGTTTTTCAAATGTCTCCCCGTGGCCAGAAACAAGCTGTAATACTCACGTGCAACATTACCCCTGTTAAAATCAGGCTGAAACGGTTTTTCAGGGAATTGCTGACCGTCGACATAAAGCGCTCCAAATTCAGCATCGTAATGTTGAAAATTGAAAGGGTTTCGATCGTAAGCTCCTATAAATCCCATGTTGTCCACTAGCCCGATGACAACGGTTTTAGGCAACTGGCCTAGAAACAGATTTTCTTGCGTGCAGACCCGGCTGCCTGCAGCAACGCTGAATGTTTTCATGCAGACTCTCTCGATCGGGTATTTCGCATTGGCTGTCAGCAAGGCGCTGGCGTGCCCCAGTTTGACAGCCGTCGACACAGAAACTTTTTTAACAAACAGGGAAGCCGATACGATTTTGAGCGAGTACTGTTCAGCATCTCCGCTCATGAGGCAAAACTCATCTTTGTTTCGAAACATTTTAATTTTGGCATCGACCCCATTTAGCATTAACCTCTCTTGAAAAAATATGTCAGAGTGTATGGGGCCAATCAAATCTAAAACGCCGCTTCTTGCTGAAAATGCTGCTCTTTTCTCTAAGCCCTTGTTATCGCCATCAGGGTCTGTATCTTCCATAAGCACCAGAACTGTCTTTATAAAACAGCCCACAGGTAAACTGCCTGGATAGCGTTCCGGCGCTGTAATTAAGCAGGCACTCTATCATGGCTCTGTAAGGGTACGTATTGCTAGAATGGCTTACTCGCCTGTCACCCAAGGATACGTCCACCTGTGAGAAAGTTGAGGCGATAGGGTAATTTATGACCCCCACCTTCGCGGCTGGGTCAATGTTTGTCCCATTAGCTTTTGTGATTCGGCACTGCAGGTGCAGTAGCGTGTTGTTGAGGTCTAGGTAATCTTCCCCATTACCGGCGATGAAAAACTCCAGGGGGCCATTATCTGTCAAGGCTGAAAGTGGCGGCAATTCCACGTATATGTTTTTATCGATGCTTGCTTGTGTGTATGGCACTGCAAAAATATCCAATTCTGATTTCATGCACTCCTCTGACAGGCTGTGTATGAGGGCCATAGTTTTAGAAAATGTATCTTCTTCTCTGTACTTTTTTGGGCGACTTCTTCTCTCGCTTCTTTTTGACTACTGAGATTCTGAGAGTGTTTTTTAGCCGCGGTAATTCGAGCCCCGGGGGGCCTTTGACGCTTACCACGCGCCAACACCATGAGCCCAGAGCCCTCTTGCTGTCGTGTTGTTAATTGCCCCGTAATCGCACCGGAAATTACATCCTTTGCAATATTTTGCGCTGCCGATTTTAAATGCGGCTTCGCCATATTGAAAGTCCTTTTCAGAAATGGTACGGCCATTCTCAGGAGCCCTCGAAAAAGGCCCCCCAGACCCCCTCCGTACATGACGGGTGCTCCGTTGTATCCGGGGAGTCCGTTACCAGCTTGGTTTCTGTAGTATTCCACATATCTATGTGGATCTGAAAAACCGTCAGCGTTGTACATTATAATTATTATTGGGGGTAGTGCTTAGCCGGCCTGAAATGCAGCTTCACAATTGTTTTTCCGTACTGGAAGGGTATCGCCTTGTTCTGGTCAGACTTTAAATCGATTACAATATTATCAATGTGATTCTTGCAGAGCGACACGTAATGGACCCTGTCGGAAGATATTGTGACCATCGAGTTGTGAGTCCCCGTAATATGTACCCCCCGTAACAGAGGTATGAAACTGTCACCCACTCTTTGGTGCTCGACAATGTCTGAATACATGTAAATTGTGTAAAATCCGCCGCATATATCTGCGGGATTCGGAGCCGATGATCTATCGCCAATCTTTTGAAATACATCAGGAACAAAACCCAGCATCCTTGCAAGGTTACCTTTCGTTTTTAAAGCCATGTGTGGTGGTCCAACCATATACACTTTGTTTTTTATCGCTCCATAGTCAAGTTTTAGTTTTGACATTCCTAGAGCATCATTAATTTCACTGATTAGGTTTTTAGTATCTCTGTAATGCCCCGCTTTTAGCTTGTATTGCAGGATTGGCGGTATTGACACCCCTCCGGCCACGTAAAATAATGTGTCTTCTTCCACCAGCGTATCCCATGTTCACGGGTAGTGGATTTCCGCTAATCCTACTTCCCATTTACCGTTCAGATCGATCGGCTTGGCTAGTTTTGTCGTGTAGCTTGATATGGTATTGTGCGGGAAAACATCCATAGACGTGTTGCTAGGGAGCGTAACATAAAAACCGCTTTCCTCCTCCATGGCTGCTTTTGATGTGAATGCTACTTGGCTAGTGGGGACCCAGCTGTTAAATTTGTCGGGCCACCCCAGCCATTTCACTAAAAACATTTTTTTGCCCCTTTGCGTTTTTTCCGCGACGATTTTCTCAACTTTGAAGTTTTTGTCTTTGTCTATTCTGATATTTTGTAGCTCTTCTGCATAAAATGTGCCGTCTATGATCTCCCCATCATAATCTTTTATCCTGTACACCGGTGGTGATCTAGGCAGACGTTCGGTGACTGTAAAATACTCATCCGTAAAAGTTAAGAACATAAGAACATAAGAACTATACAAACGAGAGGAGGCCATTCGGCCCATCGAGCTCGCTTGGGGAGAACTTAACTAATAGCTCAGAGTTGTTAAAATCTTATCTAGCTCTGATGTTATCAGGAAGACTATTCCATACTCTGACAACATGCTGTGTAAAGAAGTGCTTCCTTAAATCCAGTTTGAAATGTTCTCCCGCTAATTTCCACGTACTGTATGGCCACGAGTTCTTGTATTTGAACTAATGCTGAAGTAACTATTCGGTTGAACAGCATCCAAACCTGTTAGAATCTTATAAATATGGATCATGTCCCACCTCAGTCTCCTTTGCTTGAGGCTGAACAGATTTAGCTCAAATAACCTTTCCTCGTATGACATTCCTCTAAGACCAGGAATCATTCTTGTGGCCCTACGCTGCACCTTTTCTAAGGCCACTATGTCCTTTTTAAGATATGGTGACCAAACCTGTACATGATATTCTGGGTCAGGTCTCACCAAGAAATTGTATAATCTTAGCATTACCTCCCGTGACTTAAACTCCACACACCTGGAGATATACCCCAACATCCTATTGGCCTTTTTTATTGCTTCCCCGCACTGGCGAGAATGAGACATGGAAGCATCAACATACACACCAAGGTCTTTCTCATAATCAGCTACCTTTATTTCAGTAGGTCACATAAAATACCTGTACTTTATATTTCTGCTCCCTACATGGAGAGTACCTTACATTTGTCTATGTTAAATTTCATCTGCCAGGTGTCAGCCCAGTCACTAATTAAATTTAGATCCCACTGTAGCTGCTGAGCCGCTAGTTCAGTATCTGCTACACCACCCACCTTGGTGTCATCTGCAAATTTCACCAGTTTACTGTATATATTGGTGTCTATATCATTTATGTAAATTAGGAACAAAAGTGGTCCTAAAATTGAACCCTGCGGTACCCCACTATGAACGCAGGCCCACTGTGACATTGAGCCTCTTATAACTACTCGCTGCTTCCTATCCGTTAACCAGTTATCAATCCAGGTCGCTACAGTTCCTAAAATACCTGTCGCTTTGAGTTTAAGTGAGAGCCTCTTGTGGGGAACAACATCAAAAGCCTTTTGGAAATCTAAGTAGATGACATCATAGGCCTTCTTATCATCAACTTCCTGAGTAGCTTTCTCAAAAAACTCCAACAGATTTGTTAAACAGGATCTACTTCTCCTAAATCCATGCTGGCTATCCCTCAAATTGTTATATGAGTCCAAGGTATCTACCATTTTCTCGTTGATTATAGCCTCCATAACTTTACCAGTTATACAAGTTAGACTGATTGGCCTATAGTTTGACAAATTACTTCTATCCCCTTTTTTGAAAATGGGCGTTATGTTGGCATGCTTCCAATCAGAAGGTACCACACCTTCAGATAAGGATTTTTGAAACAGTAATGTTAAGGGTCGGCAAATAATATCCCTCATCTCTCTTAACACTATAGGTAAGATGCCATCAGGGCCCTGTGATTTATTTATTTTGAGCTTAGCTAGGCTTTGCAAAACATCAGCTTCAGTTATATATATATTAGTTATAGACGATATTGGATTATGAGTTTGCTCATATCCTTTGGTAAATTTCCCCCGTGCTTTCGATACCCTGACCACATCACCGATATTAAACTTATAACGACGCTTTTCAGCTGCACCAGGCGTCACGCCATACATGTTGTTGAAAACCTGTCCGTCATTCTCCGTATTCATCTCAACCGGCTTCATTTTAATGGTGCTATGGCAGGTGTTATTGTAAGCACTCACCAGATCCTGTACAATGTCCACATACCTTCTTGTATTATAAGCCGTAAAATAACGCCACATTCGTGTCTTTAAAGTGCGGTTAAATCTTTCTACTATGGATGCCTTAACATCATTACCGGTTGCAAAATGTATTATCCCGTGTTTCTCCGTAAGCTTATGAAACGATGTGTTAAAAAACTCTGTCCCTCGATCGGTTTGTAGCTTTTTGGGTATCCGGCCTTCAGAGAGAATGTTTTCAAACACTTTCTTTACCTCTGCACCTGTCTTGCTTTTAAGGCAGCGCACCCATGCGTATTTTGATAGAATATCTATGCACGTCAACATGTATTTAAAATCATCATTCTGGTCCGCATAAGCCGACATATCCAACAAGTCAGCTTGCCATTGAGAATCGATGTTAGTCACAAAGACTCTATTCCTTTTGAAGTTAAATCTGATCGGTTTATGTAATGTATATGCATCTTCACCAGACAGCCATGTCGCAACTTGCTTTTTATCCACAGTATGTCCACTTTGGTCATTTATCTGTGACCTGTATAATCTATCGACACCACCAAATGAACCAGGGTTTGATGGTGTATAATAGACACGTTTCAAGTGCTTGTTATCCATCATGAACCTCTAGCAATAATAACACAATGTTTTCATGACTCGACTCATTTTATTTAGAAAAATATGTAAAAATTGCCATCCAATCACATTTTGACAGACGTTTACACACCAGCCAGAGTCTGCTCGAACTTGTGCATATCCCAGAAATCACTAATTGCCCCATCTACAGCACACTCATAATCTTTCCCTTCAACATCACGTTTCAGCTCGCGTAATTTTTCCCGTACATTAATTTCGGTTTTAAGTTCAGAAATTACTGCCTCGACTGCACCTTGGACTTTGACAGGTGGGGGGTGTGGGTGAAACATCGCGACTGCTTTTGTGATAATATATTTAAACCATCGTCTATACAGTTTTTTCATCAGCTTTTCAAAATTGTTAAAGAAATAAAACGCTTCAGGTTCATAGAGGCACGTGTGCCTCCGCTGGCTCGGGTGATTCACAGAACAGCCGATACAATTCTCCTGCATGTCATCTTCGATGATCCGGTCCAGAATACAGGCCAGTGATCCTTTGATTATCTTCATGGCAGAGTCGGTGATGCTCCCATCCACAGCATCTTCAGATAATGACAGTCCCGCAAAACGATCTCTGAGCTCATCCATCGTCGGCAAAGGGGGCCTCGATGTGTCCATTAGGTTGGAGGTCTCCTGCGGAGGTTGCAGTTGTGATCCCGGCCACACAGCCCAGGTCGGGCTAGAAGGAGGTGGTGGCGGCAGGGGCCACTGCTGCAAGATCTGAGGATGCGGTGGCGGCAGGGGCCACTGCTGCAAGATCTGAGGAAGCGGTGGCGGGGCGTCCAGTTGCAGTTCAAAAGCTGATGCCCGAGGCCATGATGGGAATCGCAGGCCAGAAGGCGGTGCAGGCTCCAGTATGGCGGTTTCAGGAGATGTCAGTTCGCTCGCCATTGCTTGCTGGGAGATGTGTCTCGTCGGGAGTACTTGCTCACGGGATGGCGGGGTTTTAATACGTTTTCAACATGGTATTCTCTCATCTCATTGGTTGTCATCACCAGAAGTGGGCCGCCCACACTTTGTTAAAAAAATTTTCTCCAGTTTTATACAGATACATTCTTTATGCGAGAATATGCTGCACAGTGCTCCGTGCTTGCGCTGTCTCGGCGGCTTGCGTGGAGCCCAAGTCGGGTTTAGCAGTACCAAGTTACGGGTAGGTGTCGTCATCAAACTCATTGCAAGCTCTGTCTGTATGATATCGGAAACATTTTGTCCTTCGGTCGCCATTTTTGCCACCGATTTGACAGCGACGCTGCTATTTAAGTGTCTCTACGTGGAGAGCGAGTGAGAGAGAGAGCATGCGCTCATTTTAACAAGGGTTTACCTGGGGTGGGGTTCGAACCCACGCGGACATACGTCCATTGGTTCAGCCGTGGCCATTTTTAACGTGTTTACGCCCCTCCCCTTCCCCCCACGATCACCCATTTCAAGCGGAACTTTCGAACTGGCAGGCCACTTACGGCCGAGCTGCGGGGCTAAAATGTTTGCTGGTTAAATGTTTTCTTCAACCTAACACTGGTAAATATCGCTAAAAGTTTTTCTTCTTCTTTAAACTTGTTGGTTAAATGTAATAGGTTTAAAATGTTTGTGCTTGTTTCGCATTTGCTCTTTTGTGCTTGTTTAAAAGTTAAAAGTTTGGGGCTTTTGTCGTTTGTGCTTAAAATACGGTGTTTCGCTCGGGGCATGTCTCTACTTGTTTAAATTCCGTCTGCTTTTCTTTCTTTTAAAAAGTTAAAGTTTGGGACTTGTGTCGTTGTCATGCCCCGATCGTTCGCTCCTCCAATGTGCCACGCCCCCTTGTTAACCTCATGTGGATTCCCCGTGTTTATCAGCTGTTTCTGGTTACTGTCATTAGTGCAATGTATTTAGTCCGCGTTTCAGTTTGTTTCCCCAGTCTGGTCATTGTAATGTTATTCCGTGTTTGCGTGCTCCGTTGTCACTGTTCCTATTAAAACCCCGTTTCTGCCCCGACTTTTGGCTTCCTGCGCTTTTTCAACGCTCCGTGCGTCGTCCCAGCATAACAGAATGACCGGACTCTTGAAAGCAAGACCAGGTACTTCGCCGGCGTACCCGCTGAGGGACTATCTTCCCGGGATTCCCAGGATGATCCCGGCGAATTCCGCGTTCTGCGACCCCAGCCTGTATTGGCCGGCAGCTGACTGGCAACCGAAGCCGGCACCCGAGGTGCCTGGATTGGCAGCGCCAGCGCGCAGAAGGAGAAGGAGGCGAGGGAACAGACAGGAGGACGCACCTGAAGTCTGTTTGGGGGCCGTCTCCCTTTCCGGCGCTTGCCCTGCTGCGCGAAGTGAGAATCCCCACCCGATTCTCCACCCGGCTGTGTTTGTGGGTGACGTCACCGCCGCTTCTCCTGAGCGGACACCCGAAGCCCGTCTGCCCACCGCTTCGTTGCCCAAGCCAGCCGTCACTTCTCCCTTCATCGGGACGCACCTGGCCCTTAAAGGGACTAGGTCCATTAAGGACGCTGTCCCACAGGTTCCGCGGATTTTGAAGCAGGCAACGCCCCCCGTGGTTCCTGAGGCTGCAGCGCCCCCCATGGTTCTTGAACTACGGCCCTGCCAGAAGACGGCTAGGAGATTCTTCATCCTCCAGGGTCTATACTGGCGGGTGATGGGTGAACCCACCATAAGGGGCCCCCCGGAGGCAGTTGCGCTCCTGGAGCGGCTCCGGAGGGAGTTTGCCACCATCTCTCCAACGGCTCCACCTCCACAGCTGGAGAGGGCGGAGGAGACCTTGAGGGAGCTGCTCCGGTTGTGGTCGGAGCGGGCCCCTCCAGAGGAGGCCGCGGCCCCTGCTGTGCCACAGCCCCCAGAGGTCCCCGTAGTGCCCCCTGCTGGCCTGGAGTGGGCGTCCCCTGCCCAGTCCCTTCTGCATCCCCCAGTGCTCCCCGTGACTCCCGTGCTCCCCGTGACTCCAATGGCTGCAGCTCCAGCCCCAGTGGTGTCCCCTGCGGCACCCCCAGAGGCGCCTGTGTCCCCTGCGGCGCACGCAGAGGCGCCCCCTGCTGATGCCGCCGCTCTGCCTGTCCAGCCCGGCGCGCCCGTCCAGGGCGCCACGCCCGCGGCTCCGGCTACACCGCCTGCCGCCTCGCCTGAGGACCTGACCCCTGTCTCCCCTGCCCAGTCCCCTGTGCAGCCCCCTCAGCTCCCCGTGACTCCAGTGCTCCCCGTGACTCCAGTGCCTGAGCTCCTAGCTCCGGCCCCTGCTGCTGTTGCTGCGACGTCCCCTGCTGGCCTGGAGGCTGCTGCTGCTCCACAGTCCCTTGTGCGGCTCCCCGCGGCTCCTGCGCCGGCCCTAGCGCAGCTCCCCGCTCAGATCCTCGAGACTCCTGTGCAGCCCCCTCAGTTCCCCGTGACTCCAGTGCTCCCCGCTGGGGCCCCTGCTGCTGCGGCTACGGTGCCCGCGGCCCCTGCTCAGCCCCCAGCGGTCCCGGAGGTCCCCATACTGGCCCCTGCTGGCCACGTATCTGCGGCGGCACCAGAGACGCCTGTGCTGGCAGCACCGGTGGCACTCCCTGTTGGCCTGGAGCCTGCTGCTCCTGCGGCGCCCCCCGAGGCTCCTGCTGCCACCGCAGCGTCCCCCGTGCAGCCCCCTGAGCCCCCCGCTCAGCTCCCAGCGGCCCCTGCAGTGTTCCCCGCGGCTCCTGCTGCTGCGGCGCCCGCGGCCCCTGATGCTGCTGCTGTGGCGCCCGCGGCCCCTGATGTTGCTGCTGCAGCGCCCGCGGCCCTTGCTGGGCATGTGTCGGCGGCGCCCTCAGAGAGGCCTGTGGGGCCTCACCAGCGGCACCCCCTGTTGGCCCGGAGCCTGCTGCTCCTGCGGCGCCCCTCCAGGCTCCTGCTGTCACAGCGCCCCCTGTGGTTCCCTTGCTGGCAGTACCTCCTGCTCTGTCGACCCCCGTGGTACCTGTGGCACCTGCAACACTGCCCCTCAAGTTCCCCGTGGCCCCTGTGTTGCCTGGTCAGCCCTCCACGGTCCCGGAGGTCCCCGCTCAGGTCCCCAAGGCCCCTGCTGTTACTACCCAGTCCACTGTGCAGCCCACTCAGCTCCCCGCGGCTCCTGCGCTCCCCACTCAGCTCCCCGCGGCTCCTGCGCTCCCCACTCAGCTCCCCGCGGTTCCGCCGGCTCCTGCTCTGGCGCCCGTGGCCTCCGCGGCTCCTGCTCTGGCACCCGAGGCTGTGCTCCCAATGACTCCAATGCTCCAAGTGACTCCTTTACCCTCTGAAACATTCCCTGAGGCGCCCGAGGCCTCTGCTGCTGCCCAAGTCCGTGTGCAGCCCCCGGAGCTCCCCGCAGGGAACCCCATGACTTCTGAGCTCCCCGATCAGCTGCCCGCGACTCCTGCGCAGGCCCCTGCGCTCCCAGCTCAGGTCTCCAAGGCTCCCGTGCTCCCAGCTCGGAGTCCTGGGGTCCCCAAGCCAGGGGTTACTGGTTCCCAGGAGGCTCCTGTGGGGTCTCCCGTGGCTCCAGGTTCTGCGGCCTTGGTTGCGTTGCCCGAGGTCCTGGCTCTGCCCACAGCTTTTCTACCCGAGGCCCTGGCTCCGCTCGCAGCTGTGCCGCCCGAGGTCCTGGCTCCGCCAGTGCCATACCCGTCGGCTCTGGTCCCGGTGGCCGACGCACCGACCCACAAGGGTCCAGACTCCCTGGTCCTGGTAGCCGAAGGTCCTACCCCGGCCACTGACACGCCACCCCACACGGCCTCGGTTTATCCAGTCCCTGCTCCCTCGGCCTCAGTCCCCCCGGTCCCTGCTCCCTCGGCCTCAGTCCCCCCGGTCCCTGCTCCCTCGGCCTCAGTCCCCCCGGTCCCTGCTCCCTCGGCCTCAGTCCCTGTGCCTCCAGTTCCCATGACCCCAATCCCCGAGGAGGTCCCCGAATTCCAGACTACTGCTCCTCCCTCTGTAGTGGAGTTAGAGGAGGAGTTTGAGTGGGACCCCTCGGGGATCTCCTTGATGTCCCCGGCAGCTCCCCCTGTGGACCCCTTCAGGGGTTCACCACTGCCACCGGCACATCAGCGCGGTGTTTCGCGGCCAGGCTGCCACCTTTCGGTCTCCCGAAAAGGGAGGGGGCATCGACGCCGGGGTAGGCTCCCGGAGTCCCCCTTCCTTCCCCAAACTCCGGCTAGGCGGTTGGCCCCAGCTTCATCTGGGGCACCTGCTCAGTCGGCCACGGCCCGCCTGCCGGTGTCCCCTCCACGGCCTGCGGGTCCCTCACCCGCGGCTCTCCCCACAGCTCCCTCCTTGCCACCTCCACCAGCCCCATTACCTGCATCCTCACTACCCTCAGCCCCTGTTCCAGTCCCGCAGAGGCCTGTTGCCCCAGGGTGCCCTACTTCCCAAGCCCCGAAGATCCCCTCTGCTCCCTGTTGCCCCCTGCCCTTAGATCCCTTGGCCCCTGTGTTCACTCCCCGTCCTTTGTCACCGTTGTTCCCCTCTGGTCCCTTCGGGCCCTCCATGTTTCCCCTTCATCCCTCAGTGCCTTGTGTCCTTCTCGTCCATTTGTGCCCCTGCCCCCTGTTCGTCCCTGTGTGCCCCCTGGTGTGGTCCCTGCATTGTCCCCTTTAGTGTCCCCGGGTCCCATGTTTCGTCATTGGTGTTTTTGTGTTTGTCTGCGTTCCCCGTGATTTGTGGTTTATTGTTTGAGTTGTCCACCTTGTGCCAGTTCTGTGTATCCATACTGTTCTCTGTGCCCCGTTGAGGTTGTTGTTTTTGTCTTCCCAGGTACCGTCGTGTCCCCGGTCCCCATCGCTCTCTGTTCCCCTTAGGCGTGCCCGGAGTGCGTGCCTTTGGGGGGGGGTCCTGTCATGCCCCGATCGTTCGCTCCTCCAATGTGCCACGCCCCCTTGTTAACCTCATGTGGATTCCCCATGTTTATCAGTTGTTTCTGGTTACTGTCATTAGTGCAATGTATTTAGTCCGCGTTTCAGTTTGTTTCCCCAGTCCGATCATTGTAATGTTATTCCGTGTTTGCGTGCTCCGTTGTCACTGTTCCTATTAAAACCCCGTTTCTGCCCCGACTTTTGGCTTCCTGCGCTTTTTCAACGCTCCGTGCGTCGTCCCAGCATAATGACCCGTCGTTTGTTTAAAAATATGGTGTTTCGCTCGGGGCATGTCTCTACTTGTTTAAATTCCACCTGCTTTTCTTTCTTTTTAAATGTAACACTTAAGTTTTGCCCTGGCTTACGTTCATCCTGCTATATGTTTTATTATTCTTAAAACGTTATTAAAAATAACACATTAATAAAATACATGTAATGTATTTTTATTCTATTAAAGTTTAACAACCCCCCAAACCATACGGCCCCCCTATCGGCAACACGTGGCATAAGCATGTATGATACCATTTGGCCAAAACCCCTCCCCCCGACCAATCAGACCAAAGGATACGCCCACATCCTGCTTATGATGTCATAGATGGGAGAGAGCTTTAAGCTCCTCCCAATGTACCACATAACCTTTTTTTTCGCTGCAACTAACTGCGCCGCCATCTTGCCTGTCAGAGCAATAACCCCCAAACATTGTAGTATTAAGTTTTGCTGCTGTGTGATTTCATAATTGTACTTATTTCAAATGTATGCTGGGGCACATGTAAATCAACATTTCCCTTGTGTATATATTAGACAACCCAGCATACAGCATTTAGGTAGAAACTACATGTCATGACCCGCTCGTCTATTCCTCCCATGTGAATTCCCTGTGTTTACCAGCTGGTTTGTGTTATTTCTGATTAATTCAGTGTATTTAAGTCAATGTCAGAGTATGTTTCCTCAGTCCTGTCATTAACGTTACATGTGTTTGGAGTGTGTTTCCCCGCAAATAAAGTCCTTTTTCTGTATCCACAGCTTCCTTCACCTGTTCCCTGTGCCAGCTGAGACAGGATGACAGGACTCCCAGAGAAGACACCTTGCATGACTGAGGCAGAATACCTCAGTCTATGTGACTAGGTGTTTTATTGGCTCGAGCAGCTGGAGGTGAGTGATCCCGTGCTGTGAGCCATCGCGCTTCAGACGAGGGATATGGAGATATCCCTGCCAGGAGACGCGCACCTTTCGGGGGAGGTGCGCAAAAACATTCGGTGGCTAAGAAGCGGAGTGGCAGTGGCTAATATGAAGCAGGTGGCTGAGGATAGTGGCCTAGTTATGGTTTGTTCACTGAGCTACCTGAAGTGCCCCAGATTGCGCCAAAAGCTGTGCTAAAAAAGAAAAAGCGGAAGAGAAGACAGAAAGAGACGCCAGAGCTATTCCTGGGGGCCGTCTCTGCTGCTTGCCCTGCTGCGTGTTGGGAGGAACCCCTCCTGATTCTGGATCCGGTGGTCCGCCATCGCCCCACCCGAACAAACGCTTGAGGCCCGTCCACCTGCTGCTCCGCTGCCAGCATTGCCAACTTGCCCGTTTGTGGGAACGCGCCTGGCCATTAAAGGGGCAAGGGTGCTTGTGGACGCCATTCCAAGGGGCAACGCCTGTGGACAAGGTGTGATCCCTTGCAGCGCCCCTGTGGTTCCAGTGCCTGCAGCGCCCTCCAAGGTTCCGGTGCTGGCAGTTCCTGCGACTCCCCCTGAGGATCCCATGGTTCCTGCTCCCCCAAGGAGGTCCCTGATTGCCTGACCACCACTCCTCCCTCCATAGTGGAGTTTGAGGAGGAGCTCGAGTGGGACCCCTCAGGGATCTCCCTGACGTCTCCTGTGACTCCTCCACCACCACCATCACAACAGGGCAGATCCCGGCCAGGCCCCCGCCTCTCAGTCTCCCGGAAGGGGAGAGGACACCTCTGCTGCAGTCGGGTCCCACCCGCTCTGCCCCCATAAGTTGCCTTTGGTCCCCCTGGCTTCGGCTCGGCGGTCACCTGCGGTCCCCCTGGCTTCGGCTCGGGGGTCACCTTCGGTTCCGCCTGCGGCACCTCGTCAGCCAGCTGCGGTCCCGCCTCTGACGCCTTGTCAGTTGCCTGTGGGTCCACCATCTTCAGCTCGTTGGTCACCTACGCCTTGGCCGGCTGCGCCTTGGACTGCCGTGGCTGCTGTTCCCTCCTCCCATTCACCTGTGTCCCCTTTGCCTTCATCCTCGCCCCCTCCATTGGTCCCTCCGCCTTCCTCCTCGCACCTTTCAGTGTTTCCTCCAGCTCCTCCCTCACGCTCACTGAGGACCCCTTCAGCTCTGGCCTCATGGTCGCCTGCTGCCCCTGCGGCTTCCGCCCCTCGCCTGCTGGGGTTCCCTCCGGCTCCCCATTTTCCCCCGCTCTCTGCCTCCTTGCCCTCTGCTTGTGTGCCCCTTTGTGCCTTTGTTACAGTCCCTTCGTGCCTCCTGTGGGTGTGCCCCCTGGTATTGTCCCTTCGTTGTCCCCTTCCTTAGGTTCTGTTTTCCCTTTTTTAGTTCCCCTGTGTCTGTCTGTGTTCCCTGTGGTTTGTCGCTTGTTGTCCGAGTTAGTCTCTTTGTGCCTGTTCTGTGTGTCCGTGCTGTTCCCCATCGTGCGTGAATGTTCTTGCTTTTGTTTTTCAGGTCCCGTGTCCCCAGTCCCATTCCTCGCTCCCCTTAGGCGTGCCTAGAGTTCACGCCTTTGGGGGGAGGTTCTGTCATGACTCACTCATCTGTTCTTCCCGTGTCATGCCCCCTCATCTACCCCATGTGAATTCCCTGTGTTTACCAGCTGGTTTGCGTTATTTCCAATTAGTTCAGTGTATTTAAGGCCACGTCAGAGTATGTTTCCCCAGTCCCGTCATTAATGCTAAATGTGTTTGGAGTGTGTTACCCCACAAATAACCTCCTTTGTCTGTATCCACGGCTTCCTTCACCTGTTCCCTGTGCCAGCTGTGACACTACAGTAAACAGACAGCCAATAGAACACACTGATACTGACTATCTTGGTTAATGTAAACTGCAACCTCACTCAGGCTACTTTGCTCTCTGTCTTTCTGTCCTGCTTCTGTTTTTTTGTTTTCCAGATAATGTGGTTAAAAGTGACTCACACATTGATCTTGCTGCAGGAATGTGCAGAAAGCTGTTGGGATCCATTCTCACTGTCTGATATTGTCACGTCCCGCTCCGTACGATCCCGATGTGTGCCACGCCCCCCTCATTACCTCGTGTGCATCCCCGATTGTGATCACCTGTGTCCTGGCTAGTCTTTTGTATTTAGTCCGTGTCTCAGTTAGTTTCCCCAGATCCGTCATTGTATTGTCAAGTGCTGTTCCTTGTCTGCTAGTCCTGTCACCCCGTCTGTCCATCGTTACAGCTCCGCTTGCCTGCTTCCCTGCTCGCCCGCCCACCAGTCGTAACAGAATGACGGATCTCCGGAACGACTCACCGCAGCGAGCCGAAGATGCACGGCTCGGCTTGCTGCAAGAGGTGGTCTACTGGCTAAACCTGCCAGAGGTCCGTGAGGACCCTGGACTCCGGGACCTAGCCAGCAAAAGCGGGACCCTCCTTCAGGAGATGACCCCGCTCACGAGCGCGCACGTCATAGCCGACGTGCGCAAAAATCTCCAGCAGCTGGTGGAGGTGGTGACAGAAAAGCGGCTCCAACCACTCGCTCTCTCCGGAGCTTCCCCGTCGCAACAACTCAGCCAAAGCCGGAGAAAAAAGAAGAGGCGCAAGGGGAAAGAACTGGAGGAGACGCCGACCGTTTCCCTGGGGGCTTGCTTTCTCCTTGCAGCCTCTCTCCCTGCTGAATATCCGGAGGAGCCTCTCCGGAGACCAACGTCAGCGGGGATCACCGCAACTGTGCAGCCACAGCCATCAGCAGCCTCCATATTCCAGGGTGGCCACCTGGAATATGCGGGGATTAGGGCCGTCTGGGATGCGATTCCCCGGATCCCCAAGGCACTTAAAGGCCTGGCGCCTATAGCGGACCTGCCTGCTCCGGACGTGCCTGCAGCACCAGCTGCTGCTGCCGCCGCTCTGCCTGCGGCACCGCCTGTTGCTGCTGCCGCTCTACCCGCGGCACCACCTACTGGTGCTGCCGCCGCTCTGCCCGCGGCACCGCCTGCTGCAGCTTCCGCCGCTTTGCCAGCGGCACCGCCTGTCCAGCCTGACCCGCCTGTCCTGCCTGACCCGCCTGCGGTCCCTGCAGTTGCCACCGCTCTGCCTGGGGTCCCTGCAGCTGCCGCCGCTCTGCTTGCGGCCATGGTTCTCAACAGGAAAAGGGTGGATTGCTCCCTGCAGGTTGGGGATAAGCTGCTGCCTCAAATGGGGGAGTTCAAATGTGTCTGTGTTTGTTCACAAGTGAGGGAAGAATGGAGCAGGAGACTGACAGGCAGATTGGTGCAGCATCAGCAGTTATGCAGACATTATACTGGCTTGTCATTGTAAGAGAGAGCTGAGTCAAAAGGTGAAACTCTCAATTTACTGGTCAATCTATGTTTGAACCCTCACCTAAGGTCACAAGCTCTGGGTAGTGACAGAAAGAATGAGACCACGGAAATAAGCTTCCTTTGCAGTGTGTCTGGGTTCAGCCTTAGAGGTGGCTGGGGAGAGGATGGTCTGAGCATCTCTGCTCAAACCACCATGACCTGGACCCAGATAAGCAGTGGGAAATTGATGAATGGAAACTGTGGTTCTACTTCCACAAGGTCATTTCAATTATTACTACAAAGATGACCATATCACAGCCATAGCTACAGCAGTGCTCTGCTCTGAGGAATGGCAGATTCTGATTATCACACTGTGATTTCAGGGGCCTGTTAGTCTGGTGTGCTGGGGCCGCTCTAATCTAAGCAGAGGGTGGGTGAGCTCTTACCCAGAAGGCCCTGCTTTCTCCTCCTGACAGTTGCTGTATGTGGGCGACTCTCTGAGGTGCCCTGTGGAGTGCTAGGATCACAGGACATCAGGAGTCTTGGGTGCCCCCCCCCACGGTCACTTCATGGCTATTTTTTCAGTTGTGCCGTATTCCCATCTCTCCTAATATCTCTCCCAGAGTTCCTCTGCACCTCCTGCTCCATAGGTGGGCAGGCACAAACATAACAGACCATAAAAAGAACCCTCTCATGTTCTGGTGTCCCATATCTTGTTTGTCGCAGAACAAAATGTGCTAACAGCAAACCAACTCTAACCCCAGGGACGCCAATTCAGTTGTAGGTGGCTACAGTCTCTTATAAATTCAGCTGCTGCTGTGATCCAGCTGGATAAACAGGTTACAGAAAGTGACACAAGCAGATCCTGTAACACTACTTATGTGTCTGCTGAGCAAATAAATAGTGCATGTGCAAAATACCATTGCAAGAAAAATAGTAAAGATGTCCCAATGTTCTTTATTGATCATTTGAATACAGATAGTTTTAGCAAATTATGATTATCTGGGAAGTCAGGGACAGAATGGGTGGTTCTAAGGAAGTAACTGAATTTATAGTGGCCAGAGAAGTGACTGAGTTCATCCTTGTTTCAGGTTCATCACACTCCATTCTCACCACACCTATATACAGTGCTTGGTTGGGAAGTGTTTTTTGGGGTATGATGGGAAGTAAAGAACTGTCCTTAATTTATATTTGAGCAACCTTTCATTACCCAGTATATTTTTACACTGTATTACTTCATATTATTTTGCTGTCCATACATCTTTGTTTTGCTAAAACAGGTCTCTGCAAGCGGATTCCTTATATCATAATGTTACTGTGAAGTGACACAGTCACATGACTTTTTGGAATCCAGTTTCTGCGTCTCAACAGCACCCCCTACTGTGCAGGAATGAGCCCCAATAAGAAACAGATGTCTGCTGCATCCCTCAGATGAGTGAAAACAATGGAAAACTTTCACATTAAAAGCTAAGTATCATTTAGGAGACAGTCTGGGAGTGTTTGCAACCCAGTGTTCGGCCACCTGCTTGCTTAATATTTCCTTAATACTTTCAATGATATAGTATATTTGTTTTCTATCACTATTTAGAAGTGAAGTAATTGTGTCGCCTGCAGTAATGGGGGTTCAATTTCCACCTCCTTTCCTTGTGCCTTTCTTCCACATACTCTGGTTTAAATAAATGTTGTGACTTAAAGATACTGATCCTTTTCCTGACTGCTTCGAACCCAGCTGCTCCGGGACTGTGTTGAAGATGGTGGTGAGCAACACTGGGGAACCACAGGGAACCTTCTTGTCCCCCTTCCTGTTTAAACTGTACACATTGGACTTCCAGTACAGCAACAGTTTTTGCCATCTACAGAATTTCTCTGATGACTCCTCCACTCTAGGATTGCATCAGTAATGGCGATAAGTGAAGTATAAAGGACCAGTTAAGGACTATGTCGTGTCATGCAGAGAGAACAATCTGCAGCTGAACATCAGCAAGGCAAAACACATTTTCACACCAAAGTTCTAGAACAGAATCTGGTCCCTGTTTACAAGTTTCTGGGCCATCTTGACCTAGAAATTTTATAGCTCCTGACCATGCACTTCCATGTGCAGCTTTAACAATGTACAACAGAAACTGAGACTTTATGCTAAATAAGCATGGAAGCTGTAAAAAGCTTGTAGGTTAAACACAATTTCATATGAAACTACACCATCCCCCCAATACAATGGAGGATAAGCAAGTCATTGTGTTAGTTATTTGGTAGTTTTTGGGGGTATCAAAATGAGACAGAACCTTTTATTTATATTTTATTTATACGACCCATGACATGTTTATGATTATTATTAAATCTGACCAGCAGATATTTCATTTTCCACAGAATAAAAAACAATGTAACATTATCTTGCTAATAAGCACTGGCAAGTTTCACTGCTGGCACTGGCGATATTAGACAAAAGTATATTGGTTAGCGAGCAAATCTTCTGATCACAATTAAC
This sequence comes from Paramormyrops kingsleyae, assembly GCF_048594095.1. Classification (NCBI taxonomy): domain Eukaryota; kingdom Metazoa; phylum Chordata; class Actinopteri; order Osteoglossiformes; family Mormyridae; genus Paramormyrops; species Paramormyrops kingsleyae. The sequence continues at coordinate 1,402,545 of NC_132812.1, forward strand.
AATTACAATGCCGAACTGCATTCTGTGCATGTTACAACAGCATGGCTCCATAGTAGAATATGTATATGTGATAAATACAGTGCCTGACAAAAGTCTTGTCGCTTAACCAAGTTGTAGGAACAACAAATAATAACTTGACCTGTAGATAATCAGTTGGAATCAGAAATGGCTTATAAGAAAAGGCAAAGCCCTCTAGATTATGCTTATTATACCAAAATAAAGTTTTGCGTCATTCATTGAGTTTTGTCATGTAATTAGGACAGAAAGGTCAACTTTTGCCTGGACAAAAGTCTTGTCATATGCAAAAATAATGTAGAAATTATACATATATTTCATTTAGAATACACAAACATGCTACAATAACATCAGAACATAAAGTCATGGTGCCTTGGAAAAAAAATTTATAATGTGTATGACTCCCATGAGCTTGGAGGACCACATCCATACGTCTTGGCAATGACTGAAATAACTTGTTGATGAAGTCATCAGGAATGGCAAAGAAAGCAGTTTTGCAGGACTCCCAGGGTTCGTCTAGATTCTTTGGTTTCGTCTTCCAAGCCTCCTCCTTCATCTTACCCCAGACATGCTCAATAATGTTCATGTCTGGTGACTGGGCTGGCCAATCCTGGAGCACCTTGATCCTCTTCAGTTTCAGGAACTTCAATGTGGAGGCTGAAGTATGAGAAGGAGCGTCATCCTTCTGCAGAATTTGCCCTCTCATGGTTTGGAATATAATAGGCAGCAAGAATATCTTGATACTTCAGGCTGTTGATGTTGCCATCCACTCTGCAGATCTCTCGAACACCCCCATGGATGTAACCCCAAACCATGATTTTTCCTCCACCAAACTTGACTGTTTTCTGGGTGAATTTTGAGTTCATGCGGGTTCCAACAGGGCCTTGGCAAATTCAACATGCTTTTTTGTTGTGTTCTTGTTAATGCTGGTTTCTGAGCACTAATTTGGCCATGGAGACCACTGCGTGCGAGAATTCGAGAAACTGTTCTTGTAGACACAGCGGTTTCTGGTGACCAGTTCTGATGTAGCTCTGCTGCAGTTGAAAAAGGGTTGGCCCTGGACTTTCGAAGCAACAAACGGTCCTCTCAAAGAGTTGTCTTACGGGGTCTGCCTGACCTGGGCTTGTCATGAACATCACCAGTTTCTTCATATCTTTTTTTAATCCTCTCCACTTGACGTTTGGATACATTAACGATGTCTGCCACCTCAGCAGCAGACTTAGTCTGTGGTTGAATCTTTGGCATGTTGTCAGAAGATAGGTTGCACTTCAAGTGAAGGTCTGGTGTGCTGGGGTTCTTTTTATACACACCTGGGATTATGTTCATTACAATATTTGTCACAGGTGAACCTCTAATTTGTGATTGGTTGAATAATTAAAAGACATGACAAGACTTTTGTCCTTGCAGAAACAGGTGTTATGGACTTTAACAAGCTGTGAACATCAGGACACTTTTTGACTGTTTCATTTTGTACGCAGTTATTAATGTGAAAGCCCTTGGCATTAAATTGATCCATTCAATGTAACAATTGATTGATTAGAAATAAAGTTATATGCCTTTTTAAGTTACTATGTCCTTATGTGACAAGACTTTTGTCAATGACTGTATGTATCACTCCAGCTACCTAAAATAAGACTGATGCCACTGCTACTGGTAGGTACGGTGGCCCTGAAGGGCAAAACACAACGACATTTCCAAAAACACAATGACATTACAGAAAACACAACGACATTTCAAAAAACACAACGACATTTCCAAAAACACAAAACACAACGACATTACAGAAAACACAACGACATTTCCAAAAACACAACGACATTACAGAAAACACAACGACATTTCAAAAAACATAACGACATTTCCAAAAACACAAAACACAACGACATTACAGAAAACACAACGACATTTCCAAAAACACAAAACACAACGACATTTCCAAAAACACAACGACATTTCAGAAAACGGAAAGGGTAGGACCAAACTTCTTGTTCGTGATTGGACTGTATCCTTGGAGTGACATGGGTACTGTCCAATCACGAACACGAAGTGTGGTCCTACCCTTTTCCTGATTGCAATTGGACCCTACCCATGTCACTCACGACTGTTCATTTCCCGTTTGTACTTTGTTTTTGTGCGAGTGTTAGCGGAGAGAAATATATTATGTATTGTCCGTATTGTGGGAAAAGGTTTCAGTCGCTGCCAAGATTCTGCGACGAGTGTGGAAAATCACTGACCTTCTTAAAGGATAGTGGACATGAAGAGGACACCACTGGCCCAACTTCAGGTCGATCAAATGTTAAACTGTATAGGTTTAGATTTATGTTTCCGCCGATAAGCTGCTTCTTCTTCAATTAAACCTCATAAAACGTATATCGCAAAAATACAACACACTCTTTTCTCTGTAGCTGCGGCAGCACCTCTGAATATGCCATCCCTCAAAACCTTCCTTGAGTACAGGAATAAGAAGTCGGAGGAGAGGAAAAATTTCTCTTGCCATAAGAAAAGTACTAAGAAGAAGGAGCAGAAAAAAGTACAGGTAAGCAGCGTAGCGCTATTAGCTGTAGTTATTTTACATTCGTGCGGATGCCCTTGTTATATGCACATTATATACAATTAAATAGAACACAAATAGACACTGGTTTCTCACTGAGCCCTAAAACCTTCCATACTATAGCCACCTCATAATATCAGTTAATAAAAAGTCAAAGAATAAATACAATAATGATTCATCTACACATTTCCTAAGTACCAACAAAGCAATAATGTTTGTTAAAATATAAGTATGGATAGGAGAATAGCTTTATCATGATGTCCATATGATTTAATTGGAGTGATCCGTCAAATTGGGACTGAACCAGGTTCAGTCCCCTGCAAACCCACCCCCCAGAACCGCCCCTGTAAATATGGTACACTTCTGGTTATTAACACTGCACAACATTTTATGTACGAGTTATGTACCGATTGACACCTGATTTTCTTTGTACAGACAAATATTGGAGTCATGTGCCTTCAAGATGACACCATGAAAACTGTCAGAGGGAAAACTCTTCCAGTGATGGTTGAGCCAGACATTGATGACGCTGGGTTGCATAGGTTGGCGGTCAAGAAGATGACTGACTTTAATATGGATTTGGATGTTGGCCCCTATGTCCTCATTTACCCAGACAGAACCGAAGTCATTAACATTCCTGGAACTGCAAAGCCATTCATTCTGAAAGAGTATAAAAATGAAATAGGAAAACCATACAACAGGATTACTTTTTATATATGTCTTACAGCAGATTACAACAAATGTAAGTGTGTCTTAGGCAAAGCAGATTGATTTGTTTGGTTTTAGGCTTGTCACCCATCAAAATGTCACTCACCAGGTGTTTTCTCATACAGTAGATCAACAACAAGATACATAGGATACAGATGATGAAGTCCATGTGAAAACCAAAAGTGTAGCAGAATTTGAGTGTGCAGACACACTGGTAGGTGTGTGTGTGTGTGTGTGTTTTTGTGTTGCTGATGGTTGCGTTCTGTTCACACACATATCTGTGACACTCAATTCTGGAAAAGACTGAACAGATAATGCATTTAGAAACATTGGAATTGCTTTGAATTGACCAGTGAGTTTATCCAGATCCTGTTTGAATACTTAAAAGCAAATGAGATGCAGATTTACAGGTCAGTAATTGGATTGCTACTATGGCCACAAAATGATTTAGCAACTTAAGTGGTTTAATTTGTTATTTTACTATATTTTTGCAGCCCTGGGAACCCCATCGTGAAAGTACACCAAAAAACACTGCAGGGAAAATAAGGTAATACCATCATTCTCTAAACCTTTTAACATAAGACTTAACCTTACATCTGCATTTTAAGTATTGCATACATACATGTAATGAATACAATGTATATTCATTTAAGATGCAAAATAATACAATTTTATTAAATAAAATAACATAAAAAAGAAACAATGTGTGGGGGTAGAGTGGGCATCCACTGTTTTCCATGTAATGACAGTATAATGTCTGAAACCATATCAGTTTTCCAAAGCACATGCAAATTATGAATCTAAAAACATTTATTGCAGTGATTTAACACAATGATTTTAATGTTGATATATTGTTTTGTTTTTTTTGTTTCCAAGCAACTTTTCTGGGGCATCAGACCAGGGAGTATTGGATGAGGTAAGGTAGAGTGGTTGTGCCAATTTTCTTCTTATACTACATGTATAATACGAATTATAATACATTTATTTTAATTCCACATTTTATCACATTTAAATAGCACTAATGAATTAGACCAATGTGTTTTAATATTAAAGCATAGTTTAACGAAATATTGTGATTTTGTAATATTTGTTTTAACATGTTGTTCTTAAGATATATGTTTCAGACACTGATGACCCATTAGAGGGTACTTCTGGAGGGAGGAAGAATACTGCCTTTAGGTACTGAGTCTCTGTGTCTTTTGTCTTAATAGTACACTATATAGATACACTACATTTAATGATTAATAATTAGTTTTGCAGATGCAGCCGTTGCAAATGTGCCTGCTGTGAAAACCATGGATAGCACATTGTACAGGTAGGGTTATGGTTAGGGTTACAAAACATTTTAAACACTCTTGTATGTCAGTGTCGTTGAAGGTGAAGGATAGACCTATTAATTATCACATTTTTTTATTTGCAGCAAGTACACACAGCTGTACGCTCCTATTGTAATTGAAGATGATGTGGACGAGAGTCAAGATTTCAACATTGTACCTATAAGCTCTGACCCTGCAAAGAAAGCTGAGTAAGTATGTGTGTGTGTGTACGTGTGTGTACAGTGCCCAATATAAAAGAAAGTAGTAAAAGCCTCTTTAGAATTTATACCTTTAGGGGGTCTCACATTTCTACAAAAACAAACATGTTGCAATATTTTTATCAAAATGATTTAACACCATGGTACAAAAATTGTTTTTTTATATATATATATATAATTTGTTGTAAATATAATGAAAAGGAGAAATATTATACCTACCTACTAATGTTCTGTTCTATATGTGTTGTTATAGGGACACGGGAGTCTCTGCAGCCGAAATTATTGAAGAATTAGCAAATGTCATAGACCATACAATTGTCAGCAGATTCAACATAACACGCTCAAATGTTTGGGATGGAGCGGTCAGAGGCTTCAGACGTTCAACCTACTCTGAAAAATCAGTCTTGCTTGTCAGATTTAGTGACGATACAGGCTCATTGGAGGACGGGATCGACATAGGGGGTCCAAGACGAGAATTTCTCACATTTTTAATGAGTCATCTGCAGTCTCGACCCATTTTCGACGGACCACCAGAGAGCCGGTATTTGGTTTACAATTCAACAGGTTTGTCAAACCAGCACGTTGTGCAAAAGAGGTTCCCCTTCCCCATTGTTTCCCCATACTGTTTGATATACCTGCATGTGGGAAAGCACACATACATCAGTGATGATACACAGTTATATCAGTATTCCAATAATATTCCACTGACCTGCCAGTGTTGGTAATGCAGTGCCATGCAGCCATGCACCAACAAAGGCAATGAAGAAGCAGACTGCAAGCCAGTAAACATGCAGAATTGACATTCAACATATTAGTTAGAGTAATGTAACCTTTTGTTCATTTACAAAACTCCACTGAGGATTTTTTATGTGCTGTAAAGGATGAAGTAATAATTTCTTAAAAAATAATTTAAAAATTAATAATTTGAGGCTGCACACATTATAGAGTGAAAATGTCTTTGCTTCTCTTATTAAGAGAACTTTTTGATTTTCAGACATAGTGAATTTATTGTAATAATGTGATGTCTGTGACACAGCAGAGTGTTTTTCCCCCATTTTGTGCATCCCCCAGCAATCAGGGAAAATGAGTATTTCCTGGCAGGGAAAATGATAGCTGTGAGTGTAGTTCATGGAGGACCAGGCCCACATTTCCTTTCTAGGGACCTGGTAAACCACATGGTTGGACAGCCTGGTTTCTGTGCAAATGTAAAAGATGTGACAGATGATGAGATAAGGACAGCTCTTTGTGAGGTATGACAAGAGACTATACTGGTGATTGTCATAAATCAGTTGTTTCTTGAACTTATACTGTATGTACTTTGAGTACTTACTACTGAAAACATGTAAACAACATTGAAATGTTTCTAATGTTTATTTTCTCTAAAGTTGACTAAACATAGCACAAAAAGTAAGAATTTTGGTTTGGTCGATTATTTCTCTGTTATAAATGCTTCTTGCCAATTGTTATACCTTTGGAAAGCTTGGTGCCACATTTGCAAGGAAAATGCATTTGTGGGCTGAGCAGCAGAGTTGTGAATGTGGATTGCACCCATGAAAAACTTGCCAAATCCGTGCCAATGCTAAACAGCTTATTCTGCTATTGACTCTTGTTTGGTGGTGTTTAGTAGATTGGATGATTGAAGAAACAAGACATATTGGCAATTTAACTATTTCTTTATTTAACAAACAGGAGCCTTAGTAGCATGTGGAAGAGCCATACACAACCACAGCAGCCTGGCACCTCCTCCAAATGCTGGTCACCTGCTTGGTCACACACTACTGTGTCTAACTTGTGACAAATGCTGGTTGTAGAATGGTATGAATGTATTTTATGGTAACTGTGTTTGTGTCTCTCTGTGTGTTTTCTACAAGATTGAGTCTGAAGATTCCTTAAAGTCACTGAAAGATAAGCTACTGAAACACGGCTCCTTGCTGCAAACTGCTGGATGTTTCTGGCATGTCAGCACTGTGGAATACAGACACACTATTGTGGCAGAATACCTTAAATGGTACATCATTGGCAGAAATCACAGTGTAATTGAAAGGTAAGGCTACATGTTTTGAAGGAATTAACTGAACAAGTTCTACAGCTGCATTAAAGTCCGATCCACCACACTGTGCGAGAGCTTCTTCCCACAAGCCATCAGACTCACACTGCCAGCCCGGCCCACACACGTGAACTGTGTCTCTACTTTGCACCTCTGCACTTTACACAAGGTAAATTGCACATTTTCTACTTTAGCTTAGAGTTTATATTTATAATTCATTTAACAGATGTCTATTCTTTGTGCCTTTTTGTACTCTGTAAGAACTGGAGCCACAGTGTCTTGTTTCACTGTGTACTGTACATAGCTGAAATGACAAAGTTCATTTTGATTTTGACTTGACTAGTGTATTGAATGGAGCCAAGTAATTCTTCAAAATTCAATAGGGCACTTGCTTTATTACTGTTGCTGCCACTACTATTCTGCAATAGGTTTAATAATAGTATTATTATTTACATTTACGCTATTTAGCTGACACTCTTGTCCAGAGCGACTTTCATTGCCTAATTACAGGGAGCAACTTGAGGTTCAGGGTCTTGCTCAGAGACCCATTGGTGGTGTCCTAACCACTAGGCTACCACCGTACCTTATGTTATGTTATGTTGCCTGGAAAATATTAAGTGTTTCTTATTTTGTGACTTCTCAGCCTTCATATAGCATATGATTGTTTTATAGTATTTACATAATCCTCAGAAGGTATGGAAAAATACTATTTATTTAAAAAAGGGGGACTGTATATGGCCTGAAACAATGTGCTTACAAAATTATCTTGTATGTTGTAATGGGGGAAGGTATGGCCAGGTTTACTGTCTTTAACAATCTTCTTTAATAGATTCAAAGAGGGTCTGTCCAGCCTACACTTTTTTGATGCCCTTTGCCAACATCCCACTGTAATGGCCCCAGTGCTGTGTTATATGAACAACAGGCTGACTGCTACAGAACTTGAAAAACTCTTCACACCTCAACTCAGTCCAGCAGGGTGCAACAGGAGAATTGCAGAAAACATGACACTCGCCTTCTGGGCCGAATATATTATGGATTGTGAAGGTTTGTGAAGAACAATACTATTCTGATCTCAAGATGAAGTATGATCTTATTACATAGAAATATTTCATTTACTGCAACTTTTTTTTTTTACCAGAACATGGACCTGTGTCACCTGAGGAGTTATTTATGTTTGCCACAGGTCTGAAGTCAATCCCTCCTGCAGGAGTGACACCCCGTCCCTGCATCACATTTACAGAGGAATCCATGTACCCCATAGCAAACACGTGTGCAAACACAATCAAACTTCCACTCTTGCCAACATACGATCTTTTCAGTGCAAATATGAACTTTGGTATTCAGAACTCGCCAGGTTTTGGATGTCTGTGAAAGTACAAAGATTATTGGAGGCCAGTTCTACTTAGTCTACTTGATTTCTGAGCCTGAGGTTTACTGCTTACTGCAGTTAATCTGAAACAAATCCTGATGTTAGCATGTTCCTGTCAGTTTAACGTAAGGGGTAAGCTGCCTGTGTGATCGTTTGTTTCAATATTTTTCAAGTTTACAACAAGAGCCAAAGTAAAAACTGGGAGGGGTGGTTTTCTCAAGACTTCAATATTTTGTAACCATTACACTGTTTCAAATTGTTGTTCTTTGGGAATTTATTTACTTTTATAACATGTAAAACACATTTTGAAATATCTCATCTCCATTCCCAGAAAGCTGTTATACCATTTTTCACTTTGATTCCATAAAAATAAGTATCCTATTGTGGGGGGGTGGGGAACAAAGAAATGCATTGTTTAACATTATTTCACTCCTACCTGTCTATTATGCACCAGGGCTTGCCCTGTGAAGGATATGGTCCAGTCCCAATTACAACCCAGCTATTCCTTTCAGTGTAATAAACAGTTGTGATGCTGCCTGCCAGGTGTCTGGCTCCTGAAATCCTTGTTGCATTGCCTGCTGAAGGTAACTGTAAATATCTGGATCGCCACATGAATCTCCTGTCTGATGACCTTCTCGAAAACAATTAAGTGATGCTTCCGGCACTGCAAAGCCACAGTTTCGTGATCCAAACCTATCAAAAGAAAGTCAGTATTGTAGCATTGTAACTTTGAAAATACTTAAGGATAAAAAATAAAAGGTCAATATATCATTTATGTCCCATAAATGAACTACACAAAAAGAGATGAGGACATGAAAACTTAAACTATGGAAATTACACAAAGTAATATGTTTATTTTATATTTTTTTAATATAATGTTTGTTAGCTAAAAAATACAAACAAAATACCTCTCAGGTAGTGAATACAGCTCATTGGGAATTCCACCAGGACAAGAGGCAAGTCTGGAAGGACGGATTCTGTGACTGTTCCAAATGTGAATGCATTCATCCAAGTCTGCCTGAAGGACCCTTATGAAACAGAATCGTAGAAGGCACTGGTGCTCGTGGGTGCCATTGAAGTATCCCTGGTCTCTTAGATCAGCAAACAGATCCATCCAGAACTGACTTCTTGTGATACAAGGTGTTTTGTTAACACAAAATAAAATAAACTCTTCATATACACATACATGATTGCAGTGGTTCACAATCCTGCTCCTGACAGAATTTCATTCCAAGCTGAAGTTAAGCTCAGGTGTTTCTTAAGGCTGGTTCATACTTCTCTGCACGCGCACTAGCAGATGTGTGTGCTCGAACGAGCATTTGGATAGTTTGCAAACTCTAATTTAGTATTCATATTTTATGCCACTCTGTAGTTACACAAAGCAACAATTTTATACACAAACCTTGCTCATAACACCTCTATCGCGTTTGTAACTTTTCAGAAAATGACGTATTTTAGCAGGCACTCTGACATTGTTACTTGAATAAAAATCCGAACACTTTTAAAACACATTGCACAACTATAGTGTAATCATACAGTGGATACAACCTTGCTATTTCATTGTGATTTGTTTACAATTTCTACAAAGATACAAATTAACCAAAATGATTTAACATAAAGCAACTGATCATTCATATAGGGGGGATGACTACAGACATCCAATAATTTCCGTCATGTTTTGCGTTACAACCCAAAACTTGTCATGCTCAGTTCGTCCTGCCCGCTCGTCGACCACGCCCCCTCGTTAACCTCGCATGGATTCCCCGTGTTTACCAGCTGTTTCCGGTTGCTGTTGTTAGTTCAGTGTATTTCAGTCCGCGTTTGAGTATGTTTCCCCAGTCCTGTCATTAATGTTGTTGCACTTTGGATGTTACCCCGTAATAAAACCCGTTTATTTGTTCATATTTCTGGCTCCCTTTGCCTGCTTCCAGTTTGGATCCGTAACAAAACTATTCATTGTGACTTTGATTTAAGTTTGTCATAGGTATCTAGATGCCAGATGAAGGCTACATACCTTTGTTTTCTAAATATTGACCACCAGGATTCTATGCGCTGGTTACTCACAGAAGATCCAAACATATGGCTTCGGGCACCAGCATAGTAGTCCCTGTGATGATGACGAAGAGTGCACTGGACTGCAGCTATTGACCCATTCTCTGTTCCGCAGTCTGTTCGCAGTCTCATGGGAATTACGCCAACACTAGCAATACAGTTAATAAAGTTGTCTTTTATTACTTCTGGGTTGTTGTTGGCCCACATTTTAGCCACATGATTCTGCGGGAGAACCCATCTATACACCCAGATATAGCAAAACCAAACGGTTTCAATTTATCATAACCGTCTACGTGCCATAAGTAATTTGGGCCCATAGAATGGTACGTGCGCCTAATAAATCTACGACGTGTCCGTGCAAAAGTTCCACGTGGGTTCAGTTCACGAAGCATCTGCATTACAGTCTCCTTCTTAACACAGAGACCATGTTTCATCTTTAAAGTCATACAAATAGTTCTATATCCAAACATCTGTCCAGGTCCACGCAGCTCCGATAGAATAGCCCTTCTAATATCAGTTTCTGAGGAGTACCCGCTCCGTCTTTTCAGTCCGAATTGTCTAAGACGTGTTTTCAAGGTTCTTAAGGAAATGTAAATATTATGATATGTAGCAAGCAAATCGATAATGACCCTGTATGAATGCCCTCGATCAAAATATTCTCGTATTGTGTCTTCATCCATCGATTCAAAAGCGAACTTACAGTGTAAAATATTTTGCACAATAACAATAGGAGAAACAGAAACGGGAAATGAACAGTCGTGAGTGACATGGGTAGGGTCCAATCGCAATCAGGAAAAGGGTAGGACCACACTTCGTGTTCGTGATTGGACAGTACCCATGTCACTCCAAGGATACAGTCCAATCACGAACAAGAAGTTTGGTCCTACCCTTTCCGTTTTCTGAAATTTCGTTGTTTTTTGAAATGTCGTTGTGTTTTCTGTAATGTCGTTGTGTTTTGTGAAATGTCGTTGTGTTTTGTGTTTTTGGAAATGTCGTTGTGTTTTCTGTAATGTCGTTGTGTTTGTGTTTTTGGAAATGTCATTATGTTTTTTGAAATGTCGTTTTGTGTTTTTTGAAATGTCGTTGTGTTTTCTGTAATGTCATTGTGTTTTTGGAAATGTCGCTGTGTTTTTTGAAATGTCGTTGTGTTTTGCCCTTCAGGGCCACCGTAGGTAGGGGCCCTCCACCTGAGGATTTCACACCTGCAGAGGAGTGGTCTTAAGCTGCAACCAGGGGTGCCCACTGATAAAGGGAACAGAGGGGGGTACATCATCTCACATTAATCCCCAAGGTGTTTGAGAACAATATGTACAAGGTATTGTCTACTGATTTTTGTCAAAAAGTATCAGTACCTCAGTGGTAAAAGCTAATGGTAGGCCTACCTTTCAGTAACTACTAAGCCCACAAGTAACATGTCAATAGATATAGGAACGAGTAATGGCCCAGTAGCCAACAGAAAAGTTTGTTTACTGTCTTAACAACAGAATGTCTTATGTGCTTCAATATTAAGGAGTATTTCAGGGTGCTTTTTTGTGGAAAATATATTGACAAATATGTAAATGTACCTACAGTGTTGACTCATGAACCTCATAAACTAAAGTTTTGATAACAACAAATAAGCAATGAGCAGAGCTATCGAGGTTTCTTGCTGGCGGCTATTCAATTCTGGGAGACAGAAGTGACGAGCGGCGCATACGATGGGTAGTGAGGGATTTCCCTAGTTAATTTGTAGTTATTTAATTATGTTCATTTAGTTCATTAATTTATAGCTTTCATATTTCTTATTTTTATATTTCTTTCTGTCCTTGCTACTCGTTCATCATGTTCTTTGCCTATCTCATACAACTTACTCTCACCAAGGCCGTCTGACCCCCCGGCTCCGGGAGTCCGTATGAAGACCATAGATAAAGGGTCTGCTTCCCTCAGTGGGGGCAGAGACAGACACAGACAGACACTGAACCGGCCGTGTGAAACATCTTCATTCTGTCTTAATAAACTGCTTAAGCTTAAGGAACCTACCTCATCATTCAACTAAAAGAACCTGAGGTTTCATTGAAGAAATCTATAAGTGGGGTCTGGACATGGAGGCAGAGTGAACAACATATGGAGGTCGAGCTGAGAAGATGAGGGTTGTGGGCGGAGCTGAACCTAAACATGTACATAACACTATGAATTTGGCACATTTAGAGAGATGTATGAATTCCAGGGCTGTCGGAAATAGAGGGAAAGTGTCCACCCCAATATCAGCAGAACACCCCCTTCCTTCCCAGTTAATGAATAAATACATAATCAACAGGGTGTTCCTTATATTTTATTATGAATCTGCATGTTACTGAGGCCAATTCATTGTGCATTCAGAGCGCAAGAATGAAACCTAACAAAGATTGTAGTCATGTATCAGACAATATAATTTTATTAAATAGATCAGTTATTTTTTAGTTAAGTGATGTTTGGTTATGAAACTGTACACTTAATGACATTAGTCTTATTTTAATGAGCAGTATGAGCCGACAAAGTGATAAGAGACAGCTAAGAGAGGCTCAGAATAACCTTATCCCAATATCTTATGGAAGATATATTTAACAAAGAATGTTGTGGGAAACACATCAGAGCATTAAGAGACAACTTAAGGTAGAACATACAAACAATGTAGCGTCAAGAAGGTTACCAAGCAAAAGTTACCATGCATATTTAGCAGGGATTCCTGTTAGCTACAATTATTGAACCGAAGTCACATGTATATAAGCTAGACATATCGGAATAAGCTGGGATTTCACTTTAGCCATGTTGATGGAATACCCCCCTGGTCTCCTCAGTTCTCAAATGAAAGTGTTGTTAAAAGAAGAGATGATGCAATACAGAAGTAAGATGTGCCCTGTCTCGTCTTTTTTGAAATGTGTTACTGGCATCAAATTCAAACTGAGCATATATTTGTCAGAAAACAACAAAACTTCTACACACAAAAAAATGAATTTGAGGTTTGTTCAAATTAACCATGTAAATTTAATTGAGATTAATTAAAAAACACAAGTTGGTGTGTTGTACATAAATTAGTGCTGTCAATCGATTAAAAAAAATCAACTAATTAATCGCACAATTTTTTGCAATTAATCGCGATTAATCACAATTAAAAGACTGAAACTTTTTGGATATGTAAATGTAAATACTTAATGTAAACTCAAGACAATGAAACTATTTAAATTCAAATATGATTGTTTATTGGAATTTTTGTTTAACTTGTAACACAGATTTTCTCATGTAAACAACATACCTGCAATAAACCATCAATATCCTCCAAATTAACTGTTGGCTTGAAAGCCATATTTATTACAGAAATAAAAACACAGGTATGTGCCATTTGTGTCATTTGAATTTCAAAACAATCAATGCCAATAAAAAACAAAAATGATTTCCATGTTGGATTCTAAGTGGACTGCAAAAAAAAAATCCAAAATATAGGCACTGCAAATATGGAAATTGGAAAATAATAATAATAAAGGAATGAATACAAACAATTGTACTCATTGTAAAGTTGTATTGCTGAGAGTTGAGAACATTAATTATAAAGTAGAAACAATTTTGCTTAGTCCTCCTTTACATTCAGCCAGTTGCTGAGACAGACCAGTTTGTTGACATTATCAGGGGACAATGTGGCCCTTTTCTTTTGAATGATGTGACCTGAGAGTGAGAAGAGTCTCTCACAAGGCACCGTTGTAGCAGGGCTTGACAGATACTTGCATGCTATTGGTGCCAGCCTGGCATGTGTTGCTTCTCTCTTTCCCCACCACTGTAGTGGACAACCCTCCATGTGCATTTTGGGCTCTGCTTTGTAGCGGTTAAGACACTGTTCTATGGACTCTTCCTCTTCATCTGACTCTGAATCAGAAGAAACCAGCAAGATGGAGGTCCTTCTCTTCTTTGGTGGCTGTTGGTCTGTTGTCTCTTTAGACTCTTGTTTTCCAGGACTCTCTGCCATTAACAGCTTGCATAGTGAAGCCCACACCTCATTCCTTTCATCTTTGGGAAGACACTTTAGGTCTTTAAACCTTGGATCAATTGCAGTAGCGATCTTCAGCCATGTGAGATTAGTGCTGTCCTTCCTTTTAGATAGGTCTGAGGTAAAATCATTTTTGAATTTAACTACATAGGCTGGATCATCCTCTGTGGACTCCATAATTTTGAACAAGTGGCACAAGGCTGGCAATACCACTGAGCAGGAGATGTACTGCTCTCCTCCCAGCAGTTCAGTTACATATCTGCAATGAAAAGCACAATATGTTGGTATTAATTGCAAAGAAACTAATTTTGTGCCAGTATGTAACATGTACACACACACACACACACACACACTCTCTCTCTCACACACACACTATTGTATTTTATTTACATTACATTGTTCAACACCATATTTATTTCTTCTTCACCTTTTTAATATTGTTTTACACTAATCTTAACTTATTTTTATTTTTGTTTTATGCAGCATGCCTTGACAGCGGACACACACACACAGATTGGGGGATAGTGAAAACAGACAAGAGACGGAGAAAATAATATCAACCTACCTGCAAGGTTCAAGTAGTTCCTCCAGCTTTTGCAGTTTAGAGAGCTCCTGTGCAGTCAACATGGCAGCATTGGTCTTTTGCATAGCCAGGGTAGTGGTCAGTGGAGATTTGTTTCGCTGAATTCGCTTGATCATTTCTAGGGTAGAATTCCATCTTGTTGTAACGTCCTGAACGAGAGATTCTTGTTTCTGTCCACATGCAACTTGTTCTTCCATTAGTTCGTGAGCGTTGGATGGACTATGCTTAAAGTGCCCAACAATCTTGCGACATTTTGCTAGGACACTTTCAAATCCACTGCCGTGAATGGAAACCGTCACAGTTCGTTGCAAAATGTGGGCCGTGCAGGGCAGGTGTTCAAATGGAAGTAGTCTCGCGGCAGCAACTATATTACGAGCACTGTCAGTGCCAAGTGTGCTTAACTTGTCCTCGATTTCCCATTCTCTTGCCACATTGAGAAAATGATCCGCACATGCCTCAGCGTACTGTCGTTCCTCAGTTTTAGACACAGTTAGTGCGAATGAATGCAATTTCCATTCTTTATCAACGAAGTGCGCTGTGATGCCTAAGTAGTTGTCATTGCTCACAGAAGTCCAGTGGTCCCCTGTGAGCGCGATGTGTGTCGCTTGCTGTAACGTGTTCATCCTCCGTGCCTTCTCATCGTCATACAAAGTGTGTATTTTTGACATGATGGTTCCTCTTGACGGCATATTGTATGAGGTGTCTCCCGACGCAGTTCTAATTACATCCCGCAGTCCATCGTCATCTACTACGTTAATGGGTCAGCAGTTTTTTGGTTATCCAAATAACCAAAGCATTCATTACCTTATCACTTACAGATCTCGTCATTTTACCACGAACGCACTCCTGCAATTTACATTGGCGAGGCCCTGTAGAGATTGTTTCGGTGGGGTGTTTTGCTTTTAAGTGATATGTCAAAGACGAATTACTTCTGTGGTAATTAAATTCGGCTTTGCAAAATGTACAGATTACTTTTGTTTTATCCACAGAACCATCCGGCAGAGTTTTATGCTGAAACTTTCCGTCTAAAAGTCCTTCCTTGGTCTTATCCATACTTCTTTGCATGTTGAACACACGTCGGCCACAACAGGAAATAAAAAAAACTGCAACCGCATTAATTGCGTTCAATTTTTTTTAACTCGTTAAATATTTCAAATTAATCGCATGCGTTAACGCGCTAATTTTGACAGCACTAACATAAATACTTTCAACATAAATCTGTGGAAGTTTGTTTAAACACAATAATTTTATGTTGGTTTTAAATAATCAAGTTGATTAAAAATTATTGCTTTTCTACTACGCATGCGCATCCCAAACTGGATTTGCAATTTTACAGTGAAAGCAGGCACCATTTTCATTTTTAGGCAGATTTTGCGGTTGACTGGAGTGAGTGGGAGTTTTTTGTGCTTCGTCACGAATGTAAGTACCCAAATCGTTAATTATATATCAGTATTTATGTTTCCTTTACTCATTAAGCTGTTTTAACAGTTAGCTGATTTGCTCGGATTTGATGCACATTAATTTTCTAACGTGCTAACAGTCGCTAGCAGGCTAACGATGCCTTGGATTCAAAAATACAAATATTATTTTCTTTCATAATTTTTATTTTTTTAATTCATAATATTATTTATTGATTTTAGTGCATAAATTACAAGGAAACGTCTGATGAGCTGAATGTCTGTGGGCTTATCTCAGGTTAGTAGCGATTACACCTTGATTCTTCAACTGAAATTATTTTTATAGGATCATAGAAAGTGGTTTACACAAATTCCTAGTTGTATTATTTTTTTCTTTTTGGTTGACTCAAGAGAGTAGTAGTTTGCATGTTTTAATATACAGTATATAAAAAGCAATATTGTCTTGATTTATAGAACAACTGAATAGATGTTCAAAGGAAATGTATCCTCAAGGCCTTGTGCGTGTACTTCAGCGAAGACCACCAAGAGCTTGTAAAAGAATACATCGTAAGTTTAATAATTTTACCGAATTATCTATGTGTGATTAATTTGTGTATACATTATATTGTGCGTAAATGTTCAAGTATGCTTTGAGGTGTTAGATATTTAGATCAAATAAATTGTACTCTTTACCAGGACTTGGAAGAGGCTGAGAAGAACATGGGGCAGACATTGATGGCAGTGTACACAGTCAGGAGGGAGGGTGCCGAAGCTACTGATGAACCTACACATGTAGGCATTGTAATTGAAGGGGTGGAAGTCATTCAGGGTTTGAAAAATGTGGCTCTAGGCTGTGCCATGTTCTTTGGACTTATACAGTATATGCCCTTAACTTCAACTTTCCAGACAAACTAAAATGCACCTTTGAATTAATACAGAAGGCTATCATGAATCTGTTCCCTAAAGTGTTGGCCCTGAAAAACAAATTAGTTCAGGAATAGATATTGCACTTGTGCACCTTTTCAATAATTCATATGCTGAATACGATTGTATGTAGATTTGTTTGACTAAGTTATCTTGGAATTAGCAGTTTTGCCATTCAAAACCAAAGATTTTTAATAATCAGGGAATCACACGAGGTAACGAGGTGGGAGTGGCACACATCGGGATCGGACGGAGCGGGATATGACAGAACCCCCCCCCAAAGGCGCGCACACCGGGCGCGCCCGAGAGGAGGCGACGAACGAGACAAGACCGGGGAACAGGACCTGAAAGACAAAAACCAAAAACATCAACGAGAAACAGGAAACAAGACAGAGACACAGAACAGGAACAAGAACAGGAACCAAGACAAAACCCCACAAAGGACAGGGAACGCAGACAGACAGACAAAGAAGGGAGACACAGAGGGTACAGAAGGAACACCGAACGACGACACAAAGGGGCCAGGAGGGAACACAGGAACCACAGGAGGAACGGAGGGACAAGGAGCAAAAACAGGCGGGACGGAGGGAAAGGGAGGAGGAGCCAGGGGAGCCCGAGAGAGCCCAGGCGGGCGACGGGCAGCGGCCGGAGGGACCGCAGGTGACAGGGAGGAGGGAGCAGGAGGGAACCACACAGGGGCCGAGGGTACGGGACGAGGGAGAGACGGAGGGGACACGGAGGGAGCAGGAGGGAACACCAGCGGAGGCAGGTAGGAGGGGGAAGCCGCGGCAGGCGACGGCGGAGCCGGGGAAGGCGCCGTCCGACGCCCCGCCGAAGCA
Source organism: Paramormyrops kingsleyae (assembly GCF_048594095.1). Taxonomy (NCBI): domain Eukaryota; kingdom Metazoa; phylum Chordata; class Actinopteri; order Osteoglossiformes; family Mormyridae; genus Paramormyrops; species Paramormyrops kingsleyae. The sequence continues at coordinate 1,420,561 of NC_132812.1, forward strand.
GGGGGGCCCGGAGGCGACCGACATGGAGCCAGAGACGACACCGAGGACCAGCACCGAGGCACCGGGGGGGGACCCGGAGGGGACCGCCGACCCGAAGCCGGAGGACCCGCAGGCAGCCACCGAGCGATAGCTAGGGGCCGAACGGGCGAGCCAGGGGGCTGGGCGGGCGGGACCCGGGCCCGACGCAGGTGTCCCCGCCCTTTCCGGGAGACTGATAGGCGGGGACCTGGCCGGGATCTGTCACACCGGGGTGACGGTGGAGGAGTCACAGGGGAAGTCACGGGGGTAGCCAAGGCAATCCCCGAGGGGTCCCACTCAAGCTCCCCCTCCGACTCCACTACGGAGGGAGGAGCATCAGGGCAGCAGTCCGGGACCTCCTCGGGGACAGGAGCATAGGGAGTCGTGGGGGGCGGCGAGCTCAGGCGGGGCCGCGGGCAGAGCGGCGGCCTCAGGCGGGGCCGCGGACATGCGACCAGCTGCAGGCACGGGAGTCACTGGGGGCGTGTGGTAAAGCAGGGGGCACCACAGGGGCAGGAGACGACACAGGCGCCTCTGGGGGCGCCGCAGGGGCAGGACACGACACAGGCGCCTCTGGGGGCGCCGCAGGGGCAGGAGACGACACAGGCGCCTCTGGGGGCGCACTCACTCCTGGCATGGGGACCATGGGGAGTTCAGGAGTCATGGGGAGCTGAGCAGGGGCCGTGGGCGCCGTAGCAGCAGGGGCCGTGGGCGCCGTAGCAGCAGCAGCAGGGGCCGTGGGCGCCGTAGCAGCAGCAGCAGGGGCCATCACAGGGGGCAGAGCTGCAGGCAGGGGAGCCACTGGGGAGGCAGCTGCAGCCTCAGGAAGCACGGGGGGCACTGCCCGCGTCCGAAATCGCGGAACCAGCGGGACAGCGTCCTTAATGGACCTGGCCCCTTTAAGGGCCAGGCGCGTCCCGATGAAGGGGCCTGCTGGCTCAGGCTTGGGCAGCGAAGCGGCGGGCAGACGGGCTTCGGGCGTCTGCCTAGGCGAAGCAGCGGTGACGTCACCCGCGAGAATCGGGCGGGGATTCTCCCTACCTGCAGCCGGGTAAGCGGAAGAAAGAGAGACGGTCCCCAGACGGACCTCCTGTGCGTCTTTCTGTCTATTTCTCCGTCTTTCTCCGTGCGCTGCAGTGGGCGGCGGTGTTTGGGACACCTCAGGTACATCCGAGAGCGGTCCACATGGCAGTCCGCAGGAGAGGGTTACCTTACGCAGGTTCGCTTCTGCCACCCCGCTTCTCAGCCGCCGCACGTTGCTGCGCACCTCCCTCGCAAGGTGCGCGTCTCCGGGCAGGGACATCTCTTCCAAGACCTCCCTGCTCCGGCTGGCTATAGCCCGTAGTATGGGATCATCCCGGATTTCGGGCTGATTCAGCCAGTATAAAACCTCGTCAGCGAGGTCGAGGTATTCAGCCTCGCCGATGTGAGGTGTTTTCTTGCAGAGTTCTGTCATTCTGTCACGATCGGTGGTGCAGGCGAGCAGGCAAGCAGACGAGCTGACCAAGGAAGCAGGGTAAACGTGACTTTATTGCACGCAGACAGGACCGGGGAAAACACGACAGCAACGTCAATGACAGAACTGGGGACTACTGACTCAGACACGGACTAAATACAAGAGACAGGGTAACGAATCACAGGTGAGAATAATCAGGGAATCACACGAGGTAACGAGGTGGGCGTGGCACACATCGGGATCGGACGGAGCGGGATATGACACATATGAGTTTCCATTATTTCTAATGGGAAACTTCGCTTTGATATACGAGTGCTTTGGATTACAAGCATGTTTCCAGAACGAATTATGCTCGTAAACCAAGGTACCAAGGTATGTAAAACTTAAACATTTTTTTTATGTTAGAACTCCTTAATTAAATTAGATGGAAATAGGTATCATAATAAAATTAATTAAATCTGACAATTTTTTTTTTCAGTGTAGTTTCAACATTTGATATGTGGTTTTTGTTATATTTTCAGTAAAATATAGGTTTACATGATTTGCAAATCATTGCATTCTGCTTTTATTTACATTTCATACTGTGTCCCAACTTATTTTGGAAATGGGATTGTAGCAGCAACAAATATGAGTAGCATAATTACAATAACCATTTAAACTGATACAGTACGTAGAAATTGATTTTTATCTCATGTGGCAAATGATGGTAACTGAATCAATGCAAAAGGTGAAACTAATAATTAACTCAGAAACTAAACAGGAAAACTAGGAACTAACAAAGAAACAAGGAAAACAGAATCTAACACTGGGGAAATAAGAAAGAGAAGTAAAACACAACCAAGGCACTAAGTTAGAAACCAAAACAGAAAACAAACCACAAAATCACAGGAACTACAAAAACTGATACCAATGAAACACTAGGGAATCAAATACAAAAACAGAGGAGGTGGGATCCAAACACACAACAGAGGGGTTAACAGGTAGCTGCATATATGCTCAGCTTGTTGAGCCATGCAGCCAACAGGGAGCAGGGAAAATACTACAGACTGACAACAGGGAGGACAGGATGGCCAGTGATACCTGCTGGCCAAATGGGGAGAAGACACAAGACTGGGACAAATCAGGTGCTGACCCTGACACATATTTAGTAGACGTTTTTGTACAAAGTGAGTCCAAATGACAAGGGAGGCAAATGAGAGGAGAGAGTGGTCAATAGTTCTCAAACTGTGAAGGACTAAGTGAGAGTTTTTTAAGCAGTGGTGTTTCCCAAGTCTTCTTGAATGTGAAAGGGAATGAGCTAGTCCTAGGGATGAGATAATCCATCCATCCATTAACTTCCGCTTATCCGGGGTTCGGGTCGTGGAGGTAGCAACTTCAGGAGAGATACCCAGACCTCCCTCTCCCCAGCTACCTCTACCAGCTCTTCGGAGGGGATGCTGAGGCATTCCCAGGCCAACCGAGACATATAATCCCTCCAGCGCATCCTGGGTCTGCCCCGGGGCCTCCTCCCTGTAGGACATGTAAAGAAAACCTCTCCGGGTAGCTGCCCAGGAAGCATCCACACCAGATGGCCAAACCACCTCAACTGGCTCCTTTCAACGTGGAGAAGCAGTGGTTCTCCTGGATATTCGGACTTATCTCACCCTATCTCTAAGGAAGAGCCCAGACACCCTGTGGAGAAACCTCATTTAGGCTACCTGTATCCGTGATCACATTCTTTCGGTCATTACCCATACAGTAGCTCATGACCATAGGTGAGGGTAGAGATGAAGATGAACCAATAGATTGAGAGCTTTGCTTTCTGGCTCAGTTCTTTATTAGCTACGACAAACCGGTTAGGGGCCTGCAAAACCATGGTCTCAGACTTGGAGGTGCTAATCCTCATCCCCGTCACTTTGCATTCGGCTAGGATCCGCCCTAGAGCACGCTGGAGGTCCCCAGCTGATGACATCATCCGCAAAAAGCAGAAACGCAATCCTGAGGCCACCAAACTGGACACCCTCAACACCCTGGCTGCGCCTACAAATCCTATCCATAATTATAAACAGGACCGATGACAAAAGGCAGCCCTGGAGGAGCCCAACCTGCACAGGGAACATGTCCCACTTATTACCAGCAATGCGGACCAAGCTTCTGCTCCGTTCATACAGGGACCGAATCACCCACAGTAGTGGGCCCTGAACCCCATACTCCCGAAGCACCCCCCACAGCGCACCTCGGGAAACCTGGTCGTAAGCCTTTTCTAAATCCACAAAACACATGTAGACTGGATAGGCAAACTCCCAGGCCCTCTCCAGTACCCTCGCAAGGGTATTAAGCTGGTCCAGTGTTCCACAGCCAGGACGAAAACCGCATTGTTCCTCCTGCATCCGAGATTCTACTATCGATCTCACCCTCCTCTCCAGTACCCTGGAATAGACTTTCCCAGGAAGGCTGAGAAGTATGATCCCCCTATAGTTGGAACACATCCTCCGGTCCCCTTTCTTAAGGGGACCACCACCCCAGTCTGCCAATCCAGCAGCACTGTCCCTGACCTCCATGCGCTGTTAAGAAGGCGTGTCAGCCATGACAGCCCCACAACATCCAGAGGCTTTAGGTACTCCGGGCGAATCTCATCCACCCCCGGGGCCCGGCCGCCATGTAGCTCTTTAACCCTCTGGGGTCTAGGGGTAGGAAACACACTTTCATTGACTGGGGCACGATCACACATTTCTTCAAATATCATAAACTTAACCCATGGCAAATAAATTATTTCTTATATATTTGTTTTGCCATTACACTCATCTTTATTTTAATGTATATTGTAAATATGGCAGATTTTTGTTAAGTTTGTAATTTGACATCAAAGTATAGACATTGCAAAATGCAGTTTGGAACACTTGCAGAAACATTATAAAAGTACATAGTAAGCAATGCTGGCAGTTTGTTTTGATCCCAGATATCTGATCACCAAAGTTTTGGCTACCTGAAGATGACTAAATGGTGTAGTTGCAATATTCATTTGGATAAATAAATAAGAAAAACCTAACTAATGTCACTATTTCTGGCTCCTTTCATTGAATATGTAGCAACTTTCATGTGTATGAATGAGCCATTGACACCTGGCCACGTCCCCCACCCCCTTTTATGATGCTGATGGCGCTGTATCTGGATCGCATATCACCTTTGCGTTGTTCGTCAAATTACCATGCGAATGCGATTTGAATACGCGCTAATGCGGCTATTTAGAATGTGAATAGCGCTGAATGTGAATAGGGGCGTGCAGTACGCCCCTGATGCAGGTAAAACAAAGTAAGATGACATGGTTTACTTTTTTGCCGATTTAACCTAACTTTAAAAACTTTAATACTTCCGACAATGGACGTTTTGAAAAGAAGACAGAATACGGATTTAGTCAGTGTTTTTTTCATGATTCTACATTAAGATTTCAGCGAGATATAAAATGAAATAGATGCGAAAAGTACGCTGCGTCGCCGACGATGCACTCGACCCCAGAGGGTTAACCACCCTGGCCACCTCAGCCCCAGTGATGGGCATGTCCACTCCAGCCCCCTTGGGCTCCGTGCCCTCAGATGTCTCAAAGGCAGTGCAAGTAGATGTATCTGAGGCAGGGTTGAGGAGGTCCTCAAAGTATTCCTTCCACCTCCCGGTGATGTCCCCACTATAAATAGTAGCAAACAGGAGCTGCTTCCCCCTGCTGATATTCCGTATGGTTTGCCAGAACCATTTTGAGGCCAACCGAAAGCCACTTTCCATGGCCTCACCAAACTCCTTCCACGCCCGGGTTTTTTCTTCCACAACCGCCTGAGCTGTTAGGGATCCATGCGACTTTAGCACGAGGATGAGGCATCATGCAGGAGGAACAATCTGCTCATTGAGCCATGTGGCCGACAGGGAGCAGGGGAAATACTACAAACTAGGACAATGGGGAAAAGGACACAGACTGGGATAAGAGGGGCTGACCCTGACACGAGCTGCGTTCTGCCTGGCTGGCCTCCTGGTACTCCTCCTTCTTCAGCTTCACAGCCCCCCTCACTTCTGGTGTCCACCATCAGGAACAAGGGTTTCCGCCACGACTGCCACCGACCACCCTGCAGCCACAGCTCTGTATAGCTGCTTCCACAATGGAGGTCCGGAACAATGTCCATTCAGACTAACTGTCCCCAACCTCCCCCTGTATGCAGTTTGAGTTCTGCCATTGGTGCGAGTTAAAGATCTGGCAAACAGGAGCCTCTGCCAGACGTTCCCAGCAGACCCTCACTATGCGCTTGGGCCTACCAGGTCTGACTGGCTTCGTCCCCTGCCACCTGAGCCAACTCACCACCAGGTGGTGATCAGATGACAGCTCTGCCCCTTTCTTCACCTGAGTGTACGATTATGAAATTGATCATCCACCTGTAGCCCCAGGCATGTTCGTACCATGTCCATTTATGGACACTCTTATGCTCGAACATGGTGTTCGTTATGGTGAAACCATGCATTGCACAGAAGTCCAACAACAGAACACCACTCAGGTTCAGATCAGGGAGTCCATTCCTCCCAACCACCCTCCTCCAGGCACTATCGTTGCCCACATGAGTGTTGAAGTCCCCCAGCAAAACGATGGAATCCCCTCATGGTGCATTAACCAGCACATCACTCAGGGAGTCCAAGAAGGTCAGGTACTCCGAACTGTCATTCGGCGCATAAACCCAGATGACAGTCAGAGACCTCTCCCTGACCCAAAGGAGCAGGGAGACAGCCCTCTCATTCACCTGGGAAAACTGCACCTAGCTGTGGGGCCACCAGTAGCCCCACCCCAGCCCGGCATCGCTCACCCGCCAGAACTCCAGAAGAAAAAGCATCCAGCCTCTCTCCAGGAGATTGGTTCCAGAACCTAAGCTATGTGTTGAGGTGAGCCCGACTATATCTAGCTGGTATCTCCCAACCTCATGCACAAGCTCAGGCTCCTTCCCCACCAGAGTGGTGACATTCCTTGTCCTGAAAGTCAGTTTTGTCCGCCGGGGATTAGTCTGCCAGGGCCTCCCTTGGCCGCAACCCGATCCACAATGCACCGAACCCATGGCATTCCCTTTGCGGGTGGTGGGCCCACCTGGGGACAGTTTTGCGTACCTCATTCGGGCTGGGCTACCCTGCCACCAGGCGCTTGCCAACGGGCCCCTCCCGCAGGTCTGGCTTGAGGGTGGGGCCCCGGTGACCCTAGTCTAGGCGAGGGAAACGAGACCTTGGTAGTATTCTTTCTCATCAGGGGATGAGATAAGCAGGTGGGTAAGTGCAGGAGTAAATGTAGGAGAGATGCTGGAGAAGGTGGGAGAAGATATGAAGATTGAAAGGGCAGAAATAGACTTATGACTGAATAGGTCAGGAGCTTCCTGGCTGGAGAGGGGGGTGAATGAGGGAGAAAAATGGCCATAAATGGAGAGATCCATGTGGATTGTAGGTACAGATAACTGCCTGTCAGTGGTTGCCACCTTCTCATGGAAGAAAGTGGCAAAATCATTAGCAGATAGGGTGGTTGGGGGAAGGGTTAAGAAGGGCACTGAAAGTAGGGAATAACTTGCGAGTGTTAGTGGTGGCAAAAGTATTCTCTCACAGGGAATTTCATGGCGGTTCATTTTGTTTTAATATTGCTCATAGGATTAAAAAAAATCACAATTTGTAATTTTGGGAAACTGGGAAATCTGATTTTTCCCACAAGAATAACTGAAAATTATGCCAAATGATGACAACTGTACAAATCCATTTTCATATATGTACTTAAACATTTGTAAATTTGTGTGAAGCAATGAGAAATGATGGTGTGGGGATTACACTTGTTGTTCTGCACATGTTATTTTTCTTTTGAGAAATACTCCAAAGCATTTCAGAAAAACTGTAAAAGGGCCTGAGACTGAAGAGCTGAGTGCACGCACCGAAATCACATGCAGAAATTAAGAAAACTTGAGAAAGTCCAAAGACAGTGGAGCATCAGACTCCAAACCTAAGAAAAGCTTCAGCAGTTCTGAAGTGGAAGTACTGTTGCAAGAAGTGAATGGCAAATGAGCTGTCATATTTAGTAGCATCAGTAGTGAATGTTTAGTAAGATGCAAGGGATGGTATAACTCATTGTGCAGTAATAAATAACAAGCAAATTAAGTAATATTTACAGAATTATTCTTTTAAGACAGTTTTTCTTCATTGTAGTGGGCCTTGCAATGCAGCTGCTGATGAAAGTCACAGCCAGTTATTGAGCGTGTGCTGAGGGATGAACATCCCCATACATGGCACACTGTTGGAGAGAAAACAGCATTAGACTGTGGTGGCGTCAGCCACTGCGTACTGGTGCTCTGGCCCCATCGAATTCCAATGAGGGCAGCACCTTGCCCAGTGTCCTCTCTGGCCACAGAGATGACAACCACAGATCCCATAGATTGGCTCTCACCACTCCCTCTGCCATGCCCTCTTCCCACGTCACACTCTGGACATTGTGGACATCAGCCATTGGGACATGGCTGATTCTGGACATTTATCAGCTGGTATAAGATATCCTCCTGCAGCCAGCAGAAGAATTCAGGCCTGTGCGTGTGAGTGTCTGTGTGGGCGTGTGCTCACAGCCCTGGAGAAAGAGCTGCACTGTCCGGGTCAAACTTTGTGTTATTGTTTTTCTTTCTCACATTAGGGGGAAGGGCCTTCGCTTCGCTTCAAAACAAGAATGCAGACTATTTTGTTCGCCTGCGTAAACACATGGAGAAACAGGCAACTTTTATGAGAAAAACCACAAAGGTAAATGAGAGAGCTCTTAAAGCTAGCTACCACGTAGCTGAACTTGTAGCTAAATCAAAAAGGTCCCACACTGTGGCAGAGACATTAATATTACCTGCCTGCAAAGCCATTGTAAATGACATGTTCGGACCTGAAGTGGTAAAAGAAATAGCCAAAGTCCCTCTATCAGATAACACAATTTCCAGACGTATTGATGACATGTCTGCAGACATCGAAAGTGTGGTTTTGGAAAAGATCTGTATCGCTGAGAAATTTGCATTGCAACTTGATGAGTGTACTGATATTAGTGGAGGTGAACGGGGAAGCAGGCGTTTTGTGGATGGAGACGCAATCAGAGAAAACTTCCTATTTTGCAAGGCATTGCCAGAAAAGACAACAGGAGAGGAAATGTTTTGGGTCACATCAGAATATCTTGAACAAGGAGGACTTAAGTGGGAAAACTGCACGAGTGTCTGCACTGATGGAGCCGCAGCCATGGTCGGGCGCACTAAAAGCTTTGTAAGCAGAGTGAAGGAAAAAAACCCAGATGTGATTGTTACGCACTGTTTCTTACACCGTGAGGCCCTCATGGCCAAGACTTTACCAGCAGAGCTAGCCCCTGTGTTGAATGATGTTGTGCACATGGTAAACTTTGTAAAGACACGACCTGTGAAAAGCCGCATATTTGCATCTTTGTGTGAGGAAATGGGAGCGGAGCATAAGGCCTTGCTGTTTCATACAGAGGTCCGATGGTTGTCGCGTGGCAAGGTGCTGGCCCGTGTGTATGAGCTGCGGGAGGAACTTAGAGTGTTTCTGACAAATGAGGCGTCTGATTACGCAAAGCTGCTTGCAAGTGATGAGTGGTGTGCAAGGCTGGCATACCTGGCTTTTCATCATCTGAATGAACTGAACACACGAATGCAAGGCCGAAATGAAAACCTGCTCACAAGTATGGATAAAATAAATGGATTCCGTTCGAAGGTACACCTCTGGCAACAACATGTGGAAAGTGGCAACCTTGAAATGTTCCCACTGTAGGAATTATTAGCTCAAATAAATGTTAATATTCTCCACCAAGATGTTTGAATTAATTAAAGTTTAATTAATTATTATTTAATGTTGATTATTAATCAATTGTTATGCCGAATGGTCGGCTCCTCCAAACTCAATTGCGGTATCCCTGTGAGTCTGTTAATGTGAGACTTAAATGGGATTCACTAATTACCAGTATCGCTTAGTAACCTGGGTTAGAAGGCTCGTCCAGCGAGCTGCATCACCAGGTAATGTACACGACTGGTAGCGAAGCTCCCCTCACGGCCAGTAAGAGAGAGAGTCTCGCGATGTTTCAGGCGAGTTTGAGGTTCAGAGCGTGTAGCAAGATCGCACAAAGGCAGGAACTTATTATGAGACACACAATGACGGAGGCTAAAGTTGTGTAATAGACATGCATTTATTCCTAGCTAACACTACAACTGACATAAGACAGACATTACACCTAACACAAACAACAAACACGAAATAACGGAATAAAACAAACAATGTAATTATGAAAATGCAATGACCGGATTTAATTGAGTAACCTGAAATGGGAAATACTGTTCTGCAAAGCAAGCACAGTTTGTGGAAACACGACCCTAAAGTCTTATAGCAGGTTAACAGAACAGCTTAAGTTGTTAGAATGAAAGGAAGTTGGTTTACTTGGTTGAAGAGTGGGGGGGGGTCTTGGCAGTTGATGGCTGAGCTGATGGCACTCAGGAAGGCGCGGCGTTTGGAGCAGTGGAGTGGAGTCCCTTTAGATTCTCTCTCCTGGTGAAGCTTTGTCTTGGGTGCTGTTCTCTGTTCAGCTGGGCCTTCACCGGAGGGCTTCTGTGGGCTTCTCTCCTCCCGGGCTGATGTTCTCCTTCGGGCTGGCAGTTATTCTCTGCACACCTTTGTTCTGAGGTGCTAGATTTTTATGGTCTAAAGTTCATGAATAGGGATGACCAGGAATTCGACTCCTGGCCCAATGGCTGGCCATCCATTTGGCGGGCTTTCGGAAGGGGGTCTGTAACAGTCCTTTTGGGATTTATGGCCCCCCTGATTCCCCCTTTACTGATGATTTTCATTAAGCTGTTATAACTTTTGATACATCCACTTTTATGGTAATCACTGATCAGATTTAGAATCAGGAGTGATTTTCCATCAGTTTGACACCAAATATGCCATACCAGCTTCACAGGTACATACCTCATACCATCTGCATTAATTGATTAATTGATTAAACAATTAATTATTTTATCTATGTGACTCATTCACATCAGTATGGGATACAGGTGTTTTGGGTTGCACCTCAACAGATGTTGAGGTGCAACATCTTTGTGCAGATATTACATCAAATATTCATATTACAAACAGCACATCTTATGCCAATTCATCTTCTCTAGAATGGATAAGATACACCTAAATTCAGTTCTTTTAACATAGCATGGTAGAAACAAAGAAACTTGGTAACCGTCCACCAAGATCAGATAAGGACCACAAAGGAATGTTGGAAGAGAAGGGGGGGTTTTTAACAAAGCAGACTCTCTAAAAGTTAGGACACATTGGTTACACTCACTTTCCAGATTCTTCTGGTATACCATGAGAACATACATACAATGGTAGCTATACCTATTTATTTATTTAAATTTATATGTATTCAAGTACAAAGGGGTAAAATAGTTGATACTCCGTGAACATGGTTATAAGGGTGGCACACAAAACACTAAGATTGTCTAAGGACACATACAAACATAACCTATCTGTATATTGAGACTAGTAGTCATGAGTAAATCAATATACAGGGTATACAAAAGCCAAACTTAAATGAAACTTCCTTTAGGGTGTTCGCCTGTTGGGTGAGTGATATGTAAGGCAGAATGCATGGGGAGGGGGTTGTGTGCCAAGTCGAGGGACCCCTGTCCGTGAAGTCCACTCTGCTTGTCTGTAGGTCCCTAAATCTTTGGGCAATAAAAGTTGGAGTGCTAGCCTCCCTGGTTATCTGTGTGTGTGTGTTTGTGTGTGTAACCCCCCTTTGGTGCCTCTCGTACCAGGCTCGGCCTTGTCTCAGGCCACCTGGAATTTAGGCCCTGTGATATGTGCATGTGTGATCCTACACCACTCACCAAGAAATGGCAAGATGTTCACACTGCTGCACTATGTGAAATAATAAGTAAACATTTAAAAACTCTGGAGGAGATGATGTCATTTTATTTCTCTTCAGCCTTCACTGAATGCCTCGACTGGGTTAGGGACCCATACAGCTCAGCAGCTGTTGGAAAGGACATGACTTTACAGGAGCAGGAGGAACTAACTGAACTGAGACAAAATCGTGGTATAAAGCTAAGCTTTGCTGATCTACCTTTGGACAGTTTTTGGTTGACTGCTGCCAAGGAGTTCCCCATTCTGGCAAACAAAGCTATTTTGACATTGCTCCCATTTTCCACAACATATCTGTGTGAAGTGAGCTTCTCAAGTCTGACTGCTATAAAAACTAAAAACAGAGAGAGACTGAGAGCTGTTGAGGAAGAGCTTCGTGTGTGTCTTTCTTCAATTTCCGCCAGGATAACAGCTCTGTGTTCATCCAAACAGGCACAGGTTTCACACCAAGTGAGTAAAAAACAATGAGATTGACATTTTGTACATGCAAGTCTTCATATTTCTCAGTGTGGAACAGTGAAATCTTTCCCATATATTATTGCTTCTGTGAGAATAAGCATTATTTTCTGTATTACTGCTAACAGAAGGCTTTTGGACAGAATTAGAGTTTGCAAAACACTTTGAAGTTTTCTACTATCTCTTTAGGTTTAAGACCACATTGTTGTGGCATTTCATGTTCCAGCTTTATTTTGGAAGTGGACATGTTAAGTGCACTTTTCATCTGAAGAAATATAAAAGATGATTAAAAATACTTTTTTGTGTTTATTTGATTCCTATTCAAGAATGACTATATTGTTAATATAGGCGGCTACAGAGTATCATTTTTTTTTAACATTTTTGGTTGGTGGTGTGCCTTGTGATTTTTTCAATAAAAAAAAATGTACCTTCGCTCAAAAAAGGTTGAAAAATGATATTTTGTGGGAGGCTAAAGAATTGTAAGACTATGATTTACATTTTTCATGAAGTTAATTCATTTTTCTTGCATAAACTGTTATCGGTCAAACTGTTAACTGTTTTTACATTTGTACTGGGATTATGGTAGTTCAGGAAGTATGTTGAATCGGTTTTCTAAGATTTAAATGGTTTTACCAAATGGACAGAGTGTCTTTAATTCTTATGGTTAGAATCCATCATGTAACCCTGTGATAACAGGTTAGTTTGGGGGACTAATTAAAAAAAAGTTCCATGTGTCACGCTCGGGCTCGGGCGAGCAGGGAAGCAGGCGACGTGCAGCCAGAACGTCAGGTAAACGGGATTTATTTACAAAGACGGACAGGCACGGACATTACAACAATGACTGATCTGGGGGTGACTGACTCTGACAAGGACTAAATACACTAGACAAGCTGAGGGAAACGAGCAACAGGTGAGATCCATCAGGGAAGAACACGAGGTAATGAGGTGGGCGTGGCACACATCGGGAGCGGACGGAGCGGGGCGTGACATAACCCCCCCCCAAAGGCGCGCACACTGGGCGCGCCCGAGAGGAGGCGACGGACGAGACGGAACCGGGGAACAGGACCTAGAAGACAAAGCAAAACATCAACCAAAAACAGGGAACAAGACAGAGACACAAAACAGGAACAGGGACGAGACGAAGGACAGAACCCGACAGAACAGGGAAAGCGGACAGACAGACAAGGAAGGGAGACACAGAAGGGGAGAAAGGCGGAACAAAAGGGCCAGGAGTGAACGAAGGAGACAAAGAGGGACGAGGAGCAGAGACAGGTGGGACAAACGGAAAGGGAGGAGGAACAAGGGGAGCACGAGGGAGCCCAGACGGGCAGCGGCCGGAGGGGCCGCAGGGGAGAGGGAGGAGGGAGCAGGAGGGGACCACCCAGGGGCCAAGGGAACGGGACGAGGGAGTGACGGAGGGGACACGGAGGGAGCAGGAGGGAACACCAGTGCAGGCAGGCCAAAGGGGGAAGCCGCGGCAGGCGGAGGCGCAGCCGCCATCCGACGCCAAGCCGGAGCAGGGGGGCCCGGAGGCGGCCGACACGGAGCCGGAGGCGGGACCGAGGAGCGGCACCGAGGATCCAGGGGGGGACCCGGCGGAGACCGCCGACCCCGAGGCGCAGGACACGCAGGCAGCCACCGAGCCACAGCCAGGGGCCGAACGGGCGAGCCAGGGGGCAGGGCGGGCGGGACCCGGGCCCGACGCCTGTGTCCCCGTCCCTTACGGGACACTGACAGGCGGGGTCCTGGGGGGCGTTGGCCTTGCTGGGGTAAGGGCGAGGGAGTCAGGGCCTCTAACGAGGCAACAGGCATGGCTGCAGACGGGGCAGCCAGAGCTGCGGGCGTGGCCACAGGCGGAGCAGCCAGAGCCGCTGGCACGGCCGCAGGCGGGGCCGTGGGCAAGACGGGAGAGGCGGCCTCAGGTTAGGCCGCGGGCAGGATGGGAAAGGCGGCCTCAGGCGGGGCAGCCAGAGCCGTAGGCATGGCCGCAGGCGGGGCAGCCAGCGTTGCGGGCGTGTGGCCAGCAGGAGGCGCCTCAGCGGGCACCTCAGGCAGAGCGGAGGCAGCTGCAGGCGTGCGACCAGCAGGGGCCGCCTGGGCAGGCGCCTCGGGCCTCCGGTCAGCAGGTGGCGCCTCGGCGGGCGCCGCCAGCACGCGACCAGCAGGGAGCGCCACAGCGGGCGCCGCCATCACACGGCCAGCAGGGGGCGCAACCGCGGCCACCTCAGGCAGTTCAGGCGCCGGCAGGACAGGCGAGACGGGTAGGTCAAGAGCCGGCAGGACGGGCGAGACAGGCAGGTCAAGAGCCGGCAGGACGGGCGAGACGGGCGAGACAGGCAGGTCAAGAGCCGGCAGGACGGGCAGGACAGGCAGTTCAGGTGCCGGCAGGATGGGCGCTGCCATCACGCGGTTAGCAGGGGGCGCCGCGGCGGGTGCCGCCATCACGCGGCCAGCAGGGGGCACCGTGGCGGGTGCCGCCATCACGCGGCCAGCAGGGGGCACCGCGGCGGGTGCCGCAGCCAGAGTGGTGGCAGCTGCAGGGACTGCAGGTAGAGCAGGCAGGACAGGCGGGTCAGGTGGGTCAAGCAGGACAGGCGAGTCGGGCTGGACAGGCGGGTCGGGCTGGACAGGCGGGTCAGGGGGTGCTGCAGGCAGATCGGCGGCGGCAGAAGGCAGTGCAGCCGCGGGCAGATCGGCGGCGGCAGCAGGCAGCGCAGCCACGGGTAGATCGGCGGCAGCAGCAGGCAGCGCAGCCACGGGCAGATCGGCGGCGGCAGCAGCAGGCAGGACAGGCAGGACGGGCGGGTCAGCTGGCAAAGCGGCGGAAGCTGCAGCAGGCGGTGCCGCGAGCAGAGGAGGGGTGCTGAGCGCGTGGGCGCCCTCCCTTGTAAGGCTTTGGGAACCCGGGGAACGGCGTCTCTTACGGCGCGAATTCCGCCGTGCCCCAGACGCTCCGGCCGATAGAAGTAAGCCTCCATCGGAGGTGGCTTCTCCGGATGGGAGCTGGCCAGGCTGGTAGCGGCGGTGTCATCCCAGGCGGGGAGGAGAGAGCAGGCTCCCAGGGAGAACGATGGAGTCTCTTCCTGCTTTTCCTCCCCTCGCTCGGTGAGCCGGCGCTGTAGCCGACGGAGGCATTTCAGGGCTTTGGTAAGTGGGTAGTCCTGCCCTGGTGGGCGCTCCTTCTGGAGCAGGTCCCGGCCCCGGCTAGCCAGCTCCAGGGCTACCGGGTCCTCCAGGACCTCGGGCTGGGATTGCCAATACACGAAGTCTTGCAGGAGACCGAGCCGGTGGTGCTCGGTCTCCCGCGTCGTGTTGTTACAGAGATCAGTTATTCTGTCACGCTCGGGCTCGGGCGAGCAGGGAAGCAGGCGACGTGCAGCCAGAACGTCAGGTAAACGGGATTTATTTACAAAGACGGACAGGCACGGACAATACAACAATGACTGATCTGGGGGTGACTGACTCTGACAAGGACTAAATACACTAGACAAGCTGAGGGAAACGAGCAACAGGTGAGATCCATCAGGGAAGAACACGAGGTAATGAGGTGGGCGTGGCACACATCGGGAGTGGACGGAGCGGGGCGTGACACCATGCATGGCTGTTCACAAAATAATTTGTCTCTATCCGTGTCCTTTTATCTGAAAAATCCATCCACTTAATAGCCAGAACCCACAAGTTAGATGTATTTCCTGTTTTGCACGTAAAAATGTTGCTTCATATTTCATTGCTTAATATTATTATCTCGTTTCATTGCCTTTTTTTAAACTGAATTGATGACTTGATCTTGGCCAGGCACTGCATTTGAAAAGGAGCCACTTGACAAAAATTGGCATATTTTCAGATTTAAAAACACACATTTTATGGAAAGAAAAGCCTCCCATTGATTTTGCTTTTCTCTTTTTCTGACAGCTGTTTAGAATGTATCAGTAGTTAAAATGCATGATGATTTCATATTGTCACGCCCCGCTCCGTCCGATCCTAATGTGTGCCACGCCCACCTTGTTACCTCGTGTTCATCCCTAATTGTTCTCATCTGTGGCCTGTTCTGTTCACCGTATCCTGTCCATATTAGTCCGCGTCTCCCACTGTTTCCCAGATCGGTCATTAATGTTGGTTTGCGTAGTGCCTGTCCTGTCCTTTTCTGCCCGTCTGTGACCATTAAATCCACGTTTATTGGACTTCATGACTCCGCTTGCTTGCTTCCCCGTTCACCTGCACGCAGATCATAACAGAATGACCGATCTCTCGAAAGACGCAACGCAGCAGGACGAGGACAGCTGGCTCGTCCTGCTGCATGAGGTAGCATACTGGAGAGAGCAGTCTGAAATCCAGGACGACCCAGCTCTGAATGGCTTGGTGGAACAAAGCTGGGATCTCCTCCAAGGAGTGAAACCGCAGACAGAGGAACGCATCGTGGCGGAGGTGTGTTTCCTGCTACAGCAGCTTGTCCGCCAGTTCGAGGAGAAGCGGCTCCAGCCGGGGAAAAGGGGAGGAAGCCGCCCCGATGCTCTTCCTGGGGGCGTGCTACCTCGCCGCAGCACCTCTTCCGGCGGAGGTTCAAGAGGAGCCCCTCCTGGTTCAGCAGACCCCGGAGGTCTTCGCAACCGCACTGCCCCAAACACCATCCACCTCGCCACTTCGGGACGGCCGCCTGGAGTGTGCGGGGATCGCAGCGGTGTGGGATGCCATTCCCCGGGTCCCGAGAGCCCTTAAAGGGGTAGCGCCTAGTCGCTCGGCGCCCCTCCTGCCGCCCGTGCCGGACCTGCCTGCTCTGGACCTGCCTGCTGATGCCGCCTCTCTGCCCACGTCATCGCGTGCGGCTGCCTCTCTGCCCACGTCATCGCGTGCGGCTGCCGCCTCTGCCCGTGGAACCGCGTGGTGCTGCCGCCTCTCTGCCCGCGGCACCGCCTGACCCGCCTGTCCTGCCTGACCCGCCTGCAGTCCCTGCAGCTGCCACCACTCTGCCTGCGGCACTGCCCGAGGTGGCCGCGTGATGGCAGCGCCCCCTGCTGGCCACGCGCATGAGGTGCCCGCCGAGGCGCCCCCCTGCTGGCCACGCGCACGAGGTGCCATCCGAGGCGCCCCCTGCTGGCCGCGCGACCGAGGTGCCTTCCGAGGCGCCCCCTGCTGGCCGTGCGACCGAGGTGCCCTCCGAGGCGCCCCCTGCTGGCCACACGCCCGCGGCCCTGCCTAAGGCCGCTGCTCTGCCTGAGGCCGCTGCTCCTCCTGTCCGGCCCAGCTCTCCTGTCCAGCCCGTCCAGCCCGGCTCGCCCGTCCTGGCCACGGCTCCGGCTGCACCGCCTGCGGCCACGCCAGCTGCCTCTTTGGAGGCCCTGACTCCTGTCCGCCCAGCACTGACCTCCCTAATGACTCAATCGCCCTTGCCCCAGCGGGGCCGACACTCCCCAGGACCCCGCCTTTCAGTGTCCCGTAAGGGACGGGGACACAGGCGTCGGGCCCGGGTCCTGCCCGCCCTGCCCCCTGGCTTGCCCCTCGCTTGGTGGCTGCCTGCGGGGGCTCTGGGTCGGCGGTCTCCGCCGGGTCCCCCCCTGGTTCCCCGGTGCCGGTCCTCGGTCCCGCCTCCAGCTCCGTGTCGGCCGCCTCCGGGCCCCCCTGCTTCGGCTTGGCTCTGACTGCGCCTCCGCCTGCTGCAGCTTCCCCCTCCTGCCTGCACAGGTGTTCCCTTCTGCTCCCTCCGTGTCCCCTCCGTCACTCCCTCGTCCCGTTCCCTTGGTCCCTGGGTGGTCCCCTCCTACTCCCTCCTCCCTCTCGCCTGCAGCCCCTCCGGCCGCTGCCCGTCGGGGTTCCTTCGGGCTCCCGTAGTTCCTCCTCCCTTTGCCTTTCTCCCTCCTGTCTCTGCTCCTCCTCCTCCTGTGGGTCCTCTGTTCACTCCTGGCCCCTTCGTGTCGCCTGTGGGTGTTCCTTCTGTGCCCTCTGTGTCTCCCTTCTCTGTCTGTCTGTCTGCCTTTCCTGTGCTCTGTCGGGTCCTGTCTTTCTTCTCGTCCCTGTTCCTGTTTTGTGTCTCGGTCCTGTTTCCAGTCCCTCGTTGATGTCTTGCTTTTGTCTTCCAGGTCCTGTTCCCCGGTCTCGTCTCGTCCGTCGCCTCCTCTCGGGCATGCCCGGTGTGCGCGCCTTTGGGGGGGGGTTATGTCATGCCCCGCTCCGTCCGATCCTAATGTGTGCCACGCCCACCTCGTTACCTCGTGTTCATCCCTAATTGTTCTCATCTGTGGCCTGTTCTGTTCACCGTATCCTGTCCATATTAGTCCGCGTCTCCCACTGTTTCCCAGATCGGTCATTAATGTTGGTTTGCGTAGTGCCTGTCCTGTCCTGTTCTGCCCGTCTGTGACCATTAAATCCACGTTTATTGGACTTCACAACTCTGCTTGCCTGCTTCCCCGTTCACCTGCACGCAGATCATAACACATATGTCCACAGAAAATTTTATTAGTTATTTTTTATGTTATTTTTGTTTTTAAAAACACAAAAGAGAAAAAGCTATCAAAACAAAGGAGAAAAACAAAAACAAGTAACTTGTTGGAAAGCTCTAAAAAACACAATCTTTCTTACATTTCTTGCATGTACACATTGACTGTGATTATATTTTAAATATAATGTTTCATATTTTCTTGCTTCACAGATGCAGCATTGTGATATGTGGATGAGTGGATGGTCTTTCCAGAAAGATTATTGACAGGTACTATAGGATACTAATTCAACATGCTATGCCCTGGCTATAGCAGCATAGTCCTGTGCCTTGGTAAACATGCACATATACTTTGAAGCAGGGGCAAATCTAAGGGGTGGCCAGCGGTGGCCATGTCCCCCCCAATAAATCTGTGGACACTCTCATCAAAAAATAAAAACAAAATAAGAAGCATTTAATTATCTAAACCCAAGCTGCCCAAACTGTCATGGTGTGTCTCTAACTCAATCACAAGATAATTAATGGAAAATGGTCATGCATCATCAAAATATTCTAAATGGACCCCCCCCCCCCGAGTTGGCAAAATATAATGGAGCAAAATATGACCCCATTGCAACCCCAGTAAAATCATTGGGTCTAGTCTGGCCACCCCATTGTACAAGGTCTGGCTATGCCTCCTTGTTTAGAAACTTAATCATTAATTATAGCCCACAAATGACTATCTGAGTATGCTTAGTCTTTCTCTACTTTGATTGAACATTTTATTTTTGTGGTCATGATAGTGCTACCCTCAAGCCAAATGTCATTCATATAATGAATCGAAAGTCATTTGCTGAGCGGACTCGTGCTTCCAAAGCAGGAACTCTGGCAGTTTTAATGTCACCATCACCTTTCCTGTAGCACCACCCTCAGGCCAATATGTGAGATTTTCTGTCTCACAATCTATTAGGCAGATTGCCATGAAATTTGGTACTGTAAGTACACAATCTGTGACTCACGGCAGGCTATGTGGAGGAAAATTAAGGAAAGACTGGGTCAGTAGGGGAAAATGGGCAGTGAATGGGCTCAAATGTGCCAAAAAATAGAAAAACCTGTAAAACGTATTTTAAAAACTTTACTATTTAGACTAAGAAAAAAACATTTCCAAAATCAATCTAAAATAATTTGATTAAAATAGATCATAAAGTAATTTTGTACAGTGCACTTGCCGTTGTTAATGGTGTGTCTGCAGGACTGTTACCCAAAAAGGGAGGTCTTTGGGTAACAATCTCTGTCAGGTATTGGACCTGACTCTGCAACTCCCCCCAGCATTTGCAGAAGGATCCTCTCTGTTGCTGTAAGGTCAACAATAGAGAATACAGCATTAAATATTTAGACATACATCGAGACAGATGTAGATGTAGATTTGTTTTCAACTTACGTGTGCATTGACTTGGTATAAGTTGCCCTGTGGGTAATCGAGTTCTCGAAGGAACATCTGTACGAATAAGACAGTAAAAAAATTATCTAAAACCCTAAGTGATCACAATTACAATCTTGTATTATATTGAAAATTGAAAAGCACAATTGTGATAATTTTCAGTATGCACATATATTTTGAGAGCGATCTTACGCCATAGTATTACAACTCAAATTAATAGTACCATACAAACACATCACACAAAAGGTCGAGCATGGTAACGTTAGCATAGCCATAGATGTTAAAATGGTGCAATAAAAAGTTTGTAACAATAAATAATTAATCAAAACACGATTATTAACTTATATTAATTTATATTAATCATCAAAAACAAAAAGAAAATCATTTAGATCATTCTGAAACTATTTAAGAAAGAAATGATTTTCAACCTACCTTTCCAACCAAGCGTACAGTACGCGACGGAATAGACTTTTCTTTTTTTCTTTTCTTTTAAAGCTGGTTTAACAGGGAACAAAATATCTTTTAAAACCACATTTCTCAACCACTGATGGGCCGCGAATTTAAAATCGAGACTGGCCATTGGTCCATGTGGGGCCGCCAGCACCACGTTAAAATCTAACCATGATGCATTGCATCAGGACCAGAATACATTGCTCCAAGACAGCGCTGTAAGCCCAAGGCACAGTGTATGGAGTGTGGATTAACACTTTCAAATGAGGCTCTAAAACCAACAAAACTCAAGTGGCATATTGAAACAAAGCACCCAAACGCAGTGTTCTTAAACTGCTTTGTTGCTGTTGTACCCCATTATCAATGTCCATAATTTCTGGATCCACCTCCGCTGCTGCACCCCCATCATCATTTCCAACGTCACCCACATCCCCGCCTTGTTGCTGTTGTACCCCATTATCAATGTCCATAATTTCTGGATCCACCTCCGCTGCTCCATCATCATCATCATCATTTAAATCATTTAATAAGTTTTGTATCATGGAGTTAAATTCACCCAGATGCTCACCATTCAGTTCTGCAATCATCTGATGCAGTTCAGAGTGCATGGCCAATTCGTCACTTGCATCAAGCATTTTAACATCTGCGTCCAGTGCGCTGTCACCCCTAACACCAGGCCCAGTCACATGGTCATCAGCCATAACTATCTACACCTCTAATAATTGAGTCCCCTACTACCACAACCTCCCTCCTCCTGGGGGTAGGCGGCTCCTTGGTGCCCAAGGGTCCTGCCTCCCCAGACTCTTCCGGCTCTAAAGCTGGAAGCACCTGAAAGTGGTTAGACACCGTCACTTCAGGTGATGCCGCCTCTGTGAATTGTGTACGCCCTTTTCTACATCTACGACCTACGTTCACCCAGCTCACTCGACCTACCTGTTCATCATTCTCCCCCCTCCCCGCTTGTGACGTACACACAATCTCCCTAAAAGGTGTGTTAACTCTCTCCTTTAACTCATTGTTATGTTGGATGAGAGCCAGTTGCTCCTCGAGGTCACGAACCTGGACTATGAGTGAGTCCACTAACTTACATCGCCCGCAGACGAAATCCGACTGGACGCAAGCATCCAGAAGGGCAAACATCTTGCAAACACAACACTGAGCTGGCCCCATAATTATGGAGGGCTAAGAGTGCCAAAATTAAATAAATAAATACACCAATAATTAATTAATTAAATGTGCCATGAATTGTTTAAAATGGGAAATATAAAGATAAATTATTATTTAAATTTGTCATGAATTATTTAAAATGGGAAATAAAAATATCCTTAATTAAATATGCCATGAATTATTATCTACCATTAGATAATAATTTCGGTAGGTGTAACAGTTTTGGTAGTGACACCCCTACCTATATCGCTCAATTAAGGCCGTTGCGAAATTCTTCTTCTTCTTGATTATTATAGGTAGCAATGTAAAAACAAATACTGTCATCTATTGTCTCGGAGTATGTTGACGGGTCCCGTACCGATCCATTATCTGGGATCTATTTGTTTTGACTTGCTGTACAGGGTAACCAATCAGATGTTACTCTCGGTTGACGACCCGCAGTGACAGATAAAATTAATTCATGATGTGGTGAAAGTGCCAAAATTAAATAAATAATGAAATAATTGTAAATGACACATGTAATTAATTAATAATGATTTTATTTCTAATGGTAGATAATAATTCATGGCACATTTAATTAACAATATTTTTATTTCCCATTTTAAATAATTCATGACACATTTAAGTAATAGTTTCTCTTTATATTTCCCATTTTAAACAATTCATGGCACATTTAATGAATTAATTATTGGTGTATTTATTTATTTAATTTTGGCACTCTTAGCCCTCCATACATAATTACCTAACTCACTATGACCTCGTCCTTTACTCCCAGCCCAGTATATTAATATAGCCTACTTAAAGTTTTAGTTGATCTAATTAACATATAGTTAAAACAATAAAGTGCCGAGTACACTAAAACACTAAATTAACACTCGCGTTAAAACAGAACTTTTTTTTATTATTATTCGACAGTGTCAGCGATAACAACCTTGGAAATTAAACTTTAAAATAACCAAATTAACAATTACCTACCCGAGACTAACTTCCTGCTGAACCACATTTAACTAAAATAAAGCGAAGTTGCTCTAGGGAGGCCGAAAAACCACAATAAACCCTCTCAAAGCAGGTTACTGCCGGAGCAGGAAAAAAAGTGGAAAACGTCCTCCTGGTCTCGCCTTGGAGCAACTGTCCTTTCCAAGTTAATGTTACCGAATGGCAAGCCATTTTAACATAAAATAAGTAGGTGGGATAGTAATTTCAGATATCTGCAATGTAATTCTTACTAGTACAAACTGGCATTTCAGATATCTCTAATTCAATTCTTACTAGTACAAATGAGTATTAGTGACATCCGCAATTCAATTCTTACTAGAAAGAATGACGTCACTTTCCCCATTCATCTGTATGGCGGTTTTCATTTGAGAGGGCAACAATTCCATTTTCAGATATCTCAAATGCGAATTCTAGATAATTGGAATTACATTCCTACTAGTAGCAATTCAATTATTACTAGTCAAAATGTCGATTTCGTATATCCAGAATGCAAAGCATCTAAAACTACATTAGTACTAGTAAGAATTCAATTTTAGATATCTGAAATGCCCAGTTGCACTAGTACGAATTCAACTGTGGATATCTACAATTTGAATTATTACTAGTAAAAGTACAATTGGCACATTATCCCACTTTCAGTAGATATCCACAATTCATTTGTAGATATCTGCTGAAAGTGGGATAATGTGCTATTTTAACATTAAAAGGCTGCACTGACTGTCTTTATTTTAGTTTCAGATATCCAAAATACAGTTTTCACTAGGAGAAATTCTATTTCTACTAGTAACAACTCAATTTCTACTAGTCATAATGTCATTTTAGATATCTAAAATTACATTGTAGACTTCTAGAATTGCATTCTGGATATCCAAAATGCACGGATAACGCATTTAACGTCATTTCAGACAGGAGAAATGACGTAAATAGTGTCATTTTTACTAGTAACAAGAGCAGATGTAACAATGTGAATTATCTCATTTAGGAAGTACAGCTATCTATTGTTAAAAGTAGAAACAGATATGGCGGTGGCAGTAGTATCTACGATCACTCACAAATGCCACGAAATCGAACGTGCCTTAAACCAAGGAATTTGAGGGAACAGAGAGCTTTCTTCTCTTCAGCTGTATTACAAATCTTAATAGAATTGAACATGTACTTTTGTCAGTGTGATGAACTGAAAAGCGGTCTGTTAGATTTGACAACACTGATAACCAGACGTTTTCAGGCTAATGTAAGCCACTCTGTTTCTGCAAGTCGAATCCGTTCAGGTGAGCCAGTGGTGTACTTTGTCTTATTCTATAAGGGTTTTCACACCGAAGGACAGGTGTTGTGCCGAAATCCCCCAACCCCCCCCCTCCCTTCGCGTGTTCACACATTCTCATTACGTACCGCGGTGTTTTAACAGCATTTAATTCACAAGAAAATGTCAATCAAACAGTTTAAACTTAAATACTTCTAATGGCAATCGGTCTTTGTCAGTCACGTGTCTGCACTGTCATGCCTCCATTCGCCATTTTGATTGTATCGCGGATGTAAACAGGTTTGGTTAACAAACTTAATATTTGATATTCAGTGTTTTGTGTCCCCTCCACAAAAATGTAATGTTTTATGGAATTAGTAATAAGCAACTTTCATTACCAAAACACTAGTAATTTAGGTGTTTAAGAAAGGAAGAGTCAAGAACACCACAAAAATGTCATTGGACATAACTTTATTGGTTATATTTAAAATAAAATATAAGCAGCAAGCAGAATACATGCAGACTCGGTATACAATGAGTTTATACAAATCCTTCCAGACATCATGTGAAACATTAGAAACCATACTTGCAAATGTTTCTAAACTTAAACTACAGCTGGGCATTGGTTTGTCAAGGCACAGCACACAGTGACTGCCTTTTCCAGCATTGTGGTTTATAATCCATGCACACGAATATACACATACATGCACTGATAAACGTGTCATTACAGTTTTGCTGTTTACTTTTGTCTTTAAAAATCATTCACCCTGTAACACAAGTTTAACACGAACAGATTAACCCATTTCTACTACCCTCCGAAAATACCAACTTTAGAAGACAACAAAATGCATATTCAGTAATACTACTTAAACAAAAAACATCTTACTTGCCTTTATGAAAATGCCGAAAGCAAACACGCATTAAGGTAGATATCGTGTTGAAAGTGATCTCCTTCCGTCTCATTGCTGCGATCCAGGCACCCGACGCTTCTTCATTACCTCTGCTACCTGCTGTCTATATTAGAGGTGTAACAATACATTGATTTGTATCAATATATCGATTCAACGGCAAATGATCTGATGCATCGATGTGACCGCATAAATATCGATACATGCATTTTTATTTTCTCGCCTGTTCCAGTATTGTTTTCATGATCCACTCTGACGTATACATGGTCTACACCAGGGGTGCCCAATAGCTCGATCGCGATCTACTGGTCAATTGCAAAGGTAGTGTGAGTAGGTCGTATGGCATAAAAAATAGAGGATGGATCAACCTCGGCAGCTGCTGCAAGCTACCGAGTTGCCTAGTTAGCCTCCAATTTATTTCTACTAAACTTAAGAAAGGGTATAAAAATGAATGGGGGACCTGGACCAAATAAGAAGCCAAAAACCAACCACTTCCATACGGAATGGGAGGAGGACTGTTTTTTTTCCACCATGTCATATTCGAAGTGCATTTGCCTCATCTGTCAGTCTACCATTGCTGTTCCGAAGAAGGGAAATGTGGAGAGGCTGTCATGACCTGCTAGTTCAATCCTCGTGTGTGTCACGCCTCCTTATCATCCACGTGTGCTTCCCCGATGGTGCCCAGCTGTTCCCTGTTAGTTTCGGCTTGTTTCATGTATATTAGTCCACGTCTTCCTTAGTTGGGTGTCCGTCATTGATGTTATGTGCGTCGCTGTCTGCCCTGTCTCCCCGAATACTCTCTCATTTCCCGCAATCCTGCCTGCTTGCCTCGTCCATCGCCGCTTCCTGCCTGCTCGACCGCCGCGATCATGACAGAATGACAGACCTCTCAAACGCGCCTCCACAGACCGAGGATCAACGCCTCGGCCTCTTACAGGACATCATATATTGGCTGAATCTGCCCGAGGTCCAGGAGGACCCCGTCACCCTGGATTTGGCCAGCCGGAGCGGGGATGTCGCCGCCTGAGAACTCGCACTGCGCGAAAATCTCCGGCAGCTGGTGACAAGGATAACGGAGGGGCGGCTCCAGTCGCTCGCTCCCTCTGAGGTGACCCTGCCTCTAACAACCCGCCAAAGCCGGAGAAAAAAGAAGAGAAGAGAGCGGAAGACAGGAAGAAGAACCGGCGATCTTCCTGAGGGCTTGCTCTCTGTCCACCTCTGCTCTTTCCACCAGATTTCGGGAAGAAGCCCTCCCGATCCGGATACCAGCTGGGCTCGGCCAGGACGTCACCGCCACATCGCCCCCCTCAGGTACCTAAAGCCCACATTACTGCCACTGAGTTGCCACCTCTAGCAGCCTACCATTTCTGGGTGGCACGACTGGCGAATAAGGGGGCCAGGGCCGCATGGGACGCTATTCTCCGGATCCCCAGGGCCCTTAAAGAGGCAATGCCAACTCTTCTGGCGCCAACCCTGGCTATAATTGACGTGCCTGTCCAGCCTGCCCCGCCGGCGCCTGTCCTGCCTGACTCGCCAGCGCCACCTGTCCTGTCCGTCCTGCCTGTTCCGGTGGCCGCCGTACTGCCCCCTGCTGGCCACGAGTCGGCGGTGCCTGCTACGGCACCCCCTGCTGGCCACGAGTCAGCGGTGCCTGCTGCCGCTCCTACGCCCGAGGTCCCGGCGCCGCCTGCAGCTACACCTGGGGCTCCAGCGCCAGCCCTGTTCCGCCCGTACATGCTCTGCCTGTTCCGCCCGTCCATGCTTTGCCTGTCCCGCCTGTCTTGCTAGCACCTGATCTGCCTGTCCCGGCGGCTACCACAATGCCCAGCGAGACTCCGGCTGTGGTGCCCCCTGCTAGCCACGAGTCAGCGGTGCCTGCTGCTGCGCCCGAGGTGCCTGCTACAGCCCCGCTTCTGCCCATGCCCGAGGTCCCTTCACCGCCTGCGCCCAATGCTCTGCCCGTGGCTCCACCTGCTGCTCCACCTGAGGTCTCAGCACCGTCTGCAGCACTGCCTGCAGTTCCGCCCACGCCAGAGGTCCCGACTATACCCGCGGCCTCTGCTACGACTCCGCCTGTGCCTGAAGTCCGGGCTCCGCCCTCACCTGATGCCCCAACCCAGGCTCTGCCAGTCCCGGTCCCTGTTCCAGTCCCCCCAGCACCAGTCCCAGTCCCAGAGGAGGTCCCAGACAGTCTGACCACCACTCCTTCCTCCTGGGAGGAGGAGCTCGAGTGGGACCCTTTGGGGACCTCCCTGACTCCTCTGCCCTCGCCCCGGCACGGTTGATCCCGACCTGAACCCCGTCTATCGGTGTCCCAGAAAGGGAGATGACATAGGTGCAGGGGTCGGGTCCTGCCCGCCCTGCCCCCCGGCTCGCCTGCGGTCCCCCAGGCTCCTGCTCGGCTGTCGCCTACGGGTCCCTCGCCATAGCCTTGTCGGCCTCCTGCGGTCCAGCCTCCAACGCCTTGGCGGCCCCCTGCGGTTTCCCCTACTCTGCCACGCCATTCGCCTGCGGGTCCCTCTGCTGCGGCCCGTCGGTGGATGGTGCCTCCGCCTGCTGTGGCTGCTCTGTCACCTACTGCAGCTTCCCCTCCCTCCTTCGCCGTGGTCCCCTACTGCTCCCTCCTTGCCCTCGCTGGTGCCCCCTTCGTCTTCCTCCTTGCCCCCTCTGTTGGTCCCTTCGTCTTCCTCCTTGGCTCCTTCGTGGTCCCCTCCGGCTCCGGTCTCGCGGCCGTCCGGGGTCCCTCAGCCTCTTGGTCGCCTGCGGCCCCGCTGCGGCTTCCTCGGGCTCCCCTTTGTCCCCCGACCTTTCCTGTCTGGCCTCCCTTGTGTACTCCTCGTCCCTTTGTCCCTCCTGTCTCTGCTCCTCGTCCCCCTCTGGTTCCTCCCATCTTGTTTCTGGTGTTGTCTTGGCTGTTGCCCCTGTGCTTGTTCTGTGTTTCTGTTCTGTTCCCTGTGTCCCGCTGATGTTTTTGCTCTTGTTTTTCTCGTCTCGTCTGTCGCCTCCCCTGAGGCGCGCCTGGAGTGCGCACCTTTCGGGGGGGGTTCTGTCACGTCCGGCTTGTACGATCCTCGTGTGTGCCACGCCCCCTCATTACCTACGCGTGCTACTCCGATTGTGATCACCTGTTTCCTGTTATTTTGGCTTGTCTTGTGTATTTCAGTCCGTGTTAAAGTCTGTTTCCCCAGGTCTGTCATTAACGTTCGTCCTGTGCTGCTCCTTGTCTGCTTTATTAAAATCCCGTTTACCCGTATGCAATACCATGGACCCATATCAAAAGGCAAGATTTTTTGCTTAGCCGGACAACTTGTCGGATTTAAGGTACCTCAGTTTAAATGGTCTTTATCTTCGTTCGCTTACAATTAGCACAAACTACCGTAAATCCGACAAATAATCCAACTAATCATGAAGTCCAATTCTAGCCCGGTTAATTGCCATTGTTAGTACGTGCGGTGCTTTACATATAAAACTCCGTAGCAACACATCCACAGATAAGTTGGATGGTATAGCGTGTGCGACCGATTTAATGAGCCACAAATGAGAAGTAGTGTTTAAACAGTATAAGACTACAACTTTCCCTTCTGTTGATAAAGGGCGCAGCCATCTTGGATTCTGAACTCGGGATCCTCTGTGCTGCTCCGAGATATTTCTCGGATGTCCGAGAAACGGGAGCGCATGTAGTCACTCCTGGCTTCAAAACACCGGAATCCGACTCGGAATACAAGTTCCGAGGGGAAATTGAACGCAGTAAAACTACCCAAAATGGGTTGACAGAGACATTTCAGTGATTTTGAATCATTCTGCGCTGCAGATGGGTTAATTGCGTTAAAAAATTTAATCAGATTAATCATGATGATGGATTAATCCGTGTTAACCCATTAATTTTGACAGCCCTAATATAAATATATGTTTAGTATGGCAGGTGACATAGTACGCTAGGCTCAAAGCACACAATCTCCTGAACACGTTGACCATTTAATTTTTCTTTTAAAAAAACTCTTAAAGAAGAATACTGACATACTTACAGTCATGTTAATCTTCCTCATTCTACATGTCTGTCCATGCAATGTATTTGACTTTATTGCACTTTATTTTACTTGTTATTGTATCCCAGCGTAGGGTGAGCGAGCAGGGAATGAGGAATCAGGGTCAGGCAGACAGAAATCCAACTAACAGGGGGGATTATTGCAAGCACATCACACAAAACAGGGAAAACTTCAATGACAGATCGGGGTGACAGACTCTGACGTGGACTTAAATACACAGGACTAGACAAAACAATAAGAAACAATCGGGATTGCACGCAAAGTTAATGAGGGGCGTAGCACACGAGAGGGTCATACGAGCAGGTCATGATAGTTAAGGACATACTTTTATACTTTTTGTTACACTTTTGTATTTATCTGGAGACTTGATTCAAAATAAAAATTAGTCACCATGTTAATCTACATCCATCCAAAGTTTTTATTTTTACCTTATTGCATTTTATTTTGCTTGATTTAAGGGACATACTTTTGTTTACAGTTCCCAATAAAATATGACAAAATACTAATTATATTTGCCTTTTTTAATCCGTTGAAATGTAAAGGATTATGTGAAATTTCATCATTTTGACTACTATCCCCAGAGAGGTTAGGTGGTACCTTGGGCAGGGCCTATTTTTGTGGGCGGAGCTTAAAGCTCCCCCCCGCATCTTTGGCGTCATAAGCGGGAGGTGGGCCTATTCTTTGATCTGATTGGTCGGGGGGTTTTGGCCAAATGGTACCATACATGCTTATGCCACGTGTTGCCAATAGGGGGATATATGGTTTGGGGGTGTTAATGGTTGCCGTTAAACTTTAATAGAATAAAAATACATTACATGTATTTTATTAATGTGTTATTTTTAATTACGTTTTAAGGAATAATAAAGTGTATAGCCGGATGAACATGAGCTAGCGCATACACGTCCTGCGGGGCGGGGTTCCGTCCGTCCGCAGTAGACACGAGCGCCCCGGCGTATTTTAAAAGAAGACAGCACCAAAATGTTTTAAGTAAGAAAAACTTTAGTGTTACATTTCTTCTTTTGAATCGCAGATGGTAAAAGTGGGTTCCTTATCCCCTTTCTATTGTGTGTTGATTTACCGTCCTCCTGGCCCTGCTGCTGTCTTTTTAAAGGATTTTGGTGCCTTCTTGTCCTCGATTATAAAGTTAGAATCTGTTTTAATCCCTCGAGGTTTTTAATCTTCATGTTGATGACAGCTCATCTTGTCCTGCAATGGAACTTTTAACATTGACTGAAGCTTTTAATTTTGAGCAGCATGTTTCTGAGCCAACCCACCAGAGAGGCCATATTTTAGATTTGGTTTTTACTCTTGGCCTTGACATTTTAAACATGTCTGTAATTGATGTCCATTTGAGTGATCATAGTCTTGTCTTGTTTGATCTTTACTTTAGTCCTGAGCCCAAGCCTTTAGGAGTAAGGTCTCAGAGACGTCTTATCACTGAAAACACTGCAGATAGCTTTTCTGTTATGTTTGACCCTCTTTTATTCAGGGATTGTCTTGATGTGGATGTTTTCATGCATTGTTTTAATAATCATTGTGTAGAAATTCTTGACCAGGTGGCTATATTCGTCAGCTGGTAACTACAACTAAGAAGAATCCAAAAGTGTTATTTGACACAATAGATTCTCTTGTACGTCCTGCTGCCCCAGTTACCCCTGTTTTTCTGTGAGGCTGATTGTAATTCCTTTTTGAGATTTTTTATTAACAAAATCAAGTCGATTAAAGATAAAATTCTGCCCTTTCCAGGGGGTATCCCTGCTGTTTGTGAGCCTGTCCCCAGCATGTGGTTCTCTTTCACGACTGTGACGCTTGCTGATATCTCGCTGCTGGTGACTAAGATGAGGCCCTCCTATTGTTTATCCGACGTCCTCCCTTGTAGGCTCTTCGGAAAAGTGTTTGAATCAATAGGCCCATGTGTTACCAAAATGGTTAACCTGTCCCTGTCAACCGGTGTGTTTCCCAATAATTTTAAACATGCCATAGTGGAGCCATTATTGAAAAAAGTAGGCTTAGATCCAATGGACCCCAACAGCTTTAGGCCTATTTCTAAGCTTCCGTTACTTTCTAAGATCCTTGAGAAGGTGGTCTATGAACAGTTGTCTTCTTTCCTGAATCAAAATAACATCTTTGAACCGTTTCAGTCCAGTTTTCGTAAATACCATTCTACGGAAACGGCTTTACTGAAAGTGTCCAGTGACATTATGATGGCTGCTGATTCTGGAAAACACACTGTTCTGGTTCTCTTGGACCTGTCTTCAGCTTTTGATATGATTGATCATCAGGTCCTGCTGATGAGACTGAGGGATCAAATAGGTTTATCAGGGACAGTTTTTCAGTGGTTTTCTTCTTATCTATCAGGGCGTAGTTTTAGTGTTACAGCAAACCAAATAAGGTCTGAGTCTGCGGATTTATTGTGTGGAGTGCCCCAAGGCTCTGTCCTAGGTCCTGTTCTTTTTTTGCTGTATTTGACCCCTTTGGGTAAGATCATCCAACAGTTCAGTGACGTTTCTTTCCACCTATTTGCCGATGATATTCAGCTGTATTGCTCTTTTAAACCATTTGAGATGCATAAGTTAGATTCTTTGTTCCATTGTTTAGTGGGATTAAAAAAATGGCTAAGCATAAACTCCCTACAGCTAAACGCAGACAAAACTGAAACTCTGGTTATTGCCCCTGTTGATTTAATCCCAGGGATTAAACAGTTCCTGGGTGATCTAGGCCTGTCTGTGAAGTCCAGCCTTAGAAATCTGGGAGTTATATTTGACAGTGAAATGTCATTTATGCAGCATTGTAAGCAGCTAACGAGAAACTGTTTTTTCAGTTTAGGAACATCTCCAAACTTAGATCAATGGTCTCACGAGATGATTTGGAGCTTCTCATTCATGCTTTTGTGTCTTCACGTTTAGACTATTGTAATAGTTTGTTTTCATGCCTGAATAAAAAGGAGCTCCTTTGTCTGCAATTCGTACCAAACTCTGCAGCGAGAATCTTGACTCGCACTAATAGGAGCACTCACATATCCCCTATTTTAAAACAACTTCATTGGCTGCCTGTGTCTTTTAGATATAAGTTTAAGATTCTGGTTGTGGTTTTCAGAGCCTTACATGGACAGGCTCCGTCTTATATTAGCGACTTGATCCATCCCTGCACCTCTGCGCGTGCTTTGAGGTGTATGGATCAAAATTTGTTGAAAGTTACTCACACTTATTTTCGCACTAGAGGTGACCGTTCTTTCCAGGCTGTAGCTCCTAGGCTTTGGAATGATCTTTTCTCCTCTTTGCGCTTAATGGAATCTGTCGTCAATATACATAAAAAAACTAAATTTCTCATTCAACAGTTGAAATACAATGACTTTCACCTTAGTAATAAAGTTAAGAATAAATATTTGGCAAACTTACTTCAACATAAAAAGGAAAAATCAATTATCCCTTCAATTATGGACTTTACAGGAACAATAACTCACAATCCACAAGATATAAATAAAACTTTCCAAAAATTCTACAATGATCTTTACTCCTCCCCTGATCAACCCACACACCCTGACATTGATGCTTTCCTTCACAATTTGGATTTCCCTAAATTAACCACAGAACAAGTAACATTTCTGGATGCACCCATCACCCTCAGTGAACTCACTTCAGCTTTAAATAAGATACCCAATAACAAATCCCCTGGACCAGATGGTTTACCAGCTGAATTCTATAGATGTTTTTGGGACATATTATCACCACTATTTTACAGGGTAATCATAGAGATTAAAGCCACTTCGACTATACCCACACATATGAATACTGCCGCCATGATATTATTGTTAAAACCTAATAAGGATCCCACTCAACCTTCCAGCTACCGCCCACTCTCATTAATCAACACCGATTTGAAAATCTTAACTAAAGCACTAGCATCTAGAATAGAAACAGTCACCCCCACAATAATTCACCCAGATCAGACAGGTTTCATCAAAAATAGACTTGCTATAGACAATGCACGTAGACTTTTTAATCTTATGAATATATCACAACAAACCCAACGGAAAACTATCATCGTGTCACTCGACACAGAAAAAGCTTTCGATAAGGTAAACTGGATGTTCTTATTTAACACTCTTAATAAATTTGGGTTCAGAGAGTCGTTTATTCACTGGATTAAGATACTGTACACATCACCAAGGGCTACTATCACTACTAATAGAATCACCTCACCGAGCTTTACATTACACCGGGGGACTAGACAAGGATGTCCACTTTCGCCCTCCCTTTTTGCCCTTTTTATTGAACCTCTCGCAGTAGCAATACGTCAAAACAACAAAATTCAAGGAATACAGGCCATGGATAGACAACACAAAATCAGTTTATATGCAGATGATTTATTACTTTATTTACAGAACCCATACATATCTCTCCAGGAAACCTTTAATATTATTGACAAATTCTCTCAAATATCACATTACACAATTAACTGGAATAAATCAATACTTACCCCTCTCAGATGATGCGGGGGACTCCGGAACTCAGGATTTCCCTCTCCCCCTTCGTATTGGTAACATAAAATATTTGGGTGTCAACATTTCCTCCAGGTTGTCAGAGCTGTTTAGCCTTAACTATACTCCCCTCCTTAGGAAAATCAAAGACGACTATAATAGCTGGTCAAAGCTCCCACTTACACTTATGGGTCGAATTGCAGCAGTAAAAATGAAAACCTTAACTCAAATTAACTATTTATTCTCTATGGTTCCCGTTACACCCACAGATAATTGGTTTAGAAAACTTAATTCACTAACAACGCAATTCTATTGGAAAAATAAAAAGCCTAGAATTTCACTTACAACATTGCAAAATAAAAAATCACTTGGTGGACTCGAGGCACCAAATTTTCTCCACTATTTCCTCACAAATCAGTTACAGTACTTAGTTAAATGGATTCACAAACAGGACTATAGTTACCCCTGGCTTGAATTGGAACAATATCAGTGTAAAAATATCCTAGTTGCAGATCTCCCCTTCCTGCCACAGTCAATCATTAAATCAAACATCGGTAAGATCAATACCATCTCTACAACTCTGACAGCCTGGTGGAAAACAAACCGAATCATTAAGTCATCATTGACTCTGAATAAATTCACCCCATTGTGGCACAACCCAACATTTACCCTACAAAATAAATCTGTTTATTTTCCCACATGGGAACAAAATGGTATTACACACATCCACCACTTATTCCATAATAACCAATTTATGTCATTCGATGCTCTTATGCAGACATATGGGTTTGGGAGAGATCAATTTCTTCAATATCAACAGCTTAAATTAAGAATTAAAGGAAAAGTTAATTTAACCAATAATACACTACAGCCATCTCAACTAACTGAAGAACTCATTTAAATCAGCAGCCCAAAAAAATTAGTATCTAAACTGTATTTACTTATCTCTACCTGAAATAGTGTAATAACACTCCCAACAGCTAAATGGGAAAAAGATTTGGGCAGTTCCCCCAACCCCGATTACTGGAAGCAGATTTGCAAAAACATCTTCTGCATGACCACCAACTCCAACTTGCGGCTTATCCAATATAAAGTCATACACAGAACTTATATTACACAAAATAAAATGTTTAAAATGAGATTGACTAACGCAGATATCTGCTCAAAGTGTACTTTGGGGAGCATAGATAATTATTTTCACGCTGTCTGGCTTTGTGAACCAGTTCACTCCCTTTGGCTAAGGGTTACTGAAACACTCTCCACTATTCTGAGTTGCAGAATCCCAGCATCAGCGTCACTCTGTCTCCTTGGTGATACATGTAATATACATCTTCCCTCTAAATATAAAAACCCTTTGCTCATTTCTCTTGCGGTCACCAAGAAAGTAATTCTCCAAAACTGGAAATCTAAGAGCTCATGTCATATTACTCACTGGACCAACTTGATTGTAGAATACATTTCAATGGAAAAAAATAATGCTGTCCAGTGGAAGCATGTGTCAGCCTTTAAGGACACCTGGAACCCATTTATAACATTTCTTAATATTCCATCACAATAACTTTACTAACATATAGCCTCAGAGCAAAGGAGAGGGAAAAAAAAAAAAAACGTGTATATCTCCAGAGTTAACCCCTTTCCCCACTCCTTCTCTGTACACATATACACACTTACTTTTATAAACTTTTAGTACAAACCCTGCACATACACATACATCTGATCAACTTCAGCATCTCTAACTGTAACTGTAAGTCTATCGTAAGTCACTTCGTATTGCCTCGTATTGTCTCTTGTCTGTCTGTCTTTTTGCTTTGTCATCATTGTCGGATCTTGTGGCACTATTTTGCCTCCTGTATGCTTGTTATTTGTTTTATTTTGTTTTATGTTGTATTTCAGGTTTTTGTATGTTATAAATAAGCCCCCCCATCTACGTGAAAGAAGAAAAGAAAAAAAAGTGAATGTAAACATTTATTCTTTTTTTTTTTTTTCCTTTCTTTTTATGTTGTAATTAAACATAAAGTTGTCCTCCGAAGAGGGGGGGTGGTGGTGGGCAAAAAAATAAAATTTTTTAAGAGAGAACCAAAGACTCATTTATTTGTCCAGGCGTTCAAATAGTTATTTATGGGCAGTTATGATTTTTGTGTAGTCTTGGCTTTTTTGTTATGTTATGTATTTTTCTTTGTTTATTATGTTATGAAGCACCTTGTGGCTTTTGCCTGTGAAAGGTGCTATATAAATAATGATTACTTACTTACATTTAAAAAGAAAGAAAAGCAGGCAGAATTTAAACAAGTACAAACATGCCCGAGCGAAACACCGTATTTTAAGCACAAACGACACAAGTCCCAAACTTTTAACTAGAGACAATATTTAAGTTGAGGCATAACCGAGCGAAACAAGAGCAAATGCTGAGTTTTAAACAAGCACAAATATTTGAACCAAGTTTTTAAAAGAAGAAAGCACTTAAACCCATTACATTTAACCAACATGTTTAAAGAAGAAGAACTTTTAGCGATATTTACCAGTGTTAGGTTGAAGAAAACATTTAACCAGCAAACATTTAGCCCTGCAGCTCGGCCGTGTGCTACCAGCCTGTTCAAAACTTGTGCGTTAAATGAACGACGGTGGGGGGATCCGAAGCTTGCGCATGCGCACTGACACAGACACACGTTCAAATGGTGACCTAGATGCATTTACTTGTATTTTGTTCGTTTTATTTTAAACAAGATGCCCTGATTTTATTTAAATACATTTAATAGCTGTAGGAACTAGTGAGCGGTATTTAGCAACATACCATGTTAGAATAATGCAATGGGTATATTATTTTTAAGGGATAATGCCATCAAACGTGTCTGTCAAGCATATCACAGCGGGCATGCACGGAAGTTCGCACCTGCCGGAGGAAACATGGGGCAGAATCAAACAGGCCACTGGCTTTGAGATAGACTGGTCACCCGTTCACAAGCTATTAAACATAGGTTGAGTCATCCGTTCCCAGGCCACTTTGGACATACAGTATGGTGTAGTCATAAGCCGTCGCGGGTGTTTACACGAAACCATGCATCAAACAAAGAATAATGATTCGTAAGACATCCCATTTCAAAATGGTAGCAACAAACAGAGCACCATGTTATTTCAAATAAGTCCCCTTAACCGTGACGTTTTTAAAGTAGTGAAGCACTTTTCAGCCAATATGAATAATAAAGTAAAGGAAAAACCATACAGAAATAGACTTGTAAATTTTAAAGAAAAGACATTAACTGTTTTATTAATGTTTTAAGGTATAAAAAAACTTTAGCAGCCACGCATAAATGGAGAATTTGGTATTTCACCTCGGACATGCACGCAAGTTCGCACCCCGTCGGCGGAAGCTCCAAATACCCCCCCCCTGGCTATTAACCATTAGTCGTAATGTCATAAACCGCAACAACCCTGGGGTTAATTAAGCGCGAGAGACATCGTGCAAGATACCAACCGCCATTTGAAAGCTTGAAGCTACGAACACCACGAACAACTTTCAAACCGAAGATGGAGAAGCTAAACTGGAGGTATGATACATTCTCATTTTAATATTATTTATAATTGTTATAATTGTCAATACTGTGAAAACATATTATTGTTATTTTGACCAAAAGTTTTTTATGTTATCAAGTGAATTAAGGATGCTGAGCAAGGATGTTGAAGAAAACGGATGGAGGGCCAGTAAGTTTTCAGACATAGCAATGGCTTTTACTGTTTAAAAATGGGGAAAGACAGCATGTGATTATATACACACAGGTTCAGATGATGGATGCCCGACCGAAGAACTGATCACAAATATCGAGAAGCTTATCAAGGAAGGGCTTATGGAGGAGACTGCGGCATCGGGTGCGGTGTGTGACACCGTGAAGACTGCAGCAGCGGGAGGAACCAGGGCGCTACGAACGGTCCATTTTATTATAGGGGTTGTGGCATGGATTATGGATACGGTAATAGATGATGATTGTGAGGCGTGTGCAGCATACTGCCCCAACTTACGCTGGCACATGTGTTACAACGGTCCAGAGCCATATTATCTGCTTTATAATTTTGAAAGGGTCGCAAAAAAGCTGTGCACACCACGGGTTGCAGATATACAGTATAATGAACGTGAAATTACAGATAGGCACTGCTTTGGTCAACTTCGTTGGGTCTTCCACTACAAGGAGCGCGATGAGGGTGTCACTGGTGTCATGCCCCGACCGTCCGCTCCTCTCGTGTGCCACGCCCCCTCCTTAACCCCATGTGGATTCCCCGTGTTTACCAGCTGTTCCTGATCGTTGTCAATTAGTCCATTGTATTTAGTCCGCGTTTCCGTTTGTTTCCCCAGTCCGGTCATTGTAGTGTCAATGTGTTGTTGCCTGCCATTTGTGGAATTAAACCCTGTGTTCCCCTATTCACGGCTTCATTCGCCTGCTTCCGCATTGCATTGTGACAACTGGGATACCAGTCTAAACATGGCAGACAGAGCTCGAGCCCTAGTGCAGTGTCTTTTGAATAACAAAGAGTTTATTGAAACCGTGGCAAATGCATGCAGCAACAGCACTGCTGCAGGCCCTAATGTGCACTCGTCATTTGACCGAGTGGATGATGATGGTAAGATCATCTTTGAACAGAGTTGACCCATTATGATTTTTTTGTGATTTTTATTGCATTTTATCAGTGAAACATTTGTTTTAGTTGAGTTCATTTTTGCAACGGGATGTGACTCCATACC
Organism: Paramormyrops kingsleyae; assembly: GCF_048594095.1. Lineage (NCBI taxonomy): Eukaryota > Metazoa > Chordata > Actinopteri > Osteoglossiformes > Mormyridae > Paramormyrops > Paramormyrops kingsleyae. The sequence continues at coordinate 1,458,278 of NC_132812.1, forward strand.
TCCACTTGGCTTTAGGCCACACCCAACTCTGGAGTTTCAAGATTACTCAGGATACCCAACTGCTAACACGTGTGGCAACATTCTCCGGATACCAATTAAAGCTGATTATGAAGACTTTAGATTGGCAATGGATTTTGGAATTAGGAATGCTGCAGGATTTGGAATGGCATAATGTTGTTAGAATGTTTAAAATGTGGGCAAATTAAAACTATTCTTTCTTTTTTTTCTGAATTTATCAGTATGATTCAATAACATAAGCGATGGTACTGCTTTGCTTAATTAACTTATGGATGGTTTAGTAATATAACTAACATTTTAAGTTGAGCTAATATTAGGTGGTACTCAAGTTTATATACTGTGAGAACTAGAGAAAAAATAACTACCAGTTTTATTTGGTTATACATTTTTATTGCTTTTTTATTTACGGCAAGCTTATAGTGATTGTTATTGTCTCTGTGCAATGGTACAATATTACATAATTTAGCCAGTTCATCTTAAAATAATCTGATAGTTATTTACTTGGCTATATACTTATATACTTAGCTATATATAACATGCTCAATTCAGTTTGAGAATGTAGTTGAATACTCTTGATTGTTATAAATAAAATGTTACAGTTGCACTTAATATTCAAGAACTGACATTTTTTGTGGGATATTTCAAAGCAAGTATTTCCATAAACATTGACACCGAAATTATGCAATTTTTGTAAGTTATGAAGTGCAGAGGACAATGGCTCAAGGCTCCCAAAAGCATTGCAGGCTGCCAGAAAAATTTGTATCCTGTGATTGCCGTCATCAGTCAAGGGATTGAGATGTATGTCACTGTTTGACTGTGCTACTCTTGGTGGTGGAGGTCTTGGAATCTGTGCCATGCTAGTGGTCCACAGCTGTAATGGTGACCGGCCTTCTGCTGTGCGTATGCAATGATTGTTCCACTGCAGAATAAATTCGTCTAAGGCTCTGTTGATCCTTGGTAGGTAAACATACTGTAGGGCCAAAATATGGAGGGGGTTATCCAAAATTCCAAAGCTCTCCATGAACAAGAAAAGGTCCTTGAAATAGACTGAGACCACTCTGTTGACCTCGGGCCAGAGCCTCTCAATACGCTGGTTATGAACACTAGGTCCAACCATGAAACTTCCTCTGTTTATCCCACGGTTTGCAATCATAAAATGTGCAATGTCCATATTTTCACTTCCTGCATCTCCTCAAACACGGCTGGGAAGTCCAAACTGTGCAACAGCATCTTTGAACAGTTCAAGAGCTGTTGATGCTCTGCTGTTGGTACAGCATTTAAGGTAGGTTATGCACCTGCTAAACCCATCAACACAGCCATGAAACACAAAGCCCCAGGCATTTAATTTATGGTTATATGCCTACAATCAGACAGGTATCATTAGGCGAGTCCAAATGAACACAGGGACACTTAAGTTACAAAAGGAATCCAAAGGTTATATAGTCAAAAAGCCAAAAATCCCCATGTTAAGAAAACAGATTTTATCCTTGTATGGGATATTATATTGAAATTATGGCAAAACAGAAGAATGTTGTGCAGCTTTGATAAACTTAAAAAATGGATGGAACCTTACTGGTGTAGCAGTGTAGGGAAATGACTTAAGTAGAACAAACACTGAAATATGATAACCCAATAAAATAAAATAGTCTGATGTAGACTACAATTTGCAAGAAATATATACAAAACTAAATGTGGATAAAGGACCGTTAGTCTTCTGAAAATTGTAGTGAAATGTTCACAAACCGTACTGCAATAAAATTTACTTAGTGGACCATAATTCCTCCAATGCTTGAAATATGGGTGCATGACAAGGATTTTCATGCACAACCTACGCACAGGGGCGTCGCACCCGTGGGGGATGTGGGTGTTTTAACACCCACACTTTTCCCGGTGAGAGAGTGCAACACCCACACTTTTTCTACAGTTTTCACGCCTTCGCATTCGCTCCTCCGTTTCTCTGGCCGCTCTGTGTCTATGCTCGCTTCAGCTCTCCTCTCCCCTCCCTCTCAAACATGACACCGGCTGATGATTGGCTGTTCTGCCTTAAGTCTTGCCTCTCTTGGTGTGTTAGATTTATCGGTCAGCTTGTGCAGAGGAGGCGGGAACTTATGGTTGTTATGATTATTTACATCTCCGTTTTCCAGGTACTTTCCCAGATAGCAATCGTTATTGATTCAACATTGAATTATGGTCAGAAAGTTTGTTTTGTGGTTGAAGTTACAACTTCAACTTTAAATCAACATTTTTACAACAACAACAATTTCTATGTTGAAAATGAGCCATTGAATCAATGTTGACTAAGGGTCCTGTTTTCAACATTGAAACTTTGGAATACGTTATACCCATAGCAGAGAAGCAGAATCACTTCCTTGTTTTAAAAAGCTTTTAAAAATCACATTTCACTTTATTGTAAAGTACTTTGAGTTGCATTTCATGTATGAAAGGTGCTATATATATAAAGCATCTTCTTTTTCTCTTTAAACAAAGCAGTTTTTCCACTGCAATGCATGCAACATATTTGGATAATTAAGCAATAATGATGTGGAGAACTTTTAAAAGTCGCTCTTAAAGGGAAAACACCGACATTAAATTACCAACGGAAATTAAAGGCTTGCGCTGTGCATCTCTGTTTTTATATAGCGAATTGGGTCACACCATTTTTTGGTGCGGGGGGCGTATTATACACATAGTTGTAGATAAATCACAGTTTTTTTAAATACATGAAAATAGTCTTATGTTACGTGTGTAATGTGTAATAGAAAAACATCTAAAGGTCATCTCTGGACAGAGACTGAACCGAAGAAGGAGCGCGCGGCCCCCTGTTCGGAATGTTCCATACTTTAAACCTTACCCGCCAGCGCCATCGCGCATTCACGCCATCATTGTCTTTGAGGCTGCGAAGAGAGAGTGAGTTAAATTTGAAACTTACTCTTATACTGGCCGGTTCTGTGAATAAAAAAAACTGCTGTTATTGGGGCTGAGATGCTCCTCGAGCCTAGCCCGGTTGACGCGCACTTTACAGCCAGCCGGTGTCGTCAATGGCGAATCCGGTGTTCCGGGCAGTTCAGTTTCCCTAGGTTTCCCCTGTCGCGCGCTGATTTGTACACGGTTTCGCTGTTGTTTTCATGTCTTTTTACGAAGCTCTTGAGGTAAACAAGCCGTATATTTAAAAACATCACATGCCTTTTCGATGTTTTTTGTTTTTACAGATAATAAATTAAATTATTTAATTCGCTGGATAGGGATGTGAGAAATACTTGAAGTCTGCAGTGTGTCTTTCATGTAGTACAGTATAGTAGGAATGTTACTTTTCTTAGTTTCAGATAAGTTACAGTATGTTCAGATGTATTTCAGCAGAAACCTCATTAGTAAAACTATTGATGTTTGAATGAATATTGATCACAAACAGTTTCAATATTAAATCAATTAAAACAGCTGAAGACTGGCTTTAGATAATGGTTGAATCAAAGTCCTGTCAGACCCATGCCACTATCAAGCTTACCATTGTCCTTTTGTCACGCAGTATCATTAAGATGCAGAAAAGAAAGAGACAGGAGAAGATTGACACCTTTTTCAAGAGAAATCCTGTAAGTGAAGTTGAGAGATGAAAGTTGAAAAATGTTGACATTAAACAACAGTAGCCTATTACCATTAGATGCTGTTTGCATTTATTTCATTGTATTACTTTTCAATATTCATTGAGGTTTTCTAGTGCCACAGCTGTAACTGTTTGAACCTATTACCACTGCAACCTTGTTTAGGAGAGGACGTTGCTGGAGGCATTGGTTTCAGAGGCAGCACAGGAAGGTTCACAGGTGAGCAATTAAATGAATGTTACAGTTTGTAAAAGAGGTTTATGAAGGAAGAGGGGCTGTGTGTGTGTTTGTGTCATGGGTGGTGCTTATTTCCATCTCAGGTGCACACGTGTGTATGGTGTGTTTATATCAAATTCACAAATTCATTTTAAATGTTTTGATTATGGTGTATGTGAGGATGTGGCCAGGAGTGAGGAAGACAGAGATGAAGAGGGGGTAAAAGGCAGACAAGAAGCAGACAGGCAAGAAGCAGACAGGCAAGAAGCAGACAGGCGAGAAGCAGACAGACAAGAAGCAGACAGACAAGAAGCAGACAGACAAGAAAAACAGAGTGAGGGGGAAGTCAGAGAGGATAAGGATGAAGATGAAATGGTAGAGAGAGGAGCAGAGAACACAGACGTGGATGTTACTCGCCATCAGTTCAGTAAACCCAATCAACCAGATCCAAAATTAATTTCTAAACAGTCCTTGCCCAAATATTCTCTGAGTTTTCAAACTCAGTGGTACCAGAAATTTCTATGGCTCCATGTGAGTCCTGATGTTGAGGGTGTATTGTGCTTTTACTGCTCATAAGCCTTTGACTCGGGGACATCATCTCTTGCCAAGAATGCTGATTCAGCATTCATTTCATCTGGGTTTAAAAATTGGAAAAAAGCCCTTGAACGATTTACTGTGCATGAGCGATCTGATAGTCATAAGACAGCCATGACAACGCACATCTATGAAAATCGATCAGTACAGGTTCAGCTATCTAGTGTGAGTGTGAAACAGCAAGAGGAAGCAAGGGGATGTCTTCTCAAAATCATTGGTGCTGTGCAGATGTTGGCTAGGCAGGGCTTACTTTTTAGAGGCCATGAATGTGGTGAAGGAAATTTTGAACAGGTTCTGAAGTACAAATCAGAGGATGACCCCTCTCTAACCAAGTGGTTGACATGTGGTAGAAAGGATGTATATACTTCAGCTATTGTTCAAAATGAAATCCTAACTTTGTTCAGCAGCATGATCATACGTGAAATAGTTGAAAACATCAGATCACTTCCACACCTGCAGTACTCTGTGATGATGGATGGGACACGAGATGTGTCTGGAAAAGAGCAAGAGGCAGTGTGTTTGAGATATGTTGACAAGGATTTAGTCCCTCATGGAGAATTTATTGGTCTTTATGAAGTTTCTTCGACATCTGGAGAAAATCTAGCAAAAGTAGTCATGGATGTTTTGCAGCGCCTAAACTTGCCTATCACTGGGTTGCGTGGCCAAGCATACGATGGGGCCGCAAATATGGCTGGCAAATACAATGGAGCACAGGCCATTATAAGAAAAATACAACCTCTGGCTCCCTATGTTCATTGTGCTGCACACTGTGTTAACCTAATTACACAGAGGTCCTGTACTGCCTCAATATTTATCCGTAATTCTCTGGATTGGGTCAATGAGTTGGGTGTGTTGTTTGGACAGTCAGGGAAACTGAAGGACATATTTAAGGGAATTGCAAGGTCTGAGGGGGTCCATGTCACACTATAAGACCTCTGTGTCCAACAAGGTGGACCGTTCGCACTAGTGCCATCCGCAGTGTGCTAAACCAGTACGAGTGCATAATCAAGGCTTTGGCTGAAATGGCAGTGAGTCAGTCTGATGCGGCTAGTAAGGCACAGGGGCTTTATGACACATTTCAGCAGGGAAATGTTGTCTTTGGTCTTCTGTGTGCTTTGGAGATCACAGAGGAGTTGGAGGTTTTGAATATGTCCCTCCAGAGCACAATTCAGACCATGGATGGGATGCTTTCAGCTGTTGCCTGTGTTAAGGAAAGTTTCAGCAAAAAGAGAAACTCAGAGAGTTTTCAGGCTCTTTACACGAAAGCAACAAGTATGTGTGAAACACTCCATCTCACTCCTATTGCCGCTCCTCGTGTCTGTATCCCACCTCAGCGCTTCACAGGTAATGCTCCTGCACATGTACATGTGTCCCCTTCTGACTACTACAGGACTAAATTCTACAAAGTTCTGGATGTTGCTGACATGCAGTTTAGAGAAAGATTTGAGCAGGAAGGAATGCAAATGTTAAAGCACCTGGAACAAGTTCTATTAACTGGAAAAATACATGTTGTTGTCCAACAGTACCCAGAAATCAACCCAGACATCCTCAAAGTTCAGCTTGCATTGTTCAGAATGAAGTACAGCTTCCAGTCTAGTACTGAAGTTGTTGCAGTTCTTCAAGGAATGACCCCAGAGGTCCGTGGTCTCTTTGACCAAGTCGAAACAGTTGCCCGACTCCTCCTAGTTGTGCCTGTGTCATCAGCAGAGTCAGAAAGGAGTTTCAGCAGCCTCCGGAGGCTGAAAACATGGCTACGCAGCACGATGACCCAAACTCGCCTCAACAGTGTTGCTGTGTGCCATGTACATAAAGACAAGCTGGACAGGGTAAACAGAAAAAAGGTTGCTGAGCAGTTTGTCTCTTGTAAGGAGAGCAGAAAGAGCACTTTTGCTTCTTTTAAATGAGAGATATAGTTGGTCATATATTATTTGGTCAGTTGTTGTTGTTGTTGGTTGCATTTATATATGTACATAGTTGTTTATATTTTTGTTCTGAATATACAGTTTGTTGTTTGTATGAAATGTTGTCTGTATATTTGGAGCAACAAAATAATTTCTCCCTGAGATTATTAAAGCATTTCTGATTCTAAATCTTTAGCAAGTCTAGCAAGTGTGTTCTGAGTGTGTTTTTAGTATCACTCTAGTATCACTATCACTCATTTAAATTGAAAGCTTTTTATATCTTGTATGTTAATACCTTTTGTACCCTTCTGTCATTGTATTCATCATTTTTATTGTTAACAAACAAACCACATTCATCCCCCACACTTTTGAAAAGCTTGCTACGCCCCTGCCTACGCACACAAAATAAACGCAAAACAGGGGGTTGAGTTTACATACCAAAGATTATTTGGAAGATGAACATTGTAGACTCTGATCTTCTGATCGCCCGTCTCCTCCGTACTGCTCTTCCTACAGGATCCAAAATTCGCAACCGCTCACGAATTCTCCACCTTTGTACTGACACCTCGTCCTCTTAAACTGCCCGCAATGTATGTTTCTCCAGCGTTTGGTGTTAGTGCAAGCACTCTAAAAATAATATTGTTCAGTTCAGTGTTGGACAAAGAACTAAAACTGCTATAGTCCAGTAAACCTAGCTGTCTTCTATGATTAAACAAAGTGCGAATATTAACACAAAGCATTCGGGATATAGCTGTCCAGTTGAATCCTAAATCACGCAGATTCATAAGTTGAAAACCTGGTATATGAAATCTGGAAGAAAAAAATAGACCAATACATTAGTTATTTACATTGAACAGTTATTGGGCTACAAAAAATGTGCGGTTTAAAAATACACATTACATTTGTAATGGGATTACTTTATACTTCTCAAGGGACATGCTTATTATTGTTATCCAAATATATCAGCAATAAAAATACATTGTGTGGGAAAAATAAGCCTATAATAATTATGATTTTGCAAATAAATGACAATAAATAATAAACAATTAATAAATTAATTAACACTAAAATTCTGCGAAAATTCTCAGCGGGAGCGAAATATGTATTATAAATGAGTCACATAAGTAAGAACGAAATAATAGTTTGAACCTAAAGTGTACAAAACGTTATATAATATGAAGTTGTAATATGTCAGCCATTATAAAACAAAATAATGCCGCAGTGCACTTTCCATGTAAGCACTTCACACGCTACCTATATTGTGAAAAATACACTCACCTAAAGGATTATTAGGAACACCATACTAATACTGTGTTTGACCCCATTTCGCCTTCAGAACTGCCTTAATTCTACGTGGCATTGATTCAACAAGGTGCTGAAAGCATTCTTTAGAAATGTTGGCCCATATTGATAGGATAGCATCTTGCAGTTGATGGAGATTTGTGGGATGCACATCCAGGGCACGAAGCTCCCGTTCCACCACATCCCAAAGATGCTCTATTGGGTTGAGATCTGGTGACTGTGGGGGCCATTTTAGTACAGTGAACTCATTGTCATGTTCAAGAAACCAATTTGAAATGATTTAAGCTTTGTGACATGGTGCATTATCCTGCTGGAAGTAGCCATCAGAGGATGGATACATGGTGGTCATAAAGGGATGGACATGGTCAGAAACAATGCTCAGGTAGGCTGTGGCATTTAAACGATGCCCAATTGGCACTAAGGGGCCTACAGTGTGCCAAGAAAACATCCCCCACACCATTACACCACCACCAGCAGCCTGCACAGTGGTAACAAGGCATGATGGATCCATGTTCTCATTCTGTTTACGCCAAATTCTGACTCTACCATTTGAATGTCTCAACAGAAATCGAGACTCATGAGACCAGGCAACATTTTTCCAGTCTTCAACTGTCCAATTTTGGTGAGCTCGTGCAAATTGTAGCCTCTTTTTCCTATTTGTAGTGGAGATGAGTGGTACCCGGTGGGGTCTTCTGCTGTTGTAGCCCATCCGCCTCAAGGTTGTGCGTGTTGTGGCTTCACAAATGCTTTGCTGCATACCTCGGTTGTAACGAGTGGTTATTTCAGTCAAAGTTGCTCTTCTATCAGCTTGAATCAGTCAGCCCAATCTCCTCTGACCTTTAGCATCAACAAGGCATTTTCGCCCACAGGACTGCCGCATACTGGATGTTTTTCCCTTTGCACACCATTCTTTGTAAACCCTAGAAATGGTTGTGCCACGCTCAAAATTGCTTAAATCACCTTTCTTTACCATTCTGACATTCAGTTTGGAGTTCAGGAGATTGTCTTGACCAGGACCACACCCCTAAATGCATTGAAGCAACTGCCATGTGATTGGTTGATTAGATAATTGCATTAACGAGAAATTGAACAGGTGTTCCTAATAATCCTTTAGGTGAGTGTATATGTATGTATACCTAAAATAATTCTGTAAGTAGAAAAAAAAAACAAACGCAAGAAATGCATTTAGAAACAGTTGAGTTCCCCCTCGCCTTCCTCACAGTGGTTTGGCCAACTGCCTGCTTTCCCAGTTCATCTCACCTACTCTACACACACGAATCAGGTATGTGGCTGCAGCTCAATTAATGTTGAACTGCAGTAAGTAGGGTATTTTATTCACTTTAAATAAAGCGATTCTCTTTAATGTAGTTGATGCAGACTCATTCATAAATTAGTTGCGGCAAAAATGCTGATTACCGATGTAATTTTCCATGAATCTGGAAATATTAGCGATTAAAATATTACTTTATATAACATCTAGTTCATGTTAGCTTGTTTACAATAGCTTGTTGCATAGTGCACTGCAACTAACACGCCAAAGCTGTTTCCCATGCATTGTTTTATTTGTGGCGACTTGGCATAATGTTAACTTAATATTAACGGCCACAATTAGCATAGTTTAGCTGTGCATTTACTAAATGAGCACTGTGCTACGCCCGAACGGACCCCACTGTATTTTTTTGTATAATCAATTTCTATTATTCATTTAAACATCATCATCCTCCAGGAACTGCTGTCTTTGTATTTCTTAACCTCGTATTTTTGCATGTGAATTCGGACTGTCGAATTGGAGCAACTTTGAAATGTTGTCTTTGTATTTTTAACCTCGAATTTTTGCATGTGAATTTGGAACATCGAATTTCCGATGTATATTTCCAATGCATAAACATTCAATGTTAGAATTTCAGTGGCATATAAAATTCAAATTGTGATGACACAGATTTACTTCCATAGGTTTATTATATTGATTATGTAGCAATCTCAATTCTGTTCTCCATATTATGGAAGTATTACGCAGAGGATTACTTCAGAGGAGATGGTTTTTATTCTCTGCTTTCTCGTCTTGCTTTTACTCACATCACTGACTACAGGGGTTCCATTTTTTATATACGTATATACAAGACTCATTCTTCCGCTAACAAACAAAATCATGTCATTTTGGTACACCGTACAGATTAACAAAATAATTCAATCAGATAATGTAAATATTATGTTAGATGAGAACACATAATTCAACATATTACATGACATGAGTAGTAAGATCGTGGAATTTCGTCCGCCGGAACGATATTTTGGAAATCTGTTCCCACACGTCGGACGTTCTTTGAGACAACGCTAAACTAAGTGAGACAGCCTGTGGGGTATTCCAGAAAGCTTGGTTAACTTACCATTTGGTAAATCAGAACCTCTGGGTTGATTTACCCCAAACCCGCATACCATGAGAATGTTGGTTCCAAAACACCTGAGAAGAGCAAGTTAAATCAACCTCCTATTGGTTAGCCAGAGTAAATGCGCGAGCACGGTGCATACATAAAGACATTTTCAATGGATCGCCGATTTCACGAGTCAAAATGGAAAATCAAAGTGAACAAATGAGAGTGGCATACTTCACAGAGGCGGAGTTGGAGGTTTTAATGCACGCATATGAAGAATTCAAGCCAATAAGAATGAAAAAAAGCAATACGGCTGCATCGACTAAAGAAAGAGTTGGCTTGGCAAAAAATAACGGACAGAGTAAATGCGTGAGTGTATTAAATTGTAAATTTGACATTGGATCCCCTTTTATTATAATGAAAATAAACACCCCTTCCGCATCCTTTTGACTGTTAAATCACTATGAAAGAATTTACTTTTCCTGCCATTCATTTCTTTAGGTTAAAATAATATATATTGACTAGGAATATACGGTTTCTCATTTAATAAGGTGTAATCCTTCTGGAGAACTTTGAGCCAAGTCAAAATGAAACACAAAAACATTCTGCAAAAAGGTAATATTTGATTACACGATCACTGAACTATTTATTAAACACGATTTAGTATATTCTTTATGTCATGTAGCTAATAGAAAGAAGGCTGAAGCCCATCTAACTGGCGGGGGCCCACCACCACCTCCCCTCACCCCATCTGAGGAGCTGGCTCTGTCCTTTAATAAAGGGCGACCAGTGGTTGTTGGCATTCCAGGGGGCACTTCATCACACACACCATGTGTAGCGGTCGTACTCTGGTTGTGTAGTTTTTTCTTTTTTAATAAAACGATGACAACAAAGATGATCCTGATTCCTTTTTTATTCTGCAGAAACGCTGCAGAAACACATAGCACATGTAAGATGGCGCACAGCACAACGTCTCTCCCTTCGCTCGTTTTCGCATTAGCAGAGCGAGAGACAATACACCCAGCCTCTCTGGCGGCAAAAGTTAATCTAACATGGTAATATACATAAAATAATCAGTGCAAAACATCGCACAACAAAAAGAACAAAATAAAACGAAATACAGGTCAGACAATAAAATACATAATCGTATAACAGATATACCATTAAATACGTATATAAATTTATATAATACACAATTATAGCAATAAATAAATATATAAAAATTATATAACATTTTGTGGGATTCAATAGAATTATAAAGAACATACAATGAATAGAGGAAAAGGAGAATATAACTTAAAGCAGGGCATGATGAAACTGAGGGGTTAATTATACAATAATGCCAATACTAATTTACTAATGTCTAATAACACAGTGTTGAATATAATGCAGACACTGGACAGGGAAACTGATACTGGGCTTGCAGGATGGGGCGATCTCACTTCATGAAGTTGGCAGAAATCAGGAATTGATAGCGAGATGACCTGTGCCAGAGGACAGGGTGAACTAATACTTTTTCTTATTTTTGCACAATATAAAAGGGGAGGGGCGACACGTACTTAATGGCTAACTAGAGTAAATGTCAATGTATGTGGTAGTCACGTAGGTGGAAAAGTACAGAAAAGGGGGGCCACACCCCAAAAGACCTATAAAGACCTAGAGCCGACACCTATGGTTCGAGCTTCTTCCTGTACATGCCAAATGTATGTCAGATGGTTGCTCCCAGATTGCAATCTGTCAGAGAATAAACTGGTGACTTGCAACTACTCCTCGACTGTGCAGTGAATCTCTTCTCATCAACGGACCTGGCGGAGTTCTGACTCCAACAATTTATATTATAACAGACATTAAATGCATGAAAAAATATAATTAAACCGTACAAAACTAATTACGCATCCAAACTATAAATCAAATACATCAAATAAACATTCAGTGCGACTACACTTGCAAAGTGCTCACTTTTCTTTATAACAAACCAACATACAGTTTAATACATATCTAAAGTTCACCAACACGTATATAAAGAAATAACACGACATACCTGCAGAAACACATAGCACATGTAAGATGGCGCACAGCACAACGTCTCTCCCTTTGCTCGTGTTCGCATTAGCAGAGCGAGAGACAATACACCCAGCCTCTCTGGCGGCAAAAGTCAATCTAACATGCTGCCGCGCGGCACGAGGCATCTTGTGTGTCGCTAATACGTGCTCCACCTAACACAAACACTACATATGTGGTTCCGCACGGTATAACTATATACACAGCATCTTATAATACAATATACTGTACAATCAACATAAAACGCACAAAAACAACACAAAAGTTTTGTGAAGTTCACATTAAATAAGTTGCAATTTTTAACTTGGCTACACATGCACCACAAGTAACATGGTGAAATGTAAGTTTACCACTATGATTTGTTTTCATTATATGACTTAATAAATTACTATCTCTGTCACTTAAAGGCTTTTTGAACATGCTTAACGTTTTTTTTGCAGGCTTACTTTATTTAACTGCATATGATGTATAGGCCACTGTGATCTTAGTTGTATTACTTTCACATGTTTTTTTTCCTGCATTATTGGTTTTTCTTTGATAATATTGAGAATTTTATGGGTTGTATTTTCTTACAGATACTGATAGAGGGATTGTATTATTGGACCCTACAGAAAGAACACAGTCTGTCACAGTTGTACTGTAAGTGTTTTATTGTCAGGTACCTTTAGTTGCTTTTAGATATTTTTTTTTTCTTTTTGCCAGATAATGTATACTTGCATATTTCCACTGAAGGATGAAGATGATGATGAAGAGACCACATCTGCTGTGACAGAAGTGGACAATGCTGGTAGATCCACTGAGGTATGATGCATACCATTATAATGCATGCCCCCTTTTTTACATTAGAGTAACAAACTGTCATTGTCCTTTCACAGTACATACCTGGAGATTTGCCCACAGATGAAGGTCCTTCAATCTCAATGCACAATCTAAGCAGTGTAAGAATTTGTGTGCAGTTGTCCATATTTTAATTTTATTGTCTGACAGAATCTCATTTATGTAATTATTTTTGCCTTCCTAGTTGCCAGCAAAGGAGCTGTATAAGGTCCATCTTCAAAAACAAATAAGAAAAAGTGACATCTCCATGTATACAGCTTCAAATGGAAGAGAAAAGGCTATCCATTAAAAAAGCAACACTAGAAATTGAATTACTAGAGCATCGCCTTAAGGTGAGAACTTGTGTGAATATTAATCTGTTGCATGTTAAAAGTGTTGTGTATATAAAGCAATGTAATTAAAAAAAAACCCATTTTATTTCATTTTACTTTCATTGTTTCATTGTTTTTCAGGAAATAAAGAAATGAACTGCACAGCAGACCAGTGCAAACAATTTAAAAGTAATTTTGACAAATCCTATCTCAAAAGTCTACCATCTCTGTCTGAAATGTCTGCCATAATGATGACTCGCGGAAAATTCTGGCATCATGCACAGATCCTGGCCATTTTGCCTCAACATTAGTAATGATGTGGGTTGCCTCACATATTACCTATAGTTAGTGGAAAAAAGTAATGAGTTTAATGATTTTAACAAGGCAAAAATTTAAGGACACAAAATCAAGTTGTTACTTGCACATTGATACTATGAATAGATTTCCTATTAACATAGTCTCCCTCATTTATTGAAGGAGCTTTAATAGGAATGTGGGTGCCATCAATGCACCCAATTACATTTGGAAACCCTGAAATAGAAAGTCATATATGGAAGTATCAATTGTGTGTGTGTGTGCAGGATGAATACATGTATAGATATAAATAGTATGACTACATATTAAATATGCATCATCGATTTTACTACAAAGGACAAACCTGCCACTCTGTGGAATTCCTCTTTAATAACACGCAGAGGTTTATGGCCAGGGAACTGTACAAACGTGTGTAAGAAGCGTTTAAGTACCAGACATACTGTGCGAACGGCTCTACACACAGTTGCCTTTCCCACATGCTCTGCATCGCCCACATTGTACAAAAAATGCCCTGACGCAAAAAACCGAAGTGCTATGCACAGAATGTTTTCTGTGCTAAGCACAGACCCGCGGTTGCAATATGCGGTTTCAAGAGATGTGTTAAGTAAATTAACGATTCTTTTGAAAACCGATAACGCTCTTTCAAATAATCATTAGGAAGTGAAAAGACATCAATATGCGGTCTTATAACTCTCTCCCGGTGAAAAAAACCTTGTATGATTTGTGCCTCCACGTCCACAGGATCGTCATCAAAAGGGCACGCCATGCTCAGTAACCTTCTGAAACAAACTGACCCTGGAACATAACCTGCTACCGAGCAGGTTATCTTTAGAGAGTAAGTTGCTATGGTTACGTACATACCCAGAAAGTTACCTCCGTTTTTGGAACCGAAAGTTGAGGTTATCCACTAACTTACCCTTAAACTTACCCGGGTATGTCACATAATGTAACCTGCTTTCTGGAATACCCCCCTGGTCCGGAGCAGACTTGTTCACTCACCTAAGTTACTATGGTAGCTCAGCAGGGATTAATTTAAGGCACGTTGATGGAACGGAAATTCCACTTAAATGAGCCAGACTTGTCGAAATAAGTCAGACTTTCCCTTAATCCGTCTTCGTGGAAACCCCCCAGATTCCCTAACAGCAGATATTTCCACTTCAAGCACTGGAAACAAGGAAATTAATAACCAATATTTTGATCTAATTTTGTAATCAGTCAAAATAAGGATTCTGTGAACATGTTTTTGTCATATTTAATCTGGTAAATATGGAGAATCTCTGTGAACGTCTGACAAATACTGAACTAATATGGCTTGCGGCTCTGGCCCACTTCTGGCAAAGGTATGGCAAATGTGCACTTGTGCTTATGGAAAACGAAATGTTTTCTAGATGAAAAGAGTGTACTATTTGGACAGAGACAGAGCATATTGCATTATTTAAATGCATTATTAAACAGGTATGCAACATTATAATGAACTAATATGTTTCATTGTGCACAGTAAACCCCAACAGTTATACAAACTCATAAAGATTATGGGTATAGCAATCAAAACCTGTCTATTTGTTAACCCAACAATAAACTTTTGCGTGTTTATAGTGAGTCATACTGTATTAATTTTACCTGACTATATGTTTTTGAGTTAACATTGCTCACTACTATTTTTAAATAAAGTATTTAACATGTGCCCATATCTGTTTTATGACATGTGGGCCACATTTGTCTAACCACGAGTGGGCCACTTTTGGCATACGTCCGTTTGCTGATACCGGAACTGTCAGGTTGCGTGTCCGGGCGATCCGGGAAGCAGGCAAGTGAGCCGTGAACACGGTCAAAAAGGATTTATTAAAGGAAACCAAGCAGCCAGGGGAGCTTCACAACAAACGACGTCAATGACAGACCTGGGGAAACTAACTCAGACGCGGACTAAATACACAAGACAAGCAGGAAAGAACGGGTAACAGGTGATAACAATCGGTAATCACACGAGGTAAGGAGGTGGGCGTGGCACACATCAGGATCGAACGGAGCGGATCGTGACAGGAACCAGGCCAGCAGTGCCACACATTTGCCAGAAGTGGCCCACATCTGCATGCTATCTGGGAAGGCACTTCTCACTGGTTATTTCCTCAGTGTTTCTGACTGCCTTCTTCCTACTTAGAGCTACATGCTTGTGTTAGAGGGTTGCTCTACCACATGCACATTCAAATATCACACAATACAATACTTCCACTCGGAAAGACACACAACGCATTATATTAAATTTATTTAATTCTGTTTATTCACTAAAATCTCAGCTGGATAAAACTTCTGTTTAAAAGGAAAGTTGGTTTAATACAGTCATTTTCATTATTATCTGCGATCTAACACAAAACACAAACAAAAGAAAAAGCAGAAACAAAATGAAAATGCGCTGCAAAGTAAAAAACACAAACAAAAGAAAAAGCAGAAACAAAATGAAAATGCACGAAAATGCATTCCTTCAATGAACAAATCGAACTTACGGTTTTCGGACACTCGGTCGGTGACTCAAACTTAAGGAATGCTTTGCAAATCGATTCCAAGAGCCATTGCGGCGTTTACTGCGGAATGTTGAAAGGAATAATGTGACAGTTTCATTACCTTGTAAATAGTCTGTAGGGTTTGCAAACTACCCCAACACTTTTGATGCAGCTAGTTTTAGGTTTATAATGTTATAATATAAATTTGCCATAAGATTTCTTGCGCGAGTGTGAGAGTCCGAAAGCGTGAGTCTCACGCCAGATGCGTGAGAGTTGGCAGCCCTGTGTTCATCATTTATCACAACAGTAAATTATTGCATTTCTGCATAATAAAACTATATGTCTTTCATCAAAAAACAAAGATATTTATTAACTTTGACGTTTACACAACAATGTATGCAAGTTTATTTCGTCCACGACAAAGAACAGGAAACGCAGAAAGACAAATAAAGGGGACACAGAGGGAACAACCACAGGCGACACGAAGGAGCCAGGAGTGAACGGAGGAGGAACAGAGGGACGAGGAGCGAACAGAGGAGACACAGAGGGCATAGGAGCAGAGAGGGGAGACCAGACAGGAACGGACGGAGGACAAAGGGGAGCCCGGGGGAACCCAGGCGGGCGAGGGAAGGCAGCCGCAGGGGCCACAGGCGGACGGGAGGGGACCACACAGGGGGCAAGGAGACAGACGGAGGGACCGACAAAGGAAACGAGGAGGGAACAGGAGGGAACAGCGGCGCAGGCAGGCAGAAGGGGGAAGCCGCGGCAGGAGAAGGCGCAGCCGGAGCCAGGGAAGGTGCCGTCCGACGCCCAGCCGGAGCAGGGGGGCCCGGAGGCGGTGCAGCCGGAGCCGGGGACAGGACTGGCTGGAAGGGAGAGCCAGGCAGATCAGGCGCTGGCAGGACAGGCGAGACAGGCAGATCAGGCGCCGGCAGGACAGGCGAGACAGGCAGATCAGGAGGGGGCGCCTCAGCAGGTGCCTCGGCCGTGCGGCCAGTAGGGGGCGCCACGGGCAGAGCGGCTTCCTCCGCTGCAGGCAGAGGCAAAGTCAGGCCCTCGGGCGGAGCTGCAGCAGGCACCCTCAGTTCCCGGCCAGCAGGGGGCGCCACGGCGGGCGCCGCCATCACGCAGCCAGCAGGGGGCGCATCCGGGGCCACCGGCATTACGTGGTCAGCAGGGGGCGCATCCGTGGTCACCTCGGGTAGTACCGCAGGCAGAGCGGTGGCAGCTGCAGGAAGCGGTGCAGCTGGAGCTGCGGGCAGGACGGGAACAGGCGGGTCCGGAACCGGCTGGACCGATGAGCAGGGCTGCACGGGAGAGGCGGCCTCGGACAGGGCCGCGGGCAGGACAGGAGAGGCGGCCTTGGGCAGGGCCCGCGGGCAGAGCGGCGGCCTCAGGCAAGGCCGCGGGCAGAGAGGACGTGCGGCCAACAGGGGACGCCTCCGCAGGCACCTCAGGCGTGCGGCCAGCCGGGGGCGCCTCGGCGGGCGCCACCTTCACGTGGCCAGCAGGGGGCGCCGCATAAGATTTCTTGCGCGAGTGTGAGAGTCCGAAAGCGTGAGTCTCACGCCAGATGCGTGAGAGTTGGCAGCCCTATGTTCATCATTTATCACAACAGTAAATTATTGCATTTCTGCATAATAAAACTATATGTCTTTCATCAAAAAACAAAGATATTTATTAACTTTGACGTTTACACAACAATGTATGCAAGTTTACTCATGCTCATTGTATGTGTATGTGTGATTGTATTGGTAATATTGCAGTTGTTAACTGTGATGTAGTCCTTGATACTCATGCACATGAATTTGGCTAAAGAAAATAAGAACTATAAATACACACGCGTGTTTGTTCAGCATCGACACCCTTTTTGCTTTTTATATATTGTTTTATTGTGAATAGTCAAGCTGAACATTTTAGAATTGATTCATTACAATGAACAGCTTGAAAGAATCAAATCAGTTAATTCAGTCGAACTTCCCATCAGTACTGTGTAGCGACTGGGCCACATGAGCTCACCGCGCCCCGTAGCGTCTTGGAGCACTTCTGGTTTGGGATCGTCTACTTGCAGTGCATTTTCTTTCTGTTTCTGCTTTTTCTTTTGTTTGTCTCTTTTGAATTGCAGTACATTTTTCATTTTGTTTCTGCTTTTTCTTTTGTTTGTGTTTTTTACTTTGCAGCGCATTTTCATTTTGTTTCTGCTTTTTCTTTTGTTTGTGTTTTGTCTCTAGGGGCCACCGTACATTTGCCACGAAAACTGAAGTGTCATCTTATTTCCCATCACAGGGGTGAGACGAGTATTATTTACGCTACAGCACCACGCTCACGCGCGGACGTGGTGGTTACACTTGCATAGGGCTGAGCTCCATTTTATGCACAAAGCCGAGGGCACAGACAATTATGAGGGGAATTGTTTTAATTTTTATACTTTACTGGTATGGCATTTCAGTTTCAAATGGTAAGTTTGCTACTCATTGTACATGTTTGGTTTCTATATAATTTATAAATCTTTAGATAATAATTTGGTATAGTATTTGGCATTTTATGTTGGGATTGTGTGTTTAGTAATGTTTCCATTCATAATTTTATGGTTTTTCCTGTTGCCGCATTCCTAGTAGCTTATAATTTTAAAGGTGTTTTCTATGAGCTCCATCATATTTTTTAGATATAGACAGCGGCAGATCAGTTATAAATTGCATTACTGAAAACTGAAAATTTAGAATTGTATCATTTGAAAATGTTTAATTCTAAATGTTTCCTTTTCTTCCTTTTGGAAAGATTTATAGAAAATTATAAGGTACGCCTACATTTAGCTTTCATAAATGTTTTAGAAATTATACTTGTATAGTAATAATTTCAAACCATAAAAGACAAATCTGTACCATGATCAAATTCAACCAGGAAAAATTTACATAATTTAATTATATGTATAGCAACAAATCCTGGCTTACTAGTTTCCACTGTTCAGAAAAACATTTTAAGAAGTGTTTTTAATTGAGCGGTAAACTTTCATCTGAATCGAGATTTGTCTCATTTCTTCATGGAACTTCATATGCTTTAATGTTCAGTATCAGAATTGGCATTTAGTGATGCTAATGAGATTTAGAGTTTTATAGGCAACTACTAAAAATTATTTTTGAATAAATCATGGATACCATACACTTGTGAATCACACTGAAAATAATTGAATATTTGTACATATTTCAGGTACAATTTCATCTTCTCATGCTTTAAATACAAGTTTGCTTGGAAAGTTGGTGATGGCCCAGAACTATAGGTTTTATGACTAGCATATGGTTAACTGCATATGGAAGACAAAGCTAAACCACGGACACATGCACTACTGTATATTGAGCACCTGTGCTCTGATTGGAGTCTTTGTTTTAAGATGAAAGGGTTTCATAAGAGTGTTGCTAACTTTGTGAGCAGTAGTATGGACTATGAAGAATAACCACTACACAATACTAAAATTTTAATTAAAAATTAATAAGCAAAATTCTGATTAACTTGATGCATTCACTGATGAACTGAACCAGAGTCAATAAGGCTACATATTTAAAATTTAAAGCAGTTGTGATGGACCTTCAGAGCTCAGCTAGAGATCAGCTGTACTAATGAACAAAATGAAGAACGTTAGTATAGGAAAGTGCATCTGATTAGGCTCAATTGGTAAGAAAATTTTGTAGATTGTTTTTCTTTTATCAGAGGATATGCATTATCATATATGTTTCAGTGCATTTTCTTCTATTTAATCAGAAGTTTAAGACTCATTGTCTTTCCTCTTTTTTCTGTTTGTTTTATCGTGACAGCCTGTGGAAAATGTACATTTTATGTGGCTTTAGGAGATAATTTTAGCATCCCGCTGGAACACAAAAACCTCAGAGAACATGATGAATTGATCTGGAAGAAAAATTCAGAAACAGTGTATAAGAAGAAGAAAAACAGGGTACAAATAAATACCACAGTTGTCAGCAGCTCTGGCTCCTTACAGCTAATTGATTTGAAAATGACTGACTCAGCAAATTATTCAGTAGAGGTACATGATAAAAACGGAGCGTTCCTTAAGGAAGACAGAAAATGCCTTTGTGTGATTGGTGAGTACATTATGAAACATAGCATGTACATATGTGTACACAAACAATACAGAACATTTCTGGTTGTGCCACGTAAATAACATAACTAAATTTCTGTGTCAGTAGGATCAATATCAGAAATATTGTTCATATTTTAATTTTAACCGATATACACCACATATGTTTTGTACTTTCGGAATTAAGGTAACCATCAGTTTCTGAAACTGATGGTTTCCTTGTATCACTACTGAACTGAATTTAATAAACTCCATGATGGCTCTCTGTCCTATTACTAAAATTATGGTTTGGTTGTGGAAAAAAAAATGGTTTGGAATATGAATTGTGAGTATAGCTTTATGAGATGCAAAATGTAATTGGTAATTAATAATCATTTGCATTGCTTTTCAGAAAAAATTTTATCAAAGCCTCATATTCAGTCTAATTGCAGCAAGTCAAAACTGACCCTGACTTGTTCTGTGAAAAAACCTAATAATGTGAAGTATGCCTGGCTTAAGAACAAGAAAGAAATGAAAGAAAATACCAAAACTCTGATTGAAGACAAAAAAAAACTTAAAAGCAGTGATACATTTTCATGCAACGTATCGAATGAAGTCAGTTACCAGATGAGTGACGACATCAAATGTCCAGGTGTGTCAGTAGAGTTGTGATATTTGCATGTATTTCTAGTACCAATTATTAATTCTATTTCATTACACTGACTTTGTTATGTACAGGTGATCACATTTGTAAATCAGTTTTGTATTCCTTTTTACTTCAGATGACAAACTGCTTGGGTTGGACTTTTGGGTCATGGTAGCCATTTTGGCGACAGGAGGGGGTCTTATTCTTATTCTCATCTTGGTCCTGGTGGTGTGTGTCTGTCGGCGACTGAAACAAAACAAGGATCGAGAGCGAGGTAAGATGTAGTGTGTGGTGTTCCGTCTACTCAATATACAGTTCTAAGATATTGCGGTTCTGTATCCAGGGTGTTTGGGTTTTTTATTTTACAAGAAAACATGGGGAAGAACAAAAACAAATGGTAGCAAGTTCAACCACAGGGCAAGGGAAAGTATGCAAGAGAATAAAACTGTCATCAGATTGCAGATGAGCATCTGGGATTTCTGATCTGACATTCCTCTCTCCGGGATGTTGCATTCTCCATCCATCCATCCATCCATCCATCCATGCATCTATCCAGTTGCTTATCCTGTTCATGATCACAAGAGGGGCCTGGAGCCTAACCCAGGCACCACAGGGCTGGGGATGTCAGTCCATGACAGGATGCACCCCTACACACTGTACCCAGTCGGATTATTGCCATTTATGTAGGATGCCTCTGTTGTTGAGCTGGTGATTTGGGCTACCACTGTCACAGACAGATCTCAGGTACACACTGACCATGTGGCGTGATGTTCTTCCAACAGAGGAAGAGGAGCTTCGGCTGATGCACATGAGGCAGCAGGCCCACCCCCCCAGGCCGCAGGAGGCCCCCAGGAGCCACACAGCTCCCTACACACACCCACAGAATGGAGAGGAGTACACCCCGCCCCCCCCCAGACCAAGAGGCAAACGGCCCAGGCCTCCACCAGTGCCGGTCACGGATGAGGAGAAACCCCCGCCACGGCCGAAGCCACGGCAGTCAGCGCCCCGCCACAACCGCACTTAGCTCAGCTTCCCACCAAGCAACTGTCAGAGCAACTTCATTGGAAAGGTCACATGTCCCTATCATCAGAGACCAGCATGCAGGGCCACAAGGCCATACATACATGATATCACAACTACTGTAGGTACATAATTCAAAATAACCTTGCAAGGAAAGTACTATATGTGCTTTGTTTTACATAACTGCAAAAGTATTTGTGCCACAGAACAAATAATCTTTTATAAATATTTGTGTGTGTGTCTGTGTGTGTGTGTAATATGTGTATATTAATTTTTTTACAATGTTTGGTGTACAGTACTGTGCAGAAGTCTTAGGCAGGTAAAGAAAATGATGTTTAGATTATCCTGTTTAAATGGGCCACTAGCACACCTCATACAGCTAGTCAATCTGTCACTGACTTTTTAAAGCAATTTATTTAATTATTTAATTGAGCTGTTGGTGAAATTTAACAAAATCATGGAACGGCTGAGGTGCCCCTGAGGAGAAGTTTGGGAACTGAAGCGGTGTTCATCTAGCCATCCAACTAGATATCAGTAACTTTTTAGAAAACAAAAGAAATTATTACTAGTTTTTATTGTGTTACTCTTAATTTGCACATGTTCTAATGTTAAATTGTGTTTTTTGTTCTAAGCCAAAGTACACTTGTTGCCCAGATAAACAGCTTTAAACATTTTTTTGGACTGCCTAAGACTTTTGCACAGTACTGTATATAAGGATGAATATCGTATTACATATTTTTCACGAGAGTTAGCTATTCACGATACAGAGGCAATGTTAACCCATAAAATTTAACCAGCTTTATGTTTTTTCTTCTAAAATATATGTTTACATATAGTGTACAAAACCAAAAAAAAGAAAAATAAAGTGAAATGTGTAATATGTACCTCGTACCCAAAGTATTTTTCTAACAGTAAGTACCTTGTTCTCCATTCCAAGTGTTGTCAGTGTGCTGTTATATATCTGTGCTTATCATATGTATGTTGTGTGCAGCCAGTGCTATGGGCTACTCAGTATGTTCAATTTAGTATTACATGTCTCAGGTGTAAAACCATCTCATTCTAGGGGTGGACAGTTGAAGTTAGTCCCAGTAATGTTTGCATTCATTGGCTAAAAATTGTGTTTCTGTCTGCTTTGTCACTCGCCTACCCCTCACGTAGTACATGCACCAGCTAAGACTTCTCTTTTCCTGTTTCAACGGAACTACAATGATATGAAATGAGCCTGGAGCTGTGGTTTTTAGCCACCAACTGCAACACTGTGCAAAACAAAAGGCATCAGCAGAACAGTTTTAACCCTGCAGGAACCGGATGCACCTCCTGCCCAACCTGCTCGACGTCCTCAAGGCCATTCAGCCCCATAAGCCAGAACTGAAGCTAGCAGATGATTGTGCATTGATAGGTCAGCATTAGGAAGACAGGATCTCACTGTTGGCTTTATAATGAAACTGCTGCATTGTTTGTTATTGCCAGCATCTGAAAAAAGACCCATATTTCAGTGATGGCAGTACTGCAGTTAAAGAGAAGGAAGAACATACAGTAAGTACTACAAAGCCAGACATAATAAGACAAAATGAAGGTGCTATGTAACTGGTAATGCATTTAATTTCTACTGTTTTGTCTTGTACTCAAGAGTCTTTTTACATCTCTTGAGTTTACAGGTTATCCAAGGGGCTTGTTATAGGTCTTTGTGCCCTAACTGTAATGTCTGTGGACCAAACAGGTCAATGAGTATCCTGAGTTGTGTCTCTGTACTTTAATCTTTTTCTTTCATACTTTCTGAAACTTAAATGGCTCAGCAACAGCCCAGCTCTGGCCCGGCTTTAAACCATCAGCTGAAGATTTCCTTCATTTGACTTCATTTCCTATTCGCCACGTGTAATGCATTGAAATAGCACATGTTTTTTTGCAGAAACGATGTGTTGGTAGAAGGTGTTAATGTGTACTGAAACAGGACTGTGTGGTTTATGCCTTAGTTGCAGTCTGGTGCCTTCTAAAACAGAGATGGTTTATACACAACATGTATTATTATTATTAAATCTGAATTAAATTAATAATTCACTAATAACCTGGCCCTCAGATCAATCTTTCATTTTCCACAGAGAATAAAAAAATATGTAATCCCCCCAACAAACTCTACTTTCTGGCTTGGCAAGTCTCACCAGCAGCACACCATATTCCGTCAGCATCCCCTCCCCCTGACCCCAAGTCAACTAGTTTTACCACCAGCAACTGGATTATTGAAGATAACTGGTTTTTATTCTCTTTCATTGCCCCCTGGGTTATGAGTTTCAGAATCAGAAAGGCCATATAGTGCAGATGGTTGGACTGTCACAAAGAGCATTGCACATGCATTCAGAGAAACTGTGTGCACATTAAGGGGATCTGCTGTTAGTGTTTCCTGGCTTAGTTTTTAAAGATAAGGAGACTGGAAAAACATTCCCTGAAGAAAGAAGACTATAAAATTGTGAAAGACATTAGAAATTATTCATAGCTGTGTTGCATTTTGTGATGATAAGACAGAGACAATATTCTTTTCCTCACATTGTTTGGTTATATGGTATTTTTCCTGCCATAGTGAATCTTTTTAAGGTATAAAGCAAAGTGTAATACTAAGTGAAACCCACAGCTCAGGTGGAAACTAAAAAGATGCTGCCCACAATTGTCCCTGAACAACCAATGATATAAAAGCTTTTACTTTCATAGTAATTGATGTTAAGGAAACTGTCAGGGGATCAGAGTTTCACACTGAGTGCTTTAGTTCCAATTAGACTTCCTCTGATTGTGAGTCATCTGTTCCATCATGGATCTTTAATAGTTTATAATCTTGTGATGTTTCCAGTGAAGTTAAGATACTGACTAGATACTGATACTTTTTTTTATATATATTTACATATTTTATGTATGATTGTCTTCAACTAACACAATGATTTGATTCCAGTAGACCATAGTGCCAAATAAAATCAACAGTAAAGTGTTCAGTACAGTTCATTATCTTTTCATATGACTAGGCTTAATACTTTTTTCCAGACACATGCAGTACGTCATATGCTACCCAGCTTACTTAAAAGACTAGCTTTGATCATATGGGTGAATATGTCGCTTGAAGACTGTTTGATTCAAGGAACAGGATCCCAGGACAGAAGATGAACTGGAGCATTGTTTTTGAAGGAAAAGGAACCTAAAATACACAAAGAATAGGGAAGTGAACTGAACACTGTGGAATCCTTCATCCAGTAACCCTATAAAGGCAGGCTTGGAATGTGCTCATTTTTAACAGCTGAAGAATTTTGAGAGAAATCTTCAGATCGTTCAGAACCTTTCCTTTTGTAGAGACTGCTCTACAAGGACCGCCACCTCCTTGCCATTGTATTGAAGACACTGCAGCCAACGTTTAGGATGTCATCTCTGATTATGACAGGCCTGGATAGCTGAAGTACTGCAGCAACAACAGCAGAGACTAGGACCAAGAGATTGTCACCAGCCCCTCTGTGTCAGCTACCTCACTAAACACCAGACAGGAGGGGGCCACCAGTCTTGGTGTGGTTCTTGGGGAGGTGTGGGTATGTGAGGTGGTAGCCCTGCTAGGAGGCCCCTGTTCCCCAGCACAAGGTGATCAGCACTACACAGGCTAGTGGTAACTGTGGTTTCCTCACCACCCACCTCAAGAAGAGCTAAGGACCCACAGCTGGAGATTGATTAGGACTCTAATCATGGAGGTAACAGTCTCCTTGGTCAGACTTAAAGTCCTGGCTGGGAAGAAGCAAGCAGAGAAAGAGGGAAACAGCTGTGTATGTGTGGGCTTTGCAGGTGGAAAAGGGGGAATGAGCATCCTGAAGGTGGCGCTGCCTCCTACCTGCTGAGGCATGGGAGGATGACACCCCTGAACGTACTCTCATCTCATCGCAGTACCTCCTACCCCCGCTCCCCTCTTAAAACATAAGAGCATAAGAAATTTACAAACGAGAGGAGGCCATTCGGTCCATCCAGAACTCAACTAATAGCTCAGAGTTGTTAAAATCTTATCTAGCTCTGATTTAAAGGAACCCAAGGGATTTAGCTTGCACTACACTAACAGGAAGACTATTCCATACCATAACTACACGCTGTGTAAAGAAGTGTTTTCTCAAATTCTTTTTAAAATGTTCTGCTAATTCCTACCTATTGCCACAAGTTCTAGTATTTAAACTAATATTGAAGTAGCCATTTGGCTGAACAGCATCCAGACCTGTTAGAATTTTATATACCTGGATCATGTCCCCTCTTAGTCTCCTTTGGTTGAGGCTAAACAGATTCAGCTCAGCTAATCTCATACGACATTCCTCTAAGACCAGGAATCATTCTTGTAGCCCTATGTTGCACCCTTTCCAAGGCAGCAATGTCCTTTTTAAGTTATGGTGACCAAACCTGCACACAATATTCTAGGTGGGGTCTTACTAAGAAATTGTATAATCTTAGCATCACCTCCCTTGACTAAAACTCCACACCTGGAGATGTAATCCAACATCCCATTGGCCTTTTTAATTACTTCCCCACACTGGCGAGAGTGGGACATGGATGCATCAACACATACACACCAAGGTCTTTCTCATAATCAGCTACCTTTATTTTAGTGGAACCTATGTACTTTAAATTTATGCTCCCTGCATGGATTACTTTACATTTATCTACGTAAAATTTCGTCTGCCAGTGTGGGAGCGGCCGTCACCCTCGCGGGGTCGGCTGCCTGTTGCCTCTGGTTCTCTGGGGCTCGTGCCCTTTTGGCTGCGGGGGCTGCGCCTGGGTCCTCCCTCCTCCTCCTGCTGGGGTGGGGACCCGGCTGTCGTGGGGACATGGGGCCTTGGCTCTTCCGTGCTCTTGGGGGGCTGCGGACGCCTTGGGTCTCCTGGGCCTGTCTCCGCCGGCCTCTGGTTCTTGTGGGGTGTGGTTGCGGCCCCCCACCCTCGCTATCAAGTGCATTCCATGGAGAAATTCACACGCACCCAACACACGCATACGTGTTCAAACACCTCCCCCAAACAGATGAACAGACATGCAAATATACCTCCACGCTCCCTTCCTAGCACACGCAACAATTTTGTATGTCTGTATATCTGTTTTATTTTCTTTATGTCTGGTTGTGTCTTTGTATTTGTCCTTTTTTGGTTGTATTTCAAATGCGTTTTTTTTTTTTTCTTTTCTTGCCTTATGTGCTTTTTACGTTACTCCTGTCTTTCTTAGCCTCTCTGTCCCACTGTTGTCTCCGCCTTTGTTCGTTTTTTTTTTTTTTCTCTCTCTCTTTCCTTCCTTCTCTTTAATCTCTCTCCCTACCCCTTTTCTTCACTCATTTTCCTAATCTATCACTCCCTTCCGGGCAGCATGGCAACTGGAATATTTTACATGTAATAAATAAAATACAATAAATATACGAATAAAAAGAAATTGACCAACATGAAGGGCCTATACAGAGTTTATAGAGCCCCTCATGGTAGAGCAAATATGTCTGACACAGCAGTGCATTCAGACCATTATTCTGCTTGAGAAAACTGCCGGACAGGACACATTAAAAAAACTAAAAATAAATAAATTTTATCTGCCAGGTATCAGCCCAGCTGCTACAATAGTGGTCCTAAAATTGAACCCTGCGGTACCCCACTATGAACGCAGGCCCACTGTGACATTGTGCCTCTAATAACTACCCACTGCTTCCTGTCTGTTAACCAGTTTTTGATCCAAGCTGCTACAGTTCTTAAAATCCCTGCAGCTTTGAGCTTAAGCAGGAGCCGTCTGTGGGGGACAACATCAAAGGCAAACGTCTCCTCAGGGGCACCTCACTCATCCATGATTTTTTTAAATTTCATCAACAGCTCAATTAAATAATTAAATAAATTGGTTTAAAAAGTCAGTGACAGATTGACTAACTGTATGAGGTGTGCTAGTGGCCAAATCAAAAAATATATGGCTGCACTGGATGGTCGCTGCAACTACTGGGATGATTTTAGCTGAGGTTCTGAAATGGCTAAACTGACACACTTTGACAGGCATAATATCATAGTTTTACACCAACATGAGAATAATATAAACATCATTTTCTTTGCCTGCCTAAGATTTTTGCACAGTACTGTATTGTTTTGCTGTTTTGGCTGAATGAACTTGCATGTGGCATTACACAGTTTTCAGCTTATGAGAGCGGATAGGAGCACAAAAGAGAGTGGTAAGAGAAAGGGCGGGGGAATTGAAATGTACATAACTATTTTGTGAAAATGTAACATGGATATTGAGCTGTTAGCAGTTAGTATTTGGCCATTCTATCTCCTGAGAGAGATCGCACTTGTCAGTGTGATAACTCTGCATATTCCCCCATCAGCCGATGCTGCTGCAGCCTGTGAGCTTCTTCACACTCAGTACGTTTGCATGCACAACTAAGTCGCTCAACAACACCATTTAATCTGACTACGGTCCTTGTCCTGGTATACTGTACATTCACGGGAGGGGTATTAATTTTGTAGCGCCCCCTAGCTTGTCTGGCTATGTGTTGGAGTGTGCCCCCTGAATCCTTTTCTTTGACGTAAGAGATCTCTCTCTAATGTTAATCAATGCATTAATGGAAATAATTATTTACCACAGACAATCAGGAAGTTAGTAGTAATACCTCTCAAATTATTCTAGCGACTGATGATTAACAGCATAGTTTTAAATATAGTCATCTCTTCCCGTTATCGGTCATACTTAATATTACTCACCTCAATGAGTTTTAGTCAGTAATGTAACACTCCTTTATCCTCTTTTAAAACACAGATGTTACCTTTACCAGTGAATTATCAACAGGGAAAATGCACAAACATAATAAAGTTTAACTGTTTACTGAAAATATGTATATAAATTAAAATCAAATATGCTTGTGAAACCAAAAACACTAATTTCAGTAAGCTCGTTCAAAATTTAGCTG
The DNA here is from genome assembly GCF_048594095.1 of Paramormyrops kingsleyae. NCBI lineage: Eukaryota > Metazoa > Chordata > Actinopteri > Osteoglossiformes > Mormyridae > Paramormyrops > Paramormyrops kingsleyae. The sequence continues at coordinate 1,486,959 of NC_132812.1, forward strand.
TTCTTTCACGCAATGTAACTAAACAGTATTTCTCACCTCACCAAAGACAATAACCTAAATCTATGCACATATAACTCTAAAGCCGGCAATTTTATACCAAACTGACCTAAACATAAAATGAAAACCTGAGATGGAATGAGTACCCAATCATGTCAGCAATGCAGGCCTGAAGTGAGGCTTGTGAAAGGAGAGGCCCAAAATGATGGATGAAAAATGGACGTCATCACCCCCAAGCAGGAATGTCACCGGGGATTGAAGTTCGTGGTCCTGGGCGTAGAGTAGGAGGGCCGAGTAGGCTACTCACTCGCACAGTCCCTTGAAGCTCCAATTAGCAAGCTAGGTTTGGCTAGCAGTCTCCGGCGTCGTCGTGGTAAAATCTGGATAAGTTTTACTCAAACACCGCAGTAAAACTAAACAATGTGAGTAGAATGTTCTTAAGCGACTCACTATCCGTTTATTGCTCACATTCACCGTCACAAATATAAAGTTGTTTTTTTTAACTTACTGCCTACATCTCCCTTCTCCTTGCCTCTCTCTACTCTTCCCCGCTCCCTCTCTGCTGATTGGATCGTCCCTCCAGGTAGTTTTTTTTTCTCTTTTTTTTTTTTAAACTAACTTCTTTTTACATATAAACATAAATTACACATTTTTAACAATATGAGGTTGACACTTTAACAATAATTAAACAGAATAAACATCAACTTAAATACATTAACTTTTGAAAGCAGTTACCCAAAATTCCCATAGGGCTACAATTTGTTGATTATTTGTTGAAGTACATCTGACTGCTACAATAGGTGGCGATATGACTCCTTTCAGCTTGTTAGTATTGGGCTTTTCCCAGTTGACCTATTATGTCACAGATGTAAAAAAAAAGAATACAATTATTAAAAATGGATGCATGAGACAAAACATTATGGCCCAATCCCATTTCTCCTCCCTTAGCCCTACCACTAGATTTCGAGAGCTCTCCCTTCCGAAGTTGACTTCACAGATCGTAGCCACAAGGAGTAGGGCCTGAAATCTTTACCTAGGAATCGGGACACCACTCGCTTATGAGCTGCCTGGTTTGCTCGGGAGTCCCTGGAATAGTACAACATGCTTATAACACGGACAAGTCACTTTAACATTACAACATGATTATACCACTGACGCAGGGGCGCCGCTAAGGGGGGGAAAGTTGGGACAATTCTAAGGGCCCACGCCCTTTAGGGCCCCCCAGAGATCTGCTTTATTAATAATAAGTTACCGTAGGGGGGCCCAACCTCATATTTTGTCATAGGGCCCAAAATTGCTAGCGGCGCCCCTGCACTGACGTGTCCCTAGAATATTACAAAATATTCTGACAAAATATGACACTGTCGATTTGTGGATTAGCATTCCTTTGGCAATGGCACGCAGATTTAAAATTAAGCATATTGCATGCAATATTTCTATAAAACATGCACACTGTTACGTTCGCTGGTCAGGCGAGCAGGAAAGCAGGAGAGCAGGAGCCAGGAAGTCGGGTAATCGGGGTTTATTAGGGTAGATCACAGGACGGAGGAGTACGAAAGGCAACATTAATGACGAGTCTGGGGAAGACTGACTCAGACGAGGACTAAATACAAAAAACAAGCCACTGATAACGAGCCACAGGTGAGAACAATCAGGGAGGAACACCAGGTAATGAGGGGGGTGTGGCACACATCAGGAGCGGACGGAGCGGGATGTAACAGAACCCCCCCCCAAAGGCGCGCACACCGGGCGCGCCCGAGAGGAGGCGGCGGACGGGACGAAACCGGGGAACAGGACCTGGAAGACAGAACCAAAACATCAACGAGGGACTGGAAACAGGACAGAGGAACAAAACAGGAACAGGGACCAGAAGAACGACAAGACCTGACAACGGACCGGGAACGCAGACAGGCAGATAGAAAAGGGCGACACGGAGGGAACACCCACAGGCGAAACGAAGGGGCCAGGAGTGAACAGAGGAGGAACAGAGGGAGGAGGAACAGACACAAGCGGGACGAAGGGAGGAGGAGCAGACAGGGGAGACCAGACCGGAACGGAAGGGGGACAAAGGGGAGTCCGATGGAGCCCAGGCGGGTGACGGGCAGCGGCCGGAGGGGCCGCAGGCGAGAGGGAGAAGGGAGCAGAAGGGGACCACCCAGGGGCCAAGGGAGTGACGGAGGGGACACGGAGGGAGCAGAAGGGAACACCGGTGCAGGCAGGCAGGAGGGGGAAGCCGCAGCAGGCGGAGGCGCAGCCGGAGCCGGGGAAGGCGCCGTCCGACGCCAAGCCGGAGCAGGGGGGCCCGGAGGCGGCCGACACGGAGCCGGAGGCGGCACAGAGGGCCGGTACCGCGGAACCAGGGGGGGACCCGGCGGAGACCGCCGACCCCGAGCCGGAGGACCCGCAGGCAGCCACCGAGCCACAGCCAGGGGCCGAACGGGCGAGCCAGGGGGTATCTACCTCGCCACTTCGGGGCGGCCGCCTGGAGTGTGCGGGACCCGGGCCCAACACCTGTGTCCCCGTCCCTTACGGGACACTGAAAGGCGGGGTCCCGGGTGGCATTGGCCTCGCTGAGGCAAGGGTGAGGGAGTCAAGAGGGAGGTCCCTGAGAGTGGAGGCTCAGGCAAAGCAGGGGGAGCATGTGGTGCAGCCGGAGCCGCGGGCGTGGCCGCAGGCGGTGCAGCCGGAGCCACGGCCTCAGGCAGGGCCGCGGGCAGGACGGGAGAGGCGGCCTCAGGCAGGGCCGCGAGCGTGTGGCCAGCAGGGGGCGCCTCGGAGGGCGCTTTGGGCGTGCGACCAGCAGGGGGCACCTCGGCGGGCGCCGCCGTCACGTGGTCAGCAGGGGGCGCCGCCATCACGTGACCAGCAGGGGGTACCTCGGTGGGCACCTCAGGCGTGCGGCCAGCAGGGGGCGGAGGCGAAGCCGGGACCTCGGGCAGCGCTGCAGCGGGCATCCTCAGTTCCTGGTCAGCAGGGGGCACCCCGGCGGGCGCCGCCACCACGCGGCCAGCAGGGGGCACCGCAGCGGGCGCCGCCATCACGCGGCCAGCAGGGGGCGCAACCGCGGCCACCTCGGGCAGTGCCGCAGGCAGAGCGGTGGCAGCTGCAGGGACTACAGGCAGAACAGGCAGGACAGGCGGTGCCGCGGGCAGAGGGGTGGCAGCAGCAGGCGGTGCTAAGGGCAGATCAGCGGCAGCAGCAGGCGATGACACGGGCAGGTCCGGAGCATGCAGGTCCGGTACCGGTGGCAGGAGAGGCGCCGAGTGATTCGGCGCTGCCCCTTCAAGGGTTCTCGGCACCCAGGGAATGGCATCCCACACCGCTGCAATCCCCGCACACTCCAGGCGGCCGTCCCGAAGTGGCGAGGTAGATGGTCTTTGGGGCAGTGCGGTGGTGAAGACCTCCGGCGTCTGCTGAACCAAGAGGGGCTCTTCCTGAGCCTCCGCCAGAAGAGGCGCTGCGGCGAGGTAGCACGCCCCTAGGAAGAGTGTCGGGGCGGTTTCCTCCCCTTTTCCCCGGCGTCTCTTCTTCTTTCGCCACCCAGTTCCTGTAGGAGGAGGCGGGGTTGCCTCCGCACAGGTGAGCGGCTGGAGCCTCTTCTCCTCGAACCGGATTACCAGCTGCTGCAACAGGGAACGCACCTTCGCCACGATGCGTTCCTCTGTTTGCGGTTGTACGCCCTGGAGGAGATCCAAGCTTTGGCTCACCAGGCTGTTCATAGCTGGGTCCTCCTGGATCTCTGGCTGTCCTCTCCAGTGCGCTACTTCATGCAGCAGGACGAGCCATTCGTCCTCGTTCTGCTGCGTTGCGTTGGTGAGGAGACTCGTCATTCTGTTACGTTCGCTGGTCAGGCGAGCAGGAGAGCAGGAGCCAGGAAGTCGGGTAATCGGGGTTTATTAGGGTAGGTCACAGGACGGAGGAGTACAAAAGGCAACATTAATGACGAGTGAAGACTGACTCAGACGAGGACTAAATACAAAAGACAAGCCACTGATAACGAGCCACAGGTGAGAACAATCAGGGAGGAACACCAGGTAATGAGGGGGGCGTGGCACACATCAGGAGCGGATGGAACGGGACGTAACACACACGTTTTGCATAAACAATGTGTTTATGTTGCATAAACAATATGTCAGGAACAATGTCTTTTACATATTGCACGATGTAGAATAATGCACTTAGAAGACTATTGCATGAATCACAGAAAACAATCGGGGTTGAATTTCCCAAAAGTGTCATAGCCAAAAAACTACATAAAAAGGACTTTGAATGCTCTCTCTCTGAATAAATATGTTCTCAATTCTTCGACGGTTTTGTGAAACTCACCCCTGCTTGGTTCTTTTTCTATAAATACTAGAGATACTGCTCTGTCTCTACACACGGAATTAACGATTTTCAGAAAATTGTTTTTGAAAAATTCAACCTCATACTCCGTTTCACTTACATTAAACTAAGATATTCCGCTAAAATTTGATTTTTTTTGCAAGCGTATTTATAAAGATATGTTGCTTCTTTCCCCACACCGCTAGCCATCTTTTCTTTTCTTGTTGTGTATTTCAATGTATTGTGGGAATTTTCTTCTTTCACTCGGTTTTGAGTCAGCATCTGAAAAATCTGTTTCGAGGGCTATCTTGAGGGCTGAACACCACTACCCCTCGCTGCTAAAAAGAAATGGGACAACACTATACCCTACGCGGGTACGCGCAAAACAGAGGGGTAGGGCTAAGTGGGGGTATTGGGATTGGGCCTATGTCACAATTCTGTCACAATTCCAACGCAGAAGTAGTTGTTAGTTTAGTGGTTTATTGGTGTTGTAAGAGGCGTGGTAGTTAGTTTGCACTAGGGGGATGTTGCAAGCATCCCGTTTTGGGGGATGGTTCTGCTGGAGTTTGTGGGTGGATGGGAGGGGAGGGTATGTATGTGCTTTTTCTTTTTTCACACCAGTCCAGTGTTTGTCTTGAGTTTTGCCACAAACCATCACTCCTGTTTTTATATAGTACTTTAATTTCCTAGTTATGATCCCACCTAATTTAAGAACATTATCCAGCGGGTATGACATTAGATCCACCAGTTTCAACTGTAAAGGTCTCAACTATCCTATAAAACGAAGTAAGATATTACACCATCTTCATCATTTGGGCGCCCATGTAATTTTCCTACAAGAGACTCATATTAAAGTTTCGGACCATTTAAAACTGAAGAAGGGATGGGTAGGACAGATTTATCATTCTTCAATTCCAGGCAAATCAAGGGGTGTGGCTATTTTGTTACATAAATCTGTTCTATTTGTACATTCAAACACTATTTCTGATCCTAATGGTAGATTTATTATAGTCACTGGTCAGATCTGTAATACTCCGGTGGTCCTGGCAAATGTCTACGGTCCCAACTATGATGATGATACTTTTTTTAAATGTCTTTTTTTTAACTCTCCCTGATATGTCATTGCATTATTTAATATTAGTGTCACACCCACAGGGGCAGGGCAGCACAACGGCAGGCAATCACCGCCTAATTAAGTGCTCTACTTAATGCGGAAGCATTCTCTGAACTTGCAAAGTATTGTTGCCATGGTAATGACACAAACTGATCATTTCTTTGTCCATTGTCCCTCCCACTTGCCCTGCTTGTCTCGTCCTTCCCTGCCATCTCGCCTGCCCTGCCTGACTGCCTGCCCTGCCTTCCCGGTCTGCTCTCGCCGCTCCTCCCGTCCCTTTGTCTCCTCGTCCTGTCACTGAATGTTGGATTGAACCTCGCGGCTACTGATCCACCGCAACTGACCCGACCTCTCTTTTGGATTTGCCCTCTAGTTTTTGGTGTACCCGGTTCTCTGAATAAAGGGTTCTCCTGCATTTTGGGGTCTGCCTCTTCCATGGTTGGGAAGCCTTACACTTAGGAGGAGACTTTAATTGCTGGCTTGATCCTCAGCTGGATCGTTCTTTGCCCAGAGTTTGTCCTATGTCAAAGTCTGCTAGGGTAATTCAGTCCTTTAAGGAATACTTTTACCCATATTGACTATTTTATGGTCGATAACAGACTACTTTCTTCTGTATCTGCATGTAAATACAACGCTATTGTTATTTCTGACCATCCTCCAATCTTTATGAATATATGCTTTAAAAACTCTAACACTACACGTGCGCCTTGGTATCTTAACACACGCCTACTTCTGAATGAGGATTTCGTTAACTTTGTCTCACAACAAATAGATTTTTGTGAGCCTAAACAAAACACCTGCTGTGTCTGCCTCAGTGCTAATGGAGGCTATAAAGGCATACATTAGGGGGGAGATAATCTACACAGTATATGAAAAGAAACTCAGAAAGGAAAAACTGAATAGGTTGGCACAACGCATTTCTCAACTTGATAACTTGTATGCTACCTCCCAAACCATAGAGATATACAAAGAGCGTCTTTGTCTACAGGCAGAATTTGATACTCTTACAACAGACCGCACTATCGAACTTTTGCTCCAGTCGAGGTCTCAGTTTTATGCCCCTTGCCCCTTCAAGGGTTCTCGGCACCCGGGGAATGGCATCCCACACCGCTGCAATCCCCGCACACTCCAGGCGGCCGCCCCGAAGTGGCGAGGTAGATGGTCTTTGGGGCAGTGCGGTGGTGAAGACCTCCGGGGTCTGCTGAACCAAGAGGGGCTCTTCCTGAGCCTCCGCCAGAAGAGGCGCTGCGGCGAGGTAGCACGCCCCTAGGAAGAGCGTCGGGGCGGTTTCCTCCCCTTTTCCCCGGCGTCTCTTCTTCTTTCGCCACCCAGTTCCTGTAGGAGGAGGCGGGGTTGCCTCCGCACAGGTGAGCGGCTGGAGCCTCTTCTCCTCGAACCGGGGAGATAATCTACACAGTATATGAAAAGAAACTCAGAAAGGAAAAACTGAATAGGTTGGCACAACGCATTTCTCAACTTGATAACTTGTATGCTACCTCCCAAACCATAGAGATATACAAAGAGCGTCTTTGTCTACAGGCAGAATTTGATACTCTTACGACAGACCGCACTATCGAACTTTTGCTCCAGTCGAGGTCTCAGTTTTATGAATATGGAGATAAGACCAGCAAGTTATTACCACACCAGTTGCGTCAGACATCAGCATCTCATTATATCCCACAAATTCAAACAAATTCAGGTACTACTACTGAACCCCTGGAAACTAACAATGTATTTAAGTAATTTTACACGTCTCTTTATTGATCTGATCAGTGCTCCACTCCTGATTTTGAAATTTTTTTTGTTAATCTGGACATTGCCCTGGTGGATTAGTCGGCTGCAGAAGATCTAGAGAAGCCAGTCACTATTGCTGAACTTAATGCAGCTGCATTGTCTTTGTGAAATGGTAAATGCCCAGGACCAGATGGTTATCCCTCTGAATTTTTAAAAAAGTTTTGGCACAAGCTGGCTCCTTTGCTGCTGGATATGTTCAATGAATCAGTTAAGCCTGATCACCTCCCACAAATCTTAATCAAGCCTCCATTTCTCTCTTCTTAAAGACCGGCCTGTTCTTCCTATCGTCCAGTTAGTCTGTTGAATGTTGACTTCAAATTGTTATCCAAATTACTGGCTCTGCATCTGGAAACCATCCTCCCTCATCTCACCTGGAAGTTGTTTAAGATGTTTGGGTATGCAAAATATTTAATGAGTACTTTTTTTGTGTTTTTATTTTATTTATTAGACAAATGTATACTGTATAAGTATTTATAATTGTTTGGACACAATTGTATATGTTGGCAAAACCCAATAAGCAAAGTTTAAAAAATGAAATAAGGAATGTGTGGACAAATGAAGTACTGTATGTCACGTCTGGCTCGTACGATCCTCGTGTGTGCCACACCCCCCTCGTTACCTCGTGTTGTGGAAGTAAAATTGGACATTAGTAGGCCCGGGAGGGGAGGCATATTGGGTGTGTTATGTCTTAGGCCTTAGGCCAGAAGAGATTGTTTTGAATACTGTGTGACCTCGCTTTGTGATAGCTGCCTGCAGTTGGCTCCGCAGAAGCTCGGACCTTGGAGGGGCAGACAGTGGAGCAAAGGGGGGGAGACACCACTTGCAGGAAGAGACTCGAAGCCGCCCCAACTGGTGCACAAAGAGTTATAGCTTAATAGAGTAGTAGTAGTCAATATATAATATGTTATATGCAATTGATCGTATCATGTTAATCATACTTATGTTAATCATACTAATCATATGTTAACCATGTATTTTCAGTGATTCAGAGACAATACGTCAATGTGTTCATCATTAATCAAACATTAACACTGATTCAATGTCATATAATTAATATCTATATACATATCTCAAGTAGAGTCTAGAAGCCGAGGCTGTCTCCAGTAAGTTGCGTACAATGGGTGGACTTTACCTTGCTACCAAAGTGAACCAATGGAGCGGGATAATTGTGTTTGTTATATGTTTCAGCTTAGTTTGTTGATGTTTCATGACCAATCAGGACTTAGAAGGCCTGGTAGTTATGTTTTATCTACTGGTTGCTCTGTGTGCCGGGGGTGACTTGGTACCAAGCGCCAGAGTGTGATGGGAGCGCTTTGCTGAACTTGCTGGAATAGAAGAGATTTTCCTTACTCACCAAACTAAGAGGTCCAGACTTTTATTCTAAGTCCTTGATTTATAATTTTTCTACCACAGTGTTAATTCCCGATTGTGATCACCTGTGTCCTGTTATTTCTGGCCCGTATGTCCGCGTCTTCCTCTGTTTCCCAGATCAGTCATTGTAATGTTCAGTGGTCATTTTACCTGGTGTGCTTCCTGTCTGTTTAATAAACCTCGTTTGTCAGTATTACCGGCTCGACTCGCCTGCTTCCCCGCTCGCTCGCCTGCACGGATCCTGACACTGTAACAAAAGCTTTAATTTAATCTGGTTGGAAGGACAGATACAAGATCAAGATATTATAACAAGAAATAAAGAATTTTGTGTAATATACTATGACAGCATGGTATTGGAAAATTTTTAGATATTGAAATGTGTCACGATGCGGCAAGAAGGCAGGAGAGCGAGCCGAACTGACGGGTAATCAGGGGTTTTAATGGTCAAAAGACAGACAGGTAGGGACATCTACGGACACTACAATGACTAATCTGGGGAAGACTGACTGAGACTCGGACTAAATAAACAAGACAAGGCAAAAGGAATAGGCAACAGGTGATGACAATCAGGCAAAAACAGGAGGTAACGAGGTGGGCGTGGCACATATTAGGATCAGACAGAGCTGGGCGTGACAAAATGTAACTTTGTTGTAATAAATATTCTGAAATAAAAAAAGGAGTTCAACATAAATTTAATAAGTTTGGTTTAAACAGCAAGGATGAAAATGATTGGTTGTTTCAGAGAACACATGCAGCACTCATGCAAAAGCAGCGGAGGTAAACTTTAAACTGATTTTTATACATATACTGTGGAAGTAAAATTGGACATTAGTAGGCCCGGGAGGGGAGGCATATTGGGTCTGTTATGTTTTAGGCCTTAGGCAACAAGAGATTGTTTTGAATACTGTGTGACCTCACTTTGTGATAGCTGCCTGCAGTTGGCTCCGCAGAAGCTCGGACCTTCAAGAGGCAGATAGTGAAGCAAAGGGGGGGAGAAACCACTTGCAGGAAGAGACTCGAAGCCGCCCCAACTGGTGCACAAAGAGTTATAGCTTAATAAAATAGTTGCAGTAGACAATATATAATATGTTACTGGCACGTCCTGCTCCGTCCGATCCTTGTGTGTGCCACGTCCACCTCGTTACCCAGTGTTTATTCCCGATTGTATTCACCTGTTGCCTGTTCTGTTCACCGTATCCTGTCCATATTAGTCCAAGTCTCCCACTGTTTCCCAGATCGGTCATTGACGTTCGTAATATCTAGTGCTCGTCTTGCCCGGTTTTGTCTCCAGTCCCATGAATAAACCCTGTTTGCTCGAATCACCAGCTCCTCTCGCCTGCTTTCCTGCTCGTTGGAGCACGCAACACAACAGAATGACCGATCTCTCGAACAACTCACCGCAGCAGGATGAAGATCCGTGGCTTGTCCTGCTACACGAGGTGCAGTACTGGCGGGATCAACCCGGAGGTCCAAATGGATCCCTGCTTGGCTGACCGGGCCAACCCTCCTACAAGAGGTTACCCCGCTCAACGAAGCGCACGCACTGGCGGAAGTGCGCTCCAGCCTTCAGCAGCTCGTCGGCACGGTGACAGAGAAGCGGCTCCAGCCGCTCGCCTGGACAGAGGCAACCCCGCCTCCACCTACCTGTCCCGGCCGGCGAAAGAAGAAAAGGCGAAGGGGAAAAGGTGAGGAAGCTGCTCCGACGGTCTTCCTAGGGGCTTGCTTTCTATCCCCAACCTCTATCTCTGCTGACGGTCTGGAGGATCCCCTCCTGATCCAGCCGGCTCCGGAGATCACCACAGCCGCTCAGCTCCTGCTACCATCAGCCTCCATATTTCAGGGCGGCCGCCTGGAATATGTGGGGTTCAGGGCAGTTTTGTACGCTATACCGCGGGTCCCACGATCCCTTAAAGGGACCCAACCTCGCTGGGAAGCGCCTGGCTTGGACACACTGGGTGAAGTGCCCGACCGTCCGCCGCTTCCGCCGCTCTGCCTGCGGCACTGCCTGCTGCTGCTTCCGCCGCTCTGCCCGCGGCACCGCCTGCTGCTGCTTCCGCCGCTTGCAGAGGCGCCCCCTGCTGGCCGCATGCCCGAGGTGCGCGCCGAGGCGCCCCCTGCTGGCCGCGTGACTGCGGCACCTGCCGAGGCGCCCCCTGCTGGCCGCGTGACTGCGGCACCCGCGGCCCTGCTTGAGGCCGCGGCCCTACCTGAGGCCGCTGCTCTGCCCGTCCAGCCCGGCTCTTCTGTCCAGTCCGGCTCTTCTGTCCTGGCCGCGGCTCCGGCTTCCCCCTCCTGCCACCCTGCGCCGGTGTTCCCTCCTGCTCCCTCCGTGTCTCCTCTGTCGCTCCCTTGTCCCGTTCCCTTGGCCCCTGTGTGGTCCCCTCCTGCTCCCTCCTCCCTCTCACCTGCGGCCCCTCCGGCCGCTGCCCGTCGCCCGCCTGGGCTCCTTCGGGCTCCCTTTTTTCCCCCGTCCGTTCCTGTCTGGTCTCCCCTGTCTGCTCCTCCTCCTTTCGACCCGCCTGTTTCTGATCCTCGTCCCTCTGTTCCTCCTCTGTTCCCTTCTGGCCCCTTCGTGTCGCCTGTTGGTGTTCCCTCAGTGTCTCCTTTCTCCGTCTGCCTGTCGGCGTTTCCTGTTCTTTGTCGGGTCTTGTCCTTTTTCTGGTCCCTGTTACTGTTCTGTGTTTCCGTTTTGTTTCCGGTTCCCCGTTAACGTCTTGCCTTTTGTCTTCCAGGTCCTGTTCCTTCTTCTCATCTGTCGCCTTCCCTCGGGCGCGCCCAGAGTGCGCGCCTTTGGGGGGGGGGTTCTGTCACATCCTGCTCCGTCCGATCCTTGTGTGTGCCACGCCCATCTCGTTACCCAGTGTTTATTCCTGATTGTATTCACCTGTTGCCTGTTCTGTTCACCGTATCCTGTCCATATTAGTCCGCGTCTCCCACTGTTTCCCAGATCGGTCATTGACGTTCGTAATGTCTAGTGCTCATCTTGCCCGGTTTTGTCTCCAGTCCCGTGAATAAACCCCGTTTGCTCATATCACCAGCTCCTCTAGCCTGCTTTCCTGCTCGTTGGAGCACGCAACACAACAGTTACACAATTGATCGCATAAGTAATCATGTTAATCATACTAATGTTAATCATACTAATCATATGCCAGCACGGTTACGTGGGTGGTTGTTGTTTCATTTTTAACTTTTATTTTTACGTGTGTACTTGTCTGTCCTTGTTAATTGACAGCGTGAGTGTTACCGACAACTGCGGGCGCGAGCGGCGTTTCTGTCTGCGTCCTTCGCATCAAACACCCGCGGGTAATATTATTGAACATCGGTAACATTAACTCTAAAAGGACAGTTGCTCCGGAGCTTTGCTCGGTCGCCGGTCGGGGCCGGGAGGACATTTTCCACTTTTTTTCCCGCTCCGGCAGTAGCCTGCTTTGAGAGGGGTTTTTGTGGTTTTTTGGCCTCCCTAGAGCAACTTCGCTTTAGTTTAGCTAAACGTGGTTCAGCAGGAAGTTAATCTCGGGTAAGTAACTGTTAATTTGGTTATTTTAAAAGTGTAATTTAAAGGTTGTTATCGCTGACGCTGCCGGATAATTTATAATAAAGTACCGATTTAACGCAAGTGTTAATTTAGTGTTTTAGTGTACTCAGCACTTTGTTTTAACTATACGTTAATTAGATCAACTAAAAGTTTAAATACTCTATATTAATATACTGGGCTGGGAGTAAAGGACGGGGACATAGTGAGTTAGGTAATTATGGGGCCAGCTCAGTGTTGTGTTTGCAAGATGTTTGCCCTTCTGGATGCTTGCGTCCAGTCGGACTTCATCTGCGAGCGATGTAGGTTAGTTGACTCACTCATGGTCCAGGTTCGTGACCTAGAGGAGCGACTGGCTCTCATCCAACATAACAATGAGTTAAAGGACAGAGTTAATACGCCTTCAAGGGAGACTGTGTGTACGTCACAAGCGGGGAGGGGGGAGAATGATGAACAGGTAGGTCGAGAGAGCTGGGTGAACGTAGGTCGTAGACGTAGAAAAGGGCGTACACAATTCACAGAGGCGGCATCACCTGAAGTAACGGTGTCTAACCGCTTTCAGGTGCTTCCAGCTTTAGAGCCGGAAGAGACTGGGGAGGCAGGTGGGCCCTTGGGCACCAAGGAGCCACCTAACCCCAGTAGGAGGGAGGTTGTGGTAGTAGGGGATTCAATTATAAGAGGTGTAGATAGTTATGTGTGCACCCGTGATAGAGGGTCCCGTACGGTGTCTTGCCTGCCTGGTGCCCAGGTAGGGGACCTTCCAGATCGAGTGGACAGGCTTTTGGCCCCAGCCGGGGTGGATCCAGTGGTCGTGGTGCATGTTGGCACCAATGACATAGGAAAGGGCAGGAGGGCTGTTCTGCAAGATAAATTTATAGAAGTTGCGGATAAGCTTAGAAGCAGAACATCCATGGGGGTATTCTCTGGAATACTTCCCGTGCCACGTGCAAGTCAGGCAAAGTTAGCTGAGATAAGGGGATTAAATGCGTGGCTAAAATGGTGGTGTAGGAAAGAGGGGTTCAGGTTTATGGGGCACTGGAAGACCTTCTGGAACAGGTGGGACCTGTTCAAGCCGGACGGGTTGCATCTGAACCATAGGGGAACCAGTGTATTGGGGAGGCGTATGTGCAGAATAGTTGAGGAATGTTTAAACTAGGGACTGGGGGGGCAGGGAGGTCAGTTAAGAATTTATGTGGGGAGAGACAGAAAGCCCAAATAAATATTAAAAGTAGACACTGTAAAAGGCCTACCATTAGTGGTCTGTATTTGAATGCTAGGAGTATTAGAAGCAAAATTAATGACTTAGAGGCTTTAATTTCTTCAGACAATTACGACATTATAGGAATAACTGAAACATGGATGAGTGACAATGATGGTGATGAATATAATATGGATGGTTATGCGTTGTTCCGTAGAGACCGGATAGGCAAGAAGGGAGGTGGTGTTGCAGTATACGTAAAAGAAAACTTGCAGGCAAGGGATCTCACTGATAAAAATAAAAATTCAGAAGCTGTATGGATAAAACTTGATGCTAAAGATTCAAATGGCCTAATTGTCGGGGTTTGTTATAGAGCACCTAATGTAGCTGTTGAGGAAAGCAGAATGTTATATGATGATATCAGGATTATGAGTAATAAAAATGATGTGGTGGTTATGGGTGATTTTAATTTACCTGGGATACAGTGGGACACAGTCTCTGGCTCTTCTGTAAATGAACTTGAGATGGTGGAATTAGTACAGGATTGTTTTTTTACTCAGTTTGTTAATACTCCTACCAGGGGAGAAGCCCTTCTTGATCTCGTTTTTTGTAATAACCAGGATAGGATTGGAAAATCAGAGGTTTTAGACCCATTGTACGTTAGTGATCATAACATGGTTAAATTCGAGGTTAATTTTAGTGTCCGAAGAGCAAAGTCGAAATTAAAAGTATACAATGTTAGGAAGGCTAACTTTAATGGTATGAGACGTAAATTAGAAACTGTAAACTGGACAGAGTTAAATAGCAAAACAGTTGAAGAGGCATGGGAATTTTTCAAAAGCACATTGTTGCAAGTGCAAGAGGACTTCATACCTGTTTCCAGCAAAATTAAATCTAGGAAACGACAACCAAGGTGGTTTACTAAGGAAATTAAGAATAAAGTCAGGAGGAAAAGGGCTCTGTTCCACAATTGGAAAATAACTAATGATTTCAAAATTAAGCAGGAGTATCTAAGTCTACAGGCAGAGTTAAAAAATGACATTAGGCTATCCAAGAGGGATGTAGAAAGAAAAATTGCATTGGAGGCTAAGCATGACAGTAAAGGTTTCTTCCAATATTTTAACTCCAAGAGAGCACTAAAAGCTGAAATCACTAATTTGCAGGATAGTAAGGGACTTATAATTGATAATGAAATTGATATAGTAAATGAATTTAATGATTATTTTTCAAGGGTGTTCACAATGGAGAACACAAGTAACTTACCACCAATTAATACGAATACAGCATCGTCTATGACCAATATATGTATAACTGAGGTTGATGTGATACTAAGCCTAGCTAAACTCAAAATAAATAAATCGCAGGGGCCTGATGGCATCTTACCTATAGTTTTAAAAGAGATGAGGGATATTATTAGCCAACCTTTAAGTTTAATATTCCAGAAATCGTTATCTGCGGGTGTGGTACCATCAGATTGGAAGCATGCTAATATAACACCCATATTCAAAAAAGGGGATAGAAGTAATCCAGCAAACTATAGGCCAATCAGTTTAACTAGCATTACTGGAAAAATAATGGAAGCTATAATTCAAGTGAAAATGGTAGATTACCTAGATGCAAATAACATTATAAAGGATAGCCAACATGGATTTAGGAGAGGTAGATCCTGCTTAACGAATCTACTTGAGGGAAGCTACAAGTGAAATTGATCACAAAAAGGCCTATGATGTGATTTACTTAGATTTCCAGAAGGCCTTTGATGTTGTCCCCCACAAACGGCTCTTGCTAAAGCTTAAAGCTGCAGGGATTTTAGGAACTGTGGCAGTTTGGATCAAAAACTGGCTAACTGACAGGAAGCAGCGAGTAGTTATTAGAGGCACAATGTCACAGTGGGCCTCCGTTCATAGTGGGGTACTGCAGGGTTCAATTTTAGGACCACTATTGTTCCTAATTTACATTAATGATATTGACACAAATACATACAGTAAATTGGTTAAATTTGCAGACGACACCAAGGTGGGCGGTGTAGCAGATACTGATCTAGCAGCAGAGAGGCTTCAAAGGGATCTGGATTTAATTAGCGAATGGGCTGATACTTGGCAGATGAAATTTAACACAGATAAATGTAAGGTAATCCATGCAGGGAGCAGAAATATAAAGTACGGATATTTTATGGGTTCCACTGAAATAAAGGTAGCTGATTACGAGAAAGATCTAGGTATGTATGTTGATGCTTCCATGTCCCACTCTCGCCAGTGTGGGGAAGCAATAAAACAGGCCAATAGAATGTTGGGTTATATCTCTAGGTGTGTGGAATTTAAGTCAAGGGAGGTGATGTTATACTTATATAATTCCTTGGTAAGACCCCACCTAGAATACTGTGTGCAGGTTTGGTCACCATACCTCAAGAAGGACATTGCTGCTTTAGAAAAGGTGCAACAAAGAGCTACGAGAATGATTCCTGGTCTTAGAGGAATGTCTTATGAGGAGAGGTTAGCGGAACTGAATCTGTTTAGCCTTGAGCAATGGAGACTAAGGGGGGTTCAGGTCTATAAGATTCTAACAGGTCTGGATGCTGTTCAGCCAAATTACTATTTCAATATTAGTCTAAATACTAGAACTCGTGGCCATAAGTGGAAATTAGCGGGAGAACATTTTAAAACAAATTTGAGGAAGCACTTCTTTACACAGCGTGTAGTTAGAGTATGGAATAGTCTTCCTGCTAGTGTAGTGGAAGCTAAAACCATGGGTTCCTTTAAATCAGTAACAGTCCCCCCTGCTCCCCATTTGTGTTTCAGACTAAACTGTATTTGACTCTCCCTGCCGGCCCCTGGAGGATGGGCTCCCCCTTTGAGTCTGGTCCCTCCCAAGGTTTCTTCCTTCTAGGGAGTTTTTCCTTGCCACTGTCGCCTTTTGGCTTACTCACTGGGGGCTTTGGGTGGGGATGCTGTAAAGCGCTTTGGGACAATGTAATGTTGTGATAATGCGCTATACAAAAATAAATTTGTTGTTGTTGTTGTTGTAGATAAGATTTTAACAACTCTGAGCTATTAGTTAAGTTCTCCCCAAATGAGCTTGATGGGCCGAATGGCCTCCTCTCGTTTGTAAATTTCTTATGTTCTTATATGTTAACCATGTATTTTCAGTGATTCAGGGACAATACGTCAATGTGTTAATCATTAGTCAGTGGAACACCCAAACATTAAGTGATTCAATGTCATATAATTAATATCTATATACATATCTCAAGGAGAGTCTAGAAGCCGAGGCCGACTCCAGTAAATTGTGTAAAATGGGCGAACTTTACCTTGCTACCAAGGTGAACCAATGGAGCGGGAGAATTGTGTTTGTTATACGTTTCAGCTTAGTTTGTTGATGTTTGTGACCAATCAGGACTTAGAAGTCCTGGGAGTTATGGTTTATCTACTGGTTGCTCTGTGTGCTGGGTGTGACTTGGTACCGAGTGCCAGAGTGTGATGGGAGCCAGACTTTTATTCTTTTATTCTAAGTCCTTGATTTATAATTTTTCTACCACAGTTTGGCGCCCAGTTTGGGGCAGCTGAGTTCTTTGTTCGTTCCAGACGATGGGGTCCTGCGATAGAAGTAGGTAAGGCGTAGACCCTGATGGGACCAGATCCAGCTGAGATTATGGATTGGCCCAGTCCCTCGTTTCGGAACAATGGAGATCACGCTGTCCTAGACTTGAACATTCCTGAGACTGATTTGGCCGGACCTGTTATGGTGAGGCAACGGCTTCTCTGTTTATTCATTCTTGCTGCTGCTTTGCTTGTAGCTGAAGGTTATGTTTTGGTAGTGTTTGAGTGTGTTATGTGACAGTCCGCCGTGACTGTGGGAATCCAAGCACGGGGAAGCGCTGACCACGGTTAGGAAGGCCGGTGGGAGAGTGCTCATCTACCTGCGATAGGGAAAAGGTGCTGTCCGAGTGGAGACCTGAGTGACCTATTACGTGGAAAGGTGGATGCACGAGACCTTGGGAAAGTCCGTGATTTTGGTGGCGCCACTGTACTGTATATTGTGTGACGGGGCACAAGGCGGCAGGCAAGCCGTCAGGTGGCAGGGAAGCCGTCACCCGCAGGGGGTCCAGACACGACGGTGATAAGGCTTGGTGCATTAGGGGCAGAGGGCAGGGTGGTGTGTGCTCTACGTGGTGTGGCATTGTATGGTGAAGGCTGGACAGTGAATACATTGCTTGCGGTAGCACAGCACTGCGTAACAGGCCAATGACGGGTAAGATTCCTGTGTGAGGAGAGGAACAACCTAAGACAGGCACTGTTGTAGACCCCTGGCACTAGGGGACCCCTGGAACTAGGCTGAGGCACTGTTCGGGGTTTGGCCCACTCTCGGTCCCACGGGAGTATAAAAGTGTATGTTGATAGGGTGTGTGTGTTTTGGAGAATGTGTATGTGGTCTCCCAGGTGCAGTATCCTCAGTGGGATAAACAATACATGGAGTTGATTTTGCTCCACTCTGTCGCATGCAGGTGCTAACATTAAATGGAATAGTGGAATAACCTTGAGGACTAATATAGCAAAAAGTGTCTGGGGAAGTATGTGTTGGATCTGAGATATACTGGGATAAGCTTGTTAATTTGCCTTTAGGACACTAAATGTTTGGAATAACACTGAGGTCTTTTATGATTCTTTCGTCACCCAGTAACAAGGTGTCTTCTTTGGTTTAGTGACCACCCAGCAGCTGCATGCTTTGTACAGATGGCAGCTACCTTGAGAAGGGGAGTTTGTAGGATATCTGGGTCAGAACAGATATTTCATAGGTCTTGTGTTCAACGCCATTTGTTAAAGGGTAAATATAGGGAGTGCGTTATGAGAGTTAATGAGGAAGTGTAATAAAGGGGAAATGGGAAAACCATCCCCAAGGCAGATAATGGAACGGGTTACTGGCCTGAGACTAAAGAAGGCTTGTAGAAATTGGAATCGTCAGACTGGGGGTAGATGGCCAAAGGAAAACATACTGGAGCTAGAATGTTGTGAAACAATGCTGGAAAGCAGGGGAGATGGTTATTGTGGTAAGGGAATGTGCAGGCCAGAATATTACTATCAGTGGTAGTCTGTGGCCTTGAAGAGAGATAGGAAAGCTAGAGTGGAGCAGCGGAGAGGTAAAGTCCACCCAAGGGGGGCCGATCTGACTGCTGCTGTTTCTCTGCCTGAAGCTGGTGCTGAGGAGAGGAAAAAGCTTAATTCAGATCTCCTGCGTCCGGTCCTGCCTGAAGTGTCCCCTCCTCCACCACCATCACCTGCACCTCGTCCTCCTGCCTATGTCCTTCCTCCTTTGGGGAGAGCTGAGCGTTCTGCCCCTGATGCTGAAGAAGGTGGGGCCGTGGGACTGATGCCACAGCATTCTGTGAAACAGGAAGACTTTCGCCACACCGAGTATATGGAGATGGGGGAAGACGGTTTCACAGTGACCTCAGGGGCTTTGTGACTGTTTTGCTTATTGGAGAAAGATAACTTTGCCACTTGGTGGCTAGTGGATGACACAATCCTGAGAGACTGTATCCCTGAAGGACAAGAACAGCCTGGCAGATTGCATTGCACTGCTCAGTTTTCTGGACAAGGAGGATTTTGAGGATGCAGGAAAACTGAGAGAGACTGTTGTGCTTGATTACCTTTATGTGGCAGAAGACAAGTCTGCTGCATCTGTCCGTTTGTCAGCTGGCCAGGAGCAGTGGTATGTGAGAGGTTCGGTCCCCCATGTATCATATGGGAAAAAGGGGTCATTAGAATGGAAGGATTTAGGACCCTGGGTCGCAGAGTCTGAGAAAGTGAGTGAGTGGTGTAGGTACAGAGAAGGGGGGATGCAGAAGAAGATAAGGAGAAAGGTGTTGATCCTCTGCCAGACTGGTTAGGGGAAGTACCAGATTGCTTGTGGGCAAAAAGGAAAAATGATTTTGGCCGACTGGTGTCAGCTGAGCCTTTGGTGGTCCACCCCAAGTCTGACTTTCGGCTTCACAAGACCCAGTATCCCTTATCTAGAGAAGACGTGAGTGAGAGAAGTACATGCTGATCTGGTGAAAAGGGGGGCTATTAAGGAAATAGCCTATTCTCCAGTTAATTCTCCTATCTTACCTGTGAAAAAGGCAAATGGTACTTGGAGGTTTTAACAAGATTTGAGGGGTGTAAATGCAGCCATACATCCCAGAGCTCCTATTGTACCCAATCCAATCACGATTCTGGCTTCCATACCAGCGGAGGCTAAATGGTTCTCTGTCATTGACTTGGCTCTTTTCTATCCCAGTATATCCAGATTCCCAGTACTGGTTCGCCTTCACCTTTCAAGGGAAGAGGTGGACCTGGACAGTGATGCTCCAGAGCTACACAGAGTCACCTAGCGTGTATGGACAGGAGCTGGCAAAAAATTTAGAGGGGTTTACTGCGCCTGGGGGAATGAACACTTGTATAGTATGTGGATGACTTGTTGCTTTGCTCTCACACTCGTAAGTCCTGTAGACAGGACACCATAGCTATGTTATGGAAACTGAATTGCCGGGAACACCGTAATACCAAGCCGCTTGGAAGAAATGGGGCACACGCGAAACACTGAACAATGCCGCTTGAAAATCAAAAAACATAATTAAATAACTTGTTTGCTTTCAAAAGACTGAATTAGCAGTAAGCTAATTCTTACTGCTTTGATCGGCTTAGCCAAAGTAAGTGTACCTACTTAAACGTAATTGATGGTAGCATGATTTGGATTTTACTGAATCTTATACTGTGATAGAAGCTGACATAACAATAAACCGCATTTTCCAGCCTCAACTGTTAGTTTTAATTTGGGCTGTCAGTCAGGGGCAGTCACTGATGATGTCATTTGGCGCCGGTACCATTTTTTACGCCAATGGAAAACCGACATGAAAGAAGTACCAAACTTTCGGCACTTTATGGAAGTACCGAAAGTACGGTACCTGGTGCGGTGGAAAAACGCCCTCTGATTCCTCTCAGGCTGTGCAAAATCTGGAGGAAGTGGTGCACAAACAGATGTCTGCGATACATAAGGAGCATGGCCTGTTTGAGTACAGCTGGTTCTCCTCACTGATTTCGTGTTTATCCGGGGTGTTCAAACAATTAGTTTTTAGTATATTGCTTTTGCTTGTAGTGTTGCTACTAATCATGTTGCTGTTTAGGTGTTGTTCTAGTATTCTGTCTTCACAGGCAAAATCTGTTATGTTCCTGCGGGCTCCCCCTGCCCCACAACTGGATGATCCTCCCATTCCTGCTTGGCTCTATGAACCTCAGCCTCATCAATGTGACCAGCAACGGCAACACTGCTGGTGACTTCAGTGCTTTGCTGAAATCGCTGGAATAAAAGAGATTTTCTTTACTCACCAAACTAAGAGGTCCAGACTTTTATTCTAAGTGACTCTCTGTGTCAGCAGAGAGGTTGATTTATAATTTTTCTACCACAATACTACATAATCTTGAAAAGGAACAATAATTAAAATATCAAAATGTACTACGTTTTTTTTCCTATTACACAGTAAAAAATTTTTTGTGAGATTTAAATTCCCTGCACTATAATATATACCTTACCAAATTGTAGGTAAGAAAAAGCCTGATCTTAATCTAGTTGACTAGCAATGACAGAATTGCATGTGCATAACATGCGATGTTGGTATTAATATCACACATCGTCAGGTCCAACTACAGCCATCTTTCGAATTAAGTACAAAATACCCCGCTTTGCGTTGTCATTCAGTCGTGGTACTAGTTTTTATGTCGGTGGAAAACCAACACTGTCTGCAGAGTCAATAGCTACAGACCTCCAAATTTTGTCTAGCCTTCAGATTAGCTCAATAAGAGTGCATAGAGAATGGGTTTCCATAGCTGAGCAGCAGCATCCAAGCTTACATCACCAAGTGCAATACAAAGCATCAGATGTAGTGGTGTAAAGCACGCTGCCATTGGTCTCTAGAGCAGTGGAGATGTGTTCTCTGGAGTGATGAATCACGCTTCTCTGTCTGGCAATCGGATGGATAAGTTTGGGTTTGATGGTTGACAGGAAAGTGGTACTTGCCTGATGGCATTGTGCCAAGTGTAAAGTTCGGTGGAGGGGGGATTATGGTATGGGGTTGTTTTTCAGGGGTTGGACCTGCCACCATAGTTTCAGTGAAATGGACTCTTAATTGTACAGCATTCAAAGCTATTTTGGGCAATTTCACATTTTCAACTTTGTGGGAATAGTTCAGGGATGGCCCCTTCCTGTTCCAACATCAGTGCACAAAGCAAGGCCTATAAGGATATGGGTGAACGAGTCTGGTGTGTAGGAACTTGACTGGCCTGCACAGAGTCCTGACCTCAACCCAATAGAACACCTTTGGGATGAATTAGAGTGGAGACTGGGAGCCAGGCTTTCTCATCCAACATCAGTGCCTGACCTCACCAATGCTCTCCTGGAAGAATGGTTAAAAATTCCCATAAACACACTCCTAAACCTTGTGGACAGCCTTCCAGAAGAGTTGAAGCTGCTATAGCTGCAAAGGGTGGGCCAATTCTAAATTAAAGAAGGGATGTCATTAAATTTCATGTGTGTACTTTTGGCAATATAGTGTACATGATTGTCTGTGCAGTATCCACTGCATATATATGTAACTTGTATATTTATATCACTAGGTGCAATATCTATATCCGTTTTTGGGCCATCTGTCTGTGCAATATGTGTAATTGTGTGCAATAATTTTCTTATTTTTTTCTATTTGTTCTTTTGTATCTTTTGGTCTGTTTTTTTCTATTGCTTTTTTATCAAAATATCATTATTTACTTATTATATGTGTAAGTCATGGATGGCTCAGTAACTTGTGGAACTCAAAGGGGCATGTGCCGTGTAGAAAAAAAACATAAGTATACAGGATTTTTTTGCATTTTACTCTTTGCTGTTAAGTTCAAATACATATGGACTCCATGGATTAAATGCACAACCAATATATTTGCCTACCTGTAGCAGCAATAACGTAAAAAGTAATCATCAATCTT
Organism: Paramormyrops kingsleyae; assembly: GCF_048594095.1. Lineage (NCBI taxonomy): Eukaryota > Metazoa > Chordata > Actinopteri > Osteoglossiformes > Mormyridae > Paramormyrops > Paramormyrops kingsleyae. The sequence goes on from NC_132812.1 coordinate 1,509,293, forward strand.
TTTTTGTTGAAGAATCTTGGCCGACTGTAGGCATTCTAGGAGCTTGTTTTGTTGATTTCTGTGTGACACTTGAGTCAAAGGAAGGAGTAAGAAACCAGTTCCGCATGGTGTGGTTAACGATAGATGATAAGGCTTTGGCATTCTCTGAGAAAGCTGGAGACTTCCTGAGCAGTGCAGTGCTGAATTTGCTGAGGTGCTGCATGCAAAAAAAAAAAAATTAAAATTAAACATCGTGTTTGTATGAGCCACTGAGGACATTGGACAGCTGTGGCTACATTGTCACATCTCTTGTTTTACTGTGTTGTTTTTTCTAATATTATTAGTCATTTATGTATAATCCAGCCTACTAGTCTCCTTCTTGGCACTTCCTCCAGGTACTGGAAATAATATGCTAGAAATGACTGTGGGACTGGGGCACCTTAAAAAACTCTTTTCTCCTTTTAGTTAAAAAGCATTTTATTAATAAATTCAGGTTTTCACAACAGTCACCCTAAAGTGCTTCACATGGGTATGTTGTGATACATTACAACAACATTAAGACAGAATAAAACAAAAATTAGGGTAATGGAAAGTCAAAGAAATTAAAAAAGAAAGCCGGATCACAATGGAGTAGAGGAATCAAAAGCTCCCATGTGGAGAGACAAAAACCCTCTGGGAGTCCAAGGTCAACTGGCTGCCCAACCCCCCAGGCATGCTTTTCCTGTGTTTGATTATCTCTCTCTAAGTCGTAAGTCAGAGGAAAACATCATGAAAACGTCACTTCCTGTAGGAAACACGCCCCCTTTCCTATGTTTGAGAGAATTTTGTTGTACGAGATTTCCCTGTCTCATAATTTCAACATGGCGGCTTACACAATCAACAGTCATTCTATTTTATAAATATTTTTAAATGTTTATTTTGTTAAATGTATTAATAGTTATAAATGTTATTGCATGTGATCAACTTAGAAAATACTATATCATGAGCGTAAACACAATGCATAATCCTAGCATGTAATATCAGATTTTTACCAAACTTGTTAGTGTTTTTTGTTTTGTTTGTTCCCTCTTTGTTTGTTTCTTGAAAAGAAAATAATCTCGCTCCAAATCTGCTAAAATATTATAAAGCAACAACACAGAACAACAGTGTTTTCTTGGAGGCAGCCATGTTTGTTCCGAGATGTGTAGCTTGAAAGGGAGATTGGTTGGATGTGACGTCAGGTGCCTCGTAATTTACGACTTCGCTGAGATAATCAAATGCATCATAGCATTATTGAAAAAGAAGGAGTGTGCTTTCTTGCTAAAAGCAAGATGTAAACTGTGATCAAGGTCAAAATCCATCAATAAGTCAGTAGTCCACACCGGCCTGTGTAGGGTGGCAGATTGAAGTCTGCACCCACAACGTTACAGTTTGTATGGGACTGAACCAGGGCTCCAGCTCAGATGGTGCCCACCCCAGACATTGTCTGGACATGTGGGAAGTAAAATAGAGAGCATGGGTGGTCAAAACATGCATAGACACATTAATGGACATGCATAATTTATTTTACATTATGCTTTCAATCATTTTCCTTTTAATACCTTACTTTTTATTTCTGATTTTAATCATTCCAGAATTGTTTATTTATTTTATCCTTAGCATTTTATCTCTATTTATTTTCCTTTTTAATACTTCACCCCTGATACCTGTGGTGTTTCCTCGTGTAAATTTATGAGATCTATGATAGCATCTACTCAGTTCCCGTTTTTTTTTTTGGCTCCTTGTGTCTTTTATTGTAATATAGTTGAGGTGAGGGTGGAGGTAGGGGTGTGTGTTGGGGAGGGGGGTATTGTTTTTAATATGTAAAGCACTTTGTGTTACATTGGGTTTGTATGAAAAGTGCTATATAAAATTAAGTCTGATTGAGTGATTTATTAACTAGATAAAAATGGCATGTATGGCAGCACCAGCAGCCACAGTTACATGTGTAATGAGTTAAGTTGTGGATAGGCTAAACTGAAGTAACAGGTCTTCAGTTGAGACTTAAAGACTGAGAGAATTTCAGCATCTGGAACATAGGCTGGCCTACCATTTCACAATATAGAGGCCCGGTACCAGAATGCTTTACCGCCATCTGTCACTTTATTTACATGAGGAATGAAAAGTAAACCTTTGTTCTGTGATTTGAGTGGATGATGTGGTTTGTAAACTCAAAGTAGTTATGTTAGGTATGCAGGAGCTAGATATTTAAGGGCCTTATATGTAAGTAGGAGAACTTTGAAGTCAGTCCTGGGGGGTATTCCAGAAAGCAGGTTATGTGACATACCCGGGTAAGTTTAAGGGTAAGTTAGTGGATAACCTCATCTTTCGGTTCCAAAAACGGAGGTTAACTTTCTGGGTATGTACGTAACCATAGCAGCTTACTCTCTGAAGATAACCTGCTACTGAGCAGGTTATGTTCCAGGGTCAGTTTGTTGCAGAAGGTTACTGAGCATGGCGTGCCCTTTTGATGACGATCCTGTGGACATGGAGGCACAAATTATACAAGGTTTTTTTCGCCGGGAGAGAGTTATAAGACCGCGTATTGATATCTTTTCATTTCCTAATGATTATTTGAAAAAGCGTTATCGGTTTTCAAAAGAATCGTTAATTTACTTAACATCTCTTGAAACCGCATATTGCAAATGTCACAAACCCAAACCGCGGGTCTGCGCTTAGCACAGAAGACATTCTGTACATAGCACTTCGGTTTTTTGCGTCAGGGCATTTTTTGTACAATATGGGCGACGCAGAGCATGTGGGAAAGGCAACTGTGTGTAGAGCCGTTCGCACAGTATGTCTGGTACTTAACGCTTCTTACACACGTTTGTACAGTTCCCTGTCCATAAAGCTCTGCGTGTTATTAAAGAGGAATTCCACAGAGTGGTAGGTTTGTCCTTTGTAGTAAAATCTATGATGCATATTTAATATGTAGTCATACTATTTATAGCCTATCTATACATGTATTCATCCTGCACACACACACACTTGATACTTCCATATATGACTTTCTGTTTCAGGGTTTCCAAATGTAATTTGGAATACATGTAATACATGTATAGTGACAATAAAAGGCATTCATTCATTCATAATTGGGTGCATTGATGACACCTACATTCCTATTAAAGCTCCTTCAATAAATGAGGGAGACTATGTTAATAGGAAATCTATTCATAGTATCAATGTGCAGGTAACTTGATTTTGTATCCTTAATTTTTTGCCTTGTTAAAATCATCAAACTCATTACTTTTTTCCACTAACTATAGGTAATCATTACAGGACAGTACAATGCTGGTTACCACTGGTTGCCCTCAGATGGGGTGAGGGGAGGTGGTGGTGGGCCCCCGCCAGTTAGACGGGCTTCAGCCTTTTTTCTATTAGCTACATGACAGAAAGAATATGCTAAATCGTGTTTAATAAATAGTTCAGTGATCGTGTAATCAAATATTACCTTTTTGCAGAATGTTTTTGTGTTTCATTTTGACTTGGCTCAAAGTTCTTCTGGCTCCAGAAGGATTACACCTTATTAAATAAGAAACCATATATTTCTAGTCGATATACATTGTTATTTTAACCTAAAGAAATGAATGGCAGGACAAGTAAATGCTTTCATAGTGATTTAACAGTCAAAAGGATGCGGAAGCGGTGTTTAATTATTTTGCATTATAATAAAAGGGGAGGCGATGTCAAATTTGCAATTTAATACACACGCATTTACTCTGTCTGTTATTTTTTGCCAAGCCAACTCTCTCTCTTTAGCCGATGCAGCCGTATTGCTTTTTTTCATTATTATTGGCTTGAATTCTTCATATGCGTGCATTAAAACTTCCAACTCCGCCTCTGTGAAGTATGCCGCTCTCTTTTTTTCACTTTGATTTTCCATTTTGACTCGTGAAATCGGCGATCAATTGAAAACGTCTTTACATGTATGTATGCACGGTGCACGCGCATTAACTCTGGGTAACCAATAGGAGGTTGATTGAACTTACTCTTCTCAGGTGTTTTGGAACCGACATACTCATGGTATGCGGGTTTGGGGTATATCAACCCAGAGGTTATGATTTACCAAATGGTAAGTTAACCAAGCTTTCTTGAATACCCCCCTGGACCTAAGAGGAAGCTAGTTACAGGAACAAAGAGCAGGGGTTATGTGTTCAAACTTCCAGCTCCTGGTGATAATTTGAGCTGGTGCATTTTGAATACACTGCAAGGTGTTTAATGTGCGGTGTGGTCCCAGAAAACAGAGCATTACAGTAGTCTAACCTACTGTATACAAAGGTATATATCAATTTCTCAGGGGCTTGAATAGAAAGGAATCGTCGTAGTTTGGCAATATCCCATAACTGTAGGAGTACCTTCAATACTGCATCCACATGTGATTTGAATGACAGGCTTCTATCTAAAATGACAACTAGGTTATGGGCTGAATCGCTGAGGGAAAAGTTCAGCCCCTTCTGAGTGGAGTATGGGATTATTGCATTCTGTGGACTTGCCTCCAAACAGGAGAACCTTGCTTTTCTGTGCATTTAGTGATAAAAAGTTTTCAATAATCCATGTCTAAAGTGACAATAGATGTAGTGTTATTAGTCATAACTGAAATGTATATTTGATGTTGTTGGCATAGGAGAAATAATTAACATTAGGTTTTCTCATTATGTTACTGTCAGTCTGCACTCATCTGTGCCTTTCGTGTCTCCTCCCCGTTTGGTCGGCAGATGTCACCGGCCATCCTGTCCTCCCCGTTGTCCAAGTTCTTATTGTGTTTCCCTAGCTTCCAGGACTGCTGCATAGATCTATGGGCTGAGTGTGTACATGTGAACCCCTACAGTTATATGTTCAAATCCAGACACCTCTGTTTTTGTCTTTAGTAGATTTTGTTCCCTAGTGTGTCCTTCGTATTAGTTTTTCTACTTCATGAGTTTTGTGGTTTGCGTTTTTGTTTTGGGTTTTGCTTGGTGCCTGTGTTTGTGATTATGTATTACTTGTCTTTGATATATTCTTCTTTTTCTTAGTTTCCCTGTTGGTCTCATAGTTCCTTAATTTAATTATTAATGTCACCTGTTGCCTGTTTTCTTGTGCCAGTCCTTGTGTGTTCTACCTGATTGCTCATTGTCCTGCACCCTCCCTGATTGGTTAATTGTTTCATGTCTCACTCCTCCTGCATCATCACCTGGTTCAGTTTTGTACAGTGGCCCTGAAGGTCAAAACACAACAACATTTCAGAAAACACAACGACATTACAGAAAACACATTTCAAAAAACACATGGACATTTCAAAAAACGGAAAGGGTAGGACCACACTTCTTGTTTGTAATTGGACAGTACCCTTGGAGTACATGGCTAATGTCCAATCAGGAACAAGAAGTGTGGCCCTACCCTGTTCCTGATTGCCTGTCACTCACGACAAATGAACTGTCGTGAGTGACAGGCATTCAGGAAAAGTGGGCTTAGGTCTGTCTGCAGCTGACGTGGCGTGGAGCGAGATCTGCCAGCGGCTGCAGGGGTGGAGTATAAACTGACTGCAGCCAAGTCGGACAACTTCTGCTTGTAGCGTGCGAGACCTGACTGCAGTGACAGCACTGCCAGAAGGGTGTAGAAAAATCTATACAAATATCACCTGCATGCACATAACTTTTTTAATACAACCAGCTCCTGATACAAACTGTTAGCAGGGAAAATAAACTATTGTGTATACTGGCCCTGTGTAAAAAGATAGCTGCCAGGAAAAAGATCAAATACATTTACTTTAAGGATTCAAAGTTTTTATTGTCATGTACAGAGTACAATGCAATTCTTACTTCAATGCGTTCTTCACAGACTAGATGATTAAACAAATAAAGCAGCGCAACATTACAGTAACTAAGGAGAGATTTCAATGTCTGAAAAAGCTGAGGGTTGCACCTGACAGAGCATGTGACATAATTGTTGCATGCTCCATCCTACACAACATAGCCACCATCAGAAAAGAGAGGGTCCCTGAGGTGGTGGTGCAGCCTGATGATGACCTTGAGCCAGTGCACCTTGACCAACCCAGCGGCACAGCAGCCAGAGACCGAATTGTGTATTTCCAGGAATGACAACATAAATGTTACCTTTATTGTGAAGTCACTTTTTAGCCTGTAATGAGTACAGAACCAAGTATTCATAAGTTGTATGCGCATAATATATGACTGACAGAGAGCGGCGGATTTGTTACCATTTGTTTTCTAAGTATTTCTATCTGCAACTTAATTTTGGTCTTCCTGAGTTCATTAAATTCAATGTCCTGCTGAATTTTCCTCATTTTCAGTTTCCTGTATGTGATTTTCTGTTGAAGATACTCTTGTACAAAACACGTACATTTTTCTGCAGATGAAAATCCAAGGACAAATGCCTTAGGATTCTCTCTGCACTGTACATGCAGTATATCATTTTGATTCTTCTTTCCACTCTACAAAGTACTCAACTGACCTCACCATCTCCTCTTCTTGATGTGAATCGTGTTCCAGAAGGGACATGTGTGCTGGCACTGGGCTCCTGTACAGAAGTTATATCATCATTGGAACTGATTGCTCAGAGTGGAGTTTGTTCAAACATTATTCGAAACATTTACCTCTTCCCCTGATGAATGGTCAGACACTGTCTTCATCAACTACATCACATGGGCCAATGTCTCATTGGTCAGACACAGGTTCAAGGGTTATGACATTCCCTGCAACTGACCCAGCAAAGAAAAAAAAATATATATCATATTGAAACACTGAAAATTAATATATATATTGTTAATAGAAAATAAACCACCCAGGGGGAAAAAAAAAAAAACACATACTGTATGGAAATTGTACCACAGGTCCTCTGTGACTGCACCTATGGCACCCACAGACCACAAATATATGCAATGGTCATCCTGTACCTGAAATGAAGTGACCGCTGCTGCATCCTGCCACTGGCTCCGACGAGGAGCTTCCCCTTCAATGCCCTGAGACACAGGGCGATGGGCATTCTGCTGGAGAGCCAGCTCTTCCAAGAGCGTCCAGCTGCAGACGCCTGTAGAGTGGAGCTCCACCGGAAATACGTCACCTCCACAGGAAATACGTGATTTTAAGGGGCGTAAAGTGGAGCTCCACAGGAAACACGTGACATGGAATTATTTTTACACGCCTGTGTTGACCAGCGGGGCCTCCCGGTTAATGCTGTCTGTTATGAGAAAAATTAAATTACTGGCACATGAGTGTGTTGATTGATTTTTTTAAAAATTTCATTCTGTTTGTTGTTGCTGTCTAAATAAATTTAGCAGTTGATTGAATATAATTGTTACATGTTGATCATCATTTATACAACACATACAGGGCTGCATATACCTGGTACACAAGTACACATTCACCTTTAAAAGCGATACGTGCGGCAATTGATTGCTGTGACAGTGTAAATGCGTACGTATTTTATGTGCATTTGCGCTGATATGACAAGAAAATACCGTGCATTTCAACCTATATACCGCAAATGAAGTATGAATTAGCATATATACAGGTTAAAATGCACAATAATTTCTTGTCATATCAGCACAAATGCACATAAAATACGTACGCATTTGCGTTGTTCCAGCAATCGTATATAGTATATGTTTATAACAGTTAAGGCAAGACCAATATATATATTAGTAATGTGTATGGAAAGTAACATAATAGCAATTGCGTATGTATGGCATGTTTTAGGGTGACCAGATAATCCATGTCAGGGAGGACACTCTGAGCTAGGACAGGAATTGTAAATTACCATTTCAATTAAACGGACCTGGATTTCACTTGAGCACTGAGTTCTTGCTGTGTGCTGATTGGTCAGTCTCCTATAATCATGCATGTGTCACTAATGTTAATGTGAAACAGCTGGATGAGTCTTTAAGTCAAGGAAATAAACCAGTCAAAGCACAAGAAGAGCTGAACTAATTAGCCGAGCACAGGAGCCTTTCAATTTGAAAGTAGTTTGTAAAACCTGAAGTAGCTCAAAGTGTCCTCCCTGACATGGATTATCTGGTCACCCTAGCATGTTTATAACTGCTCATCTTATGACCAATATATATATTCCACAAACTAAATCAGACCAGATATATATATATATATATATATATATATATATATATATATATGTGTATATATATAATTTCTCTAGCGTATAAATGAACAAAAACATACTTTTTGAGAATTTTACAACTGAAATTCATCATTGACATCATTGACGGAGAAGCCGGTGAAGAGCTTGGGGAAGCTCTTTGACGTAACTTTGAGAGACACAGTAGCAATCCAGGCCATGCACGCAGAGCTGGAAACCTGGCTTGCAGCAGTGGACAGGGCAGGCCTCCCCGGGAAATTTAAAGCCTGGATATATCAGCATGGCATTCTGCCAAGGCTTTTGTGGCCACTGTTGATGTACCAGGTCCCAATAACAACGGTGGAGACCCTGGAGAGGAAAATCAGCCAGTTCCTGCGCAGGTGGCTGGGTCTGCCGAAGAGCCTGAGCTGCATTGCCCTGTATGGGCACACCAACAAGCTCCAGCTCCCATTCTCAGGCCTCACAGAGGAATTCAAAGTAACAAGAGCCAGGGAGGTGTTACTGTACAGAGACTCATCCGACACCAGGGTCTCCTCGGCAGGCATAGAGGTCAGGACTGGAAGGAAGTGGAGGGCGCAGGAGGCAGTCCAGCTGGCAGAGGCAAGGTTGCGGCATGGTGTGCTAGTAGGGTCTGTGGCGGTTGGGCGAGCAGGACTCGGCTGCCATAAAACGCCGCGCTATGACAAGGCGCAGGGGAGGGACAGACAATCTGCATTGCTGGGGGCTAGCAGAAGTACCATCTTGTCCTCTGTGCCCTGCAAGAGGGTCGCTGGAGCACATCTTGAGCTGCTGCCCGAAAGCACTGGGAGAGGGGAGGTACCGATGGCGCCATGACCAGGTGCTGAAGGCAGTAGCTGACACCGTCTGTGCCGGAATCCAGCAAAGCAAGCGCCAGCCCATAGCAAGGCCAAACATTGTTTTCGTCAGGGCCGGGGAGAAGCTTCAGTCACAGTCAAAGGCCCCAGCTGGTCTGCTATCCTCAGCAGGTGACTGGCAGCTGAAGGTGGACCTGGGGAGGCAACTGAAGTTTCCAGACCACATCATCAGCACAACACTCAGGCCAGACATGGTCCTAACATCAGAGAGTACAAAGCAAGTGGTGCTACTGGAACTCACAGTCCCCTGGGAAGACAGGATTGAGGAAGCTTTTGAGCGGAAAAAGGCGAAGTATCTGGAACTGGTGGAGGACTGCAGGCGGAAGGGGTGGAGGGCCCGCTGCGAGCCAATCGAGGTTGGCTGCAGAGGATTCCCAGGACAGAGCCTGCACCGATCACTCAGGTTGCTTGGAATCAGAGGTGCTCAAGAAAGGAAAGCCACCAGAAACATCTGTGAGGCAGCGGAGAAAGCCTCTAGGTGGCTGTGGATCAAAAGGGGCAACGTATGGCTTGGTGCGCTGCTTGGACACAAGTCGGGGTCTGATCATCCCCGGCTGGGTCGCTCAGGTGAGGGTGTCTGATGATCTAAGACCCGAAACACCCTGTGACCCTGGGTTCATCACTGAGGATGTGTCCAAGCTGCACCACTAAGGTGTTTCTTATAACTATATGTGTGTATATATATAATTTCTCTAGCGTATAAATGAACAAAAACATACTTTTTGAGAATTTTACAACTGAAATTCCGCTGTAACACACAGTTTGGTCACGTGTTTCCTGTGGAGCTCCACTTTACGCCCCTTAAAACACGTATTTCCTGTGGAGGTGACGTATTTCCGGTGGAGCTCCACTCTAGAGGCGTCTGCAGCTGGACCCTTCTCAGCTCTTCAGCGGGGTTCAGGTCTGGACCGAGCGGACCTCCACCCGTTTTTTTTTTTGTCCGCTTTGACAGGATTTTTTATTTTTATTTTTTTTTAAACACGTTAATATACATAGATGGATACAACAACAACAACAACAAATTTATTTTTGTATAGCGCATTATCACAACATTACATTGTCCCAAAGCGCTTTACAGCATCCCCACCCAAAGCCCCCAGTGAGTAAGCCATAGGCGACAGTGGCAAGGAAAAACTCCCTAGAAGGAAGAAACCTTGGGAGGGACCAGACTCAAAGGGGGAGCCCATCCTCCAGGGGCCGGCAGGGAGAGTCAAATACAGTGTAGTCTGAAACACAAACGCAGAGTAGGGGGGAGATGACAAGCCGGTGCCAACACTTCCTCCAATCGCCAGGCAGCCAGAAGGCAGGGAGCGGGTCATACAAGGAAGATGACACTGGCAGAACGGCGAGCTGGATGCACGGTCGTCATTGGCAGTGGCGACGTCACATGTTGCAGGGTGTGCTGGACATCTTGATAGATTGAAGGCTCCAGGTAGCACCACCCAGGAGAAGGTGGTGGAAATAAATGCAATTAGTCAAAGTAAGGGAGACTATAGGCAGTGCTAAAAGTTAGATGAGTGCAATATGAAGTGCAATGCTCCGGCAGATATGGCTATGGCAGCATAAGTAGGAGGGAGAGGCAGGTGGGAATGCAGGCATGGGGAGTCCCTGAAATGTCAGCACTCCAATCCCACAAGCAATTGTGAAGCTAGAGTGACAGCACTGTCAATTCAGTTTATCCAAAGCCAATGGCACCGATCCCCACCCAGCTCTACACCTCACACTATAGGTTTAACTGGGAGTGAGAAGCTAGCTAGAGCTAGAACTAGTGTCCCTATAAGCTAAACTAAAAAGGTGTGTTTTTAGTCTAGACTTGAATATTGAAAGTGAGCCTGAAACCCGGACATCCGGTGGAAGACCGTTCCACAGCTGAGGAGCTCTATAGGAGAAAGCTCTGCAGCCTGCCGTAGATCTTTCTACCCTAGGTACTAACAGATATCCCGCACCTTGAGATCGAAGCAAGCGTGGGGGATTGTATGTGGTCAGCAGATTATTAAGGTAGTCTGGTGCAAGGCCATTCAGTGCTTTATAGGTTAACAGCAGTATTTTATAGTCAATCCGAGACTTAACTGGTAACCAATGAAGGGAGGATAAGACTGGTGTGATGCTATCTAATTATTAGAGTGTGTGTATATCATTATGCACACACACACACTTTATGAGATGTCATATTTACCAGTTTGAAGTATATTTTTGTACTTCACTTTAACTTGTTCCCCTGTCCTGATCGTGCTTATATGCTTGATCTGGAATTATAACGATTAAATGATGATTCACGTAAGACATTGGACCAGTTGGCGAAAGAAGGCTGAGCGTGAACGACTGTGGAAGCGTCTGGGCAAAGTTGAAAGAACTGCATTGTAGGTAGGTGATAGACGTCTTAGGCCACCTCCTCTGTTCAACGACGGTCGTTCATTTGAAGCAGTTGTCCTCCCGGTCCACCTACAATGCAGTTCTTTCAACTTTGCCAAGACGCTTCCAAAGTCGTTCACGCTCGGCCTCAGGTGGTATCAGTGAAACACATGAAAGCCAGGAGGAACAACAACAACCCACAGGTGACCATCTAGTGCTAACAACTTGAGGATTCCACAGGGTTCATCAACCTGCTATGCCAGTCAGTCAGAATTGAGAAAGCACTCTGGATGGAGTGCAAAACGTCTTCTATGAAAAACAAAGTCCAGTTGCTATTACATAACCCTTTTTAGGGTTAATTTATGACATTGATATGATCGACAAATTCAGTTAATTAGTGATAATTGCTACTATAATTTTTTATGTTATTATATTCTAGAACATTTTCGGATATTAAAAAAAGTCAGCCATTTTGTTTTGTTTACATTTCAACTGTTAGAAAAGATATAACACCATGGCTAGGTATTCCACAGCTGAAGCTCTTCGACACATTCTGCAAGAGGATACAGTCGGAATGTGCATTATATGACCAGTCCCCTCTGCTGCCCCCCCCCCCCCCCCAACGCCGCAACCCCTTTAACTGCACTATCTTACTGCATAAGCTGTGCAAGCATCATGCAGTTAACTAATAAATGTATCTTAACTTTAGTTAATTGAATTTGAGCTTGGTACCATTGAATTATATATGCCAATGGATAGGGGTGCAACTTGAACCCCAAGGACCTGGAACGTAACTTTCTGACAAGGACCCATTGAGGGTTAATTTGTCGGCCACTTTTTGCCAGCCGTCTTTTCTGGTTTGTGCCGCTTTTGCAGTGTTTCCTTTGGTGCTAATTAAGTTTTTGAACTCCTCATATCACTCCAGTATAAGGTCCTGCTCGCTTTGGGAGAAGAATTGTGCCCTTTCTTTCGCCATGTTGCAGGAGCCAATAAGAGACTTGCCGATCATGTTTTCTAGACTCGATGTACAGTATATAGGCTTTTCGAGTAGCGCAATCATCTCGGATGATTGGATCCAGCTAAGCTAATCTACTCGTGAAGTGCATTTCAGGAACCGAATTAACTGGATGATTTTCACCGGCATTAATTGATCCAAGATGAAGCTTCTGATCTTGGATGATTTAAGCGAAGTACGGAGAATACCCCCCTGATGTCGTGTCCAATGCTTTACTTTTTTCCATCCAGCTTTTATTAAACACAGTTTGGTACCTCATGGCATATGTAAGGTGTATTACGTATTACAGTTCTGATATATACGATTATTAATAACAGAATTGCAATTCTAGTTTATGTATATGGTCTTTCTATATCGCGGATTTTCATCTATCGCTGATGGGTCTGGATCCCCCGCCTATCGCGGAAGTTACGTTCCAGACCCATCAGCGATAGGTGAAAATCCGCGATATACATATACATAAACTTTTTTATAGTTTAAGCCTTAAAATACCACTCCCACATGCTTTAAACACATGTGAACTTATTAAAACGCACTTTGTAAACACATATGATATGTGGATGTTGGGCTAAGGATATGAGTGACATAAAATATGAAAATTTCTGGTATCATTCGAATGTTTCAAGTAATGCATCGTGTTGGTCTTAAATGGTCTTAAAAAGGTCTTAAATTTAACTTACTGTAAACTGCAAGAACCCTGTATTATTTTGTGGACCGAATCCTTGCTAGCTATAGCTTAAGTAGTGGCAATGATGTTAAGTTTAATTGACGATTCGTATATTTGTCAGGTTATGGACAAAGTAAAGGCCTATTAGGATCTTAAAAAAGACTTCGAAAACGGTAACGACTGTTTATTCTGCCTAATGTTGGCGCATTTGTGCTATTGACGTAAACTGCCTCATAACGCTAACAAGATATTCTGGGCTAATTTAAATTTGATAATTAAGCATCCCTATCTAATTGACTGTACAGATTACCACTTGAGTAAGAGTGGCAATCTTCGTGTTTACAGTTGCAAATGCTTTTTCAGAAAAGTCGAGCTGCCATGCTATAATAAACAGATTTCACGAACGTTAATGTGTGTGTGTTTAGAATATCAAAGGTAAGACTGATACTAGATAAGACTGGCTCCTATGGAATGGAAGCCAAGAACTCTAAAAAAGGCTTGACGGTACCAGAAAATAATACTGGAAGAAACTCCACCTCGCATCATTCTGCAAGGCCACGAAACCTATGAGGAATTGGTGACCATAGGCAAAAAACGTTTCTGGCCAGAGGATGTTGAGGGGAGTGATTTTACCCTTTGTCATTCTGATGGATCTAGGTGGAGTAAGGAGGACTTCCACAAAGAATACAGGACTGTGTCCAACATTACACATCCATGGAAAAGAACACTATGTTGGAAGAAGAGAATTGGGTAAATAGCAGTAGGGTGCATAGCTATAGGTGCAAAGAGATCTGTGGAAAGAGGTGAAGAGCTATCTGAAGTTCCTGCAAACACTAGAGATTTGATCGTTTTCCCTGAATCATCCAGTACACCTCCCAGTGTACCATCATGTAAGCAATTTTTCTTGTGAATCTCCCATTAGAAAATATCAAATAATATTAAAAAAAAATATATGTATAAGTAAATAATGATAATAATAAAATAAATAAAATAATCAAAGAAACAATAAAGGTCTTCATACTTTAGAAGTGGGGAGTCATGCTCCTGGAGATGGTTTTTCATGGTTAAGATATGACTGGTCTTTGATGACAAGAATTATTGAAACATTTAACAACAGCTGATAATTTGTGTTTCTCTCCCCAAGTGTATCCTCCACGTGTTCCATATGTGGACAAGGCTTTAATTACATACAATGAAGAAAACCTACTTGGAGAAGGAACATTATTTCCATGGAACTCCTGCAGCAGTTAAGAGAATTGTGTGTGGCCTAGAAGGAACGGAGGACCATGACATCCATCATGAGATAAATGTGTCCCTGTAAGAACTTAGTGACATTTACATTGCTGTTTTGTTATTTCATTGTGCAAAAATAATTTTTACTATTTATTAAAGTTGTAAAATAATTTGACAGTACACTGTGCTCTTTGTTTGCTTTTTTATTAGGAGACTGTCTCACCCCAACATTGTCAGACTCATGGCAATTGTTTGCTCTTTTGTAAATTATCAGTAGGTTAATACATGTTGATTAAAAAGTTTAACACTGGTTGTATAAAAGATTCACCCTAAAAAAAACATCTAGTCATTTGATGATTGCATAAATCATAATATTCAAAATGGCTGAAAATGTCATACAATCTGCATGACAATCTGTACAAATACTGTTACTTTGTAACTGTAATTAATGAATGAATTGTGAGGTAAGACTACATACAAGCACTTGTAGTAAAGTATGCTGTTCATTTGTGGGCTGGATCCCTGTGAGCTGTATGGGATGCACCCTCTTAGGATAATTCCTGCAACCATTGGCAAGTATGGGTGCTAAAGGCTCTATTAAGTATAATATTTTTATGAATTATGTGCTTTGTCTTTTGCAAGTAGAGAGTTTTGACCAATGATATAATCTGAGATTTTGGACAAGCTAGAGAGCTTTCCATTTTAATACCTTACAGGTTCACCACCCATCCAAGGAGGCAGTCCTGACAGACTGGGGACTGGCAAACATTAGAGACACTGTGATGCTTCGTCAAGGCAGTAGGTTCACTACCCAGGCTGTAGGGCCAACTGGTGGCACATATCTTTACATGGCTCCAGAATGCATTTTAATGTTTGAGGAGGCATCTGTCCAGACAGATATGTGGTCCCTGGCAGTCCCATGGGTGATCAAGAAACAACGAGAGCTGGCTACACTAATGGCTACCAAAGCACCACCACATGCACTTGCACATCTCAGTGACAGGCATAGTTTTCTTGGTGGCTTGGTGAACTATGACCCCTCGTCAAGGCCTACTGCATCTGAGGTTAAGTTCCTTAAGTCAGAACTTGATCTTGCTAGCCGATATGGCTATAAGTGGTAATTTCTCAACTATTTGCTTTTCAAGAATATGTTACTCCAGTGTTAATGTTAAATGTTTCTGCTTTAGATTAAAAGGCATTGTGCACTAAGCACTTATGTTATAGGTTATCAAACCTGAAACATTTTGAATAGCCTTTGAACCTTAGAAAATTTTGGTTGTTTTTTCTCATCTACATTCACTTTTAAGTCAGGCAGTAAAAATATGTAAGTTATGACATGAAAAAAAAGAGTTTTTAAAATCTCTGAAAACTGAAAATAGTGAAATAAAAATCTTGGCAAACATTTATATGAGTTGCTTTCATATTTTTTATTTGTCACTAGAACCATTTATTGACAACCCTCTATCCTTTCCCTTACTGAAATCTGTATAGTTATAGTTTTGTGTAGTTATGTGTGATAATGTTACTCTCTGATACAAACTGTTTTGTTAAACACCAGGCAGAGACAATGTAGACTTGTTGAACATCCAAACTAGGCAAAGCTAACAGAAAGCAGAGTAAGGGCACAGGCAGAAGTCAGTTACAGCAGGTAAATAAATCAAGGTTACAGTCCAGGGTAAAAGACAAAGTCCTCACCTATAGTCCTATTTCCACAGCGCTCAGTGTCCCAGAGGCAGATCGTCACTCTGAACCACTACACATGTGCAGCAAGTCAGTTTTTGAGGGAAACATTTCTGTAATAATTAGATAGTGCTGTGTTGACAATCCTCCATCCTTTCCCTTATCAGAAATTTGTATATGTTATTTGCAAATGTAGAGGGTGTCGAAATTGTATTTATGTTCATGGCAGAGGTGACTTCTTGGATCAACATAAGGCATGCAGCAAGACAACCATCTCTTGTGCATGGAAAATGACTTTTCTAAAATGGCTTGGCACATGTCTCTGAACTCCTGGTTTGCCACCAGTGATGGTTCTTCTTTCTCGCTGATGAGTTCTTCAGCATAGTCTAAGAGGTCTGTGTCGACTGGGTGCAGCAAATCAGTGTATCCTGCAGTTGGGAGAGACAAAAAAAGAACATTTTACCCACAGAATGATAAAAGGAATCCAATAATCACAAAAATGTTCCAGAACATGAATATAAAGCAATATCTAATGACCTATAGTGTTTTAAGGTACAATTCTAAAAATGTAGTTATGTTTTAAGGTGGTTTACAGATTTAGCAGCATGAACTTAACCATAGGCTTGTCAAAATTTGAATAAAAAAACTGATATTTAGAAAAATATTACCATTTCCTGTAAGGTGCCAATTTAAAGCAATGGTGTTGTAATGTTAGTGGAAAATGACATTTTCTCATATTCCATTATAAGTAGGCAAAATAAGGTAATCAACCTGTGTTGCAAATGACATACCAGGAGGTGGTGAGGTGTACAGAAGGTCTGGTTTCCCAAATGGACCTGGGGCATTGCGCTGTTTGCGGATGTCATAGGTGTTCCACAGTATTTGCTCAGTTTTCAAATCTTCTTGAAGCAGTGGAAAGTGTGTGTACTGCAAGCAATTGCTATGGAGAATAGTCTGAACATTTAGTTTGGTGCTTCAACTTTTACTAATCAATTTTCATATTAAAGAACACTGACTTACATGTGTACCGGGTTGTCAAGTTCAAGGATGCTAGACTCCATCATGGCCTAAGCTTAAGTAAAAGTTTATCATCAAGTAACATTACATTAATGAATTAACATCTTGAAACTGTGAAATATATACAGTAATACTGTCACGCCCAGAGGGGCGGGGCAGAACAGCTGCAACCCATGATCTACTAACGAGTTCTCTACTTAAAGCAGTGACCTCCCATACTACTTTGCGAAGTATTGTTGTCATGCCCATGCACTTTACCAAGCATTCTTTTGTCCTGTGCTTGTCTCGTCCTTCCTGCCCGTCTCGTCCGTCCTGCCCGTCTCGTCCATCCTGCCTGCCTATGCCCCGTACTCCGAACCTGACCTCCTTGTGCCTGCCGTCCCGTCGTCACCCCGTCTCGTCTCTGCTCGTAGGACTGACTCCCCCGGCATCCGACCCCTGGCTTGCGACCCGACTACTCTGCCTGACAACCCCTTCGGCTTCTGACACACCGGTCTTCAATAAAGTCTCTTTTCACCGCATACCGGGGTTCGCCTCGTTCCTGTCCGCTTTGCCTAACAGAATACTTCGCCTCTACCATATGGACCCCGCGGAGAACCAGAGACTGCAACAACAGGTGGACCACCTGACAGCGCTCGTGATCCGCTGATGGAGGGACAAGCTACACGAACCGATCTGCCGGGTTCACCGCCCCGACCAGCCGTCCCAGTGCCCGTTGCTATGCCCGACAAATACGACGGAAATCCTGAAATCCTGACCAGTGTCAAGCCTTCTTGATGCAGTGTGGGCTGTACGTAGAAGAGCACCCAGATCGATTTGTGGAAGAAACCTCCCGAGTGGCCCGAGGACTGTCTCCGGATTATGTACCGTCGCGCACTTAACCCTGAGATCCAGGACGAACTGACGGCACGCGGTGCAGGGCTCTGCTTTGAAGACTATATTGGTCTATCAGTCACCCTGGATAACACCCACCGCGAACGACGTCGTAGGCGAACCCGGCCAGCTGTTCCCCCCGTCAAACCGACGACATCGGAAGATCCAGCCGAACCCATGCAGTTAGGACGTATGCCGCTTTCGCTGGAGGAACGTCACCGCCGTAGGACTCATGGTCTTTGCCTCTACTGCGGAAACCCCGGACACCTCCTTCGCTCCTGTCCGAGCCGCCCCTCCCAACCACCTGTGCAGGTAGGCTCCTCGGGGCTTTTTGGGGTATTGCAAAAACTGTGCACGGTGCCCGTGGTTCTAGATGTGGAGGGGAGAGTGCGGCATGTACACGCTTTAATCGACTCCAGGGCTGCTAGTAATGTTATAGACGTCACCCTCACTTCCGAATTGCAGATGCCTCTGCAAACGCTGTCCCCACCTATTTCTGTTCTGGGAGTCAGTGGTAAACCTCTACCGGGCGGTTACGTCACCCATAAAGCGGGACCTGTCACGCTCCGGGTAGGGGCACTACACACTGAGACGATCGAACTCCTGGTACTTCCTGCCTCTAAGGATCCGATAATTCTAGGATATCCATGGTTATGAACTCACAACCCCCACATCGATTGGTCCTCGGGTGAGCTTACCGCCTGGTCACCCCGGTGCTCCCAATTTTGCATGTCCGTCCTCTGCGCAGCCTCCCAAGTGGAGAGCCCCAGCCCAGAGGATCTCTCTGTTCTTCCCCCTGAATATGCTGATTTCCGGGATGTTTTTAGCAAGGATAGATCCTTTCAGCTGCCGCCGCATCGGGAGTGCGACTGCGCCATCGAGCTCCTGGAGGGGGCGCAACTCCCTAAGGGACGGCCATACCCTCTGTCCACCAGTGAGGAGGAGTCCATGGAAACTTACGTACGAGAGGGTCTCGCTCAAGGTATCATCCGCCCGTCTACGTCACCGATAACCCCCGGGTTTTTCTTTGTAAAGAAAAGGGATGGAGGACTCCGTCCGTGTATTGATTACCGCTCCCTCAATGCCATCACCGCGAAAAGACGAGAGCCTTTGCCCTTGATCCCCCCTGCCTTAGAACAACTGCGAGAGGCCTGCTTTTTTACCAAATTGGACCTCCGTAGCGCCTATAACCTGATTCGGATTCGAAGAGGGGACGAATGGAAGACCTCGTTTATCACTAACACCGGTCAATACAAATACCGGGTTATGCCATACGGTTTGGCTAACAGCCCTTCTATTTTCCAGGCCTTCATGAACACGGTGTTTCGGGACCTGGTGCACCGATTCGTAATTGTCTATATTGATGATATTTTGATTTACTCCCCTTCCTTTTCTCAACACGTGGGGCATGTCCGCCAAGTACTCCAACGACTACGAGAACAACAGTTATACGCAAAGGGGGAGAAATGCGAATTTCACAAGACGCAAGTCCAATTTCTTGCCTACATCATCCAACCCGGCAAGGTGGCTATGGACGAAAAAAGGTGAAGGCCATTCGCCAGTGGCGCCAACCTCACTCTTTAAAGGAACTACAACGTTTCCTGGGGTTCGCAAACTTTTATCGCCATTTCATTCGGAACTTCAGTCAGGTGGCGGCTCCCCTGACCTCCCTAACGCAGGGAGCCAGCTCACCCTTGAAATGGACGCCCGAAGCAGAGACAGCTTTTCTCCGCCTGAAACAAGCCTTCTGCACGGCACCCGTCCTACACCTACCAGACCTGGAACGCCCCTTCGAGTTAGAAGTAGATGCCTCCGAAGCCGGCGTTGGGGCAATCCTCATTCAACGAGATAAGACAACGGGTCGCCGACATCCGTGCGCCTACTTCTCCAAGAAACTTACCCCTGCGGAAAGGAATTATGATGTCGGGGACAGGGAGCTCTTAGCCATCAAAACAGCCCTGGAGAAATGGAGACACTGGCTTGAGGGGAGTCGCTATCCATTCCAAGTCTTCACGGACCACCGCAACCTAGAATACCTACAAAATGCCAAAAGGTTATCTGCACGCCAAGCGCGTTGGGCTATGTTTTTTGCTCGGTTTCAGTTTAAGGCAACATACCTGCCTGGGAAGAAAAATATCAAGGCTGATGCCCTGTCTCGACTTTATGATCCCCCCGAGGCAATTGATCATTCCGAAACCATATTGGCACCAACCTGCTTTGCTGCTACAATCACTTGGTCACTAGAGGAAACCATTCGCGCCGCCAATGACTACTGGATGCCCCATTGGTAAGTTGTACGTCCCCGACAACTTCCGATCTGCTGTTATTCAATGGGTACATACGTCACGGGGTACGGGACATCCGAGGGGCTCCGCGACCCAACATTTAGTCTCGCGACGGTATTGGTGGCCGGGCTGGAGATCGGAGGTAGAGCAGTACGTCGCCTCCTGTCCTGAGTGTGCCCAACTCAAGTCATCCCACCAATCACCAGCAGGACTGCTGCACCCCCTTCCAATCCCATCTCGTCCCTGGTCTCATTTGGGCATGGACTTCATCACTGACTTACCCCTCTCCCGAGGTAACACCGTCGTACTCACTGTTGTGGACCGGTTCTCGAAAATGTGTCGCCTAATTGCTCTGCCTAAGCTTCCTAGTGCTACGGAATTAGCCGACGTCTTGATTCAGTGGATATTCCGATATTATGGTATACCAGAAGACCTAGTGTCAGACCGAGGTCCACAGTTCACCTCACACGTGTATAAAGCTTTCTGTGCCAAGCTCAACGTTTCTCTCAGTCCCACCTCTGCATATCACCCTCAATCGAACGGACTCGCCGAACGAACCAACCAGGAAGTCTCGAAAGCACTACACCTGCTCTGCAAGGACAAACTCTCTGACTGGGCCAGTCACCTCGTCTGGGCAGAATACGGTATAAATACCCGCATAAACCCTGTCACTCGCATGTCACCCTTTCAGTGTGTTTTAGGTTTCCAACCCGGACTTTTCCCATGGGATGCGGAGACCAGTGACGTCCCTCAAGTGGAGACCTGGTATCGGACTGCTAGAGAGGTTTGGCAAAAGTCACATTCAGCTCTCTCCGCCCAAGCAGCTCGACAACAAACCCAAGCGAATAGACATCGACGCCCTGCCCCAGCATACCGACCGGGACAGTGGGTCTGGCTCTTGACCCGAAATCTTAAGCTTCCCGCATGCCGTAAGTTGTCTGCCAGGTTCATCGGTCCTTTTAAGATCATCCACCAAGTAGGTCCCGACACCTTTCGTTTAGACCTTCCCCGTGTTTATCGTATTCATCCTACCTTCCACGTCTCCCTCTTGAAGCCGGTCAGGTACAGTGCCGCGCATCCCTCTCCTGATTCCGCCGCCTCGTATCTTGCAAGACGGGTCCCACGTCTACCAGGTTCGAGCGCTCCTGGACTCCCGGCGACGGGCCGGGACTCTACAGTACCTCGTGGACTGGGACAGCTTTGGCCCTGAGGAGCGTTCGTGGGTGCCGGCAAGGGATATCCTGGACCCTGACCTGGTGTCCGCCTTTCATCGCGACCACCCCTCCAAGCCGGCACCCCGTCCCAGGGGTCGCCCACGCCATCACTCTCGGCCTCCGGGAGGTGGCCGTTTGGGGGGGGGCCCTGTCAGGCTCAGAGGGGCGGGGCAGAACAGCTGCAACCCATGATCTACTAACGAGTTCTCTACTTAAAGCAGTGACCTCCCATACTACTTTGCGAAGTATTGTTGTCATGCCCATGCACTTTACCAAGCATTCTTTTGTCCTGTGCTTGTCTCGTCCTTCCTGCCCGTCTCGTCCGTCCTGCCCGTCTCGTCCATCCTGCCTGCCTACGCCCCGTACTCCGAACCTGACCTCCTTGTGCCTGCCATCCCGTCGTCACCCCGTCTCGTCTCTGCTCGTAGGACTGACTCCCCCGGCATCCGACCCCTGGCTTGTGACCCGACTACTCTGCCTGACAACCCCTTCGGCTTCTGATGCACCGGTCTTCAATAAAGTCTCTTTTCACCGCATACTGGGGGTTCGCCTCGTTCCTGTCCGCTTTGCCTAACAAATACAATATACTTACCCATCAATACCTAGATGTATCCACATACCAAAGAACTTCAGTTTGTCACTACCTATATGGAACAATAAATATGTATTTGCAATGAGTATTACTACAGTTACAATCTAAGGAATTAATCACTTAAATTAAAAAGATTAAATGGGTACCATCAATGTGCCAGGTGTCATTGGGGCCATGGCTGATGTAATTCCTACGCTGGATTTTCTTCTTACCAGGAGATCTTCTCTGAAGACCACTTGCATCCAGCTCCCTCATTATTTCAGCAACATCATCTCTATATTAACAACTGGTTACAAATAAAACTCTAAAGTAAAATGATACTATATAATGAGAATATAAACAACATAGCATAGAAACCAACCTGTAGCAAGGCTGCACTCCTCTGACATCTCAAAAACGTTTTAGCATTGCTCGAATTCCCTGTTCAGGCGACCAGTGTCTCAGCTCGCTCTGGGAAGAACACATTACATAATTATTAAACCATATGAATTATCATAAGGACAAATGTTGCATATACAACTAGATCAACTAAAAAGTATTTGATATTTCTGCAAATAGCCTGCAGCACAGATTCCAGGAAAACTAAAATGGTAATCTTTAACAGAGTTATCTTCATTTTCTTTTAAGATACTGGCAAATCAATGTGTTTCATGGTTTACAACAGCAACCAAGAAAAAGGCGGAACAGAAAAAAACAGGTGGTGGTCCGGCACCCTCTCCCTATACCACAGCAGAAGAGCTAGCCCTTGGTTTCAATAGTAACAGAACAATTGTGGAGGGCATCCCTGGGGGTAGCACCTCCTTAGACCCACAGTCAGGGACCAGCAGCACCACCACCTTTATTTCTGGTAATTGATTTAATTTGTATTGGAAAAGTGCTACAGCTGCAATAATTTCTAACTACCTTAAAGTATAAACAACAAATGTGTGTTACAGTCAGTTGAACTGTCTTAAATCAAGAGTAAGAATAAATTAATACTACATTTCTACATGAGTTATGGATGACATACAGTGTAGTTCATGTAATGCTGTTTTGCCACTTATGTGCAGTTCGAAACAACACGCCCACACTTTTACCTGTCCCACAAGTGATGGCTGAAGCCATGTGTAGTAAGTCAAGTATTTACTGTTTTTTTTTGTGTGCTTTTTTTTCTCCTATTAAGGGCTAGACGCGTTCCCCGGAAGGGGGAAGCTGCCTGCGAAGGGGGTGATGTCCAGGGCGATCAGAGCCTCCCCCCGATGACTGGCAGGGAAAGAAGCTGGGGAGAGAGAGGTAGCTCCCAGGAGGATTGTCAGGTCCTCCTTCTGTCTCTGCTCTCTCTTTTTCTTCTTCCTCCGGCTTGTGGCGGTGGAAGGAAGCTGAGCTGTCTCTGTAGGGAGAAGAGGCGGTACAGCAGCCCCAGCGCAGCACAGCACGACTGACTGGGCTCTCCGGTCCATAATCCGCTGTATTAGCAGCCTAAGATTCTTGTGTACTTCCTGCAGGGGGTACGCGTTTCTGGGTGGGGGTGCTCACTCAGGAGGTCCCCGCTCCGGCTGGCCAAGTCCCAGGCTATGGGGTCCTCCTGGACCTCGGGTTGGGACAGCCAGTACACCACCTCTTGCAGCAGACCGAGACGCTGGTTCTTGGTCCGCTGCAGTGTGTCTTCTTGCGGGTCCGTCATTCTGTCACGACTGCGGGCGGTCAAGCAGGCGATAGAGCCGTGCATACGAGTACACGAGGGTTTATTCGGGGAAACAGGGCAGAGAGCAAAGCACAGAACATCAATGACGGACACCCAACTAAGGAAGACATGGACTCATATACATGAAACAAGCCGAAATAACAGGCATCAGGTGATCACAATCGGGAAGTAACACGAGGTAACGAGGGGGGCGTGGCATACACGCGGGGATCGGACGAGTCGGGCGTGACAATTACATACACATAAAGACACATACGCCTGTATCATACATTCTTACAGGTAATTCCTCCGGACACTCGTCAGACAGGGTTTCTTCACTGTCCTCTGCAATGGAAACAAATAGGTAATTACAAAAAGGTGCACTCTTACTGTCACGCCCCGCTCCGTCCGCTCCCGATGTGTGCCACGCCCATCTCGTTACCTCGTGTGATTCCCTGATTGTTTCTTACCTGTGATTCGTTACCCTTAGCCTGTGTCTTGTATTTAGTCCGTGTCTAAGTCAGTGTACCCCAGATCTGTCATTGTATTGTCATGTGCTGTGCTTCGTCCGTCAGTCTGCCTTAAATAAACCCCGTTTGCCCGTCAGTCCGGCTGCTTTCGTCTGCTTCCCTGCTCGCCTCCGTCTCCGAGTGTGACAGAATGACAGATCTCTCAAACGACACAACGCGGGAGACCGAGCATCACCGGCTCGGTCTCCTGCAAGACTTTGTGTACTGGCGGTCCCAGCCCGAGGTCCAGGAGGACCCTGTGGCCCTGCAGCTGGCCCAGCGGGGCGCGGATCTCCTGGCAGTGGATCGCCCGCCCGGACAGCAGTACCCGCTGCAGAGGGCACGGAAATGCCTCCGCCGCCTGATGCGCCGGCTCACCGAGCGAAGGGAGGAGTGCGGTCGAGAGCAGCAGGAAGAAGCAGGAGTACTCTTCCTGGGAGCCTGCTCTCTCCTCCCGGCCTGGGCCCTCAGCTGCTGCCGCCGCCGCTCTGCCCGCGGCACCGCCTGCTGCTGCCGCCGCCGCTCTGCCCGCGGCACCGCCTGCTGCTGATGCCGCCGCTCTGCCCGCGGCACCGCCTGCTGCTGATGCCGCCGCTCTGCCCGCGGCACCGCCTGTCCTGCCTGACCCGCTTGTCCTGCCTGCTGCAGCTGCCGCCGTTCTGCCCGCGGCGCCGCCTGCTGCAGCTTCCGCCGCTTTGCCGGCGGACCCTGTCCTGCCTGTCCCACCTGACCCGCCTGTCCTGCCTGCTCTGCCTGCAGTCCCTGCGGCTGCCACCATTCTGGCTGCGGTGCCCGCGACGGCGCCCCCTGCTGGCCGCGTGATGGTGGCGCCCGCGACGGCGCCCCCTGCTGGCCGCGTGATGGTGGCGCCCGCCGCGACGCCCCCTGCTGGCCGCGTGATGGCGGCGCCCGCGACGGCGCCCCCTGCTGGCCGCGTGATGCCGGCGCCCGCGACGGCGCCCCCTGCTGGCCGCGTGATGGCGGCGCCCGTCCTGCCGGCACCTGAACTGCCTGTCCTGCCGGCACCTGAACTGCCTGTCCTGCCGGCACCTGAACTGCCCGTCTTGCCTGTCCTGCCGGCTCTTGACCTGCCCGTCTTGCCTGTCCTGCCGGCTCTTGACCTGCCCGTCTTGCCTGTCCTGCCGGCGCCTGAACTGCCCGAGGTGGCCGCGGTTGCGCCCCCTGCTGGCCGCACGACTGATGTGCCTGCCGGGGCGCCCCCTGCTGGCCAAGTGCCTGCGGCGCCCGCCGAGGCGCCCCCTGCTGGCCGTGTGATGGCGGCGCCCGCTGTGGCGCTCCCTCCTGGTCGCGTGCTGGCGGCGCCCGCCAAGGCGCCCCCTGCTGACCGGACACCCGAGGCGCCTGCCCAAGCGGCCCCTGCTGGTCGCACGCCTGCAGCTGCCTCCGCTCTGCCTGAGGTGCACACCACGGTTGCGCCCCCTGTTGGCCACGTGCTGGTGGTGCCTGCTGCGGCGCCCCCTGTTGGCCACGTGCGGGTGGTGCCTGCAGCTGCATCTGAGGTCCCGGTGCCGCCTCCGCCTGCACCCACGCCCACCGAGGCGCCCCCTGCTGGATACATGCCCGCGGCCCTGCCTGAGGCCGCCCCTCTAGTCCTGCCCGCGGCCCTGCCTGTGGCCGCCTCTCCCGTCCTGCCCGCGGCCCTGCCTGTGGCCGCCTCTCCCGTCCTGCCCGCGGCCCTGCCTGTGGCCGCCTCACCCGTCCTGCCCGCGGCCCTGCCTGTGGCCGCCTCTCCCGTCCTGCCCGCGGCCCTGCCTGAGGCCGCCTCTCCCGTCCTGCCCGCGGCCCTGCCTGAGGCCCTGACTCCCTCGCCGTTACCCCGGCAAGGCCGACGCCCCCCAGGACCCCGCCTCTCCGTCTCCAGCAAGGGACGGGGACATAGGCGTAGGGCCCGGGTCCCGCCCGCCCTGCCCCCTGGCTCGCCCGTTCGGCCCCTGGCTGTGGCTCGGTGGCTGCCTGTGGGTCCTCCGGCTCGGGGTCGGCGGTCGCCGCCGGGTCCCCCCCTGGATCCTCGGTGCCGGTCCTCGGTCCCTCCTCCGGCTCCATGTCGGTTGCCTCCGGGCCCCCCTGCTCCGGCTGGGCGTCGGACGGCGCCTTCGCCGGCTCCGGCTGCGCCTCCGCCTGCCGCGGCTTCCCCCTTCTGCCTGCCTGCACCGGTGTTCCCTCCTGCTCCCTCCGTGTCCCCTCCGTCACTCCCTCGTCCCGTTCCCTTGGCCCCTGGGTGGTCCCCTCCTGCTCCCTTCTCCCTCTCTCCTGCGGCCCCTCCGGCCGCTGCCTGTCGCCCGCCTGGGTTCCTTTGTGCTCCCCTTGTTCCTCCTCCGTTCCCGTCTGTTCCTCCCGCCTTTGTTCCTCCTCCGTTCACTCCTGGCCCTTTTGTTCCGCCTTTCTCCCCTTTTGGGTCTCCCTTCTTGGTTTGTCTGTCCGCGTTCCCCGTCCTTTGTCAGGTCCTGTCTTTCTTTTCGTCCTTGTTCCTGTTCTGTGTCTCTGTCTTGTTTCCGGTTCCCCGTTGATGTTTTGCTTTTTGTCTTTCAGGTCCTGTTCCCCGGTTTCGTTCCGTCCGTCGCCTCCTCTCGGGCGCGCCCAGTGTGCGCGCCTTTGAGGGGGGGTTATGTCACGCCCCGCTCCGTCCGCTCCCGATGTGTGCCACGCCCATCTCGTTACCTCGTGTGATTCCCTGATTGTTTCTTACCTGTGATTCGTTACCCTTAGCCTGTGTCTTGTATTTAGTCCGTGTCTAAGTCAGTGTACCCCAGATCTGTCATTGTATTGTCATGTGCTGTGCTTCGTCCGTCAGTCTGCCTTAAATAAACCCCGTTTGCCCGTCAGTCCGGCTGCTTTCGTCTGCTTCCCTGCTCGCCTCCCCGAGGAGCGTGACACTTACCTCATTTTCTACAGTATAGTTTAAATCCCTGGTTGAATAACAACATTATCATTGCATCTACAAAAGTGTTAAGTGTGACAACCACCTTTCTATTACCACCTCTATCAGCCAAACATGTTAAGGGATTTAAATGTAATTACACCCCAAATTCAAAATTAAAAATAATTACCACATAAGTAAGACAAAATGTATTTTACTTCGACATTTTTTCAAAAGGCTACTTTTCTTCTCAATAATTTGGTGGACTAGTAACTTTACATCATATAATAAGATTATATACAGGTAGTGACAGTAGGATTTGTCAGCACTCTTTCCACCTCTGCTATCAGACTACTAGATTTTACACTGTGATAACAGCTTCAAACAAAGCCAGTGTCAAACTGTCATAGTTGGATACTCCTTTCGCTTTCCTTGCCAGATGATATCTTGAACAAATGTCTCGAAAAAAAGAATTCGAAGCAAAATAGTAGCAAACAATAATAATTCTACATTTTTATATTAAATGTATTATGCAGCAGTTTATAGCAGTCCAGAACTGTCAGGCTTCTCTATAATATATCATTTAGAATTGATCAGACTATAATTTTAGAACTACTTGTCAATAAAGTTATAAAAGTATTATGATTCAAAAAACTCCTTCATTCATAGCATATTCAAAAGGTCTATAATGCCTTTTCTTACTATTTATCATACGTGTATTGAAAAATCTAACCAAAACTCAACAGTGGCAGAAGTAACAATGAGAAAGAAAAAGAACAGCAAAAACTTACAACAGTGCCCGGACGCATGCCCTGGATTGTTGTGGTCGCACACTGATGACGTCAACTATCTTCCCTCTATCCGCTGTCATAGCTTAATAATGTTTCATCAGGCTTTGAGGCCGAAAAAGAAATTTATAAGTTTTTTCTGATGCCGTTTTGCCTTAAGTCTGACGTCTGATGCCATTATCTGACGGATTTTTTCATAAGACCTGAGGATGTCCTAAAATGAACACTGTACAACAGGTTCTCAATAGGGTTTAGGTCAGGTGGGGAAGGGGGCCATGTCATTATTTTTTCATCCTTAAGGCCTTTACTGGCTAGCCATGCAGTGGAGTACTTCGATGCATGCGATGGAGCATTGTCCTGCATAAAAATCATGGTCTTCTTGAAAGATGAAGACTTTTTCCTGTACCACTGCTTGAAGAAAGTGTCTTCTAAAAACTGGCAGTAGGTTTTGGAGTTGATTTTGAGGCCATCTTCAACCCGAAAAGGTCCAACTAGCTAATCTTTAATAATACCAGCCCAAACCAGTACCCCACCTCCACCTTGCTGGTGTCTGAGTCGAAGTGGAGCTCTGTGTCTGTTACTGATCCAGCCACGGGCCCATCCATCTGGTCCATCAAGAGTCACTTTCATCTCATCAGTCCATAAAACCTTTGAAAAATCTGTCTTCAGATATTTCTTGGCCCAGTCTTGACGTTTCACATTTGACTCTTCTCAAATCTTTGACAGTTAATTTGTCTTTTTTTCTCAATACATTTCTTGCGACCCTGTCTGCTACTTGCAACAAAACGTTTGATGGTTCTGTGGTCACGCCCCAATATCTTAGCAATTTCAAGACTGCTGCTGTTATGTCGCGTGCAGGTATGGGAAGCAGGCGAGTCGAGCCGTGATTACGGGTAGAAATGGGGTTTATTTGCAGGGAAACTAACAATACGGCAGACAACATCAATGACGGATCTGGGGAAACTAACTCAGACACGGACTAAATACACAGGACAGGCTGAACATAACAGGTAACAGGAGATTACAATCGCACTCCGGGCACGCCTCAGGAGAGGTGACGAAGGAGACGAAACCGGGAACACAGGACCTGAAAAACAAGAGCAAAAACATCAACGAGAGACCGGGAACAGAATCGACACACAGAACAGGCACAGGGACAAGAAGTAAGACAGGACCTGACAAAGAACGGGAAACGCAGACAGACAAACCAGAAAAGGAGACATAGGGGGAACAGAGAACTGAGGAACAGAAGGACAAGGGGTGAACACGGGAGGCACAGAGGGAAGAGGAGCAGAGATGGGAGGGACAAAGGGACCAGGAGGGAATGGAGGAGACACAGAGGGACGAGGAGCAGAAACAGGAGAGACAAAAACAGGAGGCAGAAAGGCGAAGGGTGAAGGAACAAGGGGGGCCCGAGGAATCCCCAGCGGGTGAAAGGTGGAAGCCAGAGGGGCCATGGGTGACCGAGCAGCTGAAGCCAGAGCGGCCGAAGAGGAGGGCAGAGGAGGCGCCTTTGGCAGGCCTGCAGGACAAAGTGGAGGAGGCGGGACCGAGGACAGTTGACCAGCCCTCGGAGGTGGGCCCGTAGGTGCGCCAAGGGAGGAGGAGTGATGGCAACACAGTCCGGGACCTCCTTGGGGACAGGGATCTCCAGCGTAGGCGGAGTTGGGGCCTCAGGCCCAGCAGCGGGCAGAGCCCTTGGAGCAGGAGGTGGAGGCCCAGGAGCCTTGGGCGGAGCAGAAACGGGCAGAGCAGAGACGGGCGGTGGTGCAACCGGGACCTTGGGAAGCGGCGGAGGCCTAGGAGCCTCGGGCGTATCTGCAGGCGGAGACGGCGTCGGAACTTCGGCCCCAGGGGCCGTAGTGTCAACCGCTGGGATGGGCAGGACAGGCGGAGCTGCCAGGGCCTCGGGCGAAGCAGGAGGCGTGGCCTTCTCGGGCATGGTGGCAGGCGGAGGTGGCGCAGCTACCTCAGGCGTGGCGGCAGGCGGAGGAGGCGCAGCTACCTTGGGCGCAGCGGCAGCAGGCTGGTGGCCGTTGTGCGCGGTTTCAGCAGGCTGGCTGGCGTCGTGCGCGGCGGCAGCAGGCTGGTAGGCGTCGTGTGCGTGCGCAGCCAGAATGGGCAGCAGCATGGCAGGGGCCTCCGAGGGCGCAGCGAACGGGACTGGCCGGCCAGGCCCTTCCAGCATGACCTGGGCAACGGTACAGACAGGCAGGACAGGTAGAACAGGCGGGACTAGAGCTGGTGAGACAGGCAGGTCAGGCGGAGCTGGTGAGACAGGCAGGACGGGCGGAGTTGCAGGCGGAGCTTCAGCCGGCTGAAAACGATTGGACCTCAGCTGTTGGAGGAGGCGGGGCTGTAGCTGGCGCCTCGGGCGAAGCAGCGGGCGGAGGCGACACCAGCACGTCGGGTGTAGCAGCGGGCAGAGCCACAGGCAGAGCATTGGGCACGGGCAGAGCTGCAGGTGGCGCCGCGACCTTGGGTGTGGGTGGAGCTGGAGCAGGGAACTCAGGCGTAGCCACCGATTCTAGGCCAGCAGGGGGCGCCGCAGGAGCCGTCGACTCTAGGCTAGCAGAGGGCGCCGCAGGAGCCGCCAACTCTAGGCCAGCAGGGGGCGCCACAGGAGCTGCCAACTCTAGGATAGCAGGGGCCTCACCAGAGTCCTCAGGTGGAGCAGCAGGAGGGGCTAGGCCAGTGAGTGCTGCAGCAGGCGACACCTGTAAGGGCAGAACAAAGACGAGCGGAGCAGGGACCTCAGGAGCCTCGGGTGGAGACCCGACCTCGGCCGTAGCTGCAGGCGGAGGCGGCGCTGGGACCTCGGGCGTAGTTGCAGGCGGAGGCCTCAGGCCAGGGCGCTGCAGCAGGCACCGCCGACTCTCGGCCAACAGGGGGCACTGCAGCAGGCACTGCCAACTCTCGGGCCAGCAGGGGGTGCTGACGAGACGGGCGAGGTAGGCGGCAGGGCCACGGGTGTAGCGGCGGCATCAGGCAGGGCCAACTCGTGGCCAGCAGGGGGCGCCAGAGCCTCACCGGGCTGTGCAGCGGCCACCGGAACAGGCAGTACAGGCAAGACAGGTGGCGCCGGCGAGTCAGGCGGGACGGGCAGGACAGGTGGTGCCATTCGAGTCAGGTGGGACGGGCAGGACAGGTGGCGTCGGCGAGTCTGGCGGGACAGGTGGTGCTGGCAAGACAGGCTGGACAGGAACATCTGGTATCTCTGCAGCAGGTGTTGCCCCTTTAAGGATCTTGGGGATCCGGGGAATGGCATCCCCTATTGACCTGGCCCCTTTAAGAGCCAGGTAAGTTCCCGTAGAGGGGCGTGCTGCAGGCAGTAATGCAGCCGACAGTTGCTGGGAAGAGGTGGCAGTGCCATTAGCCGCGGGCTCCCTCCTAAACTGGAGCAGCCTCTTCATGCCATCTGCCAACCTCTCCAAATCGCCCCGAGGAGAGGTTGCAGTGAAGGTAGCTCATTACGCAAATACACATCACCTGATATGCTTAAATCCAATAAGCACTCAAGTTTATACAGCTTGAAGTTGGAAAATATGCATAAAAATGATGATATGGCCAAAATACTCACTTGCCTAATAATTGTGCACACAGTGTAGGGTGGACATGTTAAGCTTAACCACAGCCAACTGTAGACATAATATGAGGAAAACCACAACTCAATGAAATTTTAAGCGACTTCAGAATAAAAACCAAAGCTGATTATAATAAGAGGACTTTGAAACACTGGTTGTAATATGACTGATGCCAAAGGTCAGTCTGGCAGAATACACCACTAGAGGGTAGTACACATCTGTCTAGCTCAGCGGTGGCCATTCTTATCCGCAAAGGGCTGGTGTGTATGCAGGTTTTTGGGGTAACCTTTGGGTCAACTGTTCAAACCCAGGTGTGAGGACTCCTCAGCCAATCAGTCCTCTAATTAGTAATGTAATTATGGAGCTACAGTGAAAATCTGCATACACACCGGCCCTTTGCTGCATAAGATTGGCCACCCCTGGTCTAACTGGATGCATTGCCAAAGAACTCATGACAACATAAAAAAAATATCTGTGTGCTAATCTTGGGTCAGATTTGCTACGCATATGTGTTTAGGGAGTAGCTGTGTACGTTCACGCACAAATGTGCATGTGCTTTTAAGTTAAGAATAATAAATCAAGAAGGATGAAGGGCCAGCTAAAAAGGAAAGACTGTGTAGCTATAATGAGCAGTGGGAAAACAAAATGTCTTGGGTAATACCTGCCAAAGTTTTCTTATTAGACATGGGGGAGAGAAAATGACCTGACTGAGCATGCTTCCACAGAGACACATAAGAAAGCAGTACTAGCCAAAGGTGGCAGCAACATCAGCACATTCTTCATGACTTCTACAAAGGAAATTGACAAAATTGCCACTTGTGAGGCCTCATGCGTATATCATACAATTAAACTTGAACTTAGTTATATCACTAACTGTCTTGTCAAACTTAATAGTGCTCTATTTCAAGATTCAAATACTGTTAAGAAAATGCACATGGGAAGAACGAAAGCTGAGATTGTTATGAATGTCTTGGGACCAAATACTGTAAATGATATACTGGATCATCTGTGTGCCTCCAAAGGTGAGTCTGTTTATTTCTCATTTGCCACAGATGTATCAAATAAACGGAACAGAAAAATTATGAGCTGTCTTGAAAAGTACCAATTAGATATTGAGAATATCATGTCATATTCAGCAGATAATTCTAACATTAATTTTGGAAAACACCACTCAGTTTACTGGTTGTTGGCCAGCACGAATAGTAAGTATCAACATTATGAATTTGCAAAAAAAATTTTCAGTTTGTTGACACTGAATGATGAGAAATACTTCAACATGTTTGCACAAGATGTCTTTCACTTCTTCCAGCTGTTGATCATTTATTACAGAGCTGGCCACTTACATTATATTTTCGGTCAGTTAAAGAGGCCTGTCCTGGGCACTGAGGAAGATTTTTGAGGATGAAGAGAAAACATGCACAGTTGAAATTTAATGGTGTTTTTTCCAAACTTGGGATGTGTTTCTGACAATGTC
Organism: Paramormyrops kingsleyae; assembly: GCF_048594095.1. NCBI lineage: Eukaryota > Metazoa > Chordata > Actinopteri > Osteoglossiformes > Mormyridae > Paramormyrops > Paramormyrops kingsleyae. The sequence goes on from NC_132812.1 coordinate 1,542,077, forward strand.
ATGAAAAAACTGGAAGAGATAACACTTTGTATTCTTGACATGTATGGGGAAGTCTCCAGATTTACATTCAAAATGCTGCAGTAGAAACAACAGAGTTTTTTGGATACCAAACAAGACAATTGATGGACAAACAACTGCCATCTCAAAGGTCTTCGGTGAATAAAGACTTTGTGCAGTTCTAGGATGCTGTAGTAGGATATATTGGCAAATGGTTGATTTCTCACAAGAGAATGTGATGATGATGCTGAGACACATTGGCCTGTTTGAGGAGCTTTCCTACAGTGATCTTGAGCAAGTAGTCACAGCTCTCCAAATGACAGAAACTATCAATATGTACCAACTATATAAAGAGTTCTGTGTCAGTCGGGAGGAAGAAGACAATGCCAGACAGGATGCCACAAAATCCATTTGAGGGAAGAGGATGGCAGTTTTTCAGAAATTGTATCATTTATTCTCGGCGTGCCAGGCTCAAATGCATTTGTGGCGAGAATTTTTTCTCTGATGACCATTAAATTGGCAGACTCAAGAAACAGATGCAGCACTGAACTCATCAAAAGTGAACTTCAAATCTCTGTGAATTGTGAATTGTCATGTAAGGACTCCTATCTTGCTGTGTAGAAAGACAAATTGTTGTTAGAGTCAGTCAGAAGCAGCAAGAAATATCCATGGAAAATGTAGATTTCGTGAGTCAAACTTTTGAGTTTAACTATTTCTGGATTTTCTCATGCAGTTGTGTATCTACATTGACAAGATGTAAATGATTTTTGTGAAAGAATCCATCCAGCCTAGACAGGATGCCCTGTGACAATTTGTGTTCTCTCACATTGTGTGCATTGTTTATAAATTGGTCACATATTCCTGATACCTGTTCTTAGTTTTAAATAGCTATAAGCCCTGCATAAATGTTAGATTGGCTTCTAAAGTAAAAAGAACTGGGTGCAGAAGGCCATGATATCATAAGTTAATACTGGGCCCTACCCCAATAAAAGAAGGTGGACAGCAATTCCAAGGACACATTTGAAATGTTTAATATTGTAAAGAAAAATGCAATGAACGTATCAAAAGACGTGCATTATGTAATACCTCAATACCTTCATAAGTTAAAGAAATGCATAGATCATTTTACATGTTTGTTATGTAATCACTTAAAATGCATATCAAAAATAACCAGGCGACATTTGGGATCCTATACAACCCATCAAAGAAAATGGTATAAAATGTAGGCCTACAGTATAAAATGAATTTTAAAACAAATGTCATTGTATAGATATATTAACTGTTTACCCTTTCAGAATAAACCTTATAATATAGTGTTTTGCAATATCTGAATGAAAATTAAATTATAGCACCCTATACTGAGAATGACACAGATGATGGGGACTTGCGACTCCTCCGCTGGCACAAGACTAAAAAAAAAAAATGAATTGCTTTACATAGACACTGAAAATTCTTGTGTTTATTTGAGGTTATGAATATCCCTCCATCTTTGTTAAATGGACTTCGATCGTACTTTTAAATATGTTTCGCTTTATATTACAATTAGTGCGCTTCGTATCTCGGCCTAGATATATAAATGACATGCAACAAAGTCGCACACTAAGCTGTTCAATAAAAAAGAAAAATCGTGTATGGATACCCTGATTTACGCGAAATAGATTAAACGAATATATTAACGTTTACTCATCCTGCCTTAGTAGTGTTTGCGTTTTTGCTTACTCCCCTAATATTAAACATGTAAAGGCTTAACGACAGCCAGTTGTTGACGGTACTGCTCCCCCGCATACCTGTGGCAGTTGATCGCTGTCCCCTCTCCACACATGCGGCACTTCCGCGCTGTGCTCCCAGCCCACAATACGTTTCTGCATGCAGAATGACGTTTGCGTTAATGTGAACTCTTGCAACGTGCGCATGTAGTACAAAATTCAAGCGCTTTCAGCTATCGTATTTCTTAAGAAGAACGGTATTTTTTAAATGCCGCCGTGGCGTTTACATCCGAAAATTGGCGACAAGTTCCGAAGTGGAAAAAAAGAAACCAAGATGAAAATTCACCTCGTGACATGTTTGTTGTTTTTAATGTTCGGTGAGTTACTGATAATCGTTTTAAATCCCGTAACATCCATACATTTGTTGTCTAATTTTGTACAAGAAAAAAATGCAATCGTTTTTGTTCAGCAGGGACCTTTTCGGTTATGCATCTTGCCTTGCTCACGCGCAATATAGAACACATTTCAAATTGTTCTAAATACATTTTTAACTAAACGTAGTACAACCAAAACCAAAGTTAGTAAAATACACTGACCGTCTTATTATCCAGTAAATTCGTTTATAAGCATAGCATAGAAGAGCCTTTTATAATGGCTTAATAATTATAATTTATGTCTATAAGGTTCAAGTGTCGTGGGTCTCCAGCAAAGCAGCTGATTTAAAAGCTTTTGAATTTATGCGCGGGTGTGGGAATGTTGGTAATTTATCTTGCTGGTCTTGCAGGTTTATTGATAATACTTTATTATATTATATTACATTATATTATATTATATGTATAATATAATTGTATGTGTATAATATTAATTTAATGAATACGTTTCGTACATTGATCCATCTCTTGAAGTTAGGACAACAGCATTAACGCCACTATTTTCCTTGCGTTTTTGGTTTCCATTGCTATAGCCAGTGTATATTTTACATATACACCAAATATTTGTAAAATAACCTCGATTTTTCCAACAATTAGGTTTTATTTGGTATAGCCAGTAGAATAACGCATATCACGTTGTGTTCTGCCTCGACATAAGAAATTAAAGATACACTCATGACCATGTGCCATCAAGGTGCATTCTCTAAACAAGGTATAAAAGTTTCTTTGCAGGGTTTGTGGATATATGAAGCTAATTTTAGGAATGAATGTTCTTACACTTCTGAATCATTGTGTGTATAATTTGTACTCAAGTCAGTCACATTGTGAATGTACCAGCTTCTACCCTACAGCATTGAATAAGTCATTTTCATTACAAATCATCTATGTTATCAGAACTTGGGTAGAGGGGTTATTAAGCTGAAAGACTATTAAAACTATTAAAATAGCCAGAAAGGACCATAATTATGAAAACCTTCCATGCAAAAAGTGTGTTTTTTGAGTTGATTAAATACCTGGCTACAGTACCGCTTTCGTCCATCAAGTTAAGTGTGTGCTATGTTTGGCACATTTGTGCCATTTAATACCATAAAAATTCCTTCTTCAAGGACTTAATCCAGATTGTAATAGAGATTTAAGATAAGATAAGATAAGAAGAACTTTATTTATCCCGAGGGAAATTCTTTTGTCATACACATGCTCAGTGCAGTAAGAGAGACAGATATACATACAATATAAGAAATAGGAATATATATATCTAAGAAATAAGAAATACAATATATACAATAAGAATGTTAGTTTACAATAATATACAATAGGATAGTGCAAAAATAATATCAAGTGGCTCGAAGTAGTAACGATGTATGTATCCTGAGAAAAATAAATAGCTTATCTGTGGTGATTTTAAAGTGTCCTAATATTGTGCAGAATATGATGCATATGATAGCATATGATGGTGAGAAGAAAAACAAACATTGAGCTTGTTATTAGTCCTTGGGAAATCACCTACAGAGTGAGGAGGAGTTGTACAGTCTTATTGCCACCGGTACGAAGGATTTCCTGTGGCGGTCAGTTCTGCATTTAGAGGCAATCAGTCTTTTGCTGCGTGTGCTTCTATGGTCCATCATGGAGGCGTGCATGGGGTGAGAGGGGTTGTCCATAATACAAAGAAGCTTTTTCAGCATTCTCCTCTCAGACACCTCTACCAAGTTCTCCAGTCTGACACCCAGGACAGAACCAGCCTTTTTAACTACAGGTAGCTTGTTCAGCCTGTTGGCATCAGCTGTCTTCAACCCACTGCTCCAGCACACAGCTGCAAAGAACACGACACTCTCTACCACAGAGTGATAGAACATAGTCAGCATTTTCCTACAAACATTAAAGGACCTGAGCTGCCTCAGTAGGAAAAGCCGACTTTGTCAACAAGTTAAATCTATAGTAAAAAGAAAATTCAAGTCTAATCAAATCAAACTACAAATACCACCAAGTGTGGCAGAATTCCTTAATCTCAAAACCCCCAAATTACTGTCTAAAATATACAGGACACTTTCCAAAATGGATGGATCAATATCCCTTCCTATTGCAAAATGGGAGGCAGATCTATCAATCAGCTGGGACCACAATTTCTGGTCTAAGACATGTTTAAAAACCTTTGAACTGATCAGAAGTTCCAGTTTACAATTAATACAATACAAAATCCTGCATAGAGTGCACTATACAGGGCATCGGATGTTCAGGATGGGTTTTACGTCTTCTAACACCTGCTCACACTGTCAAGGGGATACACCTGACAATTACATCCATGCTCTTTGGTTCTGTCTGTCACGATCAGCTCCGTTCGATCCCGATGTGTGCCACGCCCACCTCGTTACCTCGTGTGATTACCGATTGTTATCACCTTTTACCCGTTCTTTCCTGCTTGTCTTGTGTATTTAGTCCGTGTCTGTGTCAGTATCCCTAGATCCGTCATTAGCGTTAGTCTCCGTGTTGTCCTGTCCACCCTGAATAAACCCGTTTCTTGAACTTACGGCTACCTGCCTTGTCATTCCCCGCGTCCTGCCTGCTTGCTGGACGGCGCGGCTTAACAGAATGACGGATCTCATCGAAAACGCACCACGGCAGATCGAGGACCAACGCCTCGGTCTGCTGCAGGAGGTGCTATACTGGCTAAATCAACCAGAGGTCCAGGAGGACCCTGTAGCCCGGGATTTAGCCAGCCGGAGTGGGAACCTCCTGAGTGAGGTAAACCCGCCCAGAGACGTGTACCCTTTGCGGGAGGTACGCGAAAATCTTCGGCGGCTGATGGAGAGGGTAACGGAGGTGAGGACCCAGCTGGTCGCGGCGTCTGTCATCTCCGACACAACCCAGTCCCCGCCGACAACAGCCAGCCGGAGGAAGAAGAAGAAGCGAAGGGAGAGGAGACCAGCGGAGGAGCCAACCGTCTTCCTGGGAGCCGCCTCTCTCCCCCTAGCTTTCTCTGCGGCCAGTAGTCAGGGAGAGTCCCTGATTACATCGGACATCACCGCCACCTCGAAGGTACCTTCGCAGGCAGCTTCCCCCTTCCGGGGAACGCGGCTAGCCCTTAAAGGGGCCAGGGCTGTCTGGGATGCAATTCCCCGGATCCCCAAGGCCCTTAAAGAGGCAACGCCTGCATACCCGGTGCCACTCCTGGCGCCCATTTCGGACCTGCCTGCTCCGGACTTGCCAGCAGCACCGGCTGCTACTGCCGCCGCTCTGCCCGCGGCACCGCCTGCTGCTGCTGCTGCCGCTCTGCCCGCGGCACCGCCTGCTGCAGCTGCTGCTGCTTTGCCAGCGGCACCGCCTGTCCTGCCTGACCCCCGAGGTGCCTGCAGAGGCGCCCGAGGTTCCTTCTGTTGGTCCTTGTTCTTGTTCTGTGTCTCTGTCCTGTTCCCGTCCCTCGTTGATGTTTTTGCTCTTGTTTTCCTGGTCCTGTTTCCCCGGTCTTGTCTCGTCCGCCGCCTCCCCTGAGGCGCGCCCGGAGTGTGCGCCTTTGGGGGGGGGTTCTGTCACGATCCGCTCCGTTCGATCCCGATGTGTGCCACGCCCACCTCGTTACCTCGTGTGATTACCGATTGTTATCACCTGTTACCCATTCTTTCCTGCTTGTCTTGTGTATTTAGTCCGTGTCTGTGTCAGTATCCCTAGATCCGTCATTAGCGTTAGTCTCCGTGTTGTCCTGTCCACTCTGAATAAACCCGTTTCTTGGACTTACGGCTACCTGCCTTGTCATTCCCCGCATCCTGTCTGCTTGCTGGATGGCGCGGCTTAACACTGTCCACTAGGGGTGGCACGGTTCACAAAACCCACGGTTCAGTTTGTATCACGGTTTTAGGGTCACGGTTTTCGGTTCTGTATGGTTCTTGTTGTTTTTTCTTTTAATCTTTAACACTCCAGAAATGTACTTCAGCATATGATATATAGCTTAATTATCCACAATTTAGGATACAGTATTAAAAAAGTTATATCATGTAATCATGCATAAACTGAATTTGACTTGACTTAAAGCACATTATTAAAATTATTAAACATTATTAATCCCAGAACAGTAATAAAATAAAAGTCTTGCCTTAACATAAATGCTAAAAGAATAGATCGCTTTAATCGCTATTACAGTTGGGTATGGGCACGCGGTCTTATTTAGAAAACATACAAAAAGAGACGCATATAATGTTTAATCATTCGTTTTGTATTTGTCCGGTCCACGGGGTTAATTTAATTGGGGATCGTTAAAATGATAGATCACCTATCTTGATTAAGCCTGATTCAGTTCGTTATATATGTATATATAACGTGAAAAAAAAATGGTATTAATTGTATTGAATATTCTTGAGTAATCGATAAAATCATTTTCTGTGTATGTACAAGACATCAATCTGTAATAGTGCAAAATATGTCCAGTTGATATGTCTAGTATGATCATCTGGCAATAGCCTGTAGGTCTGTGTGGTCAGACACTGTGCAATAAACAGAATTTTTAGGAACATGGCAAATGTTCACATTGCAGCATGGAAGCAGGCTCACTGTTACAACGCTGACCGGGGAAGCAGAGGCGAGGAGACCTAGGATCGGGGGAATGTGGGGTTTAATGAGCAAAAGGAACACAGACGAGCGGTAAAGCAGAATTACAATATAATGACCGGACTGGAGAAAGAAACGGAAACGCGGACTAAATACAATGGAGTAATGACAAATTTGACAACAATCAGGAACAGCTGGTAAACACGGGGAATCCACACAGGGTTAACGAGGGGGCGTGGCACACGGAAAGAGCGGACGATCGAGGCATGACACTCACTGGAGTGCTTTGTTACAGATAACTTAATTTTCTTTAACAAAGTGCCTAACCGCACATTAAATTAAGTCACACAACAAAGGCGCACAACAGCGTTCAGATGAAATTTAAACGTTTTCTTCAGAGACAGGGTGGTCATGCCGAAAACACGAGCTCAACGCAGCAAACGAAAGGCTACCGGAAATTACTTAGCTGGCTGAACTTTTACCGGAACTACGTCACACCGCTCTGTGCATACAGTATAGCCTATTATTTCGCGCGAAAGGGAAACACATACGGGGCACGAGGCTACATTGCGCATGTCATGAACCGTCGAACCGTGCGACGCATGCATGCTCCGAACCGAGACAAGCGAACCGAACGGTTCGGTTTTTTTTCATGAACCGTGCCATCCCTACTGTCCACCTGTTCAGATGTTTTGGCGCAGGATTTGTGAGGACTTATCAAAGTGTCTGAAATGTACCATTCCAGCCTCTCCTTCAGTCTGCTTGTTGGGCGACCTAGATGGTGTCACTACAGAGATTAACACAACCCACATGGCTTTCACCGCTTTATGCATTGCTAAGAAGACTGTCCTCATGAACTGGAACAATAAAAATAATCTTAATATCAACCAATATAGAGACAGTTTGCTGGACCATATTAGTCTTGATACAGCTTCTGCCGCCATATTAGATCAGACTCTCTGGGCTCCTCTGATCAGCTCCATCACCTAGTGGGGGTGGGGGGTCGCAGGTTTGTCCCGCTTTGGTCTTTGTTGTTGGTGTGGGGGGGGGGGCATATGGGCTTGGGGAGTCTGGGGGCGGGTTTCTGGGGGGGTTTGGCGTTGGGGCTGTGGTCCTGGCCTAGATGGGGCTTTGGTGGCTCTTGGGTGGCGTCTTTCTGGCGGCTGCATGCAGCGCTGCTGGGGTAGCCTGTACCGGCGGACGTAGGGTACCGGCCTGGCGGCTGTGCTGCTCCTGGGTGGGTCCGGGGCAGGATTGGGGTTCTGGGGGCACTCTGCCTCCGGGCTGGGGTTCCGGCTGGGCTGGGGGGGCTTTGGTCCTGGTGGGTGTGTCGCCGGGATGTGGGTTGGCGCATGCACTGGGGCCCGGCCCCGGCGCGCGGGCCTTCGGCGCGTCGGTGGGGCTGGGGGCCTCTTTAGCTGGCGGGGAGGTTGTTTCCATCTGTCCGCAGGTGGTCCCTGCCTTAGGGGTATCCACTCGGCGGGGGGTCTAATAGAGGAGGAGAATGGACTCAACCTGGGTGTCTATTGTCTTATGTAGTCTGGGAGTTGCCTGAATGGTGAGGTGGGTGTAGTTTTTCCTCTGAGGTGGAGTCTGGTTGGCTGCCCCGGGCTCTGTGGTGCCCGGTGGTGTCGCTGCTCTGGGCCCCGGTCTGGATGGGCCTGGACCCCCCGCCCTGGGTGGATTCCGGGGAATGGGGGTGCTTATGGGGGTCAGCGGGGGAGCTGGCTCCAGAGGGGGGGTACTTGCCCCCCCCCCCAGTCCTGCACACAAAATGGCGTCCGGAGGGCGGTCTGTTCACTCAGCCTTCCCTCTGGTGCCAGTGCCCACTTCTCAATTTTAAGTTGCACATAGACATTGAGGGTTCTGGGGAGGGGCCGAGCTGACACCAGCTGTTGATTGACAGAGGGTGGTTAGCGCATGCCCTTCCCCTGTTTTAAAGCGGGCGGAGGGAGGCATGGGGTCTTTTCACACCCCCGTTCTCTGTTCGCCATCTGGAGCCGGGGGCTGAGAAGAGCTGGCCGTCCGATCGGGGTCTGGGTCTGGTGGGCTTCTCGGCTGCTGCGGGGTCCGGGGTGGTCTTCTTCTCCCCACGCCAGAGGAAAAAAAAAAAAGAGGGGTCCATCTCCGAGATCTGGTGGCGGATTGCCCCTCTGGGGGTGGTGGTGCCTGGATCTCGGAGGATAGAGTATATATGGGGAGTGTGAATGTGTGTACGGCGTTCATTTCTGTGTGTCTCCATGTTGGGCGCATGGGTGAATATTTGTTTATGTGCGCATGAGGGTGGGAACGTATGCTTGTGTATGTGTACGTCTGTTTCTCTATACGCATGTGTCAGGTTGGGTCTTACACTCCACCTGGAATAACATCTCAGGCTCTGTTGCCCCCCCCCCCACACTCCCTGCCGGTGGATGAGGCCCCCGGCTGCCGATGCGTTGGGCGTTCTCGATGTCCGGGGCTGGATGCTCTGGTGTGTGCTGGCTCACTCTCGGCGGTTGCCTGCCGGGGTCTGGCCCTTCCGGCTCTGTCGGGGCCCCGGCTAGGGGGTGGGGGGGCCCTTGGATCTCTGGGCCTGGGGCCCGGTCTGCCCTGGTGTGGCCGGCCGCCGGCGGGGCCTGCGTGCTCGCCGCCACGGCCCCCTGGGGCTCCTGCGATGTGGCTGCCGGATGGCCCCCCTCCGGAGCACTCCTCTGCCCTTTTCTGGGTGGGGGCTGCAATTGTCCCTGCGGTGGTCCTCCTGGGGTTCTCGTGCCCTGTGGGGCCTCTGGATGTCTAGGGCCCGGGTCTCCTCCGTGTCGACTTTATGTGCTGGGTGGGCGGGGCTGTGGCTCCCCACACACACTACTAGACATTTACATGGAGAAACCTTAGGAACACCAGCGCGCTGACACACACAGGTGTGCACACAGGTGCTCACGGACACGTGCTCACGGACACACACTGTCTTGATCGGCTGTTGCTTCTGGGCATGTGTTGTAATGCTGTTTGTGTGTGCTGTTCAACAACATTTAACGTTTGGTGGTCGTTGTGATTAGTACAGATGTTGTATGTTGTCTTTCTCTTTTCAGCAGACATGGAAGCAGATTATCTGTTTAGTTTTTTTCTTTTCTCTCCTCTCTCTCTTTCCCCCTTCTTCTCCTTTGTTTCCCCCCTTCTCTCTCCCTCGCCTTCTCTTGAGGAAGTAAAAAAAAATAAAAATAAAAAATAATAATAATTTAAAAATAATAATTAATAAATAAATAATAAATAAGTAAATAAATAAAACAAAAATAAATAAATAAATACAAATAAAGTTGTCCTCCACAGAGGGGGGGTGGTGGAGGGAGTAAAAAAAAAAAAATAGAGGCTGTCTACATCTTCACATTTTTGGCTCTGTTCTGTTGCCTTACACAATTCGGATTAGCCATAGAGTTTGATCTCTCTAAAACAGGATGGAAGTTTCAAAGGTGGTATCTTTTAGCTGTGGATCTCCACCTGATTACAGATGCTGGAGATTTTCTCCACAACGTATCTTTTCAAACAAGCCCTCTCCTAATAACCCAGCAATTCTTTCACTTTCACATTTTGTTGAACATTGAGCGCCTGCCATTGGAAATTTAGCACAGGACAAACCTGCAAGACCAGCTCTTTCATACCTGAGAGTTCACAGATTAATACAGCTGACGATAATATGAATTTACAAAGTCCAAATCAGGTTACACTGATATCAGAACTGAACTCAGCAGAATGATGGTGGAAGAAGGAAAGAAATGGCAAATCAGCCCCTGATATGATGTCCCCCTAGATGGGAAAGCTTTCTCCCTTATTAGTGGTGTTTTTTATTAAAACCCCCATGTTAGAAAAAAGACCTATGTGTGTCACATGGGTCTTCATTTTGTATTATAAAGTTGTTGCACTTGCCTTTGCTATTACAATTAAAACATGCTCCTAATTCCATCATTTCCATAATCAAGAAGTTTAAAAGAGTAATGGGTTTCAATAGAGATTAAATTATGGCTTTGGGGGAAAAAATACACAAGACCCCCATTACACAGTGGTGATCACAGTGGAGAGGACAGCAGGAATGCTGGGAGTAGAGATTACAGCAGGGAATTAGTGATTTACCTCTGAATAAGTTATCAAGCTGCCTCACTTGAACTCCAACACAAATGTACTGTAGATGATAGCTTAAAAAAGTGAAAAGGGAGTCATGCTAGATCACTAAGCACTCTGTTTTAGGTGAATTCCACCAAGGTTTTATTTTTGGTGGATGTCACACATGGTAAGATACATTTGTCTAGCTGTGTAAATGTGTAGTTTCACCTGTGGTTGGCCTCTGTGGTTTGCAGCAGGTGGTGAGGCGAGGGTGGTGTCCGTCCCCGAGGAGCCCCTGGTCCGAGTGGAAGGCCAGCCACTGTCACTGCGCTGCAATGTGTCTGAGTATGAGGGCCCCTTGGAGCAGGTGTTTGAATGGCAGGTGTTCCAAGAGGGCAAGTCCTTCCAGCTCATCTCCTTCATGGAGTCCAGTTACACAGATGCCCGCTTTGCCAAGCGTGTGGCTGATGGCGATATCTCCTTGCTGAGGCTGGCTGACAGTGCAGCGGAATTGAGGATCAGGGTGCTCAGGGTCTCAGATAGCGGAATTTACACCTGCAGCACTCCAAGCACCGACATGTCTGTTAGCGGCAACTACCAGGCCAGCGTGCCGCTGGATGGTGAGTGTAAAGTAACAAGACCCAGTGAAATCCAACTACCAGCTAACACTGACTGCTGTCCCAGACAGACCAAACTAATAACTGCTTTGCACTAACCACTGTTGCAAGTAGATAGCACTGTTCTGTTCTGACCCCATTGACAATTCTTTAACATAGACCACACTAATTGTTACTCCACACTGACCACTGTTCCATATAGACCGCACTGTTCTGTACTGACCACACTGACCATTGTGTACTATAAAGACCACACTAATTGTTACTCCACAGTTCATGCTGACCGCTGTCCCATATAGACCGCATTGTTCTGTACTGACCACATTGATCATTCTTTAGCATAGACCACACTAATTGTTACTCCACACTGACTGCTGCTCCATATAGACCGCACTGTTCTGTACTGACCACACCAACCATTCTGTACTATGAAGACCACACTAATCGTTACTCCACAGTTCATGCTGACTGCTGTTCCATATAGACCACACTGTTCTGTACTGACCACACTGACCACTGTACCATATAAACCACAATGATCAATATCCCATACTGTGCTCTATTCCATATAGACCATGCTGTTCTGTAATGACCACACTGACTTCTGTACCATATAGACCACACTAAGCACTCCTCCACTCTGACCCCTGTTCTATATAGACCGCACTATACTGACCACTGTACCATATAGACCACCACAATCATTATTCCACACTGTCCTCTGTTCCATATAGACCACACTTGTACTGACCACTGTACTATACATAGAAACACACAGTAATAATCACTCCACACTAACCACTGTTCCGTGTTAACCGCACTGTTACATATTGACCACATCATTCCATGCTGACTACACTGAACATTGCGCTACACTGATCGGGGAATTACAGTAAACTAACTTTGGTTACTTTCAGTGTGAGATTTCACTTGAGGCTAAATTTACCTGCTCCCTCTTGCAGTGATTAAGGACAGCCTCCAGGTGCTGTCCATGGCTCCTCCAACTGAGATTCCAGAGGGAAATCCACTGGATATTCACTGCATTGCCACAAGGGACTTGAAGCAGAACACTTATCTTTCTGTGACCTGGTCTGTCAGGAGGGGCACAGCCCCCCCAGAAGACATTGTGACCCTTGGACCTGATGGGGATCACAGGGTGGGTTCCAGCTACATCCAGCGCCATGCGGACATGGGGCTTCTTCCACAGTCAATGAAGGGCAACATCTTCAGCCTGGTGCTGACTGAGACACGACCCAGCGACGAGGGGCAGTACACTTGCACAGCGAGGGAGTGGGTCCCTGAGGGGGGAGCACTTTGGCAGCCCATCCTGGAGAAGAGTGCAGAGCTTGGCCTACTGAAGGTCATGCCTATTGGTGCGTCCATCATAGCAGGGAGCAAAGTACTAGATTTGTTGACATCTTCTTAAATTTATTTGCATCTTTAAAATAGATTTGTAAAGTTTGTTATGCAGTGCCCTGCATAGTTGGTACTCATTGGATTTAAGCAGCAGGCTGCCAGGATTATTGTGCAGCTTATTGCTTTGTTTGGGATCATTGCACTGTACAGGAAAGGAAAGGTCAAACTGCCAATTCTAATGAACATAAGAACATAAGAAATATACAAACGAGAGGAGGCCATTCGGCCCATCGAGCTCGCTTGGGGAGAACTTAACTAATAGCTCAGAGTTGTTAAAATCTTATCTAGCTCTGATTTAAAGGAACCCAAGGATTCAGCTTGCACTACGTTATCAGGAAGACTATTCCATACTCTGACTACACGCTGTGTAAAGAAGTGCTTCCTTAAATCCAGTTTGAAATGTTCTCCCGCTAATTTCCACCTATGGCCACGAGTTCTTGTATTTGAACTAATGCTGAAGTAACTATTTGGTTGAACAGCATCCAAACCTGTTAGAATCTTATAGACCTGGATCATGTCCCCCCTCAGTCTCCTTTGCTTGAGGCTGAACAGATTTAGCTCAAATAACCTTTCCTCGTATGACATTCCTCTAAGACCAGGAATCATTCTTGTGGCCCTACGCTGCACCTTTTCTAAGGCCGCTATGTCCTTTTTAAGATATGGTGACCAAACCTGTACACAATATTCTAGGTGAGGTCTCACCAAGGAATTGTATAATCTTAGCATTACCTCCCTTGACTTAAACTCCACACACCTGGAGATATACCCCAACATCCTATTGGCCTTTTTTATTGCTTCCCTGCACTGGCAAGAATGAGACATGGAAGCATCAACATACACACCAAGGTCTTTCTCATAATCAGCTACCTTTATTTCAGTAGGTCCCATAAAATACCTGTACTTTATATTTCTGCTCCCTACATGGAGTACCTTACATTTGTCTATGTTAAATTTCATCTGCCAGGTGTCAGCCCAGTCACTAATTAAATTAAGATCCCGCTGTAGCTGCTGAGCCGCTAGTTCAGTATCTGCTACACCACCCACCTTGGTGTCATCTGCAAATTTCACCAGTTTACTGTATATATTGGTGTCTATATCATTTATGTAAATAAGGAACAAAAGTGGTCCTAAAATTGAACCCTGCGGTACCCCACTATGAACGCAGGCCCACTGTGACATCGAGCCTCTTATAACTACTCGCTGCTTCCTATCCGTTAACCAGTTATCAATCCAAGTCGCTACAGTTCCTAAAATACCTGTCGCTTTGAGTTTAAGTGAGAGCCTCTTGTGGGAACAACATCAAAAGCCTTTTGGAAATCTAAATACATGATGAGGTAAATGTAAGGGCTAACCACGTGATGTGGGAGGAGTATGCATGTGCGGACACAGCCGGACGGAGGTGGAGGTGGTGCGTTGAGAGCGAGCGTGGGAGACCAGCGGGGGGGGGGAGGAAGAAGAGAGGTAGCATGTTTGTGTGTTGTGTGCATTTAACTGAAATAAAGTGCCGAGTCCTGTCCGCCAGCCTTGGCTATTGCGTGTCTGTAAGTGGAGTCAACTGGAAGCACACATGCGGATGAGTGGGGTAACCCTCAGAAGGAATCCTCCAAGGCCGCACACACAGCCTCAGCTAAAAACCGAAGCTCATTAGTCATTACACAATATAGAACCTCAAGCAGGAAAGGAGTCAACTAAGAGGTAGGGTTAGGCAGTGACCACCCCTGAGTCCCCCTTAATAAAATGTATAATACATGCTTATTCACTTAAAATGTGCTAGAACTCTGTATATTTTCAGTGTTTTCTCAGCTTGCAGTGGCAGGAAGAGTTGCAGACTAAGTTTGCGGGCATAACAGTATGAATTTTGGAGTGTCTGTGCTGGTGGGTGTTCAGCCACCTCCTCCACTTCATACACAGCCACTGTTGCCTGGGGTGATCACATTACCCTGTCTTTGTTGTCAGTTAGCTCACAGCTCTTAATTAAAAGTGGTGGAATGTGGCTGATGGGCAGCAGCCACAGGGGATGGGTGCTGGAGTGTGACCTCACTGAATCACTGGTCATTTTGTACTTGGTGCCATTTTAGGTCCTTAACAGTGAATCTGTCCTGAAAACTCAGTTAACAGAATTTGCCGAATACCTGTAACACAGACAAAGATTATTTAGAACAAACATGATATTCCATCAATACAATTTTCTTCACTTAAATTACTTACCTTGATGTTTTCCCTGGTGTTTCAGCTGAGTCTTTGAAAGTCTTCTTGGAGAAGAACGCCACCCTGAACTTGCATGATACTCTTCACTTGACCTGCTCTGTCGCACTAAACAATCAAGTGAATATTGGTTTGGAGGTCACATGGCTGGTTGGACCTGACAAAGATGGGTCTAATACGTCTAGGATTCTGGCCCATATGAATCAGGACGGAGTGTTGGCAAATGGATCGGGCCCTGGGGAGATCAGCCGGACAGGATTCGATGAGTTCCAGCTGCTGCTGCGCCATGTGGACCAGTCCGACTCAGGGTTTTACTCCTGCAGGGTCCAGGCTTGGCTCAGACAGAGTGGTGGGCGCTGGGTTCAAGCAGCAGAGAAAACAAGTTACCCAGTTCACATTTGGGTCACCACAATGGGTGAGTGAAGATCGTAATCAAGAGTTACTATTCCACATAGCTTAGCTTTCAGATGGCCTGGAAAGATCTCAGAACAAGCTGCATGTTTCAGAAAAGCATCTTCAAATGAAAACAGCTGAAAATGAGACTCTGAAAGAGTGCATCACACCAACATGTGATGTAGACTGTAAAATTCTCTACAAGAACTGTGTTTTTATATAATGACACTGATCAAGTATATTTCATCTGTGATCAGTTTCATTTTTATCTTCAGTTGTTTTAGATGATGACCTTCTGTCTCATGATCTCCTCTTATTAGTGACTATTGCCATTTAGCTAGTAAAGCAAATGGAAAAGGTTATGCGTTTTACCTGCACTTCCTTGGAAGTAGCTCTTTAGTTCTATTCAGTTCAATTTGATTGTCCTTAACATGATGTGTAGGAATATTTGTAAATGAAAAGAGAGTTGTGGCTTTACCAAAACATGCAAGACATTGGGGGATGGGAGGTGGAGGGGAGAATGTACATAGATTGGATATACATCACGTGCATTATACGTAAATTATACCTACGTACATAAATTATAGACATACATTACATACATGATACATGAATTTGGGGTGGGTGCTTTGCCATGTTGCTGGAGATGTAAATTCATGACTGTGTCTAAGCAAAGACTACTGGAGAGAGCTTCTTGCTTATTATTATGTTATCTGCTCATACCCAAGGGCACATTAACCCCTGGGCAGTGGGTGGAGGGGGGCAACGGTAAAAGTTGAATGTAGGGGGGAGACGGGCTTCGGCAGTTTGATTGAGATACTCACCAACAAATAACAACACTGAAATTTTAATTATGCTAGGTTAATACTGGCCGCTGGGCTCTAGTATAGAGTATAGAGCATTTTATTATATCACAATAGGAGGGGTAAAAGACTCTAATGTTCCATGTGTCAGACCACTCCTTCAGCTTTTTTCTACACAAATAAATGTTCTGTGCAAGTGCAATTCCTGTTTCTATGACACCTAGCAAAAAGCCATTGATAAGACTTTCTTTTTTCCTTAAGTATTGCAGTATTGCAGAGATACTCACTTTCATACTAATTATTAGATGCTCTCTATAAGGCTGAAAGTCCCATTTCTCAATTCTTATTTTAAATGTCTACTGTACACAGCGTTTTTGACTTGGTCAGATGGTGAATGGTTAGCATTCCCAGTGTGCTCTACAGTGGAATGTTTGCCCTGCAAATATGGTGAAATAAGTGGAGGGTTTGGTCTCTACAACTTCCTGCACAGTAACATCTCAAAATCCTCAGTGGTCAGGGGCTAGGTACCCAAAGAGTTCACACTTTAATTAAATGTCTGAGTCACTATGGAGAAGCTGGGGATTCTGAGGAGTGGACACACCTTGACATGTTAACTTCTCAAAGCAGTCTACCTGAGGCATTTCTACAGTGCCTTGCAAAAGTATTCACTCCCCTTGGCATTTTTCATGTTTTGTTGCCTCACAACCTGGAATTAAAATTGATTGTTTGAGAGTTTGCACCATTTCATTTACAGAACATGTCTACAACTTTGAAGATGTATTTCTTTTTTTATTGTGAAGCAAACAAAAAATAGGACAAAATAACAGAAAACTTCAGCGTGCATAACTGTTCACCCCTTCTAAAGTCAGTACTTTGTAGAGCCACCTTTTGCGGCAATTACAGCTGCATGTTGCTTTGGATAAGTCTCTATGAGCTTGCCACATCTTGCCACTGGGATTTTTGCCCATTCCTCAAGGCAAAACTGCTCTAGCTCCTTCATGTTGGATGGATTTCGCTTGTGAACAGTAATCTTCAAGCCTGACCACAGAATTCTCAATTAGATTCAGGACTGGACTTTGACTAGGCCATTCCAACACATTGAAAAATTTTGCCTTAAACCACTCAAGTGTTGCTTTAGCAGTATGCTTCGGGTAATTGTCCTGCTGGAAGGATAACCTTCGTCCCAGTCTCAAATCACAGGCAGACTGACACAGGTTTTGCTCAAGAATATCCCTGTATTTAGCACCATCCATATTTCCCTCGACTTGGACCAGTTTCCCAGTCCCTGCTGCTGGAAAACATCCCTACAGCATGATGCTCCCACCACCATGTTTCACTGTGGCGGTGGTGTTCTTGGTGGCCGAAAAGTTCAATTTTAGTCTCATCTGACTAGAGCACCTTCCTCCATACATTTGGGGAGTCGCCCACATGCCTTTTGGCAAACTCAAAACGTGCCTTCTTATTTTTAACGGCTTTTTTCTAGCCCCTCTTCCATAAAGCCCATCTCTGTGGAGTGTACGGCTTATTGTGGTCCTATGTACAGATACTTCAGTCTCTGCTGTGGATCTCTGCAACTCCTTCAGGGTTACCTTTGGTCTCTGTGCTGCCTCTCTGATTAATGCCCTCCTTGCCCAGTCTGTGAGTTTTGGTAGGCAGCCCTCTCTTGGCAGGTTTGTTGTGGTACCATTTTCTTTCCAATTGAAGATGATGGATTTAATGGTGCTCCGGGGAATCATCAAAGATTTGGATATTGTTTTATAACCCAACCCTGACTTGTAATTCTCAATAACTTTGTCCCTTTGCCCCGACGGATGAGACGAGACTGGGGACACGGGACCTGGAAAACAAGAGCAAGAACATCAACGGGAGACCAGGAACAGAACAGACACCTTGAACAGGCACAGGGACAGGAAGTAAGATAACACCTGACACAAGACGGGAAACGCAGACAGACAAACCAGAAAGGGAGACACCAGGGGGGAACCACAGGGGGACGAGGAACGGAGACTGGAGGGACAAAGGGATGAGGAACAGACAAGGAAGGCCAGACAGGAAAGGCCGGGGGACAAAGGGGAGCCCGAGGGAGCCACAGCGGGCGATGGGCGGCAGCCGGAGGGGCCGCAGGCAACCAAAAGGCTGAAGCCAGAGGGACTCCAGGCAGCTGCGAGGCAGGAGCCAGAGCAGACCATGAAGGGGCCGAGGAGGGAGCAGAAGGGGACCACGGCGAAGGCAAGGAGGGAGGGGAAGCCGCAGCAGGCGACGGCACAGCCATAGCAGGCGGAGGCGCTGTCCACCGCTGAGCTGCAGCGGAGGGACCCGCAGGCGAACGACGAGGCAGAGTGGGGGAACCCACAGGTGGCTGACGAGGTGTCGGAGATGGGACCGCAGGTGGCCAACAAGGCAACAGCGGGGGACCCGCGAGACAGCCGAGCTGGAGTCCTGGGGACCACAGGCGAGCCGGGGGGCAGGGTGGGCGGGACCCGACCCCTGCGCCTATGTTCTCTCCCTTTCTGGGACACCGATAGGCAGGGTTCTGGCTGGGATCAACCGCGCCGGGGCGAGGGCAAAGGAGTCAGTTCCCTGGAGGGGCCCCTTGGGGCCATCAAGGAGATCCCCAAGGGGTCCCATTCTAGGTCCTCTTCTCCCTCCATCAAAGGAGGCAGAGCCGAGACCTCGGGTGGAGCTGGAGCCAGAGCTCCAGGCGGCGCCGGGGCCTCAGGTGCCGGTGGAGCCTCGGGCACGCCAGCAGCAGGCAGAGGCGGGTCCTCGGAAGCACCAGCAGCAGGAAGAGGTGGGGCTGTAGCAGAAGGCCCGGGTGCAGCAGCAGGCTGAGCCGGGACCTCGGGCGGAGCAGCAGCCGCAGCAGGGAGCTTGAGCGCAGAAGGAGGCAGGGCCGCAGCAGGCGCCTCGGGACCAGCAGGGGACCGGCAGGGAGAGAAGCTGGAGAAAGAGAGACGGACCCCAGGAAGATCGTTGGTTCTTCCGCTGGTTTCTTCTCTTTTCGCTTCTTCTTTTTTTCTCCGGGTATTGGCTGTCAGCGGAGGTTGGACCGTCTCCGGGAGGACGGACGGCTCAGTCATTCTGTTATGACCACTGTCCGGCGAGCAGGCAGGAAGCGGGTAATTTACGGGGAAACCAGGGAAGTACGGGGCAGCAACAAAGTAACATTAATGACGGATCTGGGGAAAACGGACTCAGACATGGACTAAATACACAGAACATAGACTGATGGGAAACAGCTGGGCACAATCAGGGGAGCACATGTGGTTGATCAGGGGGCGTGGCACACAAATGAATTGTATGCGCAGGTTATGACAATATGCACATGCCAATTATCAGTTTTACATTTTTTTTTAATTCTTTTTTATATATTCTTTTTCTCATTTCACTTCACCAACTTTTTAAGATTAAGAAACATTTTAATTCCAGGTTGTGAGGCAACAGAACATGGAAAAATGCCAAGGAGGGTGAATACTTTTGCAAGGCACTGTAGTTGACAACAGAGTCTACCTTGGACTGATAACTAAGAGTGAGGACTCACCATTGCTCACCATAGCAACATCCATCTGCACTGCTTTGGGTGTTCTTTGGCTTTTCTTTGAATTACTCTTGATGACCTGACACCGTGTATGAATGCAGAGTTCATGTTGGTGTGTGTATGTACTGACAGTCTTGTTTTAACTGTTGTGGTGTTTATACTCTGACTGTTGTGTCCATTTATTTCGGCTTTCTTTTACTGACAGAAGCAAATTTCAATGTGACCTTGAGCAGTCCCATGACACCGCAGATCCTGGGTCAGCCCATGGTGCTGGTGTGCCAGATGAATGGTGAACCTCCTCCAGCTGATGCTCAGCTGGGTGTCACTTGGTACCACCATTCTGGTGCTGACACAGGCATAGCACCTCAGCCCATCGCTGCCATAGACGAGCAAGGCGACCTGGTGCTGTGGGATGACTACCGCCCCCTGTTGGAGCAAGGGCATATAGTTCTATCAAAAGTCAAACCACGCAATTTCAGGCTGCACTTCCAGCAGATGCAAGACTCAGACCAAGGAACATACCACTGTGCAGTCTCAGTCTGGACCCGTGTTCGGAATGGGGGATGGGCCAAAAACCAGGAGGTCCGCTCTGAGAAGTTAAGCATCAAATGGGAAAGCAAAAGTAAGTGTCTCTCTTTGTGCTTCTGCCTTCTCAAGATTCTGCTTAGTCTCAGGCCTTACTACTAGCTGAACAACATTTACTCGTTTCAGTTGGTTTGTCTATCAGATGTTCCTTAAATATATTACAGCTGCTCTTTTCCATTTGAGATAATTGCGTATATTTCTGAACTACACATTTTGACAATGAATATAAGTTTATATGTTACAACTTTTCTCAATTTAAACACTACTTTAAATTGTAATCCAAATCTGATTAAAGAAAAGCTAAGAAGACATTAATTATACAAATGTTGGTCGTTATTTTAACAATAACCATGAGCAACAGAAAAGCCAGATTTCTCAAAATCATAATGATAAATGATAATTGTTATGCTCTGAAAAACTTTGCATAGTTATTTTGACCCTCTCCTGGCATTCTCCCTTCTGGATTTTATAGCAATGAGGGGATGAGCTTATAAAGCTTCTTTTTCTTCGGATCTTGGACCCTCGTCCTTCTGTCAGAGTGTTATGTATGGTAGTCTGAAGCTCTTTGTTGGACACTCCTAAGATTGTGTGTTGTGTCATTGGAACAATCCTGGAACCTTTCAGTTAATATCTAATCGGTCACTTAGTAGTGGCTCAGCCAGCTTTCAAGTTCCTGGTTTCTGAGACATTAATGCTGTGTTATGCTACTAATCCAGTTACTGTTTACAGCTCAGATAAATGAATCTCAACATGATAGCTTTAACATGACTGTACCTACCGTAGCATTTTGAAATGAGCTCTGCACCCAGATCTAACATTGACCAAATTCCTTCTAACTGATCCCAAATTGCTTCTGGTTCTGGCCACCAGATTTATTTCAGGCTAGGGAGGTTTGGCGTCTCTGGCTGCCTGTCCTTCTTATCCGTGCCTATGTGTCTGTTTTATCTTGTCCTGCCTTCATGTCTGTTTGTGAACTCCCCTACAGTAATGCTGTTTTCGGTTCTTTGCAGGCCCGAGGCTCTATGTTGTGGCCCGTCGTTTGAAAGAGGCCTCCAGAGCTGGGGCCACGTTTGAGATGAGCTGTCAGGTGATTTCACAGCATTTGCTGGACCCAGGGTACTCTGTTCTGATCAGGATGGAGGAGTCCATCAGAAGCCAGCCCCGGAAGATTGCTTCCCTGAGCCCAGACTTGGTCATGAAACTAGAGGAGTGGAGTGAGCCCGATCGTCTGGACAGTGTGGTTATGGAGAAGATTGGACCCAAGGAGTTTCGGTTCAGATTATATGGTGCTATGGTGTCCGACCGTGGATTCTACTTCTGTGATGTGACAGCTTGGACTCGTGATGTGGGGAAGGCCTGGAGCAAGGCTGTTAATGCAGCGTCCAACAGAGTCCAGATTTCCTTCACCGACACAGGTGACTCTGTCTCAATTGAAGTCTGCATTCATGTGCCTTTAATTTCACTCCTGTTATTGGAAGGGCAGACTTCCTGGATTACTTACCTGGTGCCACTCCAGGTTTGTCGTTTATCTGTTACTGTTCATATCTGTACTCCGAGTTAACGACCCAGGTAACTTCCTCCAGTAGGAGGAAGCCACCTAGCCACCTAGAACTAGTTCTAGGTCCCTCTGTTGTTCAGTATACATGTCTGCTGCAATCTCCATTGTAAGGTTAAACAGTCCCTATGAGGTAGGAGGATCTTCCTGTGCCTAAATCCCACCTTCACCTCCTCCTTGTTAGGCAAAGGGTGGAATTTGGCTTAGCTGAAGTGCCTCTGTGCCACTCCCATGTCCACTTTAGTCATACCACGTAGGGCAGATTTCACCATTGTGAGTGGTAAGGCCCCCACCACCCAGTCTTGCTCTGTCAGATCTTGCACTGTGAATGGTGGCATTTGTGTCAGCTCATTCACACAAGTTCTTTGGTAATCTGCTGGTTAGCTGTGTGCTGGAAGGGTAAATTATTAGGCTTAATGATCACAAACCTAAGTATAGTACAGTGACAGCTGTAGAATGCAATTCTCATATCAATGCCACTTATAGTAATGTGACCATTAAGGGCTGAACCTGTCTTTAGAAGACAATTACTTTTACAGCTAACACTACAGTCGATCAAAGCACCTTTCATTCTCTTTGGGTTTTCATCACTAGGTCCCTCCTTCAATGTTTCCATTCACACGGATACAGCCAACGTCTATCCTGGGGAAACAACCAAGATGGAGTGCATCCTGGGATTGCTGGGAGCAGCTCCAAATGCAGGCAGGTGTCTCTTTTCCTATATATATTCTATGAAGTGGCCCCCTACCCAAATAATATCTCATCTCATCAGCAAGTATGCGGTCTTGTAACATCTTATATCTCAGGCACAAGGTGAGGAAGGGACAATCTCCTGAACCTAACCCCCTGTTCTCCTCCACTATGGCTTGCATACACAGGGCTACGAGAATGATTCCTGGTCTTAGAGGAATGTCATGCTGTTCAGCCAAATGGCTATTTCAATATTAGTTTAAATACTAGAACTCGTGGCCATAAGTGGAAATTAGCAGGAGAACATTTTAAAACGAATTTGAGGAACCACTACTTTACACAGCATGTACCCTTCCAGCACACAGCTAACCAGCAGATTACCAAAGAACTTGGGTGAATGAGCTGACACAAATGCCACCATTCACAGTGCAAGATCTGACAGAGCAAGACTGGGTGGTGGGGGCCTTACCACTCACAATGGTGAAATCTGCCCTACGTGGTATGACTAAAGTGGACATGGGAGTGGCACAGAGGCACTTCAGCTAAGCCAAATTCCACCCTTTGCCTAACAAGGAGGAGGTGAAGGTGGGATTTAGGCACAGGAAGATCCTCCTACCTCATAGGGACTGTTTAACCTTACAATGGAGATTGCAGCAGACATGTATACTGGACAACAGAGGGACCTAGAACTAGTTCTAGGTGGCTAGGTGGCTTCCTCCTAATGGAGGAAGTTACCTGGGTCGTTAACTCGGAGTACAGATATGAAATACTAGAACTTGTGGCCATAAGTGGAAATTAGCGGGAGAACATTTTAAAACGAATTTGAGGAAGCACTACTTTACACAGCATGTAGTTAGAGTATGGAATAGTCTTCCTGCTAGTGTAGCGCAAGCTACTGTAAAACCTTGGGTTCCTTTAAATCAGAGCTAGATAAGATTTTAACAACTCTGAGCTATTAGTTAAGTTCTCCCCAAACGAGCTTGATGGGCCGAATGGCCTCCTCTCGTGTGTAAATTTCTTATGTTCTTCTTATGTTCTTATGTAGTCAAACAGGACCTACCTCTCCTATATCCATGTTGGCTATCCCTCAGAATGTTATTTGAATCCAGGTAATCTACCATTTTCACTTGGATTATAGCTATATTTTGCTGGATTACTTCTATCCCATTTTTTGAATATGGCTGTTATACAGTATTAGCATGCTTCCAATCAGAAGGTACTACACCAGCAGATAAGGATTTCTGAAATAGTAAAGTTAATGGTTGGCTAATAATATAAATTATTATCTCTTTTTAAACTATAGATAAGATGCCATCTGGGCCCTGCAATTTATTTATTTTGATCTTAGCTAGACTTTGTACCACATCAGCCTCAGTTATACATCTATTGGTCATAGACGACGCTGTATTTGTACTTATTGGTGGTAGGTTACTCGTGTTCTCTACTGTGAACACCCATGTAAAATAATCATCAAACTAATTTACCATATCAATTTTATTTTCAATTATAAGGCCCTTACTATCCTGCAAATTAGTTATTTCATCTTTTAGAGCTATTTTGGAGTTAAAGTATTAGAAGAAACTTTTAATGTCATCCTTAGCCTCCAATGCAATCTTCCTCTCTACATTTCTCTTAGCGAGTCTAATGTTATTTTTTAACTCAACCTGTAGACTTAGATACTCCTGCTTTATTTTGAAATCATTAGTTATTTTCCATTTGTGGAACAGAGCCCTTTTTCTCCTGACTTTATTCTTAATTTCCTTAGTAAACCACCTTGGTTGTAGTTTCCTTGATTTAGTTTTGCTGAAAACAGGTATGAAGTCCTCTTGTACTTGCATGTCAGGGTCAGCCCCTCTTGTCCCACTCTGTTTCCCTTCCCTGTTTGGCCAGCAGGCGTTGCTGGTCATCCCGTTCTTCATGTTAGTCTTTGTTCTCCCCTGTTTCCTGTCTGGCCACATCGCTCAATGTGTTGAGCATGTGGTTGCTTGTGATCCTTGTCCTGTGTTCGAATCCCACCTCTTCTGTTTTTATATTTTGCTCCCTAGTGTTTCATTTGAGTTTCTCTAGTTCTTGTGTCTGATTTTGTAGTTGGTTTTGGTTTTGTTCCTTGTGCCCCTGCTTGTGTCTTTACCTGTTTGTAATTCCCTAGTGTTGGTTTATGTTTCCCTGTTTCCTTGGTTAGTTCTTAGTTTCCTTGTATTCCTCCTTTGATTTTATTAGTTTCACCTGTGCCCTGTTTTCCTGGTCTCTGTTAATTAGTCTCACCTGTTCTGTGTTCGTCTTGTTACCCAGTTTTGGCTTCTGTATTTAAGTCCCTGCTTCTGTGGCCTGTACTACGAAGCGGGGTAACTGGCTTATCAGGGTAACTTTGCGAGTAACTTGATGACGTGTGGTGTAACTTCGCGATTAACCCGTACTACGAAAGGTGGGTAGGTTTTAGTCGAGACATGTTGCTATGGCAATTTACCCTAAGTCTCAAAACTGCTCCGAGCAGTTTTTGTTCTTGTTTAAGTCGAGGTTTCTGCGTAAGCCAGCCCTATATGAGCACCGCCCCTCCCACTACAATTTCTCCGAAAACAATGCCGGCATACCTGGATGATCCGTACGACATTGGCGCGTGAATCGTGAGGGGCTCTCTCTGTTAATATGTATGAAATGGAGCAATGGCATATAATATGCATTCAATGTATTCATTAATAACTGTTACAGAGAAAGTTATTCTGAAAACCCAAGGGGTGTGCATTGTTCCCTGTTGTCCACTGATCAAAGCACACTTCACTAGATGTGCCTGTCTTGTCTAGTTTTAAAGATATTAACCCATTCATGTATTGTCGACTGCACAGTATACGGATACAAAAATTAATTAAAATTTGCATGTAAAGCAATCTGGGAAACAAAGGGGTGTGCAACAGTCGCCATGAGCCCAAAATACTAAACCACCATATATCATTACAACTGAAAGGACCTATATTATATTAGCGATTAACATGATTTGGCACAAATCACAAAATGTTTTGAAGCGGAAAAATAATCGGTGTGCATCGATGTCTGTGTACTGGACATCACAATTCTGTCATTAAAAACGGCCACCTTACTTAATTCCGTAAAGATATTAAAGCCAGAAAACTGAATATCGAATATGAGGCTAACTTAACCGTGGTGACAGGTTCCAAGTCGTTTTCTCACTACACATATGCTTCTTTTTTTCGTTTTGTCCTGTTGTAAATCATTTAATTGTTTGTTAAACAGTGGCTCACCTTCTATTAAGTGTCATATTAACAGACACCTTTTATTATTAGCTGTAAAACATAGAAACACGCTATTAGTGGAGGCTAGACACAACAAATCTTTCATAATGAGTAGAAATATAAATACATAGCCCTACCACTTGACATGATGTTTCTATATTTCATCTTGACTTGCTGCGACGAACGCTTTCCACTACTATTGCATTTGAAATCGGATCAGTTATTGTTAACATTAGGTTTCATTATGAGTAACATATAGTAATGGAACTTCAGGGAGCATTATATTACTTAGCAGCATATAATAGGTGACTTCTGAATTGTGTCGCATCTGTTAGCCTCTGTATTTATTAACAGTATTTCAATTCTTTTCAGAAAACACTACATTGTCTAATACTCGGGATATTTTAGACCACGCTTTATGACCGTGAAAATGTACGTATGCATTTTCTTTGTCGTCAATACGTTGCCAACAAGCCTGCCTGCTTTTGTTACCTGCAGTGGTATTGGACTTTCTTTAAAGGGTTGATTTAAACTCCTCATAACGCTGCATAATTAGCATGCAGTCTTCCTCCGTGAAACATATGGAGATCACGCTATGAGTCAAACGGTGCCTTGCGTTGCCGAACGTGCTCCATACAGTATATGTGAACGCGCACAAACTCCAATGCAGTTAACACCGATTTAACAAATCAACTTCTTAACTGGCGTCGTAGTACTGATTAGCCCCGATGGAGTCAACATGATTTTGTTAACCTCGCGTTCGCAAATTACCTCGGGGTTAAGTCTGATTTGGTTAAACCCCCTTCGTAGTACAGGCCACTGTTCTGTTCCCTAGTGGTTTGTTGATTGTTATGGTGATTGATTGTCTTAAATTTTGTGAGGTTGATCTGTATTCTGCTTACCTGCCCAGTTTTTGTTATTTGTGATTTGTAGTTTTTGTTATTTGTGATTTGTAGTTTTTGTTTATCCCCTTTAGTTTTTGACCCCACATGGTCCTTTGTTTTGTTAGTTCTTTCTTGTGTTTTTAGTTCAGTTAAATAAACCCTGTTTGTTTTCTTGGATCCGCCAGTGGGTCATTCACATTTTTTATGCCCTGGTCATGCCACGTTCCCGCACCTTAGCTGCCCGGATCCTTGACATTGCAACAATGTGCTTTTAAAAATTTCCCATGCCTCTTCAACAGTTTTGCTATTTAACTCCATTGAACTTACAGTTTCTAGTTTCGGTCTCAAACCATTAGCCTTCCCAGCATTGTATATTTTTGTTTTGGACTTTGCTCTTCGGACACTAAAATTAACCTCAAATTTAACCATGTTATAATCAGTAACGTCCAGTAGTTCTAATACTTCTAATTTTCCAATTCTATCCTGGTTATTAGAGAAAATAAGATCAAGAAGGGCTTCTCCTATGGAAGGGGTATTAATAAACTGAGTAAAAAAACAATCCTGTACTAATTCCACCATCTCAAGTTCATTTACAGAAGAGCCAGAGACTATGTGCCCCTGTATCCTAGGTAAATTAAAATCACCCATAATCACCACATCATTTTTATTACTCATAATCCAGAAATCGTCATGTAACACAGCTGGTTATGTTCCTAAAGAAATAATATATCAACAGTAATTCTTAATGGTAGAGGTGAACTGCAGTCTTGTGGTCAGATGAAGCTTGTCACCATTTTTTTATTGTCTGGAAGAAGTGAGAAGAGCATTACATTATTTCTAGCAGCCAGATGACTCAGGTCTCTACTGGCTGTGAATCAAGTGGGCGGGACTTTCTCACAGAAAGCCAGGTGTAGGCCTGTGTGAACCTTAACTTTTTATGAGAGAAGCTGGCAGGTGACTATGAGAATGCTTCAAGACAAACATTTCTTTATTGCTTTGAGGAAAACTATAAATAGGGTTCTTACACAAAAGTATAGCAGTATTTCACTTCCAACTTCAAGTTTGAACAATGCCCTGATAAGAGTCAGTGATCTTTACTTTCATTTGACCATTGTTCTGTGTCAGGACACATTCTGGGAATATGCGAGGAAATGGAGGTGTGTTTGTTTGAGAATGTTGCCAGTGATTCAGGGATCATTGTGGGGGTGGGGGGTTTCTGCACCTGTCATTTGAAACCTGTCCACACATGCTTGCCATTTGTGACCTACCTGCCATCTCTGCACAGAATGTTAAGCAAGACTGGGAAGAGATTGTGGATGTCAGTGGGTGTTTGTGTATTTTACCCTGAACAGAAGATTATACTTATTTAAAAAAAAATATGTTGACTTGCAAGCATATGATTTTAATATTGTTTTACATGATGATTACATCTGATATTCATTTGTCTTATTTATTTATGTATTTAAAAACAAGCTTTATCTCACATTTATCTACATTTGGAAAATAGTTTTACGTATCATAGTTCAACATCCAAACAAGCCCTTTTTATGGCCTCTAGGATAATCACAGTTTATAGTTTAAGTTTGTCTGTGGGTGCAATGATGTCAGACTAATGGGTCTTTTCAGCAAGGATAAATATTCAGATGTTTCAGCAGCAGAAATCTCCGGATGGCCTGTGATGTATCTCTCAGTGAGGCTTTGGTCCGTGGAGGTTCTGGCTTGGGACTGTGATTTTATGCTGCTGTTTTTTAGTTTGCGAATCTATGCCTGTGTGCTGACAGCCAGTTCCTGGTACAGGAGGCTCTGTGGCACCAGCCATGTTCTCATAGATAGCGATGGTTTATTATCAGTCCCAGAAGAACTCGGAGCAGCTTGTTGTCATGGGGGTCACATTGTCAGGCCTCGGGTACTTGCAGAAACCAAATACGGTCTCCATGGCTACGGCAGTGACTGGCCAAACGCCATCTCTTGGGTTGGACAGTGCTAGATAAGCAGAATGAACAGCCACAGTGTAAAATGAAACCTTTAATGTTAAATTAATCTGAGTTTATGTTTTTTTTTTTTTTTTTACCTTTTACAGACTACTAAATATTTTAGTGAAAGAATGAAGAGTTTGACAATAAGTCTCAGTGGATGGCACTTGACGATCCTGCCTTTCTTTCTACTGAGTGAGCACACTGTCACTCTTAGCCTGTGGTGCTGTCTGCTCATACAAATGTGGCCTACTTCCCTAGCCATTGACACAAATCTATAAATATCACAGTCTGACCATATCCTTAGAGAAAAGGACTCACTTTGACAATGCAACAGGAAATGTACAGGAAAATGCCCACTGGGTAGGTACCTGAGCTCTCTGAAGTATGATTGTGTAACTTCATGCTTAAAATTATTTTAAAATGGGTATGTTCTCGCTTTCATAGCTTTTGACTAAAGGGAATGTTAATGTAAAGTGTAAGCCATTTTAATGCTTATTAATGATTAAGGCTCAATGGTCATAATCGGTGTGGATTGCTGCATTGAATGGCTGTATTGGATCTTTGGGTTTTTATGCTTTTCTGTGGTGTGGCCCAAGGTGAGCACTTTCCCTAAGACATAATATGGTTTTCAGGCTTGACGCCTGTCTCTTATCTGATTGTCCCACTGCCGTGTTGGAAGACAAACCTCTGTGCTATGTGCTTTTAATTATGTAAGCACCTGCCTGTTCTTTATAGAGCTCACTATTTATTACAATGAAGGCTAACCCTGCATTTCTTGTGAAGGCAGTTGCACTGCTGAGAGTAGAAGCACCCCCCCTCCCCCATGAAGAATCCTCTTCAGCTTGTTTGCCATTTCATTCTCTCCACTACATCTTATCTTAACCTCCACAGAAAGTCATTGACAAATAATAGTACGATATGAGAGCTGGCCCATAGTGAAGGTGTGGTACAGTGGGACAAAGGGTTGTTTCCAAGTGAGTGCCCCCTGTTGGTGTCCTTTGGGGTTGTTTGCAGTATAATTATTTTGAGCTTTCATACACCTTTAAAAAAAGAATTTGAACAGACATTACCCAATGCAAGAGACCTCTTCCAGGGAGAGGAATAAGTATGGCAAATTACAGCTACTTCTATTCGCTGAGTTAAATAATATTCAATAGAAAACTAGAGTATCACTTGAGATTTTTGTTGGTTGCATATTGCAGATCCAAGATCATTTGTTTGACATTTTTATCATCTTCTGGTCAGCAACTCAGTATAACGAGGTTCCTGTCTCCTTGGACGCAGTCTCACGGCTTGTCTGTACCTCCCTCAGGTGACGTGTCATACGAGGTGCAGTGGTATTTGAGCTCCCACCATGCTTCAACTGGTGCTACCCTGCTGGCCAGCATGGACCGCTGGGGTGTGGTGAGGAAGAGCCCCAGGAACAGCAGCAGTGACTGCAGCCTGGAGCGGGCAGATGCCCAGACATTCAGGCTTAGTGTCCACCAAACACAGGACTTGGACGCTGGTGAATACCACTGCAGAGCCACACCCTGGCTGCGATCACCTGCCGGCACCTGGACCAGGGGCAGTGAGCTCACCTCCACTAGGATCTTCCTCATTGTCCGTTTTGCTTGTAAGTATAACCGTGCCTGCATTTGCAAATGTGTTTGCAATAGGCAGTGTGTACTTGTACTCTGTTACTGTGTAGTAATACAGTCGACCCTTGCATATTGAGGGGGTTAGCGGCACAGGCCCCCCACAATCTGGAAAAACCTTATAAAAATTTTTTTGGTCCCCTTGGTGAGTCAAATGAGCATGCGAGTAGGGCACAGAAAAGCGTTTTGGATTTTTGTGCAGATTAGGGCACTAAAAAGACACAAAATTATACAAGAAACACAAGATACGTAGATCACTGCGAGATATCACACCAGAAGCTGCCGCAAATACGTTTGTCCTCCTCCAGACTAGCTTTGAACATAGATTGTATGATTTATGATTTGCTAAATGTTTTGTGTGCCATCAGTTGGCCTTCGTGTGTTGTCTGTGGCTTTCACAAAAATTCAAGAAATTCCCAAAAATGCCCATTTAATATCCTGTGGTGACCCCACAATATGTCAAAACCATGATGGGGAACATCGCAAAGCAGAAGGGTCGAATGTACAGTACTTAGTTTTTTCCTATGTGTCCATGCCTCAATAGCAGTCTCTGCAATTTCTAAGTAAGTTAGCCTGAAATGTGGGTGTGTGCATGTGCTTGGGATGCATGAGGCTGGCCTCTGTTAAGCTAATTGCCTGTGTGTCCGTGATTTCAGTGTGGGACTCCATGAAGTTGCCCCTGCTCTATGGGCTTGGGGCCACCCTAGCGGTCGGCCTTTTCTCCCTTCTGCTAGGCCTTATGTGTGCCCACTGCTGGTGCCGGAATACTTCACGCACGCCTCACCGCCCATGCAACAACCTCATTGCCCTGGAAATGGATTAAGAGGAACTGCCTCCAAATCAGCAACAAAAGCTCAATAGCATCATCCCACACATTGTCTGAAACTCTGCAGCAGAGTAACATGGAAAACTTGGGCTAGGCCTGCCACTGTCAGAATGATTTACTAATCATATGGATATTAGGTGATGCCTTCTGCCTTTACTCTATGTAATACAGAGATGACTCTGCTACAGACTTTTAATGAAAGGAGGGAGGAGTTGAAGCCTGATCTGGTGAAAGTGCTGATTTGTGCCAACTCTCTCCCACTACTCAGAGCACTATGCTGATGATCTTATAACTTTACTAAAGTCTTAGCGTAGCATTTGCTCCGATGATGAAGGAATATCCATCGAAACATAGCCTCTGCTCAAGTCCACACAGATTCCCAAATGGTTTAATTCCACAAGACAAAGATAGAAATAAAGATAACAAATTCAAGGACAGTCACTGAGCTTACTGATTTCCATAGGGGGCACTGCTCTGTTCTACTTGGGCTGTTGGCAGAATGAGCAAAGTACACGTACTAGAGTATAGGCCTGTGGCACAAGCTGAAATGTGTGCATCAGTGCACACATGCTACACGCTGGCACCACACATACACAGACTGTGCCAGCACCAGGTGAGTTCCTGTCAGCCTCTCCGGAGCCAAAGACTGCTTTTATGGCGGCCTTTTTATGTGTGATTGAGTTGACTGTTCTGTATTTTTGTTAGTCTCATTGTTTTATCATCTTCTGGTTTGCAACTCAGTGTAAGGTTTTCTCTTTTATTTTATGAATCATAAATAAATATTGAAGATTTTTTTCTTAGGATTTTGTACCTGAACTTGTGTTTTTTCTACCTCTTGGGAGATTCAGCTGCCTTTTTTGTTTGCTTGCTTGTTTTTTTGTAGACTTTGTCAAATAATCTTCACTCAGTATGCTCTCAGAAATTGATATCACAATACAGAAAATTTTCTCATTAATTTAGTTTTATTAGGGAGCTTAATGTATGCTAAACATGTCAGGAAAACATCTGTATGTTGGTTACTAGCATATTAACGGTTAAGCTTTCAAGTTCTGTTAAATTTAGTTTTTGTTTCTGTCATTAAAAAAGACATTTTAAACGTGCTAACTGTGTTCTGATTTGCTTTGGAAATAGAAATAACATTTAACTAAAATTACTATGCTTTATTTCTGGTTGGAGGTAGGTCCCCTTGAAAAATCCCTCCCATGAACTGAATCTATAATCTTTCTTTAAATATACTGATCAACTTTTTTTTGTTATATAATTCAAAATAATTGAATCCTACAGTATTGTTTGTGCTGAGTTCAAAACTCCAAATCTCAAATCAGAATTTACCTATCACGCACGGATTTTGAGTAACACACAATTAAACCTTACACTATACGAATAGTAGTGGTCAAAAATCATCAAGGAAACTAACAAACATCATACATTGGACAATTAAATACGTAACTGGAGCGACAATTGAATAAAGTTCTCTAAAAATTGGAAATGTTTCTATAATTTTGGCCACTAGTATCTACAGTAGATGTGGAAGTGAGTCATCTTAAAGACAGAAGTGTATGATTTTCTGCTGTACTTGGTTTCAGGAACATTCCCCTTTAAGGGCCCAGCAGAAATCAGCGAGCATACTGGGGCCCATACATTCTGAAAGTTATTCTTGATTGCTTTGGAGCATTTCTCAAATGACAATTAACATTTGCAACAAGTGTAATTTCCACACCATACTGTCACTTTCATACAGCAGATCATAATTTTTCATTGCTTCGCACAAATTTCCAAATGTTTTAGTACGTAAATTCGAATGGTTTTGTACAACTATCATCATTTCGCGTACTTTTCAGATGCTTTAGTCTTGTTGGTCAAAACAGGTTATGTCTTTTCCCATTGTAATAATTTAACACCTAAAATTGTGATCATCATGTTAGCCACCCCATGCAAAACAGTCAACCTAGCTTTCAAAATTATATTTAAATATAATCCATAAATTGCGTTATATGGCATTGTTGTGTTTTTGGTTTCCACAGTACATGATTTTGTTGTTCTTGTATTGCCATTTTGATATTTTTGTGTTACAGAGTGCTGTGTGACTTTTTTGTTTGCTATTGTACTGTGTCTTGAGATCTGGAAAATACATGAAAGTGCTTTGTTTTACAATTTTTCTCAATCGCTTTGGTGAATTTCTCAGATCAGAATTGAAATTCTCAAAACTACTTGTTCAAACTCCATATCTGATTATTAGTTGTGCACATCATAACAGCAAATTCCCATTGTTTTGAACAAATAGCAAATGCTTTGTACATCCATGCAACTGATTGTGTACAATTGTCTGCTGTTTTTTCCGTTCTCATTTGCTTTTGTCATCAAAATTCGTTATGTTCGTTCGCTGTTAATCAGTCCTTCCACTCAAAACATCTACTCATTATATCATTGTTTTAGTCATTCTGTGCAAAAATGATGAACTAGTTGTCATAATGTGTCTAGCATATTTATTTAGTATTATGTATTTGGTAAATCTGAAATTTATAACAGTATTGAGTAATTGGTCTCAGGTGACACTTAACCTATAATCATGAGGCATTAGCTGAACCAACGATCAACCAATTTTCTACAATTGTTCAGAGGTGAATTCCATGAACCTTCAATTTACTGTAGCATATACAGTACATGTACTGTATACAAAGCATAACAGAGATTACTGAAACATTTTCCTACATGGTAATGGACCAACCACAAGCTAATGAACAGGCACAACAGCCTGGAAGAAGGTGAGTTAGGATGCTTGGTACTGTAGAAGAATAAGGAGACAAAATAGCGGTAGAGGAAGAGGGGCCAAGTACACAGGGTTGTTTCTGATGAAATAAGGGTCACCATTGTGGACCACATTGTCAATCATGTTCTCACAATGGCTGAGGCTGGTCAAAGGGTACAGCCAAATATTGGGCGAACTATTGTGTCCTCAATCATACAATCATTTGTATGATTGAGAACAGGAGGGTACTATGTTACGACCGGCTCAAAGCCGCAACAAATCAAATGGGGCAGACGCATAAGTAACATTGTGAGTTAAAAGGGTTTTAATGAAATAACAAAAGAAAGTAGAATATAACACAAGCACAACATAAAAGAAAAAGTTATGGCAGGCCATGGCATCCACGACTCAACCCAGGAAACCGCAGCCGGCAGCAGCTCCCGGCAGCCAAAGGTGCAGACCAGCCTCCAACAAGTGCAGCAACACAGAAAACAAAAGAAAAGGGGGAAAAAGTTAACAAACTGCAGGGTCTTTAAATGATTGCCCAGGTGCACAGGGCCCAGGTGCGCCTGGTCAATCAGATTAGACCCCGCCCACAATCACCTAAAACAATAACAAAACCCATAGACCACAGGCTAAGAAAGCCAGGGTCGTCACACCCCCCTCCATAAAAAAAAACAAAACCCAAAGGGGAACTTCTGTTTCCCCAAATCACCTACTCACCCAATCACACAGGGGCACGAGACAAGGCATCAGCCATTACATTGTCAGATCCCCTAATGTGGTGGATACGCAAGCAATATGACTGCAGAAAAAGGGACCAACGGACCAACCTTTGATTAGGGCACGTCAGCGAGTTCAAAAATGTCAAGGGATTATGATCCGTGTAGACATCAATGGGGTAACCTGACCCCAAATACACCTGAAAAAAACCCAAAGCCCACACCAAAGCCAAAGCTTCCTTTTCGATGACGGAGTAGTTAAATTGATGCTTGTTAAATTTCCTAGAAAAATAACAAACAGGCTTACTCACCCCATGGTCATCCAACTGAAGCAGCACAGCCCCTGCACCCACCTGACTGGCGTCCACCTGTAGCTGGAACGGTTTGTCAAGCTGAGGAGCTGCCAGCACTGGTGCAGAGCACAATAAAGACTTTACATTATCAAATGCCTGCTGACAATCTAAACCCCAGGTGAATTTCCTACTGCCCTTTAACAAATTGGTCAGGGGGGCTACGACAGACGAAAAATTCCTACAAAAACCACGGTAGTATCCTACCAAACCGAGGAAGCGCATGAGCTCCCTCTTAGTTGACGGTGGTGGACACTGCTGCACAGCCAACACTTTAGCCTGTAAGGGTCTGACCTTACCCTGCCCCACTATCTTTCCCAAATAGGTGACAGTGGCTTTGGCGAACTCACACTTCGCTAAATTGACAGGATTGGACACAGGTTTGGGAGGACTTCTCCCTTGCATTGACTATCGAGTCCTCAACACCATCTCCGTGAAAAGATGGGGACCCCTGCTGCTGATCCCATCAGCACTCGAACAGCTTAGAAGGGCCACAGTTTTCACTAAACTGGACCTCCGTAGTGCCTATAACCTTGTGCGAATTAGTCAAGGTGACAAGTGGAAGACCTCCTTCATCACCAATACAGGCCAGTATGAGTACTGGGTGATGCCTTATGGGTTAGCTAACAGCCCTTTCTGTATTCCAGGCCTTCATGTATACCGTGTTTCGGAATATGGTGAACTGGTTCGTGGTCGTCACCGACCCAGTCCACGAGATACTGGAGCTGCCCCCGACGTCTCCGCGGATCCTGGAGGCTGCAGATCCGGGAGGAGGGTCCCTCCTCAGCCACGGACGCGTAATGTAAAATATTGTAAAGCTTCAAAGTATAGAGTTTGCAGTAACTTGCTTTTCTATATATTTTCATTACATAGTTGATGTATTGTACACTAGTATGGTCATGCCCACAGGGGTGGGGCAGCGCAGCAGCAGGCAATCGCTGCCTAATTAATGGCTCTATTTAATACGGAATTCCCTGAAATCGCGAAGTATTGTTGCCATGTTAATGACGCAAACTGAGCATTTCTTTGTCCATTGTCTCTCCCACTTGCCCTGCCTGTCTCGTCCTGCCCTACCTCCCTGCCCTGCCTGCCATCCCTGCCCTGCCTTCCTGGTCTACTCTAGTTGTTCCTCCCATCCCTTCATCTCCTCGTCCCGTGTCTAAACGTAGGATTGACCTTCCCGGCTCCTGACCCACCGCGACCAACCCGACCACACTTTTGGATTTTTCCTCAGGACTTTGGTGTACCTGGTTCCCTTATTAAAGTGTTCTCCTGCATTTCGGGGTCTGCCTCTTCCCTGATTGCGAAGCCTGACAGAATACTTCGCCTGTATAATTTGGACCCCGCAGAGAACCAGAGGCTGCAGCAGCAGGTTGACCAGCTAACCACCCTCGTCTCTCAGCTTATGGAGGGACGGGCTGCCCAGGCTAACCTACCTGCTTCCCCACCAAGGGTGTCCACTTCTGTGCCTGTCGCAATGCCTGAGAAATATGAAGGCAACCCAGATCATTGCCAGGCTTTCGTCATGCAGTGCAGGCTGTTTATTGAGGAACACCCTGAGCGCTTTACTGATGAGACTGCCCGAGTTCGCTTTGTCATCTCGCTCCTCACAGGACTCGAACGTGATTGGGCTACAGCCCTGTGGATGGATGACAGTCCACTCCTAGATTCAGTATGCGAGTTTCAGCAGGCATTTAAGGGGATCTTCAATCATCCCGCCATCGGAGAAATTATTTGACCTCAAGCAGAATTTGCGCTGGAGTTCCGCACCATATCAGTGGGGCTTCGCTGGCCAGAGGAGGTTCTGAGGATTCTCTACCGACGCCTTCTGAACCCGGAGATATAAGATGAGCTGACGTATCCCAAATTGACTGGAGTACAAGTAACCGCATGGTCGCCCCTTTGTCTTCTCCAATGTATGGCCCTGCCTTGCTGTGTCTCTTCAGTTGAGAGCCCTGAACCAGAGGACCTTTCTCAGATTCTGGCCGAGTATGCGGATTTTCACGATGTCTTCAGTAAGGCCCTGTCATTTCAGCTACCTCCCCATCGAGAGTGTGACTGTGCCATCGACCTCCTAGAGGGGGCATCACTTCCAAAGGGGCGCCTGTACAGGAGGAGGAGACCATGGAGACCTATATACACAAAGGGCTCCAACAAGGTATCATTCATCCTTCTATATCACCGGTCTTAGCCGGATTCTTCTTCGTGAAGAAGAAGGATGGAGGACTTCTCCCTTGCATTGACTATCGAGTCCTCAACACCATCTCCGTGAAAAGATGGGGACCCCTGCTGCTGATCCCATCAGCACTCGAACAGCTTAGAAGGGCCACAGTTTTCACTAAACTGGACCTCCGTAGTGCCTATAACCTTGTGCGAATTAGTCAAGGTGACAAGTGGAAGACCTCCTTCATCACCAATACAGGCCAGTATGAGTACTGGGTGATGCCTTATGGGTTAGCTAACAGCCCTTTCTGTATTCCAGGCCTTCATGTATACCGTGTTTCGGAATATGGTGAACTGGTTCGTGGTCGTCTACATTGATGACATCCTGATGCCAGCTGTATGGGACGGCATAATCCGCTTGTCACCCAGATATATAAAATTTCCTTACACTGTGGTTGAACAGGCAAATATTAAAGCTCAATTTGCAGCGATGTCCGGTTTTCCCAATGTAATCGAAGCTATCGACTGCGCACACATTGCTATAAAGTCACCTTCAGATAACGAATTTGCTTATGCTTATGTAAATAGAAAACACTTTCACTCTATTAATGTACAAATTACGAGCGATTCGTACATGCGTCTCATTAATGCATGGGCGTTGCCGCCATTAAATCTGAGGTGGACGTGTCACATTTCATAATTATTCGTTTGTATCACCCCACATTCAACATAAAACATTAGTTTTATGCCAGTGTGTCCCCCCCGGTGGTAGAGCGCACTGTAGGGCAGCTTTAAGGCTGTTACCGCTGTCTGGACAAGACTGGTGGGGTGCTGCTATAGCCTACATGCAGTCCGCAAAAAGTGTGTCACATTGTGCATGCATGTAGCATGTTGCATAATCTGGCACAAAATCGTGGCTTGCTGGTATCTGAAGAGCTTAGGCAAGATGAACCTGACTCTGAGCCACCAAATTTTCCACCAAATGGAACAGCATTACAACGTAAGTATCACACAGCGTATCATTTAGATGTTTTAATTCATTGGAAACATCTTACAGCATTCACAATTTCTTTTTGTGACTGCAGTACAGCTTCAGTCAGCACACGGCCGGATGGTCGCCCCCTGGTTTCTGAGGCACGAGAATGTGTGCAGCCAGTGCCCAAAGATGTGCTCAGCACAGCAGCACCATCATCACCTGTTTCGTCCTCGGCACTGGGGGAACCTCTTGTACTATTGTACTAAACAAACAGAATGAACGAAAGTAACACCGCATCTGTGCCCTACGTGTTATTCATAAACATGCAAGTAATTCAAACAAGTATGGTACGAGAAAAACTCACCCGCGCTGACAACGTTCACCCAATAAAAGTGTGTCCCCGATCATGGCAGCAAAGTTGCTCAAAGGGTGAATTCCGCTACCTCCGCCTGTGCTGTTAAGACTCTTACGGTGAGTGGCTGCTCATTTTTTCACGTCGATTTTAATGTCCGACCACTTCTTTTTAATTTTGGCCACCGTACGAATTTCGGAACCAACACTTTTAACTGACTCCGCCACGCTGTGCCACTCCGTCAACTTTCGTTTATTGCTGATGCCACTTAAACCAAATAATTTAACTTTTCTTTTCTCGATTTCTGTTAAAGTGTTCTCTTGCATTTCGGGGTCTGCCTCTTCCCTGATCACGAAGCCTGAGATGTATATTTACTGTATGTTTTTTCTCCATTTTACAGTACTGTCCAAATAGGACTACTGTACAAGACTACACTGTAAAAAAAATGATGTGTTTTTACAACCAAAGTATTGCAAAAATTAACAGACAATTTCTGTTTTTTAAAAAGACATTTATAAGCCTGTAAATTATCTATTTACTCCTGTATTTTAACAGTGGTATTTTTAATTAACAGAAATTGTCTGTAAATTGATAAAAACTTAAGATTACTGTTATTTCACAGAGATTCCCATTATTTTACAGTTTTTCTCCATTGGTTTGGCTCATTTCTTGAAACAGAAATGACATTCTCAAAATAACATGGACAAATCTCCAAACCACCTTGCAATTGTTCACAACAGAATGGCATTTCTCATTGATTTCATCAAATTGCAAATGCCTTAGTACATGTCTCAAGTGTCTCAGTGCATCTTTGCAAATGGTTAAGTACAAGTAGCCTGCAGTTACCACAATGAGCCCACATTTGGCACATTTTCCAAATAAATAGATCTTGCTGATCTAAACTGATTAGCTGATTTTCAGTCTAATGGTTGTTCTCTCCAAAACATGTCAGCATGATTTCATCGTTTAAGTCATCATATGCACAATAGTCTGTTCAAATGTCAAAATTAGTCAAGAACATAATACCATGAACATCATATATGATGTTTGCCTAAAAACTGCAACAGAAAACTGTCCTTAGTGTTTCTCCCTCCTCTTTGTGTCAAATACTCCCTGCAGTACCTCTGCATAGGCCTGTACCCCAGGTTTGGAACCACTGGAGTAGTGGCCAGTAGCAGGCTATATTGAACTTGTGGAGGAGAATATAGAACAATCCTATGTAATTTTCTATTTCTGTTGTGTATGACTCCTCTATATGACTGATTTGATTTTTTTACTCTATTGTAGAGAATAATGGCATTGGAAGGGAATGAAACACCTCACATCCTCGTGTTTGTTGATGAGGCTGGTTTCAACCTGGCCAAGGGCCGCAGACGTGGCCGTAACATCATTGGTCAGCGGGCCACGGTGGATGTCCCAGGTCAGCGAGGGGGCAATTTTACAATGTGTGCTGCCATATCTGAGAATGGTGTGGCCACACACATCCCCAGTTTAGGTCCATATACAGTTTTTCTCAATTGCTTTGGCTCAGTTCTCAAATGATTTTTTTATTTCCCAAAACATTAAGTTCAGATCTCTGAACAATTCGCTTCTTTTTCACATCAGATTGGAATTTCTTATTGATTTGAGCAAATTGCAAATGCTTTGGCACATGTGTGCAAAGAGTACATACAACTGTCTGCAGTTTGGACAACAAATAATTGCATATGGCTTGTTGATCAAAACTGATGACTCGATTCTCACTTACACTGTCAAACACTTCAGAACTTCTCAGACATTTTTTATTGTGTAAGCCATCACATTCAAAACGATCTATTCAATTATCATAATTAGTATACATGAATGTATATTCTAAAATATATCTGACATTGACATTGTTTGTAATGTCTGCTAAATTGGCACATGACCTCTAATTGCAATCGCAATCTAATTGCAAATTACCTCTAATATGAATCAACCATTTAACCATTTAACCAATCAACTTTGGGAGTATATATATGTAGATTGCCCACAGCACAATCACTGCTGTAGAATTTTTTGAGAATGGAGGACGTTCACAACCCTGAACTGCAGCAACATGCTCGTGGAAGAGCAATTGGAAGGCGTGTAAGAATACGTGGTGGTGGTAGAGGAAGAAATAATCGAGGAAGAGGTGGAAATAGAAGAGTCAGAGTCTCTGATGAAATCAGAGCCACACTTGTGGATCATGTCATAAATCATGGTTTTACAATGGAAGAGGCTGGTCGAAGAGTACAGCCTAATGTAAACAGGTCCACAGTGTCATCAATTGTGCAAACCTTTCGTAGGGAAAACAGGTAAATATGTATTTCTTTGTTTTACAGTATGTAAAGTATTTTTACAGTATAAACAACAATATTGTAAAGGTAAATGCAAGTCTATTTGTTTATTCTATAGAACTGCACGACAACCTCACGCTGGTGGCAGAGCAGCAGTATTTAACCAACTGCAAGAACAAGAAATTTGCAACATGGTCATAGCCAACAATTCCATCAGGCTAAGAGATCCAAAGTGCAATCATAAATGACAATAAGGTCTTTGCAAATATAAATTCTGTCAGCATTTCCACCATAGACAGAGTTTTAAAAAGACATCAGATGACTATGAAACAGCTCTATAAGGTGCCATTTGAGAGGAACAGTGAAAGAGTCAAGGCGTTGCGGTACCAGTATGTCCAGGTAAACCATTGGTGTGCACTTAGTGAGTTTTCCTGTATTTCTAAGATGCCTGTATTACTTTACTGTAAGTTTCAGAAACCCATAAGAAAATACATTTACTGTTACATTTTTTCCTGTGTTTCTTCATAGAGAATCATGGAGTTAGAAGTACATGAAACGACCCACATTCTTGTTTTTGTGGACGAGGCTGGGTTTAATCTGTTCAAAGGCCGGAGACGTGGTCGCAATCTCATTGGACACCGAGCCACAATTGACACACCAGGCCAACATGGGGCCAATATTACAATGTGTGCTGCCATTTCAGAGAACGGTGTGAGCACACATATTCCACACATTGGGCCCTATAATACCCAACTTCTCCTGGCCTTCCTAAATGCACTTCACAGAGACCTGATTCCAGAACAAGAAAGAGGTTTAGTTAGACCACATTTGCCTAATTCTGTTGTTGTCTGGGATAATGTCAGCTTCCACCAAACCAACAGTGTTAGGGACTGGTTTGCTGCACATGAAAAGATAACAGTGGAATTCCTTCCACTATACTCTCCATTCTTAAATCCAATAGAAGAGTTTTTTTCAGCATGGAGGTGGAAAGTGTATGATCATAGACCACAAAATCAGATGTCTTTGTTGGATGCCATGAATGCTGCATGTGAGGACATCACAGCTGACCATTGCAGGGGATGGGTGCGGCATTCAAGGCGGTGTGTGGCAATGGAAAACATCAGATGTGATGTTGATGAAAATCTTTGGCCTGACCAACGTGAGCGACAAGATGTCCACCAAGAATAATTTTTTTTTTTTTTCCCCATGAATGTTGTTTGTTGTTTTTGTGTATTTGTGGTAATACACAAATATGAAATGTAAAGTGAAATCTTGTTACTCTTGTCAGTTACTTTACATGTACAGTAATACACTTGTATTGTGTATATACTGTACACATGAAGTACAAAAATAAACACTGTACAAATACAAATGTTCATAGACTTTTTTTTCTTCTTCTACATACTATTGACTTTTCTCAACAAATATGAGATTTTTGTTTAAACCCTTAATTTTCATGGTTGCCTGTTGTGGTGAAAAAACAACTAAACATTTTGACCAGTGTGGCTCACACAATGACAAAAATACTTTAGATTTTGGTGGCCTTGGCCAAATTATTGACACAATAACTAGGTTTTGAAGCATGAATTAAATGTTTTGGGTGAGTAACTACACTCACCTAAAGGATTATTAGGAACACCATACTAATACGGTGTTTGACCCCCTTTCGCCTTCAGAACTGCCTTAATTCTACGTGGCATTGATTCAACAAGGTGCTGAAAGCATTCTTTAGAAATTTTGGCCCATATTGATAGGATAGCATCTTGCAGTTGATGGAGATTTGTGGGATGCACATCCAGGGCACGAAGTTCCCATTCCACCACATCCCAAAG
Source organism: Paramormyrops kingsleyae (assembly GCF_048594095.1). NCBI lineage: Eukaryota > Metazoa > Chordata > Actinopteri > Osteoglossiformes > Mormyridae > Paramormyrops > Paramormyrops kingsleyae. The sequence goes on from NC_132812.1 coordinate 1,584,635, forward strand.
ATGCTCTATTGGGTTAAGATCTGGTGACTGTGGGGGCCATTTTAGTACAGTGAACTCATTGTCATATTCAAGAAACCAATTTGAAATGATTCGAGCTTTGTGACATGGTGCATTATCCTGCTGGAAGTAGCCATCAGAGGATGGGTACATGGTGGTCATAAAGGGATGGACATGGTCAGAAACAATGCTCAGGTAGGCCGTGGCATTTAAACGATGCCCAATTGGCAGTAAGTGGCCTAAAGTGTGCCAAGAAAACATCCCCCACACCATTACACCACCACCACCAGCCTGCACAGTGGTAACAAGGCATGATGGATCCATGTTCTCATTCTGTTTACGCCAAATTCTGACTCTACCATTTGAATGTCTCAACAGAAATCGAGACTCATCAGACCAGGCAACATTTTTCCAGTCTTCAACTGTCCAATTTTGGTGAGCTCGTGCAAATTGTAGCCTCTTTTTCCTATTTGTAGAGGAGATGAGTGGTACCCGGTGGGGTCTTCTGCTGTTGTTGTCCATCCGCCTCAAGGTTGTGCGTGTTGTGGCTTCACAAATGCTTTGCTGCATACCTCGGTTGTAATGAGTAGTTATTTCAGTCAAAGTTGCTCTTCTGTCAGCTTGAATCAGTCGGCCCATTCTCCTCTGACCTCTAGCATCAACAAGGCATTTTCGCCCACAGGACTGCCGCATACTGGATGTTTTTCCCTTTGCACACCATTCTTTGTAAACCCTAGAAATGGTTGTGCGTGAAAATCCCAGTAACTGAGCAGATTGTGAAATACTCAGACCGGCCCATCTGGCACCAACAACCATGCCACGCTCAAAATTGCTTAAATCACCTTTCTTTCCCATTCTGACATTCAGTTTGGAGTTCAGGAGATTGTCTTGACCAGGACCACACCCCTAAATGCAATTAAGCAACTGCCATGTGATTGGTTGATTAGATAATTGCATTAATGAGAAATTCAACAGGTGTTCCTAATAATCCTTTAGGTGAGTGTACATTTTGCAGACAAACTATAAAGTTTTGAAGTTCCTGAAAACAGTTGTGACATTTGCACTCACAGTTTAGAGAATGTTAAGACTGTTTCGAAAAATGTGCCAAAGCAATTGAGAAAAACTGTAACACTCAAAAACTCCTCATTTTCTTGGACCGTCTTTATACACATCTGGTCCCAGAAAATGAGAGAGGTCTCGAAGGGCCTCACCTACCACACTATGTGATCGTGTGGGACAATGTAAATTTCCACCGTGGGCCGCTCATCAGGGCCTGGTTCACCACCCATCCAAGGATGCTCATGGAGCTACTACCACCATACTCTCCTTTCCTCAATCTCATTGAGGATTTTTTTTCCGCTTGGAGGTGGAAAGTGTATGAACATCAGGCTCAAGACCAGAGATCCCTGCTCCATGCAATGGATGCTGCGTGCGAGGACATCACAGGGGATCAGTGTAGGGGATGGTTGAGACATTCGCGCCGTTTCTTCCCTTGCTGCATCGCAAGGGAAAATATCTGCTGCGATGTGGATGAAAATCTATGGCCAAACAGAGAGCAGCACATGGATGGCCAGGAGGATGAGGATGGTGGCCAGGAGAGGGAGTGTGACGACAGCAACCAGTTGAAAGTGTTACTGTGGTTGTGAAACTTTATTTACTGTAAGCCCTACTGTAGGCTAGATATAATTTTTCTTGTTTTTTGTTTGTGTTTATATTTCATACATGTACAGTAACTGCATTACCAGTATTGTCACGCTCGGGTAAGAAGGGAAACGGAGATCCAGAGGTGCAGGGAAATGGAAACTTTAATGAAACTAGCGGAGGACCCTTTCTGGTGAGCGAGGTCCCTGCCCAGAACCGGAGCACTCTCTCCCCCGAGGGGGTGCAGAGGTGGACAGTCGTGGGGAGAGCTCCGATCCTGGTCGAGGACAGCCGATGTCGAGGAACAAAGGGGGCGCGCTGAAGTCGTGGTCGAGGTCCGGTAGCAGGGTTCGTTAACAGGGGATTCCGTCTGACAGAGAGGCACAAGACCGGGGCACAAGCGGATGGGGAGACAGCGAACGCCGGGCTCAGCAGGGCAGGGAGGCTAAGGACGGGAATGGGTCTGAAGGAGGAAGGAAAGCAGGTAAGGATTGGACACAGGGCAAACAGGCAGGACGGGGCTAAACGGGTAAACGAGAGACAGGAGTAACGCTCAGTACGGCTTCTATTCATCGGCTCAATACTTCGCAAAGAACGATCTGTGACCGCTCAGCTTATAAGGAAGGTTGATTGGAGGCAGAAGGGTTGCACCCGTCGGGTCCCGCCCCCGTGGGCGTGACAGAACCCCCCCCCTGACGGCCGCCTCCCGGAGGCCGACGACGTTTGCAGGGGCGCCCCCTGGGACGTGGGGCCGGTTTACCGGGATGGGACTGGTGGAAAGCAGCCCTCAGAGCTGGATCCGCGACTGCGGAGGCTGACACCCAACTCCGATCTTCCGGGTCATCACCGACCCAGTCCACGAGATACTGGAGCTGCCCCCGACGTCTCCGCGGATCCTGGAGGCTGCAGATCCGGGAGGAGGGTCCCTCCTCAGCCACGGACGGCAAACTCTCTTTGGCCCTCTCTCCCCCTCAGGTGCCCTCTCTCCCCCTCACTGTTTGCAAGATGCCCTCTCTCCCCCTCACTGTTTGCAATTTTTATTGAACCACTAGCAGCAGCAATTAGACAGGCTATAGTGATTAAAGGCATCAAATGCAAGAATGTGGAACATAAGGTCAGTCTTTATGCGGATGATGTGTTACTTTTTCTCCAGCATTCACAAACCACTCTCTCTGAGGTAATTACATTAATAAACTCTTTCTCAAGAGTCTCAGATTATTCAATAAACTGGTTAAAATCTACAGTTCTTCCAATTAACTGCTCCTTTCAGAACTCTTCCTCCACTCCACTGCAATCTGGGGATATTAAATATTTAGGTATTAATGTTTCACCTAGGCTGGCAGACTTAACTAAATTAAACCACATCCCACTTTTAAAGAAGGTAGAGGATGAGCTGGTTAGATGGAAGTCCCTGCCCATATCACTCATGGAAAGGGTTGCATCAATAAAAATGATGGTGTTACCAAGAATTAATTATTTATTTGCAATGATTCCAAGTAAACCATCACCTGACTGGTTTAGATCTCTGGACTCCGCCATCTCTAAATTCCTTTGGAAAGATAAACCACCGCGTATTAGCTTAAAAACGCTGCAAAGGACCAAGGACAAAGGAGGACTAGATCTGCCTAACTTTCACCACTACTTCTTAGCCAACAGGCTTCAAAACATCTCAGGATGGCTAAAACATACCCTCTTAGATGAACCTTGGCTAGACGTAGAACAGGCTCTATGCAATAACATAGACATTTCGGATCTACCATTCATTAGCTCAAACATTAAACGACATGAATGCTTCAAAAGCATCAGTATCAGCTCTTCTCTGACAGCATGGTGGGAGTTTCTTAAAATGACTGAGTCTTCATTAATCCCATGCAAACGTACTCCCATCTGGAACAACCCTGACATACTACTAAACAATAATACGATAAATTTCCCGGATTGGAGTTGTAAAGGTATTAAATACTTGGAACATATATTCGAAGAAATAGACTTTATCCCCTTTGACTTATTAGTTAAAAGACATGGGATTAACAAGAATAGATTTTTAGAATATCAACAAGTTAAATCTATAGTAAAAAGGAAATTCAAGTCTAATCAAATCAAATTACAAATACCACCAAGGGTGGCAGAATTCCTTAATCTCAAAACCCCCAAATTACTGTCTAAAATATACAGGACACTTTCCAAAATGGATGATTCAATATCTCTTCCTATTGCAAAATGGGAGGCAGATTTATCAATCAGCTGGAACCACAATTTCTGGTCTAAGACATGCTTAAAAACCTTTGAACTGATTAGAAGTCCCAATTTACAATTAATACAATACAAAATCCTGCATAGAGTGCACTATACAGGGCATCGGATGTTCAGGATGGGTTTTACGTCTTCTAACACCTGCTCACACTGTCAAGGGGATACACCTGACAATTACATCCATGCTCTTTGGTTCTGTCCACCTGTTCAGATGTTTTGGCGCAGGATTTGTGAGGACTTATCAAAGTGTCTGAAATGTACCATTCCAGCCTCTCCTTCAGTCTGCTTGTTGGGTGACTTAGATGGTGTCACTACCGAGATTAACACAACCCACATGGCTTTCACCGCTTTATGCATTGCTAAGAAGACTTGTCCTCATGAACTGGAAAAATAAAAATAATCTTAATATCAACCAATATAGAGAGAGTTTGCTGGACCATGCATGCATTAGACCAATCTCTCTGGGCTCCTTTGATCAGCTCCATCACCTAGTGGCGGTGGGGGGTCGCAGGTTTGTCCCGCTTCGGTCTTTGTTGTTGGTGTGGGGGGGGCCTATGGGCTTGGGGTGTCTGGGGGTTCCCTGGGGGGGGGGGGGGGGGGGGTTATGGGGGAGTTCGGCGCTGGGACTGCGGTCCTGGCCTGGATGGGGCTTTGGTGGCTCTTGGGTGGCGTCTTTCTGGCGGCTGCATGCAGCGCTGCTGGGGTAGCCTGTGCCGGCGGACGTAGGGTACCAGCCTGCCGGCCGTGCTGCTCCTGGGTGGGTCCGGGGCGGGCTTGGGGTTCTGGGGGCGCTCTGCCTCCGGGCTGGGGTTCCGGTTGGGCTGGGGGGGCTTGGGTCCTGGTGGGTGGGTCGCCGGGGTGTGGGCTGGCGCGTGCACTGGGGCCCGGCCCCGGCACGGGGACCTTCGGCGCATTGGAGGGGCTGGGGGCCTCTTTAGCTGGTGGGGAGGTTGTTACCATCTGCCCGCAGGTGGTCCCTGCCTTAGGAGTATCCACTCTGCGGGGGTGGGGGGGAATCCAATAGAGTAGGAGAATGGACCCAACCTGGGTGTCTGTTGTCTTATGTAGTCTGGGAGTTGACTGAATGGTGGGGTGGGTGTAGTTTTTCCCTCTGTGGTGGGGTCTGGTTGGCTGCCCCGGGCTCTGTGGTGCCCGGTGGTGTCGCTGCTCTGGGCCCCCGGACTGGATGGGCCTCTTCTCTCCCGCCCTGGGTGATTTTCGGGGAACGGGGGTGCTTATGGGGGTCACGGGGGGGGTGGCTCCAGAGGGGGGGTACTTTGCCCCCCCCGATCCTTTCCTCCCCATCCCTAAATGCTTCCATCCTCCCGCTCCGTCACCCCAACACACATATACTGTAGGGCTTTGAGGTGCAGGTGCGTCGCTGGGATGCAGGGGAGGTATTCCTCCTCTGTCCCCCCGTGACCACCTGTGTCTCAATCACACATCACAACTTAGACACTCTCATTACTTACTCTCTCATGACACATATATTTAGGGCCTTGGGGGTGGGCACAAGGAATGGCGTCCAGAGGGCGGTCTGTTCATTCAGCCTTACCTCTGGTGCCAGTGCCCACTTCTCAATTTTAAGTTGCACATAGACATTGAGGGTTCTGGGGAGGGGCCGAGCTGACAGCAGCTGCTGATTGGCAGAGGGTGGTTAGCACCATGCCCTTCCCCTGTTTTAAAGCACTTTAGAACAACACGCACCAACACCACATATGAGCGGGCGGAGGGAAGCATGGGGTCTTTTCACACCCCCGTTCTCTGTTCACCATCTGGGGCCGGGGGCTGGGAGGAGCTGGCCGTCCGGTCGGGGTCTGGGCTGGTGGGCTTCTCGGCTGCTGTGGGGTCCGGGGTGGTCTTCTTGTCCCCATGCCAGAGGAAAAAAGGGATCCATCTCCGAGGTCTAGTTGCGGATTGCCCCTCTGGGGGCGGTGGTGCCTAGATCTCGGAGTATAGAGTATATATGGGGAGTGTGAATGTGCGTACGGCGTTCATTTCTGTGTCTTCATGTTGGGCGAATGGGTGAATATTTGTTTATGTGTGCATGAGGGTGGGAACGTATGCTTGTGTATGTGTACGCCTGTTTGTCTATACGTATGTGTCAGGTTGGGTCTTAGACTCCACCTGAAATAACATCTCAGGCTCTATTCCCCCCCGCCACACTCCCTGCTGGTGGATGAGGCCCCCGGCCGCCAATGCGTTGGTGGTTCTCGTTGTCCGGGGCTGGATGCTCTGGTGTGTGCTGGCTCACTCTAGGCGGTTGCCTGCCGGGGCCTGGCCCTTCCGGCTCTGTCGGGGCCATGGCTGGGGGGTGGGGGGGCCCTTGGATCTCTGGGCCCGTGGTCCGGTCTGCCCTGGTGTGGCCGGCCGCCGGCGGGGCCTGCGTGCTCGTCGCCACGGCCCCCTGGGGCTCCTGTGATGTGGCTGCCGGATGGCCCCCCTCCGGAGCGCTCCTCTGCCCTTTTCTCGGTGGGGGCTGCAATTGTCCCTGCGGTGGTCCTCCGGGGGTTCCCGTGCCCTGGGGGGCCTCTAGATGTCTGGGGCCCGGGTCTCCTCCGTGTCGACTTCATGTCCTGGGTGGGCGGGGCTGTGGCTCCCCACACACACTACTAGACAATTACATGGAGAAACCTTAGGAACACCAGCGCGCTGACACACAGGTGTACACACAGGTGCTCACGGACACATGCTCACGGACACACACTGTCTTGATCGGCTGTTGCTTCTGGGCATGTGTTGTAATACTGGTTGTGTGTGTGCTGTTCAACAACATTTAACGTTTGATGGTCGTTGTGATTAGTACAGATGTTGTATGTTGTATTTCTCTTTTCAACAGACATGGAAGCAGATTATCTGTTTTGTTTTTTTCTTGTTTTTTTTTTTTTCTTTCTTTTGTTTTTTTTCTGTTTTCTTTCCATTCCTCTCTCTCCCTCTCTCTCTCTTCCCTCCTTCTCCTTTGTCCCCCCCTCCCTCTCCTTCTTTTGAGGAAGTAAATAAAAATATAAAATAAAATAAAAAATAAATAAATAATAATTAAAATAATAATAATAATAAAATAAATTAATAAATAAATAAATAGATACAGATAAAGTAGTTCCCCGCAGAGGGGGGGTGGAGGAGGGAATATATAAAAAAAAAAAAACTCTCTTTGGCGCCGTCGACGGGCGGCTGTAGCGGGCTATACCTGACAGGTTTCAGGAGGGAGACGTGAAAGGTGGGACAGATCCTGTACATGCGTGGCAGTTGTAACCTGACCGTGACCGGTCCCACTCTGTTCAGGATCCGGAATGGCCCTATATACCGGCTCGTGAGCTTTCGACACCACGGGATCCGAAGGTTCTTGGTGGATAACCACACTTGTTGCCCCGCTCTGTAGGGGAATCCAGGCCGGCGGTGACGGTCTGCTTGTCTCTTCTGTCGACCAGCCTGCTTGTGGAGGGTCCTCTGGACTTGGCGCCACGCACGCCGACTGCCCTGATACCAGGCGTCCACGAGAGGCACTGGCCCAGGTGGCGAATCCCAGGGGAATAGGGGCGGTTGGAAGCCTAACACACATTGGAAAGGAGTTAATTTAGTAACGGGACTCACTCGAGAATTCAGGGAATATTCCACCCAAATCAAATGAGAGGCCCAACTAGTTGGGTCGACCCGGCTGAGCAAGCGGAGAGCCTTGGACACCTCTTGGTTTGTGCGCTCGGCTAGTCCATTAGCCTGGGGGTGATAAGCAGTGGTTAAACTGAGTGACACCTTTAACTTGGAGCAGAAAGCTTGAAATACCCGGGAGGTGAACTGCGGTCCTCGATCAGAAACCAGATCCTCAGGGATGCCTGTGATACGAAATAGTTCATTAACTAGGACCTCGGCTAGTTCTATAGCGGAAGGTAATTTCGGGAGAGCAACTAACCGACACATCTTTGAAAAGCGGTCTACGATGGTAAGTATAGTGGTCTTACCAGAGGACCGGGGTAGGTCCGTGATAAAATCCATAGCGACATGTGACCAAGGCCGGGAGGGAACAGGTAAGGGTTGAAGGAGACCAGGGGGCTGGAGGTAGGTGATTTGCATCTAGCACAGTCAGCGCAGCTTTCTACGAAAGCCTGGATTTGTCGACGCCAACCGGGCCACCAATACCGTCGGGCAACAAGACGCTGGGTGGCGGACACCCCGGGGTGCCCTGTTCCCGGTTGTGCATGGATCCAACGAAGCAACTCCTGGCGATGTGAAGGTGATACATAAAGCAACCCAGGAGGGCAACCAGCGGGGGGGGGCTCGGTTCTCGTTTACTAACCTGATGGTTTCTTCCAAGCCCCAGGTGATGGATGATATGAAGCAGGAGGGAGGTAGGATCGGGTATGTGTACTCCGTATTGTCGGGGGGGTCGAACTGTCGGGACAGGGCGTCGGCTTTTACATTCTTACTTCCTGGCAAGTAATTGACGTGAAACGAGAAGCGAGCAAACCACAGCGCCCAGCGAGCCTGACGGGAGGTGAGTCGTTTGGCTGATCGCAGATACTCCAAGTTACGGTGGTCGGTCAACATGACGAAGGGGTGCCGGGCTCCTTCTAGCCAATGGCGCCACTCCTCTAAGGCTAACTTCATGGCGAGTAGTTCGCGATCACCCACAGCATAGTTCCGCTCAGCGGACGTCAGCTTCTTAGACATGTATGCACAAGGATGTCTTCTTCCTGTCTCAGGATCGCGTTGAATCAAGACGGCTCCCACACCAGCCTCGGAAGCATCCACCTCTACTTCAAAAGGAAGTTCCAGCCGCGGTTGCTTCAGCACCGGGGCTGTGCAGAACACTTGCTTTAACCGAACAAAGGCAAGTTCCGCTGCCGCGGTCCAGCTAAGCTGAGCAGGTTTTCCACGAGTGAGCGAGGTGAGAGGAGCCGCGATCGTACTATAGTTACGAACGAACCTTCGGTAAAAGTTTGCAAAACCAAGAAAGCGCTGCAGCTCTTTAACTCTTTCACTGTCGCCGCCTAGTGGTTCGGACGCATACGTCCGAACTTTCAATAACAGAAAAAAATGACGTTCAATAAAAGAAACAAATGTATCAAATCAACCAAAAACGGCTTGTTACACTACAAAAAACCTTTCAGATAATATCTGTAGAAAGTTGCGCAATTTTTGTGCCATGGTTTTTTTGTAACAAGTAAAAATAAAATGACCATGGTAGCCATCTTTAAACGGGTCGAGTGTCAGGAAGCAAAATATAAGTGTTAATAAAATGAAAACTAAGCACTTCAAACTATTTCTTTCACGGCCAATAATTCATAAACCGTCACAGTATTAAGACAAAACACGCATTTTTCCATAAATATGACTGTAATGCTCTCAAATAGCTTGCTCACTCATCGCGGAAAAATGTCAGTCGGCATTCTGTACATTCGTGCAATGTTTTTTATCTTCGGAGTTTTAGAAGAAAACCAATGAATAAAATGACAAAGTTACCCTCGTTTGAAAGCTTGATCTCTTATGTACATAAATCAATCACTGTAATCCTTCATTGTCAAGTATTTTTTCAGATATATGCTCTGCTTCCCTGCTAGCACATTATTTTTTACGCACTGAACCTTTGCCCATGGTTATGTTTCACCATAATAAACTTTTTACATGAACATCAAATTACAGTGTCATTTGCTTCATCCAATAGAGGTGTGTCTAAGGTTTGCAAAATGGTATGGGATGTGCTGATTGGGCATTGTTTTTCGCGCTGGGGACATGAATGCGCAAATTATTCTCTGCAGGTGCAGTATTTGTGGGAGTGTCTCGAGTACGCATTGCGCACGTAGTCTCCGTGAGTTTACCCAGTTATTTTCGGACAACAACTTTTTTGACTGAAGAAAAATGGCTCGGATGACTTTCACTGTTGAGAAAGCACAGAAGATGATTTTGAAGAGTGGTTCGGGGGAAGAAAGTGTCGGTTTTATCCATTGATTCGATGGAGGAGGACGCTTTTTTGCGCGGAGAGGATGGAACGCTCGACATAAGTACATTTATTTACAGTTTACATTTTACTCTTTTATTCTATAGATTTTTATAATTCTGTGATTCAGCAAATTACAATTAACATTTGCTTTGGTAACACTTGTATTGTGGTACATTGGGAAAAGTTCCGCATCGCCTTTGTCAAGCTTTGAAGTGTGCAAAGTAATGCAGTGCTTTTGGCTTTCACTTGGGCAAAGTTACGCGGGGCTTTGTTTGGGCAAAGTTATTAGAACATAAGAACATAAGAAATTTACAAACGAGAGGAGGCCATTCGGCCCATCAAGCTCGTTTGGGGAGAACTTAGCTAATAGCTCAGAGTTGTTAAAATCTTATCTAGCTCTGATTTAAAGGAACCCATGGTTTTAGCTTCCACTACAATAGCAGGAAGACTATTCCATACTACACGCTGTGTAAAGAAGTGCTTCCTCAAATTTGTTTTAAAATGTTCTCCCGCTAATTTCCACTTATGGCCACGAGTTCTAGTATTTAGACTAATATTGAAATAGTCATTTGGCTGAACAGCATCCAGACCCGTTAGAATCTTATAGACCTGAATCATATCCCCCCTTAGTCTCCTTTGCTCAAGGCTGAACAGATTCAGTTCCGTTAACCTCTCCTCGTAAGACATTCCTCTAAGACCAGGAATCATTCTCCTAGCTCTTCGTTGCACCTTTTCTAAGGCAGCAATGTCCTTCTTGAGGTATGGTGACCAAACCTGCACACAGTATTCTAGGTGGGGTCTTACCAAGGAATTATATAAGTGTAACATCACCTCCCTTGACTTAAACTCCACACATCTAGAGATATAACCCAACATTCTGTTTGCCTTTTTTATTGCTTCCCCACATTGGCGAGAGTGGGACATGGAAGCATCAACATACATACCGAGATCTTTCTCGTAATCAGCTACCTTTATTTCAGTGGAACCCATAAAATATCTGTACTGTATATTTCTGCTCCCTGCATGGATTACCTTACATTTATCTGTGTTAAATTTCATCTGCCAGGTATCAGCCCATTCGCTAATTAAATCCAGATCCCGTTGAAGCCTCTCTGCTGCTAGATTAGTATCTGCTACCCCGCCCACCTTAGTGTCGTCTGCAAATTTAACCAGTTTACTGTATGTATTCGTGTCAATATCATTAATGTAAATTAGGAACAATAGTGGTCCTAAAATTGAACCCTGCGGTACCCCACTATAAACGGAGGCCCACTGTGACATAGTGCCTCTAATAACTACTCGCTGCTTCCTATCAGTTAGCCAGTTTTTGATCCAAGCTGCCACAGTTCCTAAAATTCCTGCAGCTTTAAGCTTTAACAAGAGCCATTTGTGGGGGACAACATCAAAGGCTTTCTGGAAATCTAAGTAAATCACATCATAGGCCTTTTTGTGATCAATTTCACTTGTAGCTTCCTCAAAGAACTCAAGCAGATTCGTTAAGCAGGATCTACCTCTCCTAAATCCATGTTGGCTATCCTTTATAATGTTATTTGCATCTAGGTAATCTACCATTTTCACTTGAATTATAGCTTCCATTATTTTTCCAGTAATGCTAGTTAAACTGATTGGCCTATAGTTTGCTGGATTACTTCTATCCCCTTTTTTGAATATGGGTGTTCAATTTTTCTTTCTACATCCTTCTTTGATAGCCTAATGTCATTTTTTAACTCTGCCTGTAGACTTAGATACTCCTGCTTGATTTTGAAATCATTAGTTATTTTCCAGTTGTGGAACAGAGCCCTTTTCCTCCTGACTTTATTCTTAATTTCCTTAGTAAACCACCTTGGTTGTCGTTTCCTAGATTTAGTTTTGCTGGAAACAGGTATGAAGTCCTCTTGCACTTGCAACAATGTGCTTTTGAAAAATTCCCATGCCTCTTCAACTGTTTTGCTATTTAACTCTGTCCAGTTTACAGTTTCTAATTTCCGTCTCATACCATTAAAGTTAGCCTTCCTAACATTGTATACTTTTAATTTAGACTTTGCTCTTCGGACACTAAAATTAACCTCGAATTTAACCATGTTATGATCACTACCGTACAATGGGTCTAAAACCTCTAATTTTCCAATCCTATCCTGGTTATTACAAAAAACGAGATCAAGAAGGGCTTCTCCCCTGGTAGGAGTATTAACAAACTGAGTAAAAAAACAATCCTGTACTAATTCCACCATCTCAAGTTCATTTACAGAAGAGACTGTGTCCCACTGTATCCCAGGTAAATTAAAATCACCCATAACCACCACATCATTTTTATTACTCATAATCCTGATATCATCATATAATATTCTGCTTTCCTCTACAGCTACATTAGGTGCCCTATAACAAACCCCGACAATAAGGCTATTTGAATCTTTAGCATCGAGTTTGATCCATACAGCTTCTGAATTTTTATTTTTATCAGTGAGATCCCTTGCCTGCAAGTTTTCTTTTACGTATACTGCAACACCACCTCCCTTCTTGCCTATCCGGTCTCTACGGAACAACGTATAACCATCCATATTATATTCATCACCATCATTGTCACTCATCCATGTTTCAGTTATTCCTATAATGTCGTAATTGTCTGAAGAAATTAAAGCCTCTAAGTCATTAATTTTGTTTCTAATACTCCTAGCATTCAAATACAGACCACTAATGGTAGGCCTTTTACAGTGTCTACTTTTAATATTTATTTGGGCTTTCCGTCTCTCCCCACATAAATTCTTAACTGACCTCCCTGCCCCCCCAGTCCCTAGTTTAAACATTCCTCAACTATTCTGCACATACGCCTCCCCAATACACTGGTTCCCCTATGGTTCAGATGCAACCCGTCCGGCTTGAACAGGTCCCACCTGTTCCAGAAGGTCTTCCAGTGCCCCATAAACCTGAACCCCTCTTTCCTACACCACCATTTTAGCCACGCATTTAATCCCCTTATCTCAGCTAATTTTGCCTGACTTGCACGTGGCACGGGAAGTATTCCAGAGAATACCACCGTGGATGTTCTGCTTCTAAGCTTATCCGCGACTTCTATAAATTTATCTTGCAGAACAGCCCTTCTGCCCTTTCCTATGTCATTGGTGCCAACATGCACCACGACCACTGGATCCACCCCGGCTGGGGCCAAAAGCCTGTCCACTCGATCTGGAAGGTCCCCTACCTGGGCACCAGGCAGGCAAGACACCGTACAGGACCCTCTATCACGGGTGCACACATAACTATCTACACCTCTTATAATTGAATCCCCTACTACCACAACCTCCCTCCTACTGGGGTTAGGTGGCTCCTTGGTGCCCAAGGGCTCACCTGCCTCCCCAGTCTCTTCCGGCTCTAAAGCCGGAAGCACCTGAAAGCGGTTAGAATCCGTTACTTCAGGTGATGCCGCCTCTGTGAACTGTGTACGCCCTTTTCTACGTCTACGACCTACGTTCACCCAGCTCTCTCGACCTACCTGTTCATCATTCTTCCCCCTCCCCGCTTGTGACGTACACATAGTCTCCCTAGAAGGCGTATTAACTCTCTCCTTTAAGTCATTGCTATGCTGGATGAAAGCCAGTCGCTCCTCTAGGTCACGAACCTGGACCATGAGTGAGTCAACTAACCCACATCGCTCGCAGACGAAGTCCGACTGGACGCAAGCATCCAGAAGGGCAAACATCTTGCAAACACAACACTGAGCTGGCCCCATAATTACCTAACTCACTATGTCCCCGTCCTTTACTCCCAGCCCAGTATATTAAGAGAATATTTAAACTTTTAGTTGATCTAATTAACGTATAGTTAAAACAAAGTGCCAAGTACACTAAAACACTAAATTAACACTTGCGTTAAATCGGTACTTTATTATAAATTATCCGGCAGCGTCAGCGATAACAACCTTTAAATTTAACTTTTAAAATAACCAAATTTACAATTACTTACCCGTGATTAACTTCCTGCTGAACCACGTTTAGCTAAACTAAAGCGAAGTTGCTCTAGGGAGGCCAAAAAACCACAAAAACCCTCTCAAAGCAGGCTACTGCCGGAGCGGGGTTGATTATACAATTCCTTGGTGAGACCTCACCTAGAATATTGTGTACAGGTTTGGTCACCATATCTTAAAAAGGACATAGCGGCCTTAGAAAAGGTGCAGCGTAGGGCCACAAGATTGATTCCTGGTCTTAGAGGAATGTCATACGAGGAAAGGTTATTTGAGCTAAATCTGTTCAGCCTCAAGCAAAGGAGACTGAGGGGGGACATGATCCAGGTCTATAAGATTCTAACAGGTTTGGATGCTGTTCAACCGAATAGTTACTTCAGCATTAGTTCAAATACAAGAACTCGTGGCCATAAGTGGAAATTAGCGGGAGAACATTTCAAACTGGATTTAAGGAAGCACTTCTTTACACAGCGTGTAGTCAGAGTATGGAATAGTCTTCCTGATAACGTAGTGCAAGCTGAATCCTTGGGTTCCTTTAAATCAGAGCTAGATAAGATTTTAACAACTCTGAGCTATTAGTTAAGTTCTCCCCAAGCGAGCTCGATGGGCCGAATGGCCTCCTCTCGTTTGTATATTTCTTATGTTCTTATGTAAACACTGCTAGTTACACTGTGGCCAGTTTGGATAGGTTTTAGATAGGTTTTGGATAAGTTTGGCACAAGTCGTGTGAATAAAATATAGATTTTCCTACAAATGTGTGGTGATGATGTGTGACAAATTGTTACTTATGACCTATAAGTGGTAATGCATTTAGAAAGAAAGTTGCTACCCCAAAAAACACTGCTAGTTACACTATTGCCATTTTGGATAAGTTTCAGATTAGTTTAGGTTAGGTTTTGGATAGGAAAGGCTCCCAGTTGCACCATTTGCTCTTTCCTCCGTAAAACCTGTTGGGCTGCATCAAATGATATGAAATTGGGCACACATGTAGAAAACAAGTTTGGGAACCAGATTTTTAAAATTGGACCTATTCCATCATGTAGTTTTTGAAATATTTACAAAAATCCAAGACACAAAGACAGGTTTTTGTATTTTTCCAGCTGTTTTTGTTATATTCGCATGTCCATAAATTATACACAGGTTATTCATTTCGTTATTGAACTTCCTACAATCAATTGTAAAGGGGTCAACTTTGCTTTTAGGTATCAGGCATGTGTCTGTGACTTTTATATCTGAAGTTATAAGGTAATTATTCCAAAGAGGGAAGAAATGCCCCCCCATGCAAGGGGCCCCTGGTTCACTCCATAGGGTTAAGGGTTTTGGGTCGTGGCCATTCTTGTATGGCCGAGATCTTCTGGTCGTCCATCGCTACCGCTCCGGGCTGAATGACGTATCCTAGGAACTTCACGGAGCTCTGATGAAACTCACATTTTTCCCCTTTGACAAAGAGATGATGGTCCCTAAGCCGTTGTAATACCTGCCGTACATGACGTACGTGATCCTGTTTCGACGGCGAGTAAATCAGAATGTCATCAATGTAAACCACTAGAAATTTGTTTAACATATCATGAAACACTTTATTCATAAAGGCTTGAAAAATGGAAGGGCTATTCGCCAACCCGTACAGCATAACTAGATACTCGTACTGCCCCCTACTGGTGATAAAGGACGTCTTCCATTCGTCTCCAGCTCGGATTCTCACTAGATTGTATGCGCTGCGCAGGTCCAGCTTAGTGAAAATCACCACCTCCCGAAGCTGTTCTAGGGCGGAAGGGATTAGCGGCAGTGGTTCCCTTCTTTTAACGGTGATCGCATTCAGTGCTCGATAGTCCACCACCGGACGTAATCCTCCATCCTTCTTCTTAACCCCCTGGGCCCTGAGGCCTTTTTTCCACTTTCGAGGTAGTCTGACATGCCTTGACATTTTAAAATATTTCACCTATCTAAAAAACATTTATCCCAAAGTGATACATTTGCTTTTATTCAGCACAAACTCAGCACCAATAATCTGAGACCTCTTAGAATGTTATTATTCTATTTTTTGTTAAAATCAACTTTAAACATATACTTTTCAAAAACCTATTTTCAGACATGCTGAGAAATTGTAAAAAATCACATTATAGACATTTCTAGGTAAGACTTTTGAGCTCTGAAGCTTATAGACACAGGGGTTGGCTACACATAGGTGAAAGTGACATTCAGAAATTTTATATGGTTTGATTACTAAAGTGTTAGAACTTTGGAGTGACACTCTTTTTCTCAAAGTCAGTGGTCTTCACAATGAATATTGATGAGATAGGTGTCCTCACACCTGTAGTAGTTTGCATACTGTCAATGGCCCATCAGTCTGGAATGTCACTGCACCCCACACCCATCACTTTGGAAAGGCAGTTTGAAACGCAAGAAAAGTAGCAACAATAAAATCCCTTTCACAGTTTATTGATAGATGGAATGAAAAATGAAAAACTGTGACTATATAAATATAGAAAGCGATAAATATGATGCAGTGACTATTATTGACGCTCTGGGGACGAGGGCATCATCGACCGCGTATCTTTCTCGTGTATTTCAGTTTATATCTCGCTGAAATCATTATGTAGAATCATGAAAAAAACACTGACTAAATCCGTTATCTGTCTTCTTTTCAAAACTTCCATTGTCAGAAGTATTAAAGTTTTTAAAATTAGGTTAAATAGGCAAAAAAGCAAATCGTGTCACCTTTCTTGGTTTTACTTGCGTCGGGAGCGTTTAGGACCGCTCTCAGCGGAAGATCGCTATTCACGTTCTAAATACGCTGCGTTTGAATCGGCGACCACGTGATTGCAGGCACACAGGCTTAGCCCACTGAGCTATGAACACAGTTATGAGCTTCGCTGCTGAAAGTGGCAACTCTGGCGCAAAGCTTCAGCGGCAGAGACGTATCCGTGTGCTATATTGTAGCCGATCAGTGTAAACACTACCAAGACATGTGCTCTTGTTTATTTCGGTCACAATGGGCGTATTCACATATTTCTTTACCCAATACTAACTGTCGGATTATCATGTTATTATCATGCGAATAGCGCGATTTGCAAGTGGGTGGGCGATCAGAGCCGCTTCGAGACGCAGACGCTTAAGTCAGTCACTCTTGTTCTTTCAATTCGTATCACGAAGCTGTAAAAATATATTTAGTTTCTACCTATATATATTTGAAAAGTAGACCGTCCAAGGTTTCTGAGAGTATTTTTAAAATGTGTATATGACAAAAACTCGCGGAGTTATTTAAACGGTTTTGCGAAATTTCTGTCAGATCCCGCCGGCGGGATCGCCGGTCCCAAGGGGTTAATGAAGAAAAACCCGGCCGTCACGGGTGAAGTGGATGGTTGGATAATACCCTGTTTCAAACCCTCCTGAATGTAGGACTCCAGTGACTCCTCTTCCTGCAGGGAAACAGGGTACAACCTGCCGCGAGGTAAGGTAGCGTCGTTTAAGAGCTCAATAGCACAATCGCACTCCCGGTGAGGCGGCAGACTGAATGCCCTTTCTTTACTGAATACGTCAGTGTACTCCTTATACTCTATCGGTACTACTTCTAGGTTCTCAGGCTCCGGACTCTCTACTCCGGTGGCTTTACATGTAAGGGCTATGCAGTTACGACGGCACAGGTCCGACCATGCCACTATCTCCCCAGTCCGCCACTCGAGGTGCGGGTTATATTTTCGCAGCCATGGGAGTCCTAGTATCAACAGGTCCTTTGCTTGAGGAAGAACAAACACCTCGATGTCCTCTCTATGAAGGACCCCTACTTGCATCCTAAACGGACCAGCCCGACAGAGGATAGTCCCTCCCACCATCCGTTCTCCGGTAACGCCTTGCATGGAGATAGGGTGAGAGAGCGTCTGCATGAGTAAACCCATTTGGACAGCTAGGCTGGCATTGATAAAGTTACCCGCCGCCCCGCTGTCGATAAGTGCTCTAACAGAACGACGCTTCTCCCCATATTCCAAGAACACTGACACACTGAATTGAGAGACCGACACGGGGGGCAAGGAAGACACACCTACCGGAAGGAGGGCTTTGTCCTGGTCCGGTCGGATGGGACAGGTTGAGATGGTATGCCCGGCTCCCCCACAATACAGGCAGAGACCTGCTTGAAGACGTCGTCTTCGTTCTTCTGAGGTAAGTGGCGAACGGCCGACTTGCATCGGTTCCGGCACCTCGATCGCTAAGTGGGGCGTTTCCCGAGGGGCCTCAGAGGGGCCTCCGAACCGCTTGTCGGACAAGGTCGTCAAAAGAAGGGGCCTCTCCTTTATGAGACAGCTCGTCCTGTAAGTCTGGAGTCAACGCTTTCAGGAAAATGGTCTGAAGACAGTCATCCGGCCATCGCAGATTGGCGGCTATGGTCCGGAACTCCAGGGAAAAGTCAGCGGCCGACCGATTCCCCTGACGGCACTCCAACAGCCGAAAACCTGGTCTTCTGCCAACCGCTGGATGGTCGAAGACCTCCATTAAAGCCCGATGGAACTCCCTTCCGGACTCCAGGAGCGGGCTGTCATCAGCCCACAAAGCCGTGGCCCATTCAAGCGCCCGGCCGGTTAACAAGGAGATGGTGAAACGTACCTCCGAACCCGGGTGCCTGAACTGCTCCGGATGCTCCTCCATGTATATACTGCATTGCATAAGGCAGTGGTTCTCAACCGGTGGGGCGCGCCCCCCCGGGGGGGCGTGGACACTCTCGCGGGGGGGCGCAAGTAGGCTACAGGATGGGAGGGAAAAAAACTGAAAAAAAAAATTGCAAATTTGTGATCTGTTTGGATTCATCTGATCTATTTTCGCTGCTAAAATAGACCAAAACGGTCATTATTTCATCAAAAATGTAAGTGACTTAATATTATTAACTTGTTTGTTGAACTGTTATATGAAATCAGTGTCACATTTGAGGTGAGGTGATGGTAAATTAAGTGATGGTCAATTGTCAGCTCTCTTGGTCGTCAGGTCGTGTGATGTATGTTGCTGAACTATTAAAATGTTATAAATATAAAAACACCACATTTTGAAATTTAACTGCAGTATGTCAATTTAGTTTATTTGTGTGTGCTGCGCTCATAGGGGTGGTTTCCCGGACCAAGATTAAGCCTAGTCCTAGACTAAAATGGCCATTTAAATCAGACTAACAGAAATGTGCTTTCTCTGTCATGGTTTTAAAAAGTCTAAGACTTAGTCTAGTCCAGAATTTAATAGGCTAATTTCCTGGAGGAAGACTAGAGCAACTTCAGGACTAAATCGAGGCTTAAATTAAACCTACCAGGAGGCAGGTTTAACTTCAGATTAATTTCATTTGGAGGACACATGGATTAATTGGACTATGTCAATGATGATCAGCGCTTTCCACCAACCAGGGAAGTCCTTGCAGACAGAAGTGACCCATTGCAACGTTTTGATGAAATAAGTTTTCGAGATCGTTTCCGCATGCATAAAGTAAATGCAGTGGAGATAATTTCACTCTTAGAACCCAGGCTTTCATCTGTGACCCAAAGAGGACAGCCTATTCCAGTTTGTCTCCAGGAGCTCATAACTTTAAGGTTTTTGGCATGTGGCACCTTTCATCGTGAAACTGGGGATTTATGTGGTGTCAGTGAAACAACAGTATGTAAAGTCATTCACAGAGTGTGCAGGGCCATTTGTGAATTAAAAGCACATTACATAAACTTCCCTGATGCTAGAACCCAGGCTAACTACAAGGTACTGTACTATTCTATGAATATGGAAATTTCCCAGGAGTCATAGGTTGCATAGATGGAACCCATATTCCCATTAAGCATCCCTCTGCTCCAGATGCTGAGGAATACAGGAACCGAAAGAACTGGTTTTCCATAAATGTCCAAGGTGTATGCACTCCCCAGTTAGAGTTTTCAAACATTGTTGCACGGTGGAAAGGTGCAACTCATGATTCCCGAATTTTCCTCAACTCATCTCTGTATACTCAATTTGAAAGAAGAGATCATAATGGAATTTTGCTTGGTGACAGTAGGTATGCTCAGAAGGATTTCTTGTTTACGCCATACTTGCACCCAACAACAGCTGAACAACTGCGCTACAACCAGGCTCATATGCGCACAAGGGGTTTAGTCGAGCGCATGTTTGGTGTTTGAAAGAGTTGTTTTCAGTGCCTTAGGAAAACACTCAGATTCAAACCAAGTAGATGCTGCACTGTCATCATTGCAACAGCTGTTCTTCACAACTACCTAAAAAAGCATGGATGCCCAGATCCCCCAATAGAAGAGGATGACAATCCAGATGTGCCACCATTTATAACAAACCACAGTGAAGGACTTGCATACAGGGATGCTTTTGCATTGTGCCACTTTAAATAGATCTGTTTACATTATTTAACTTTCAACCCTCTGTTCAGATCTGATACATGTAATAATAAAACCAAATATTTTTTAAAAGTGTACAACTTTTTGGCCTGGTATGTTACTGAAACCACCACAACATCCATCTTTTCTTAATAAAACAATATTTATTTCACAGATTCATGTACTGATGTGACATTTGAGCCTGTTGCATTTCTCTCTCCTTCATCTTTATCTCCAGTTCTACTTGTAGTATCTTCATCTTCATGCTCCTCCTTAAGATACTTCAATTTATGTTCATGAAAATCATTAGCCAACTTTTCATGAACACTGAGTCTTTTCTTCTGGTTACCAGTACTGGCAGACATTGCCACCCTTGCTTCTGAGGATGTGGAGGGTAAGCTGCTTTCCAATTCTTCAGTTCTGTTTTGACCTTCTCCTTGAAACATGAACAGTTCATATATAGTCAAATAAATACAGATTAAATGGGAAAATGTTTCACATCATATGACAGAAGCAAATAGAAGTTTGAGAGGAGAGAAACAAAAGCCAAAATCAAATTCAAATACTTAATATAGGTGCATGTGATCCATCATCTGAACTGTCCAGATGGTCATCATCTGGTACAGTATGTTCTCCAAAGGTTGCTGATTCTCCAGTATTCCTGTCAGTAACTCATCCAACACATCACAGTCTTTATTTGCAGGTCCTCCTCCAGTCTTAAACCTCTCTCTTCGAGCTTCAGCAACAGTTTTTTTGAGGTTTATTTTGATATTTTTCCACAACACCTGTATTAAATAACTATTATAAATACAACAGTGATTTTAAAAAGCCATAATAAAACTAATGATTCTTACCTGAAGTTGTTGTATTGTTCTTGTAGATGTGGGTTCATTTGCATTAAATTCATTACAAATAGATGTCCAGGCATTCCTTTTCTTTGATTCAACAGCTGATGTGTGTAGTTTATCTTCGATAACAGGATGTCTCGAAACTATTTGCTTTAAAAGACTTTTCTCATGTTCAGAAAAGTTCTTTGATCGTACTCTCTTTTCAACTTCCATTGCCATTTGCTTCTCAGTTGCATACAATTTTAACCTTTTCTTGGTTCATTCCATGTTTTATAGGCAACCTCAATCCAGCTAATCCTGATTTGCACAGGTGGCATTAAATTAATCGAGTGTATTTTAGTTGAGGACTCCATAGTTCAGGTGTTAGTAATCTGTACTTAATCTGTGTTTCAGAAAGCCATTTTTTAAAACATGATTAACTGCGAGAAGCTGCGCAATCCTCTAAAGTTTAAGGTCCTTGCACCCTGACTGAGTCCGAAACTGTCGTATTCGTTTTTCATATTCGTCATTTGGTGGCTCTCAATTGTCAAAAACACCCCTCAAAATATTTGCTACAGATACGAAAATTGCAGAAAATCGAACCATCCGAATTAATTTTTATGACGCACGGAAGTTGCAGAGGCTGCAAACGTATAAAACGTGAGGTCGTATTTAGTTTTACACATATATATATGTGTGTGTGTGTGTGTGTGTGTATATATAAAAAACGAATAAACTAGTCAGAATATAGGCTACAGTTAAAGTTTTCCTTTAGTTTTCGTGAAATACACGCACGCACGCAGCCACGCACACCCAAACATGTTTAAATACATTTATGTTAATAAATTAACAACAATAAATTGTTGTAACAGCAATATCTCCAAGTTTTGTTTTTCACTGTAAAAATGTAATGATTTGCCAATGCAAAGTGAGTACCGCCACCTTTTTCCCCCACTTCAAGCACTGATTATAGCACAAACAAATCATCCTCCTGACCACTTTTTTTTTTTGTCAAAAGCGACAAATCCAGTGACTTTTACTGGTGTTTTTGGAGACTTTTGTGGTGAAAACAATTTGCGACGTACTTTAAAGAGGATTATCGCTCTTTTGCGTGGGTTCGAGATCCGTTTGTGTGCACAGCAAACGAGGTATCAATTGATATGCAGGAACTCTTTAGCTCCTGCCCTCTTTCGTCATTCTGGGCAGCATTGATGCAGGAATATCCTGAACTCTGTGACGTCGCCTTTAAGATTCTCCTTCCTTTTGCGTCGACATATTTGTGTGAGGCAGGATTCTCAAAAATGACTGCACTCAAAACTAAATACCGCAATCGTGCACAAATCGAGGATGATTTGAGGCTATGTTTATCAAACATTGAGCCAAGAATTGAGGATCTTTGCAAGGTAAAGCAGGCTCAGGTCTCACATTAACATCACCTACCTGCAAGCTTCTGTAAAAAATGCAGATGATGCCTACTATTAGGCCTAGTAATAATAACAATAATAAAGCATAAATTAATATCAGAGGTCTGGGGGGTATTCCAGAAAGCAGGTTATGTGACATACCCGGGTAAGTTTAAGGGTAAGTTAGTGGATAACCTCAACTTTCGGTTCCAAAAACGGAGGTTAACTTTCTGGGTATGTACGTAACCATAGCAGCTTACTCTCTGAAGATAACCTGCTACTGAGCAGGTTATGTTCCAGGGTAAGTTTGTTGCAGAAGGTTACTGAGCATGGCGTGCCCTTTTGATGACGATCCTGTGAACGTGGAGGCATAAATTATACAAGGTTTTTTTCGCCGGGAGAGAGTTATAAGACCGCGTATTGATGTCTTGTCATTTCCTAATGATTATTTGAAAAAGCGTTATCAGTTTTCAAAAGAATCGTTCATTTACTTAACATCTCTTGAAACCGCATATTGCAAATGTCACAAACCCAAACCGCGGGTCTGCGCTTAGCACTTCGGTTTTTTGCGTCAGGGCATTTTTTGTACAATATGGGCGACGCAGAGCATATAGGAAAGGCAACTGTGTTTAGAGCCGTTCGCACAGTATGTCTGGTACTTAACGCTTCTTACACACGTTTGTACAGTTCCCTGTCCATAAAGCTCTGTGTGTTATTAAAGAGGAATTCCACAGAGTGGTAGGTTTGTCCTTTGTAGTAAAATCTATGATGCATATTTAATATATAGTCATACTATTTATATCTATAACCTACATGTATTCATCCTGCACACACACACACTTGATACTTCCCTATATGACTTTCTATTTCAGGGTTTCCAAATGTAATTTGGAATACATGTAATACATGTATAGTGACAATAAAAGGCATTCATTCATTCATTCATAATTGGGTGCATTGATGGCACCTACATTCCTATTAAAGCTCCTTCAATAAATGAGGGAGACTATGTTGATAGATAGATAGATAGATAGATAGATAGATAGATAGATAATGTCTTTATTGTCACTATACAAGTACAGCGAGATAGCGGAGGAAATCTATTCATAGTATCAATGTGCAGGTAACTTGATTTTGTATCCTTAATTTTTTGCCTTGTTAAAATCATCAAACTCATTACTTTTTTCCACTAACTATAGGTAATCATTACAGGACAGTACAATGCTGGTTACCACTGGTTGCCCTCAGATGGGGTGAGGGGAGGTGGTGGTGGGCTCCCGCCAGTTAGACGGGCTTCAGCCTTTTTTCTATTAGCTACATGACAGAAAGAATATACTAAATCGTGTTTAATAAATAGTTAAGTGATCGTGTAATCAATTACCTTTTTGCAGAATGTTTTTGTGTTTCATTTTGACTTGGCTCAAAGTTCTTCTGTCTCCAGAAGGATTACACCTTATTAAATAAGAAACCATATATTCCTAGTCGATACACATTCTTATTTTAACCTAAAGAAATGAATGGCAGGAAAAGTAAATGCTTTCATAGTGATTTAACAGTAAAAAGGATGCGGAAGGGTTATGTGTTTAATTATTTTGCATTATAATAAAAGGGGAGGCGATGTCAAATTTGCAATTTAATACACACGCATTTGCTCTGTCCGTTATTTTTTGCCAAGCCAACTTTTTCTTTAGCCGATGCAGCCGTATTGCTTTTTTTCATTATTATTGGCTTGAATTCCTCATATGCGTGCATTAAAACTTCCAACTCCGCCTCTGTGAAGTATGCCGCTCTCTTTTTTTCACTTTGATTTTCCATTCTGACTCGTGAAATCGGCGATCAATCGAAAACGTCTTTATTTATGCACGGTGCACGCGCATTAACTCTGGGTAACCAATAGGAGGTTGATTGAACTTACTCTTCTCAGGTGTTTTGGAACCGACATACTCATGGTATGCGGGTTTGGGGTATATCAACCCAGAGGTTAAGATTTACCAAATGGTAAGTTAACCAAGCTTTCTGGAATACCCCCCTGGTGTCAATTCCCAATTATAGCAATAGCCTAGTAATGATAATAGGCCTATACTGATGATAATAATAATAATAATAATAACAACAATAAAGCATGTAACCTCATTATTATATAGCAATAGCCTATATAGTAATGATGATAGGCCTACTACTACTCATAATAACAATAATGTCTGCAAGCTCACATTAGAAGTCTGGTGCTACTGCCAGTTATAACAATAGCCTAGTAATGATAATAGGCCTACCTACCGCTACTGATGATGATAATAATAAATAATAATAATGTGGGCCTAAGGAGGGGCACTGGGGCCCCAACTGCAATGAGCCAGCTTTGGGGGGGACCAGCTTGCAAAAGGTTGAGAACCACTGGCATAAGGAATCCTCGGCACCGGTCCGTATTCCCATCGTAACGCTCGGGCATGGCGATCGGCACAGGGGAGGAAGGACGTGGAGGAGACTCTGGGAGGGGTACCTGGGCGGCTTGTGCAGCGACTAACTGTTCCAGGGCGGCCATACGATGTTCCATGTTCCCTGCTGGATCCATAGTTAGGCGAAGTATTCTGTCACGCTCGGGTAAGAAGGGAAACGGAGATCCAGAGGTGCAGGGAAATGGAAACTTTAATGAAAGGAGCGGAGGACCCTTTCTGGTGAGCGAGGTCCCTGCCCAGAACCGGAGCACTCTCTCCCCCGAGGGGGTGCAGAGGTGGACAGTCGTGGGGAGAGCTCCGATCCTGGTCGAGGACAGCCGATGTCAAGGTACAAAGGGGGTGCGCTGAAGTCGTGGTCGAGGTCCGGTAGCAGGGTTCGTTAACAGGGGATTCCGTCCGACAGAGAGGCACAAGACCGGGGCACAAGCGGATGGGGAGACAGCGAACGCCGGGCTCAGCAGGGCAGGGAGGCTAAGGACGGGAACGGGTCTGAAGGAGGAAGGAAAGCAGGTAAGGATTGGACACAGGGCAAACCGGCAGGACGGGGCTAAACGGGTAAACGAGAGACAGGAGTAACGCTCAGTACGGCTTCTATTCATCGGCTCAATACTTCGCAAAGAACGATCTGTGACCGCTCAGCTTATAAGGAAGGTTGATTGGAGGCAGAAGGGTTGCACCCGTCGGGTCCCACCCCCGTGGGCGTGACAAGTATGTTCAGGTAAAATATTTATTTGCATACTGTAATCTACAGTAAACAGTAAATTTCTGCATAGTACAATAAAGTAAGTAAAAACTGAACAGGCTTGCATCTATTTGATGAAATATGTTGTCCAAAATACTGTAAACAATATAACATTTTACATTTCAGTATGTACTATAATTATGTTTTTCTTCTGATGGTGTGTAGTGTATAATGGATCTGGACTCGAGGGAACCACTTCATAATCTCATATATGTTGATGAGGCAGGCTTCAATCTGGCTAAAGGCAGAAGGCATGGAAGGAATCTCTGGTCACAGAGCTACTGTTGATATTCAAGGGAGAGCCAACAGGGAGGGAATATCGCCATGTGTGCAGCCATCTCTGACAACAGTGTGCTTACTAACATTCCCCTTATAGGCCCGTATAACATACATCTATTGAGCTTTTTAGACACCCTGTACAGAGATCTTATACCTGAAAACGAGAGAGGTCTAATCCAGAATGATCTCCCAAAATGTTAATGTGAGTTTCCATCGCTCATATACCATCAGAGCAGAGTCCTGCATAGGTCCACTTTTGGAGACCTGCACCCACACAGTACAGCACCACACCCGCCCGTGCACCCGTGATTATTTCAAAGTTAAATCCGCACCCGCCCGGGCCTGTTAACATTCCGCCCGTTACCCGCCTGTACCTGTGATAAATTACACACAATTATTTTTTCTATGTACCTCGCAACGTGACAAGCGCTAGGACTACTTGAATTTTGAATTGAAACGAAAAAGTCCGTTTAACAAAATCACATCAGATACATCTAAGCTATCCATACTGTGACGAGCGTGAAAGAGAGAACACAACAACACACTTCAGCAAGGATTCAGACGTGTATGTGAATGTTTGTCGAGGCGGTTATCTAATGGTGCGTTCGTTTTTCTCTCGGAACTCGGAAATTCCGAGTTGAGTGACATCACGTCCGACAATCTCCCGTTCGAGCTACCACATCTCGGAACAAACATGGCTGCCTCCATGAACACGCTGCTGTGTGTTGTTGCTTCATATTTCAGCAGATTTGGAGTGAGATAATTTTTTCCAAGAGACAAACAAGAAACACAAACTAGTCAAACCACATTAAAAGCTTTATAAAATATTTTAGCATATTCATAGCAATATTCTTTTTTTGAGAGGCAAACAAACTACAAACAAACCAAAGACACTAACAAGTCTGGTAAAAATCTGATATTGCATGATAGGATACTGTTTATGTCATGATATGGTACTCTCTAAATCGAACATTGTCACGCCCAGCTCCGTCTGATCCTAATGTGTGCCACGCCCACCTCGTTACCTCGTGTTCATCCCTGATTGTTCTCACCTGTTGCCTGTTCCGTTTGCCTAGTCTTGTGTATTTAGTCCTCGTCTGAGTCAGTCTTCCCTAGATTTGTCATTGATGTTTGCTGTCGTGCTTCCCCGGTCCTGTTTCCCGTAATAAATCCCCGTTTTACCCGACTTCCTGGCTCCGTTTCCCTGCTTCCCGGATCACCGGAGCCCGATTGTGACAAACATGTGCAGTTACATTTATAACCATTAACCCTATGGAGTGAACCAGGGGCCCCTTGCATGGGGGGGCATTTCTTCCCTCTTTGGAATAATTACCTTATAACTTCAGATATAAAAGTCACAGACACATGCCTGATACCTACAGTAAAAGCAAAGTTGACCCCTTTACAATTGATTGTAGGAAGTTCAATAACGAAATGAATAACCTGTGTATAATTTATGGACATGCGAATATAACAAAAACAGCTGGAAAATACAAAAACCTGTCTTTGTGTCTTGGATTTTTGTAAATATTTCAAAAACTACATGATGGAATAGGTCCAATTTTAAAAATCTGGTTCCCAAACTTGTTTTCTACATGTGTGCCCAATTTCATATCATTTAATGCAGCCCAGCAGGTTTTACGGAGGAAAGAGCAAATGGTGCAACTGGGAGCCTCTCCTATCCAAAACCTAACCTAAACTAATCTGAAACTTATCCAAAATGGCAATAGTGTAACTAGCAGTGTTTTTTGGGGTAGCGTCTTTCTTTCTAAATGCATTACACTTATGGGTCATAAGTAACATTTTGTCACACAAAATCACCACACATTTGTAGGAAAATCTATATTTTATTCACACGAATTGTGCCAAACCTATCCAAAATGGCCGCAGTGTAACTAGCAGTGTTTTGGGATAGCGTCTTTCTTTCTAAATGCATTACCACTTATGGGTCATAAGAAACATTTTGTTTCTAACCATAACCCTGCATAACTGTGCCCAAACAAAGCCCGACAAGTGCCCCGCATAACTGTGCCCAAACAAAGCACGACAAGTGCCCCGCATAACTGTGCCCAAACAAAGCCCGACAAGTGCCCCGCATAACTTTGCCTAAACAAAGCCGACAAGTGCCCCGCATAACTTTGCCCAAACAAAGCCGACAAGTACCATACATAATGTTGCCCAAACAAAGCCGACAAGTACTGTACATAACTTTGCTCAAACAAGGCCGACAAGTGCCCCGCATAACTTTGCCCAAACAAAGCCCCGCGTAACTTTGCCCAAGTGAAAGCCAAAAGCGCTGCATTACTTTGCACACTTCAAAGCTTGACAAAGGTGATGCGGAACTTTTCCCAATGTACCACAATACAAGTGTTACCAAAGCAAATGTTAATTGTAATTTGCTGAATCACGGAATTATAAAAATCTATAGAATAAAAGAGTAAAATGTAAACTGTAAATAAATGTACTTATGTCGAGTGTTGCATCCTCTCCGCGCAAAAAAGCGTCCTCCTCCATCGAATCAATGGATAAAAGCGACACTTTCTTCCCCCGAACCACTCTTCAAAATCATCTTCTGTGCTTTCTCAACAGTGAAAGTCATCCGAGCCATTTTTCTACAGTCAAAAAAGTTGTTGTCCGAAAATAACTGGGTAAACTCACGGAGACTACATGCGCAATGCATACTCGAGACACTCCCACAAATACTGCACCTGCAGAGAATAAGTTGCGCATTCATGTCCCCAGCGCGAAAAACAATGCCCAATCAGCACATCCCATACCATTTTGCAAACCTTAGACACACCTCTATTGGATGAAGCAAATGACACTGTAATTTGATTTTCATGTAAAAAGTTTATTATGGTGAAACATAACCATGGGCAAAGGTTCAGTGCGTAAAAAATAATGTGCTAGCAGGGAAGCAGAGCATATATCTGAAAAAATACTTGACAATGAAGGATTACAGTGATTGATTTATGTACATAAGAGATCAAGCTTTCAAACGAGGGTAACTTTGTCATTTTATTCATTGGTTTTCTTCTAAAACTCCGAAGATAAAAAACATTGCACGAATGTACAGAATGCCGACTGACATTTTTCCGCGATGAGTGAGCAAGCTATTTGAGAACATTACAGTCATATTTATGGAAAAATGCGTGTTTTGTCTTAATACTGTGACGGTTTATGAAGTATTGGCCGTGAAAGAAATAGTTTGAAGTGCTTAGTTTTCATTATATTAACACTTATATTTTACTTCCTGACACTCGACCCGTTTAAAGATGGCTACCATGGTCATTTTATTTTTACTTGTTACAAAAAAACCATGGTACAAAAATTGCGCAACTTTCTACAGATATTATCTGAAAGGTTTTTTGTAGTGTAACAAGCCGTTTTTGGTTGATTTGATACATTTGTTTCTTTTATTGAACGTCATTTTTTTTTGTTATTGAAAATTTGGACGTATGCATCCGAACCACTAGGCGGCGACAGTGAAAGAGTTAATACATTTAACAAAATAAACATTTTTAAAGATTTAGAAAATAGAATTACTGTTGAGTGTGTAAGCCACCATGTTGAAATTACGTCACAGGGGCAACTCGGACAACAAAATCTTGTCCGAAATCAACGTCATAAAAGAGGCGTGTTTCCGACGGGAAGTGACGTTTTTCGTGACGTTTCGTGACGTTTTCTTCCTGGTGCCAACTTGGAGAGAAATAATCGAAAGCACCATAAAGTACCCCCGACATACTGAACATACTGTGATGATGACAATTTGTACATGATAGTCTAATACATAGATATTTTCGCTTATATGTTATTTTTGCAGGCTACAATACTGTTTTGAATGTGGACATTGCATTGTTGTTAAACAGATTCATCGCTTGCACTGCTACGCCCTTATTCGGGTGGTGCTTTTCTACTAAATTTTGACTATACGAGTGAGGCATGCCGACTGAGACTGAGCATGGGAGACAATTACCCACAATCCCGGAGCAAGAGAGAGAGAGAAGAACCATCGGCTCATTTGTGATCACGTGTCGCTAGGCAGACAAAGCGTATATGTAATACTCGTATTGCAAAACCTCACTCTTTTATCAAGTTAAAATTTATATACACTCGCAAACCAAGTTACTTGCAATCTGAGGTTTGACTGTACTTCTACTACATTTTACTGTATTATTGAAAATGAAGACATTGAAAAAATGTTAGTCACTTGTGCATTTTCAAACAATATTTCAAACATCCTACTTACAGTATATCCAGTCTCTTGCAATCAATCCCTGAATATAAAACACAATAATTTGAAACTTTGTAGTATAGAAATTGTTATACCACACAGAAAATACCCTTGTCAAAATTAATAAAGATCAAACAATTATATTGAAAACATGTTCATGCATTTTGACCATCTTGTTTATAGGCCATGGTACAAGGATTTTTCATTCTGATGACACTGACAGTTTCACTGATGCAAATATTTGCTTTTGGGGCATCAACTAAGCATATTGAGCAAGTTACTTGCTTTTGCAGGTAATATGCTGTGTTTTGTGGTTTGCACACCTGTTGTGCAGACATAAATTGTTTCAAGAAATACACCAAAGCAATTAAGAAAAACTGTAAAAGTGTACTGTACTTACTGTAATATGGAGTTTAGCAAAGTTAAAATGAGTGTCTTTGACATGAATAAATATCAGTTTGCTAAAGAAGAATGATCGGTTTGTGACAATGTGAAATTGGGAACTGACCATCATTCTGAATTGTTGTAATATATCTAAGCATTTTGGCTCTCATGATTAATACCATGCTGATTGTATTTTTCATTTTGGTGGTACTGACTAATTCATTGATGGAATTATTTGTTCTTTAGAAACTAGTTAATTCTTTGGATTAAGTTACAGGCCTTTGCATCTAAACCTTAGTGTTGTGCTATGTGCATGAACTATTTTGAGAAATGCTCTTATAGCCTTGCAAATGTTAAGTATGTTTTGTGAAATGTACCAAAACAATCGAGAAAAACTCTAATAAAGAATTGCACACTTTCAAAATATGTCATCACTGAAAAAATATGGATGAGAATCAAAAGCATTTCTTAAAATCAGTGTTAATAAGTACATAAAAGACACCCCTTAGTAGTTTCATGAAAAAAGTCTTTGTTGACTAGTTTAATTCAAAATACCCAAGTTTAAACATTTTAAAATAATTCTAACAAAACAGGCTGCTTCGCAAAAGTGTTTTCCTCCTGAGACCCCACCCATTCATTTATGTCCATTGTAGTGGACATTTTGTTTTTACATCTATCTTTTCACTGATGTAAGGAAACATATTTATTCCTGTTGTACACTAAAGAGAACATGCTGTGAAATTAGAAATAAAAATACATTTGAAAAAATCTAAATTGTAAGAGGTCTTATTTCCTCCAAAGACAAAAAACCTAAAATTGAAGGACACTTTTTTCCTTGGATCTCAGGAGGTTAAGTGATGTGAAAATGTATTATTTAAAATGTTATTTCTGTGATCTGCACCACAAAATCTATCTGACACACCAACAATTATACAGGAAACAAAACCTTGTAAACCAGGGATATAATCATTTGTACTCGTTGCCGAGCTGACTGTTAGATTTCCGGCATTTCAACATTTCTGTGCAATTGGGACTGTTTTGATGTTTTAAGAAAAAATGAGATGTTTGTCTTTTTGCAGTCTATGTAAGTACAGTCACAGCGACAATTATTTCTCAGAGGGACAGGTCATATCACTGAATATAATGTAAAATGAATACACTACTCAGTAAAATGAACCTCATTTTAGAATTGCACTTCTAGGTACTTTAGGCAGTTTTGCTTTTGATTGGGGGTGCTGTCACAGAAACCTGTGTTGATATTACTGAAATGTAACAGCAGTATTTGAGGACCCACTGCCCTTGGTGCTGAAGGAGGAGACAGGCTAGTAAATAATCATGCAGATAGTCGCCAGACGGTCAACAGATGGCTCCTAGGGAATATTTGAATAAGCATGCCAATTAAACCCAGTTGCCTAGAAATAGGATGTGGAGAGCCTCCATGCCAGTCAGCCTCCATGCTGTCCCTGAAGGGTCCGGCTACACAGCACATGTCCTGCTCTGAGCCCACATTAGAGTCCTGAGAAAATGTGAGCCTCAGATCAGGATCATATTCTGTTAAATACCTGCTGGGTATGTGTTTACAATGAAACTGTCACTATATTCATATTGTATTTACATTTCCGCTTCTTGTTTGTTGTTTATTAGTTACACTGACATAAGGTGTATTTCTTCTTTACTGTTTGATCTTTTATCTTGAACCTTTTATCAGGAGCAGCCCCTCTGGGACCCTTGGGCAATCTCAAACCACCTACAGCATTTTTTGTCTTAGAGCCTGCAGCCAATGGAACATGCCCAGAACAGCTCCCCTGGGAACAGCACCTTGAGCCAGCTGGGGGATCCTTATGAGATGCCCAAATCACCTCAGCTGAGTCCTTGCCATCCAAAGGAGAAGTGGATCTAATTTGAGGTCACTCATCATCTGATTTGCTAAACATTTATACTTGTTGGCAATTACATATAGTGAACACTAGAGGGAAACAGAGTCTAAAAAACAATTGGCACAAGTGGAGTAATGGTACTGGGCCCTGGGTGGGAATGTTGATATGAGAAGGTCTATATTCTCTTTTTCAGGGACTTGGGAGTTTCTATCACAGGGGTGCAGCATGGTGCAGGCAGGACAATGAGGTGGATGATCCACTTGCGGCTCCAGAAGAACACCGGGGTTTATTAACAGAAAATGAAAACACTAGGAACACTACAAAACAAAATGGACCATGAGGGGTCAAAACTAAAAAGGGGTATGAAGTAAATTAACACAACCAAAAGCACCTACCTGGGGGAAACTAGTAACAGAAAACAGGCAGGGAAGCAAACAGGGCAAACATGCAGAAGCACCAACATCCCAGAACCACAGTCAACAAGACCACCAAGAACAAAATACTAAATGTACTAAAACATTTGGAGATATGTGTGAAGCAATGAGAAAACATGATCTGCTGTACGGAAGTGACGTTCTTGTGTGGGAATTACAGTTGTTGTTTTGCAAATGCTAATTGTCATTTGGGAAATGCTCTAAAGCAATTGAGAATAATTTTAACAATATTGCATGGGTTTAAAAATCCAGCCATGTCAGAAGAATATGCTATACTGTACCTCATTAGACCCAGATATGCTAAAATGACCACATTTATCAATTTAGACAGTCAAATTTTTTTTTTCATTTTGGTGCAACCGTAGCATTAACATGTGACTGAATGCGCAAGCAAATCTTTATTCCATAAACCACACACTTCCTAATTTGTAACCCACTAGTGAAAACTTACTGCACTTTTTTTGCTTAGTATGTTAAGGTTTGATATCAGTTCAAATTTGAACTGAAATGCTCTGTGACCATGGTGTTAACAAATCATGGCATTGGAAAATCACACAGAAAGGTCAAGTGTAATTTATCTCACGTCAACAGCCTATGTGGGAAGCCAGCCAACAAAACTAACATTTCAGGTCCCAGGTTTTCTCCCTGATCTGCAGTAACCCAGGCATTTGGTACATTATGTACATTTTCTCACCATGGTGATGTAATGTACACAAATGTTCTCATCATTTCAAATGAATTGCATTATGTGCAGCCAGTTCATCTTTGTGGAGACAGCCTCAGCAGCATTCATTATAGGTTGGAGCATGGCTGGACTGGGATTGTAAATCGACCCTGGACTATTGCCCATGCAGGCCCACCACACATACAAAATCAATAGTTTTTTCAGCCCACATAACTATCGACCCTTAGGGAAAACGCCCAGTATGCCTGATGGCCAGTTCAGCTCTGGATTCCCAAATGAAAAAAGAGTAGGTTTGGGGGTCCTTAATATTAATGCCTGATCACGTACATAACTATTAATTATAAGAACTAAGGTCTGGGAGCGAAACAGTCTTTAATATTACTAATAACAAAACATTTTAATAACAAATAACAAAACTTTTAATCAGCGAAAGTTATTCTATGACCTTAAAAAGCTTTATGAAAAAATACATAATGTGACTGATTTTGTGAACAAAAGGAAGTGGCGCTCCCAATGACGGAGCTGTATGAGTATAACACGGCGTGACCGATCTTGCTTTCACTGCTTCCTGGAAGGACGCAATGCTTACGTAAGGTTGCTAATGAGAGGCTTTTGTGAGGGAATAGGGTGTGGCACGGCAGTGGTTGGCTAGGCACGCACTCAGGCACCTACAGGTAGACAGGCAGAAATAAGAGCTTGCCTGGAGTGGCTCCTGTAAACACAAAGGCAGCTGCAGTCCCAAAAAGGGAACCACTTATAGTCACACTGGCCCAGCAAAAACTGAATTTCTTTTGGTCTATTGTTGTTTGTTTGTTTTGGTTTCCATAGTTAGTTAAGAGAGTCTTTAAAGGGGGATGACTCAAATGATTTTTTATGTTATTTCTTTTTACTTTCATTTTCAGCAACGCCAAATGCTCAGCCTGAACAAAGAGACCGGTTAAGCTACTCTCCTGTTTCCTTCTTTCAGCCTTGAATCTGACACTACAGAAAAATGAGAGGAACTAGACGCCGAGGGTGTGCTGTGTTCTCACGCTGGTTTTGTGGTCACCTTGCTACATGAGGCTGTCACAGGATGTCTGTCAGCAATTCGATCAGACAGCTAAGAAGACCACAGATGTTCCACTTCCTTCTGCTTGAGAGTGAAGTGTACAGAAGGCATCAGCAGCCACTTACGGATCAATTCAGGCACACAGAAACAGAGAGATGGAAACTCCTGAGCGGCTGGAGCGAATTCCACGACGCCTCCGGGTGTCCCTACTTCTACTCTGCTTGAGCACAGCTGTGCAGTGGGGTAAGACCGCACCCAACTGGGAGCTCGACTTCTGCATCTCACACAGTGACCTTACATACAGAGAAGAATGCTTCACAGAGAACAAAATATCATAAAAATGAAAAATGATGTAATTCTTGAAGCCTTTACAGGATATCACACACAAAGCATATAGTCACAAAGCATAAAGAAAAGAGCTTATGGTATTAACTTCATGTGGAAGTTCAACATGAATGTGGAAGGCACTGCATTTGTGAGTAGCTGAGAGCTGCTATTAGGGCTCAGAGAAAGTTGTTTATTATTGTTACATAACACCAAAAAGAATTAAAGGATACATACACATTTATATATCTATCTATTTATTCATCTTCTAGCATATTAATGAATAGTAAAACACTTTTAATAGTCAAGGAAGAAGCGCGTCAATTTTGTATATAAATAAACTAATGAAAAGTATTGAATTAATACTGAATTCTGCCCCAGCTCTGTGTGTGTGTGTGTACATGTATACGTGCGCATGTGCGTGTGTGTGTTCTGTCTCAACAGGCCTAAAATTACAACAGAAGTAGTTGATTAAACGCTTGTGGTAGATGTCCTCTGTCTTTCAAAAAGCGTTTGTGGCAGGGAGGATGTGAGAAATTCATGGTGGTTATAAGAAACAACATCTACATAGTGGCATTGAGTACATTCACATTGCTATTTGTCCGGCTACAATTCACAGTACTGCTTTTGTCAATCACGTTAAGTGTGTGCTGTTTGGCAGATCTGTGCCATTTAATGCCATGAAAATTCCTTCTTCATGGACTCAGTCCAGATTGTAATACAGGTTGTGTCACGTTGCGGCAAGCAGGGATGCAGGAGAGCGAGCCGAACTGACGGGTAATCAGGGGTTTTAATAGGCAAAAGACAGACAGGTAGGGACATCTAATGGACAATACAATGACGAATCTGGGGAAGACTGACTGAGACTCGGACTAAATACATGAGACAAGGCAAAAGGAATAGGTAACAGGTTGTAGGGGAACCGTCCACTGGCCCAATGGCGGAATCCAATTGGACAGCCGAAGGCTTGAAATGCGTGTGGATCCTTCCGAGCGCTTCTGTAAAGTTACTTACCCGTTGTAGGTAAAGACCAAATTACATCTGACTCCAATTTAAGTAAAGATCTTTATTGGCAAGTTTAGTCATGACATGTCTGTTATTTAGATTACTTCTGGGCTGTGCCTTCTATTGCTGAACTCCCACTAATCCCGGACGATGGGGCGCATCGGATTCGCCTCGGCCGATAAGGCGATCCGTGACTCTGCTATGTAGGTTTAGATGTTGGACAACCACTACAAGGTAATACAATGCCAGCCTGGATACCCGTCATGACCCGGCGGCCCTTAACGCCCCAGAGGCTCAGCTGACCATTGCCGAATCCGAGCTAGTGAGGGCCACAGAGGTTAAGCCGATGTCTGCCGTAACTCAGCGTGTGCACGCCTCAGAGGCTGGGCCGGATTTGGTGCCGGAACTCAGCGTGTGTACGCCTCAGAGGCTGGGCCGGTCTATTACCGTAACCCAGCGTGTGAGCACCTCAGAGGCTGAGCCGGACTTTGTGTCGGAACTCAGCGTGTGCACGCCTCAGAGGCTGGGACGATCTACCATAACCCAGCGTGTGCGTACCTCAGAGGCTGAGCCGGACTTTGTGCCGTAACTCAGCTTGTGCGCGCCTCAGAGGCTGGGCCGTACCTGCCGTAACCCAGCTTGTGCGCGCCTCAGAGGCTGAGCCGGTCTTTTACCGTAACTCAGCTTGTGCGCGCCTCAGAGGCTGGGCCGAACCTGCCGTAACCCAGCTTGTGCGCGCCTCAGAGGCTGAGCCGGTCTTTTACCGTAACCCAGCGTGTGCGCACCTCAGAGGCTGAGCCGGCATACACCGTAACTCAACGTGGGCAGCCGCATCGGGTCTCGGAGAAACGGGGTCGATTCAGAGGCTGCAAGAGAGTGTTAGAATAACCCCAGTCTCTGAGGAACATGCAGAGGTTCAGCAAAGTCAGACAGCCAAGAAGTAATCAAAACACAGGTTATTCACAATTAATATACATTACACCAATTTAACCAAATATAGCATTCCAATAATTTTAACATGTGGCCACAATTCCTATATATATATATATATATATATATATTATATTATATTATATAATATAATATATAGTATATAATCCAATTAAAAGTATATAACAATTCCATATCTCAGCTGAGTGGACACATAGTAACTGCAGAAAATATCTGATTACAGATGAAGATTCATACAGCACTATGTGGGAGCTCTGATTAGAGTGACTCCCCGTGCTACTCTGGCGCTCTTCCTTAAGCATTCCAAACCAGGTGACAGGCTGTATCAAAGGTTGTGATTGATTATTTTAGGACCTGCTCTGATCTTGTGTGTATGTCTTGGAGAACTGTTGATCTTATCAATTCTCAGACCCTCAGCCAATCAAATTGCTTTAGGGGGAATGTGACAACTCCTTTGTTCTACCAGGTGATAAGATCCTCCACTTTG
This sequence comes from Paramormyrops kingsleyae, assembly GCF_048594095.1. Taxonomy (NCBI): domain Eukaryota; kingdom Metazoa; phylum Chordata; class Actinopteri; order Osteoglossiformes; family Mormyridae; genus Paramormyrops; species Paramormyrops kingsleyae. Next base: position 1,621,893 of record NC_132812.1, read on the forward strand.
GTGGGTTTAGTCTTACTTTCTATATTTCTCTTATGTGAAAACATGCCGCTTTAAGGTTGAGAGTATTGTGCCCGTCGTACTGTGACTATTCAAACGAGACCAAACATGGGTGTATGTGTCCCTAATGTATACCTCCTGTGTTAGTGTGAGTTAGTGAATGTAGGATGCATCTGTGTCTTGACGCAGCCAGGCCTTATCACTGGAATTTGACTGCGGGGTTCTGGCCGCCCAGTGGGGGTGAGGTGTCCCTTTTGATGTGGTGATCAGGTGATTTGGGTCCAGTCTTGTCGGAGCCGGTGGACCTTTGCTTCAGGACACTGGGTGGAGCATTACAGGCTTGCCAGAGCTCAGACCGACGGGGCCTGCAAGGCCTCCAGCCTTACAAGGTGATGACAATCAGGAGTCGACATGAGGTAATGAGGGGGCGTGGCACACACGAGGATCGTTCGGAGCTGAAGGTGCGCACACCGGGCGCGCCCGAGGGGAGGCGACGGACGAGACGAGGGGCCCAAAACCTGGAAAACAAAAGCAAAACATCAACGGGACACCGGAAATAGGACAGAGATACAGAACAGGAACAGGGACCAGAAAAACGACAAGACCTGACAAAGGACGGGGAACGCAGACAGGCAGACAGAAAAGGGTGACACGGAGGGAACACCCACAGGCGACACGAAGGGGCCAGGAGTGAACAGAGGAGTGAACGGCAGGCGGTGCATCCGGAGCCACAGGCGTGACCGCAGGCGGTGCAGCCGGAGCCGCGGCCAGGACTGGCGAGCCGGGCTGGACGGGCAGGACTGGCAAGCCAGGCTGGATGGGCAGGACGGCGGCCTCAGGCAGGGCCGCGGGCAGAGCGGCGGCCTCAGGCAGGGCCGCGGGCGTGTGGCCAGCAGGGGGCGCCTCAGCGGGCACCGGCATGACGTGGCGCCTCGGCAGGCGCCTCGGGCGTGCGGCCAGCAGGGGGCGCCTTGGTGGGCACCGCTGTCACGTGGCCAGCAGGGGGCGCCTCTGCGCACACCTCGGGCGTGCGGCCAGCAGGGGGCGCCTCAGGCGCGCACCTCGGGCGTAGCGGTGACGGCAGCTGCAGCAGGGGTTGCCGCGGGCAGAGCGGCGGCAGCAGGCGGTGCCGCGGGCAGAGAGGCGGCAGCGGCAGCAGGCGGCGTCGCGGGCAGAGAGGTGGCAGCAGCAGCCAGCGCTGCTGGCAGGTCCGGAGCAGGCAGGTCCGGAGAATTTAAGCCAGCGACAGCCCCTTTAAGAGCTTTGGGGATCCGCGGAATAGCGTCCCTCACGGCGCGTATTCCCCCTTGCCCCAGACGCTCTGGCCGATAAAAGTAAGCCTCCATAGGAGGTGGCTTTTCATCAGAGCCCAGTAGAGCAGCACAGGCGGGGTCCTCCCAGGCGGGGAAAAGCGAGCACGCTCCCAGGAAGAGCGTCGGGGCGGCTTCCTCCCCTTTTCCCCTTCGCCTCTTCTTCTTGCGCCGACCAGGACCGGTAGGAGGGGGCGGGGTTACCTCCGTGCAGGAGTGTGGCCGGAGCCGCTTCTCTCTTACCCGGTCGACTAGTTGTTGCAGAAAGGAGCGCACTTCCGCCATTATGCGCTCCTCGGTTCGTGGGTTAACCTCTTGGAGGAGATCCCAGCTTTCCTCCGCCAGGGCGAACAGGCCGGGATCCCCGCGGATCTCCGGCAGCTCGCGCCAATACGTGACCTCGTGCAGCAGGACGAGCCAGAGGTCCTCGCCCTGCTGCAGTGCGTCTTTTGGGAGATTCGTCATTCTGTCACGTTGCGGCAAGAAGGCAAGCAGGGATGCAGGAGAGCAAGCCGAACTGACGGGTAATCAGGGGTTTTAATAAGCAAAAGACAGACAGGTAGGGACATCTAACGGACAATACAATGACGAATCTGGGGAAGACTGACTGAGACTCGGACTAAATACATGAGACAAGGCAAAAGGAATAGGCAACAGGTGATGACAATCAGTAGTTGACATGAGGTAATGAGGGGGCGTGACACACACGAGGATCGTTCGGAGCTGAACGTGACAGGTTGTCTACATCTTCACATTTTTGGCTCTGTTTTGTTGCCTTACATAATTTGCATTAGCCAGTTAGAGTTTGATCTCTCTAAAACAGGATTTTCAAAGTTTCAAATGTACATTGTGTGTATACGTGTGTGTCTGGGGGTAATGTATACATTACATTGTGGGGATCAAATATCCTAACAATGTAATAAAACCTGTTATTTTGACTTTATGGGGACCACCTTTGAGGAGAAACTAAATTTTATAAAAAAAATTGTGACTGCACAATCAAAAAACTAAAAATGCTTATAGTGAACACGTCTGTCTGGGTTAAACTGATCACAATTTTTTTTCTTATTCTTTATGTCTCAGAGTACTTAATTTTGATTTCAAAATACAGTACAACCATTTCAAATGCTTTTCAAATTACAGTACTGTACAAATTAAATTACTGAACTGTGTATAATTGAAATGCACTATAATACAGTACTGGACGTAAAAAATAGCTTATTGTAGTTTTGCTGCTGCATCTTGGTGGCTTGATTTTGGCAGTTTATCATAAGTTTTGATAAGTCTATATTTGTCATCGAGAGAAAATTGTTGTGGTTTTTTCTTCCCCCACCAATCAGGAGTGAGGAGCTGCTTGTGTAGATCTTCAGATTCAGTCTTTATTGCAGCAGCGAGGTTACAACCAAGGCTGGACACCCTGCAGAAGTGTGTCCAATACCGTTTTACACTAATTATTATACATTTTCTTATCATGTAACAATATCTCATTCACCATTGTTGTTTTCTCCCTTGATAAGTTTATCAATCATCTCTTTTACTGTTTTGGTCCCTCGGCTGAACATAATGGTGGCATGACCATCTCTAGCTGTTTTTTTTAAATACCTAGCTGTGAACTTTTGGTGAAATCCCTTCCTTCAGTAGCAAACCATGGCAGCTTCAGCTTGTTGCACATTGTCTGGCTAGAGGGTTAATAATATATTTGTCCTTCAACATACTGATAAGCTGCAGCACTAATAAAGTACATATTCATACATTAAAGGCTAACAAAATAGCTAACAAATACAGAATCTTCTAAGCCAACACTAATTCATACTTGTTTTCCAACACATTGTGCGCAGCAGTAATTGGTCTGCATTCTCTGAAGGTTACAAAGTCACTCTTACACAGTTTACATGAGCTTCTTAATAGAGTCCTAATGATTACATTCTCTATGCGTTATGTACACTGTAAAAAATGTTTTAAAAACAGTAATAAGTCTGGCAGCAAAGTTGCCAGTTACTGTTAAATTACGATTAAATACCAAAAGTTATTTTACAGTACATCTCTGTAAAAATTTAGGGCCTGCTCTGAATGTATGTGTGCTGTCATTTTACAGCCAAACTTTGGTAAAATTACAGATTTGCATTTTTATACAAAGATCTCTAAAATGGAAAAAAGCATCAAAATGCTGTGAAAAACTTGAATTTCTCTTTCTAAGATACCAGCCTAAAAAAACTAAACAAAAGAAACCAATAAAAACATTGTGATATAATTTAAAACCTCTCTCTGATTTTTAGCTGTTCGTTTACTGAGTCACGCTTTCACTCCCTCCAGGAAATACGCGACACCATGGTTCTTCTGGTTACTGATGGATTTATTCTTTTACAATCTTTCGGCGTCCTTAAACAGCATTGACAGATTCTCTTTTCATATATCCACCATCAAACTATTCACACAGAACAGCGAACAGGCATTCACGTTACGTACATTAAAACTTAAAATACAGCAAAACATACAACTAAAACATGAATAAACTCAAACATACCTCGCTGGCTGCACACAACCGAGAGGGAATGAGTCCTCTTAGAGAATATATCAGTCTCAGAAAGGGTGAAACTTAAATAAAACTCTTTTCTGCCTTTAGCTGGCGAGTCTCCTCTCTTCCTTTTCCCTTTGCATCCATAAGAAGAGAGAGCGCAAACGAAATGGTTTCGGGTGTAACAAATATTGAAACGGAGTTTATGTAACCAAAAAGAAAATATAAATAACGCAAATCATGTGTGACAGTTACACTCCCACCAAATCACAAACCTGCGATAATCACAATAATCCTTTCAAACTTCAATTTGTTTCAATTCACATCAAATTGGGGTTTGTACTCAAAAAAAAAACAAGACATTTATTCTGCCTCAAGGAGCAGAACAGTTTTATGTACAGGTCTATCAAGATAGGTTGGCTTAGATGTGCGTCTACCCTGACTGTCTATGTTGGAGTCACTAATTAATAGCTTCACCTTTCTGACTCTTCCGTTGGAACTGGGATACACCTCTACTACTTTAGCCAATTTCCAGTGATTTCTTGGGGAATTTTCCTCTTGCAAGATAACATCATTAACCTTTGCGTTTCTCTTATCCCTTTGCCATATTGATCTGGATTGAAGATTAAGGAGATACTCTTTCTTCCACCTTGTCCAGAATTCATTTGCCAAAAACTGTACCTGTCACCATCTTTTGCGCAAGTAGAGATCCTGACTGACAAAGTGACCAGGTGGGGGTGATGTTACATGAGATTTCATCATAAGTATGTGGTTTGGAGTAAGAGGTTCAAAACTTGTTGGATCATTTAAGTGTTCTGTTGTCAGAGGTCTACTATTTACAATAGCCATCACTTCATACAGAAAAGTTCTAAGTGAGGCACTGTCAAGTCTCTTTGAAAACTGATCAAGGATTGCTGTGAGAATACTTCTGATCGTTCTTATCTGCCTTTCCCATACACCTCCCATGTGACTTGATGATGGAAAATTCATTACAAACTCACAGCCATATTCTGTCAGTTGTTCTTGATTCAGGTCTTTCATTGCATTCATGAACTCTCTATGTGCACCAACAAAGTTGGTACCTTGATCACATCTTACCTGTCTTACATGCCCTCTTATTGCAATAAAGGCACACAATGCATTTATGAATGCGTCTGTGGTAAGGTCATTAAGCATTTCAATATGTATAGCTCTAGAGCACATACAGGTGAAAAGAAGATCATACTTCTTCAGTTCTTTTCGCGCTTCCTTTACATAGAATGGTCCGAAGCAATCTATACCACAGTATGTGAATGGAGGTGTTATTTCCATTCTGTCTTCTGGTAATTCTGCCATTTTTGGATCTTGTGTATGTCTCCTGTACCTTCTGCATGTTGTGCATTTGAAAATATGTGTAGAGACAGCACTGCTGCATCCTATGACCCATACTCCATGAGCTCACAACTCATTAGCAGTCATTTCTCTGCCTTGATGATGCACCTTCTCGTGATAGTGCTTGATGAGCAAAGATGAAACATGACTCGCCTTTGACACAATAGCTGGATGCTTAACATGCGGGTGGAGGCTAGATCTTTTCAAACGTCCTCCAACTCTAAGCACACCATTTTCGTCTAAGAATAGACTTAACTGGAGCAATTTACTTGCTCTGTTATTGGATTTTGTTTCCTTTCCTTGCTGTAAATCTTTAATTTCTGTCATGGTTCCGGGTGGCTCGGGCGCGAGAACGAGGCCTGGTGCACAAAAAAGGTGGATGACCCACTAGCGGCTCAAAGAACACAAAAACAGGGTTTATTAAACAAAACCAAAAAGACCATGAGGGGTCAAAAACTAAAAGGGGATCAACAAAGAATAAAGAACAAAAACTAAATGCACATCTAATACTGAGAATATCTGATGTCACAACCATCAAACACAATCAACGAACCACTAGAGAACAGAACAGAAGCAGGGACTTTAATACAGAAACCAAAACTGGGTAATAAGACTAACACAGGACAGGTGAGACTAATTAACAGACCAGGAAAACAGGGCACAGGTGAAACTAATAAACTCAAAGGAACAAAACAGGGAAACTAAGAACTAACCAAGGAAACAGGGAAACAGAAACCAACACTAAGGAATTACAAACAGGTAAAGACACAAGCAGGGGCACAAGGAACAAAACAAAATCCAACTACAAAATCAGACACAAGAACTAGAGAAACTCAAATGAAACACTAGGGATCAAAATACATAAACAGAGGAGGTGGGATTCAAACACAGAACAGAAGAGTAAACAGGCAACTGGCTGCTCAACATGTTGAGCCATGAGGCCAACAGAAAACAGGGGGGAAAACACAAAGACTAACATGAAGGACAGGATGACCAGCAACACCTGCTGGTCAAACGGGGAAGGGACACTGAGTGAGACAACAGGGGCTGACCCTGACAATTTCACTTTTGAATGCTTCCTTTTGAGCCAATTTGATGATAAAAAGTTCTGCTTCCTGTCTCTCTTTAACACTGGTAGCTTCATTCTGTTTGGGTTTGAGGCTTTTTATCTCCTTATCAAAACGCTTGAGACGAGCAATGGCTTTGACTGTCCTCTTACAGTCTGAAAACTTTGATAGGCGTTCTAACAATGTCCTTTCTTCCTTTGCCTTGGTGTTCAGCACCTGGGCCTTTTAAAGTTCTGGATCATTGTCGTCGACTTCTCCCACCATCACATCACTTAAAGGGAGCTTCTCTTTCCATAGAAAGTCTGGACACTTGAACCAATTCGAAGTGATAAGCTGTTCAACTGTTAATCCTCTGAAGCATGATCAGCGGGATTATCTTCTGAATGTACAAAGTGCCATTGCTTGGGGTTGGTAATGGACTCGATTTTCTGAATCCGGTTTGCAACAAAAATATGAAATCGTCTTGCATCATTATTTACACTCACCTAAAGGATTATTAGGAACACCTGTTCAATTTCTCATTAATGCAATTATCTAATCAACCAATCACATGGCAGTTGCTTCAATGCATTTAGGGGTGTGGTCCTGGTCAAGACAATCTCCTGAACTCCAAACTGAATGTCAGAATGGGAGAGAAAGGTGATTTAAGCAATTTTGAGCGTGGCATGGTTGTTGGTGCCAGACGGGCCGGTCTGAGTATTTCACAATCTGCTGAGTTACTGGGATTTTCACGCACAACCATTTCTAGGGTTTACAAAGAATAGTGTGCAAAGGGAAAAACATCCAGTATGCGGCAGTCCTGTGGGCGAAAATGCCTTGTTGATGCTAGAGGTCAGAGGAGAATGGGCCGACTGATTCAAGCTGATAGAAGAGCAACTTTGACTGAAATAACCACTCGTTACAACCGAGGTATGCAGCAAAGCATTTGTGAAGCCACAACACGCACAACCTTGAGGCGGATGGGCTACAACAGCAGAAGACCCCACCGGGTACCACTCATCTCCACTACAAATAGGAAAAAGAGGCTACAATTTGCACGAGCTCACCAAAATTGGACAGTTGAAGACTGGAAAAATGTTGCCTGGTCTGATGAGTCTCGATTTCTGTTGAGACATTCAAATGGTAGAGTCAGAATTTGGCGTAAACAGAATGAGAACATGGATCCATCATGCCTTGTTACCACTGTGCAGGCTGGTGGTGGTGGTGTAATGGTGTGGGGGATGTTTCCTTGGCACACTTTAGGCCCCTTAGTGCCAACTGGGCATCGTTTAAATGCCACGGCCTACCTGAGCATTGTTTCTGACCATGTCCATCCCTTTATGACCACCATGTACCCATCCTCTGATGGCTACTTCCAGCAGGATAATGCACCATGTGACAAAGCTCGAATCATTTCAAATTGGTTTCTTGAACATGACAATGAGTTCACTGTACTACAATCAATCAATATGGGTCAACATTTCTAAAGAATGCTTTCAGCACCTTGTTGAATCAATGCCACGTAGAATTAAGGCAGTTCTGAAGGCGAAAGGGGGTCAAACAACGTATTAGTATGGTGTTCCTAATAATCCTTTAGGTGAGTGTATATACCCAAGAACAACCTTTGAATCTGTCCAAAAGTATTCTTTAAGCTCCTCTATCTTAAGTTCATTTCTGAGCATCACACTTACTCTTGCTGCTACAACTGCTGCAGATAACTCTAGACAAGGCACTCCTCCAACATATTTTGGAAGAAAGAAGATTTTCTCTGTGGTTGGTATATTTTTTCTTTCAATTAATATCTGAAAGGATGACTTCCAATGATTGAATTTGTAACTTCAATACTTATGCCTCGTCTCAGAACACAGACTTTAGTGTCTGACTTATAGGCATCTCGAAGAAAACAAATGGTCTTGTGTGTCCTTAACGCAAACATCGACATATCTGTATGGCCGTTTTCCCGTCTTGATCAGCTGCTGAGGTGGGTAGTTCGCCAACGGGATAAACCTTCATCAGACGAGTTCAACTTTCACTCCCTCCAGGAAATACGCGACACCATGGTTCTTCTGGTTACTGATGGATTTATTCTTTTACAATCTTTCGCCGTCCTTAAACAGCATCGACATATTCTCTTTTCATATATCCACCGTCAAACTATTCACACAGAACAGCGAACAGGCATTCACGTTACGTACATTAAAACTTAAAATACAGCAAAACATACAACTAAAACATGAATAAACTCAAACATACCGCGCTGGCTGCACACAACCGAGAGGGAATGAGTCCTCTTAGAGAATATATCAGTCTCAGAAAGGGTGAAACTTAAATAAAACTCTTTTCTGCCTTTAGCTGACGAGTCTCCTCTCTTCCTTTTCCCTTTGCGTCCATAAGAAGAGAGAGCGCAAACGAAATGGTTTCGGATGCAACAAATTTTGAAACGGAGTTTATGTAACCAAAAAGAAAATATAAGTAACGCAAATCATGTGTGACAGTAACACACGCCTTTCGGCGGAGCAGCAGCACAGACGCCGTGAGATCGGGTGAACGAGGGTTTATTAGAAGGGAGATAAAACAGTAACATCGAAGAAACGCAAGATGGACGTCAATGACCGGACTGGGGAAAACATACCTAATGCAGACTTAAATACATGAGACTAATGAAAACAACTGGAAACAGCTAATAAACACGGGGATTCCACAGGGGGTTAACGAGGGGGTGTGGCACACGGGAGGAGCGGACGAGCGGGGCAGGACATACTGCACTTTTAATTAGATTTTTTAGATTTTCTAAGCAATTTTTATTCAAATAAGTTTTTTTAATCTCTATTTTGCTTTTTTGTCTTGGTTTAACTTTTTAAAAACTTGTTTTTATAAAGCACATTAAATAACCCCTGTGTATGATAATAAATGCGGTATTGCCTTACCATAAGGAGACCGAAAAACGTTCTTCCAAGACCACACGAACAACTAAAAACTAAATGCTGGAAACTAAGACATTCCCAAGGTAACTCCATGAAAAGCTCTGTAAAAGTAGAAATGTGTTTATTTTATGATAAGATAACGTGGGCCAACTGGCTAGTAGTTGCCTTTTAACTGAAAAAAATCACTCCAGTCATCAGAGAAAAAAGTTACTAACGCACTACATCAATGCATTTACATTGCAATAATGTATGGCAGAGGTCACTTGCAGGCGGACCGCGGTCCAGTTCCGGACCCAGAAGCAGTCCCATACGGACCCGAACAGATAGCCAAAACAGAAAGTTGTGATTTAAAACCAGATGGGGCGCTTCTATTTTATCCGCCGCAGCTTTAGTAGTCTTTTCGGTAGTGGTTTAGCACTATAACCGCCGTTTCCCTCATCAATGAACGTCAAATGCCTTTGACCGCCAAGCAAGATGTAGTTCGGCATATGCAGCCCTTTGTTTGCGCTAATGTGCCATTAGTGTTAACAGCAGAAAAGCAAACACTCGCAACCAAAATGCCGTAATATTCCGGACAGAGTGGCTGCTCTGTCCTGAAATCCTACAGCTACAGTTTTCAAACACTACAGTATGTATTATAACATGTTGGATAAATAGACATAGTTTATTGGTGATTTCATGTTTGTTGAAGTTTCCAATTTTTAACAACCGTTTAAAGAAGTAATGTTATTTGTTATATAAATCAACTTGGGTGAAATAAAAAATGTTCGTTTTCAGGGTTGCCAAGTCTCAAGCATCTGGCATGACACTCATGCAGGAAATTCAAGATTCAAGATTCTTTATTTGTCACATACATAGTTATAACAAGTACAACATGCAGTGAAATGAACCCTGACCGATCCAAAGACTGTGCAAAAAGAGAAAGAAAGAGTAAAAAAAAAAAAAAAAAAAGTGCAGATAAGATAACATAAATATAAAGTGCAGACAATAAGAATAAAAAATTAACAAAATATCCAACATATACAAAATACAAAAAGTGGCAAGTGGTGACGCATAAGGTGATGTGCAAAGTGCAGTGTGCATTGAAGTTGCCTTAAAGCAGGGCTCTTCAAATCTGGCCCTCATATCCAAATCCAGGCCTTGTTTTCAGTTCTCCCAGGTAGTTAGTTTAATAATTACTGATTCTGATTCGCCAGAGGCTTCACACCTGACTCACAGGTGAAGGAAGGCTGGAAAACCAGCAGGGCTCGGCCCTTGAGGACCGTGAGTTGAATAGTCCTGCCTTAAAGAGTGGGAAAAAAATATCATACAGCAGTTTACGTATCTACTGTATGATATTTGAGAGGTAGTGGTGTCATGTCCTGGTTGAGAAGTCTTACGGCATGAGGATAGAAGCTCCTCCTGAGCCTCTCTGTTTTTGCCGTAATGCTTCTAAAGCACCTGCCTGATTTCAGCAGCTCAAACAGACTGTTACTGGGGTGAGTCGTGTCTTTGATGATCCTGATTGCTCTGCTCTGGCATCTCCTGGTGTATTTGTCCTGCAGAGATGGCAGAGCATATCTGGTGCAGCGCTCTGCTGCCCGAATCACCCTCTGCAGTCCCTTTAAGTCCTGGGCACGGCTATTTCCATACCAGGATGTGATGTTCTGGGTCAGGACATTTTCCACGGCACCGGAGTAGAACGACTTCAGGATCCCAGTAGAGACGCGAAATTTCTTCAGCTGTCTCAGGTGGTAGAGATGCTGTCTTGCCTTGCTGCACTGGCTCCGGATGTGTTCTGTCCATATCAGGTCCTCAGTGATGCGAACACCCAGGTACCTGTAACTGTTCACACGCTCCACTGCAGCCCCGTTGATGTAGATGGGGGAGTAGAAGTGCTCCGTCCTCCTGCTGAAGTCCACTACCAGCTCCTTGGTCTTGCTGACGTTTAGTTGGAGGCAGTTCTCCTGGCACCATGATGTCAGGTTATCTACCTCCTCCTTGTAGGCTGCCTCATCGTTGTTGGAGATGAGGCCCAGCACTACTGTGTCGTCAGCAAATTTGACGATGGAGTTGGAGCTGTGTATGGCCTCGCAGTCTCTCGTGTAGAGCGTGTAAAGCAGTGGGCTGAGAACGCATCCTTGAGGTGCACCTGTGTTGAGTGTGATGGAGTTGGAGACGCAGCCACCTACTCTCACCACCTGTGGTCTGCCTGTGAGGAAGTTGTGGATCCAGGCGCACAGGTGGCTGTTCAGACCTAGCACCCGCAGCTTGGTAGACAGTCTGTGAGGGACTATGGTGTTGAACGCTGAGCTGTAGTCAATGAACAACAGTCTTACATAGTTCCCTTGCTTCTTGTCCACGTGGCTGAGGGTGGTGTGCAGGACGTGAGAGATGGCATCATCTGTGGATCGATTGGGACGATAAGCGAACTGGAGTGGGTCTGAGGAGTGTGGGATGGAGGCCATAATATGGTCCTTGATGAGTCTCTCAAAAACCTTCATGACCACAGACGTAAGTGCAACTGATCGGTAATCATTGAGGCATGAGGGCTTGCTGTTCTTGGGGACTGGAACAATAGTGGATCTTTTGAAGCAGGTTGGGACCATAGACTGAGCCAGAGACTCATTGAAGATGTAAGTGAATACTCTGGTCAGCTGGTTGGCGCAGCAGTGTAGCAGGCGCCCGGAGATGCCGTCAGGTCCAGGTGCCTTCCTGATGTTGACGCGCTGCAACGCCCTCCGCACGTCGAGCTCTGCAAGGCAGATGACGTCACTGCACTCCGGCAGCAGGCTGGGGCCAGTGGTAGCCAAGTGGCTATCGCTAGCATGATTAGCCTCAAACCGGCTGAAGAACGCATTGAGCTCGTTGGCAAAAGCAAAGTTGACGCTCTGAGCCGTGGTGGTTTTGCCTTTAAAGTCCGTAATTGTTCGCAGTCCGTGCCACAGAGCGCGCGTGTCACCCTGATTAAAATGTTTATGGATACGTTTGCTATAGCATAGTTTTGCCAACCTCACTGCGCGCCGGACTCCATACGATGCCGCTTTGTAAGCGCTCATATCGCCGGTGGTGAGTCCTGCGTTGTACGCAGCGGTACGGGCGTTCACAGCCTCACGGATGGTTGCATCCACCCAGGGTTTCTGGTTAGCGAACGTCTTTACCGTTGCCGTGGGTACGATGTCATTAGCAAGAGTGCTAATGAAGCTGAGTGCTACATCCGTCAACTCGTCGACGTCAGCTGCGCATGACCGGAACATGTCCCAGTCTACGTCTTCGAGCGCATCCTGCAGCGTGGCTTCTGATTGGGCGGACCAGCGTTTTACCTCCCTCAAGGCCGGGGCTTGCTGGAGGAGCTTTTGTTTGTATTCCGGTATGAGAAAAATGGCTGAGTGATCGGATTTGCCGAAAGCGGGCTGTAACACGGCTTTATAAGCTAGCTTAAATGGAGTGTAGCAGTGGTCCAGAATGTTAGCACCCCTAGTCGGACACGTAACATGTTGGTGAAAGTTCGGCATGACTTGCCTGAGATTGGCTTTATTAAAATCCCCCACTACGATGAGCGCTGCGTCCGGGTGTTTGTTTTGAGTCGCATGTAGCACATCATGTAGTTGAGACAAAGCCGTACCTGTGTCTGCTTGAGGTGGGATATACACCGCTGTTGCAATGACCGAGCTGAACTCTCGGGGTAGGTAAAACGGACGACATTTGATGGTAAGGTATTCCAGATGAGGCGAGCAGGAGCGCGACAAACAGACAGAAACAGACTCCTCCGCCCTTACTGTACATTTCTTTGCCTCCGCCGTTCTGTCCATGCGAAACACAGAGAAAGAGTCCGACGGAGTTACCGCTAGGTCCGGTACCAGGGGGGTCAGCCATGTTTCAGTGAAACATAAGATGTTGCAGTTCCTTGAGTCGCGCTGGAACTTCAGCCTCGCCCTGAGGTCATCTAGTTTGTTTTCTAGAGATTGGACGTTGGCGAGCAAGATGCTAGGCAGTGGAGGACGATGAGCACGCTTCCTCAGTCTGTTCCGAACACCGCCGCGTGTCCCGCGATGTTTCTTTGTTCTGTCTGTTGGAGGGTTGCGTCTCTGTCCATTGTTGTCGTTCGTGCCTCGCAGGATACCAGCCGGCCACGACAGATCGGGTTTTAAAGCGTCTAAAATAAATTTTGGAGTTTGGCTTCCGATGTTAAAAAGCGTTGCACTGTCATAAATAACCAAACTAGTTATTTCGCTTGCATGAAAAGTAATAAAAACTAGGTAAAAAATAAAATAAAAGCACAGTCTAAGCGGAGCGATCAGGAAGGCGTCCGGACGTGGCCGCGCCATTGTACCATTGTCTTACAGCAAATCTATATTATTCTATTATAAACCTAAAATTAGCTACGTTAAAAGTGTATTTACACGGCTCAATACAAAAGCAGACTATTTACAAGGTAAGAACTGTTACATATTTGTGCAGACATCTCGAATTGAAATTTTAACTCCAGCCAGCTGGCCGAAGTTGGCAACCCAGCGTTTTATTTGAAATGAAAAGTAAAATGCACTGTTGTTCCCTGAAACAGCTTGTCATTCCGTTTGCGTTGTTACTCTGACAAATATGAGAATATGAGAAAAAGGGGAAATTCAAGCTTTCCTCCCTTTATTATATTTTTCTGAAGTTAAGCACCTTATTTAAACATGCATAATTTTCACATTTTATTTATTTTCTCTTATTTTGAAATGCAGCCCTACTTTTATTTAGTAAATGAGAGAACATTATACATATCGGCAGTAATACATATTCAATTCGTCAGTTGTCACGTGACAATAAATATCGTCATAAAGTTTTTGAATTGTACTGAATTAATTTGATTTGACAGTTAGGTATTGACTATATGCAATTTTGATACAACTAATAGGCTACTTAATTATATATCACACTAAATATTTAGACATTATGATCTTCTGGACCTTTGCTTCAAGAAATTTTCTCTAACTGGACCTCTTTAAATTTTACTTGAATACCCCTGATGTATGGCATGAAATAAACTTGTAACTATATCATTCAATAAGACAAATAATAAAACAACATACCATTCACATTGGCCTCAAGAACTAATTAGTTAGCGCTTGATTCCCCTGCACTTCCTGTTGTGGCTGAGCATGCACTTTACGTCAGTGGCTGAAAGTGCACGTTCTGCAGCCAGACCATTCTCAAACTGTTTGTTTGCCTAGCTGCAGTGATCATGCAATGGGATTTGTAGTTTCATTACCACTCAGACACCGGTGCACACCAGAAAACACAACCAACGGATTAGTTTTACAGCGTTTTACTATTTTATTTTCTGCGGACAACGATTTTTGGGAATGAACGGAGGTAAGAATTTTAAGACTTGGGTAAATTAAATTTAAGATCTAGGATGAAAATCTGGGCATTTTTAAGACATTTTAAGGCCTTAAATTTAACTTTCTGAATTCTTAGGCGGGAACCCTGTCTAGTGGATTTAAATCCACACAAGGGTCATTCACTTAAGCTGTTCCTGCTAACATGATGGCACATGAAATAGTGATGTGATGTCAAGAGCTCTATGAATATGTATTTGAACTAAAAATCAAAAACTACAACAATAAATATTCAGGCAATTTTCTGCTCCAAATTGTGGTCAGTGGGATTCTGTTGGATTTCTGCTACTGGGTTATGCAGCAAGACAGTTATCCAGAGCTCAAAACAAGCAAAATGAAGGTGTCAGACTGGCCTAGTCACAGTCTGACTTGGTAGGACTTAAACAAGTGGTTCATGCTTAAAAAACAAAACAAAAACCATTTAACACATGAAGATCTAAATATATTTAGTAGGAGTTTTATATAAAACTAATATCAAAAGGGGACAAAAAAGTTTTACATTATTGCGTTACAGCTCATTTCAGGTTGTGTGAACTGTGTAGCTGTAGCATTAGAATATGCCATACTAAAAAAACACTTCGATTACAAATGAACTGGGGCAGGGTTTCCGCGGGTCTTAAAAAAGTCTTAAAAAGTCTTAAATCACTTTTCCGTGAATTAAGGCCTTGAAAAGGTCTTAAATCAGACCAGCAAGTCTTAAATTCATGGCATTAATTTTTCTGAGGGATTGTTTCCTCGTGTGTTTTGATTTTAAAGAGAAGCGAAAGCGTAATTTCTGTGCTACATGGCTTAGATCGCTCAATATTCATTGAACGGTAGATGGCGTTATGTGCTGCTTCATCTGTCAGTAACCCGAAGAAGAACTTGACAAGCATGCGCAGATGAACCCTTTCTTCTAAAGCGCGCTATTTAGACATGTAGTGCGATTGGAAGGCCGAAGAATACGTATATTGTTATGATTCTTATGATTATAATATAATATCATAATTCTTATGATTATAATATATTCGTATGAATTTCCCTACGATATTTTTTTTTTCCTTAAATTTTCTTTATTTGGTCTTAAAAAGGTCTTAAAAAAGTCTTAAATTTACTCTTAGAAAACCTGCAGAAACCCTGTGGGGGTTCATGCAAATGAAATGAGCATGAATACTTTGAGGCAGCTGTGTATGGCATTAAAGCTCAAAAACAAGATCAAAACTAAATCTTTACTTCGGTTCTGAGCCACATTCTTAAAACCAGCTAAATTTACCACACCCTTTGCATCCCACTGCCAATCATGCCCGATACTGCACAGTAATGTTGCTGTAGCTCATAAGATTATCATGGACATTTTTATCTACATCTTCAACCTGCTCTCACTCCTAGCTTTTTATGTATAAACCATTTTGCTGCTTGGCTTAAGTCCACATTGTGCCAGTAAAATGGAAAGGGTGTTGAACAACTTCAGAAGTTGAAACTTACTGTATGCAAGTATCTCAAAGAAGCAACTGTTTACTGTCACTGTGTCAATCTCTGTTAGTCTTCATTCACTCACCCTGAGCAGTTAATCTATTTGTAGTTTTCCAGCAACTTTCAGAAATATGTCCATCATTTTAAGAGGGTTGGTTTGAAGGTGAAGCCTCCTTAAGTCTTGATCACGTTTATAGTGGTTTCTACTGTAATTTGTTTGGTTACTTATGGTTGACATTAGGACTGTGTGTGTGTGTGTGTGTGTGTTTGCATGTATAGTGTGTATGCTTTCTCATGCAATTTAGAAACACTTGGGTGAGTTAGCAATTCTAAAATTCCCCATAATGTATGACTGACTAGCATCCCTCTAAGGCAGGCCTGGGCAGTTATTTTTTATGGATACCAAATCCGAGCTTCATCGTGTCAGCAGGGGTCATTATTTTACTGATTATTTCCCCATAAAATCTGTAATAGAAGGCCTGTTCCTTTTAGGAGAAGCTCATTTTTGCATGCCAGAAGGGAAGCAACAGGTATTTTTGTGATTTTCCATGGGACTTGAATATAAAACTTAGCGTGTTATTATTATTATTATTATTTTCACATTTTATCATTATTTTTGCATTAAGTGGCATTGATGACGCCCAGGTTTTTATTTGCATTTTAAAGGCCAAGTGTAAAACATCTTCAAGTGATATGGCAAACTGCCTTAGAACCATTTAGTTTGTTTATCCATCCATTTGTCTATTCTTTTTAAACTTCTCCAGTGCAAGGCTGCTCGTATCAAACTAACATTGTAAACCCTGTATTATTTTGTACTACGGTGCTTTTAGAAATAGAAGTTAAATAATACCATGAACCTGTAATTGGATGGGTGGTGGAATGGATGGATGGATGGCTGGAAAAGAGCTCCTGTTTGCTTCTTAAATAGGCTCTTTTTCTGCTGTTACTCTGTCCCACAGATGTGTGTGAGAGCCAGAGAGTCATCGACATAAATAAAGGCCCCCTGTATCGCGCAGCCGGCTACCCGCTGGAAATCTCCTGCAACGTCAGCAACGTGGCAAGCTACACTCGACAGCACTTTGAGTTCTCCATCTATAAGCTGGCCCAGCCCAACCAACCAATCAACATCATCAGCACCAAAGACCCCAACTTCGCCTATGCCAAATATTCTACAAGAGTGAGAACCAAAGACATCGAGATTGAGCGTAAGAGTGACTTCTCTGTGCTACTTCACATCAAAAGCACGGACGATTTGGATGCAGGAGAATATGAGTGCTCCACCCCCAATCCAGATGGCTTGTATTACGGCAGTTATGCCGAAAAGACCAAGATAAACAGTAAGTTAAAATCACGCATATGTGTTTAAATAATTACACGTGCAAGAAAAGCTGATGCATTTGAGATGTTATATCCTAAACTACATGTTTGACATGGTTATGTAGCTCTCTCTTAACAATATCCTTAACCCTTATTCCACAGTCATTCAGGACACTCTGAGTGCCTCTTCTGATGACATTGACCTGTCCAAGACGGAGGGAGAGTCACTCATGCTGGACTGCGAGGTGTCTACCCAAAGCTTCCAGCACACCCACCTGTCTGTCACCTGGTACCTGCAGGCGGCTGGGGACAGCCAGCCCCACCCTATTATCCAACTAGACCGGGATTTTTCTCTGAAGCCGGGGGAAGGCTTTGAGGAACGGTACCACACCGGCCTGCTCAGCTTCAATAAGGTGGGTGGAACCACCTATCGGCTGGCTCTGTCTAAGGTACAGGTGAACGACCAAGGCACCATCTTCTGTGAGGGCAGTGAGTGGATCCAGGATCCAGACCTTTCATGGTACAGACTGGCCTACAAAAGAACCAACGGGACAAACCTCCAGATCCAGCCAATGAGTAAGTCTGAGTTATACAGCTCTGTTACAGACAATAAACACTGATCATATGCATGAAACATTCACATATAAAATGCTTAAAAATATGAAAAACGAGATTCTACTGCAGAAGCAGTGAAGGTTATGCACACCTAAATTGACTTTGAATGGTTACACATATGCACAAATAAAAAATGGGGTGATTGGCCTTGTGAAAACATACAGTATTATGAAGATTCTAAGCAAAATAAATGGTCAACTTACAATTGTGGTTCCTATTGTTTCATGCTATGCAACCTTCCTATTTACAAGTCTATCAATCATTTCAAGTGTTCTTGGTACCATGGAAATTAAATAATTTCTTGACTACCCCATTTACTTGTTACTTTTTAAGATAAGTATAGAAGTCATTCTCAGTGTATAAGTTTAGATAACGTCAACCTCATGGTGGCTTGGTATTGGGTCCTGGGTTTCTAAACATAAACAACACTTGCAGTTAAACAGGTTAAATTCTTAAATTCACTGTATTAACTTAGTTGATGAACTACCTGTATGTACATAATGGTACACTATACTGTACAATGGTAGAACTTCTTCAAAGGTCTTTCATTGGCATGTAACCCCTCTGCCCCTGTCATAGCTGCTGATCCAGACTTCTTTAGTGTGCACTTGGAGACCCCTAAGGAGGGTGTCCGGGAGGGTGAACTTCTGAAGATGAAGTGCACAGTGGAGGCACAGAATCTTCCAGATCGATATTTCACTGTGGCTTGGCTGCGGCTTGGCAAGGAGGTGGCCCGTGTTGGCCCCACAGGAGTGCCCTCTGTCACCCAGGATTACGAACGCAGGGAGCAAGAAGGGGAGGTCAGCGTGGTGAAGAAGAGTGACAAGGACTACATGCTGTTCTTTAGGCCTGTCAGACTGGAGGACCAGGGGGAGTATCAGTGCAAGATCTGGAGGGACAACAAGGGAGAAGCGGGAGCCTTCATTCAGGGGCCGAGCAATGAGTCCAAAGTGGAGAACGTGCGGATCACTGTCACAGGTGTGTCTGAACACTGCTGGCAAGTAGAGTATCAGTGGGAAAACTGCTCATTCTGAAAAATGAGACAGAACAATAGACATAAATACTTCCCATTAATCACCAAGGTGGATGGGCCATTAGAGAAAAGCATTTGATGCTCAGTTACTCTGCATGACGCTAAATCACTGAGTTATATTTATATCCATCACAAACATACAGTTAATTAACAATGAAGAATCATGGTCTTTCATAGGTGTACTTCCTATGTTAAAGGTGAACTAGTCTAGTTCTGCTTTAGAGATATGCAACTGTGCCACCAGTGTTCATTTCACGAAACTGCATTCACAATGAAGTCCAAAGCTGTACTGTCTACATAAAACTTCTTTAAGGTGTTTCCTTATATATCTTTCGGATAGTTTCAATATATGGAGGGTATTTTGTGACAATATTCAATAAATAAATATGTGACGTAAATTATTATTATAATTATAGTTTAAATTGCTGTTTATTTATTATATATGTCATTTATACAAAGCCCCTGAAGGGACCTGCGCAAAAAATTAAAATACTCATATTTTCAGATGCACACCTGTCGCTTTTCTCTAACGGCCCATCCACCGTGGTGATTAATGGGAAGTATTTGGTCATTGGTACTGAATTTACACAGTGCAATGATTGATAAAATCATAAGGGTTATGTCCCACTGGATAGCGGAAGTGATGGCTGGGGTATACTGGCTACATGAAAGTTTCAGGTGGACAAATGATTTTTTAAGTTGCAATTTAAATTATTTCAGCGGGTGGCATGGTGGTGCAGTGGTTAACATTACCACCTCACACCTCTGGGAGCTCCGCCAGGGTTCCATGTGTGTGGAGTTTGCAAGTTCTCCCTGTGTTGTCATGGGGTTTCCTCTGGGTACTCCAGTTTCCACCAACAGTCCAAAATCATGTTAAGGCTGAATTGGAGATACCAAATTGTGTGTGTGTGACTGCACCCTGTGATGGGTTGGATAAGAATAAGTGGATAAGATAAGTGGCTTCAGAATATGGATGGATGGTTTCAGCAAGGTATTCTGATGTATTACCTAATTACCATTTAAATCTCAAGAAATGATAGAGCAGTGGTATTCAAGTAAAATTTAAAGAGGTCCAGTTAGAGAAAATTTCTTGAAGCAAAGGTCCAGAAGATCATAATGTCTAAATATTTAGTGTGATATATAATTAAGTAGCCTATTAGTTGTATCAAAATTGCATATAGTCAATACCTAACTGTCAAATCAAATTAATTCAGTACAATTCAAAAACTTTATGACGATATTTATTGTCACGTGACAACTGACGAATTGAATATGTATGACTGCCGATATGTATAATGTTCTCTCATTTACTAAATAAAAGTAGGGCTGCATTTCAAAATAAGAGAAAATAAATAAAATGTGAAAATTATGCATGTTTAAATAAGGTGCTTAACTTCAGAAAAATATAATAAAGGGAGGAAAGCTTGAATTTCCCCTTTTTCTCATATTCTCATATTTGTCGGAGTAACAACGCAAACGGAATGACAAGCTGTTTCAGGGAACAACAGTGCATTTTACTTTTCATTTCAAATAAAACGCTGGGTTGCCAACTTCGGCCAGCTGGCTGGAGTTAAAATTTCAATTCGAGATGTCTGCACAAATATGTAACAGTTCTTACCTTGTAAATAGTCTGCTTTTGTATTGAGCCGTGTAAATACACTTTTAACGTAGCTAATTTTAGGTTTATAATAGAATAATATAGATTTGCTGTAAGATTTCCTGCATGAGTGTCATGCCAGATGCTTGAGACTTGGCAACCCTGAAAACGAACATTTTTTATTTCACCCGAGTTGATTTATATAACAAATAACATTACTTCTTTAAACGGTTGTTAAAAATTGGAAACTTCAACAAACATGAAATCACCAATAAACTATGTCTATTTATCCAACATGTTATAATACATACTGTAGTGTTTGAAAACTGTAGCTGTAGGATTTCAGGACAGAGCAGCCACTCTGTCCGGAATATTACGGCATTTTGGTTGCGAGTGTTCGCTTTTCTGCTGTTAACACTAATGGCACATTAGCGCAAACAAAGGGCTGCATATGCCGAACTACGTCTTGCTTGGCGGTCAAAGGCATTTGACGTTCATTGATGAGGGAAACGGCGGTTATAGTGCTAAACCACTACCGAAAAGACTACTAAAGCTGCGCCGGATAAAATAGAAGCGCCCCATCTGGTTTTAAATCACAACTTTCTGTTTTGGCTATCTGTTCGGGTCCGTATGGGACTGCTTCTGGGTCCGGAACTGGACCGCGGTCCGCCTGTTAGTGACCTCTGTGATAGAGCAATGAAAAAATATTATCAAGGGATAACGGAGCAATGTAGACCATGTTTTTTATACTCATCAAAGGATGAAGGAACTATGAAAAAAAACAATTACACATTTAACATTTTGGTTTCAGACCAAGGTAAACCGCGGATAACTGAAACCAGGGATACAGTGGGACTACTGTAATTCCTTCCAATTATATATTAAAATGTGGCCACGATATGTATACTTTTTATCATTATGTCATCACTGAAGCTCCATAGCAGAGTTCCATACATTCCGTTGGTTGTGTAAATAAGTTTAGCTATTGCTAACACTATGTAGTGGCCAATGACAGTTAGGACAGTTATCCTAAAGTTAGTTTAGTTTATTTAAGATTTTGGGAAGTTAGGATGTACTGTAATACAGCCCTGGACGGAAGGGACCAAAAATAGGTTATAAATGATAATTCAATCAACTAGGTGAGATCGATCTTTTGTTACTTTCGTTTAGAGTCTGCCCACTCAGTTTGTGTTTGACAGATAATTTTAAAGGTTGTTGGTATAATTTAAATTGCAATTTGAATAATCATTTAAATGACGTTTTTATTTATTGAATATTGTCACAAAATACCCTCCATTTTAAATAGGCATGATCTCCTGCTATTTAAGGACAAGTGCTACAGGCTGATCATGGACTCACATTTACTGCATGCTTCTGTCCACAGAAAGCAACTTGACGGTCACTTCACCAAGCCTGATGGTGACTACCATCCATGGCAGTGTGCTGCAGGTCTCCTGCACAGTGACAGGAGCTAAGGGACAGGTGTCTGTGACCTGGCAGCACATGGATGGCCAGGGACCCTTCAGTGATGTCATCACCCTGAATCAAAATGGAATAATGGATCCCGCTCTGCGATTCCAGCAGAGGATGGAAATGGGGGACGTACAGGTCCACCGTGTGTCAGCCAGCTCCTTCACACTCAAGATAGCCAATGCACAGCCCACAGACTCAGGGACTTATAAATGCATCGCATCTGACTGGGTGACCGATAGCAATGGGAATCTGAAAAAGGCTGACAGCAAGTCCCAGGAGCTCAAAGCTATTGTCCAGCCTATTAGTAAGAGCATGTTTACATAAGTACTATATGTAGAAAGTAGCATAGCAATTAATTACGCACCTGAACTTTTAACATGAAGATTTCTCAAGTTGTGTAGGGTACTTTACCTTTAGAAATACCCAGAGTAAATGATGGATAAAGAGTAATATAGAATTGTCTAAAGCAGTGTTTCTCAACCCCAGTTGTCGGGGGCCACCTGGCAGTCCACAATTTTGTTTCATCCCAGCCCTGCACACACCTGAACCAAACAATCAAGCCGAATTCCTGTTATAGGTGTGTTGGGAGCTGGGAGAGATGAAAATGTGCTCTGTCTAAACCCTGTTATAAAGCAATAACTTCAAATGAGTGGTGACATATTCTGACCTGACACCTATTGTTCTATAGGATCCCTCATACGTGCATCTTTAAGCGGCCGCAAAGTTCAGGAAGCGAAGGAAAACGACACATTAGAACTCATCTGTAAAGTGAAGAGGCCCAAGATACCTTTATCAGTGACATGGAAGTTTAAGCATGAAAATGCAACGTCTGAAGAAGAAATAGTGTCGCTGCTGCATACTGGTGATATAAGGTGGTATAAAGAAAGCCATACTTATCAGCCAAAAGCAGAAGTTCAGGAGGAAGAAACCAGCTTCACACTGAAAATGTACAGGGCCAGCATCTCAGAGGCTGGCTCCTACCAATGTGTCATTGAGACATTTTTAAGACAAGTGCAAGTGTCATCGATTCCCTCCAACCACTTACGTGTGATTATTACACGACCAGGTAAATGAAAAAAAAAATACAACTTTTGCATACATTTGTGCACATCTAACAGGTTTCTCAGTGCCTTTTTAGGTTGTTTCAATATCCTCCTGAGACCCTACCCATTCATTTATGTCCATTGTAGTGGATATTTTGTTTTTGCAAAATTTGTTGTTATCTTTTCACTGTTGTAAGGAAACTTATTTTTTCCTGTTGTACACTAAAGAGGACATGCTGTGAAATTAAAAATAAAAATAAATTTGAAAATATCTAAATTGTAAGATGTCATTTCCTCCAAAGACAAATAACCTAAAATTGAAGGACACTTTTTTCCTTGGGTCTCAGGAGGATATATAAATTACATCCAAAACAGCCCATTTGCTGATTTCATTCTCTTTGTGCCATCATCACTCCCTTAGTGAGCACCTTGTCCATCACAATGGGACCTCCATCTCCCCTGAAGTATAATGCAAACTCAGATGTTCTGATGGAGTGTCGCATCCTCAAGTCTACAGTCAACTCCAGCCGCTTTTCTGTCTCCTGGCTTGTCCAAAGGGAGGGAAAGGGACATCACACACTTCTCAGTATGGATCATGACTCTGTCACCTCTGGGATCCAAGGAGAGAAAAGGTTCAGCCTAATGAGAAGTGAAGCCCAGCTGTACACACTGATGATCAGGCAGGCTAAGCCTTCTGATAATGGTCTGCACTACTGCCAGGTGGAAGAGTGGCTGCAAGACCCACATGGGGTCTGGTATACGCTGTCCTCACAATCTGCCTCCGTGGAGCTCATCGTCACACTTCAACGTATGTTAAAGTCCATTACACACTTTTCTCTTGTGTCTTGTTTCGGATAAGAATATTATCTAAACAAAAAAAGATATTGCACTTTGTTGTGTCAGCCAGTGTTGCATTGTTCCCCAAGGACAGAAGATCTATATGTTTCATTTAATAACCTCTAATAATTGTATAATACTCCAAGTTATATAACTTAAGTAATGCTATGAGTATTGTACAATTGGATAGCCAGCTACCTATAAATAGAAAGGTTGTAACAATTTAAAAATAAAAAGAAGATCTAATTAACATTACAGTTACATATGATAACTCAGGGTAGTGCCATATTTTGTGAGAGAAGCCTCATGCTACAGAAATTCTAATCCCATTCGCAAGTATTTCATTAGCAAATAGCGAGAGACTATAAACCATCACATCTCCAATCATACAAGCATGACAAAGTCTTTTTAATGTCTTCTGTGCTGCAGATGAGGTTTCATTTAAACATTTGCCGGTACATCTTGTACTTTAGTTCAATAAGCTATGTTATACATGACTGTAAAATAAGTGAGTGAAGTTAAACTAGAAGTCAGAAAAATGTAGTTCTCAGAAAAAGAAAACTGGAAATTCTCATGGGACAAATTTCTCAATAACTTTTAAATAATTTAGTTCCATGAAGTCTATTGTCTTTATTCTATTTAGCAATTTTATGTTATTTATTGGATTTTATTTAAAATTAAACTCAATACCTTAAGCCATGAAGTCTGCTTGCAGTATTAGCTGGTTACTCCTGTTTCCTTAAACCTCGATCAATATTATTCTCTAAAGACTGTTTGAATTTCCAGAGGTAAAATATGATCAAGTTGTTACTTGATCAGGTCCAGGGTCTGAAACATGCTGTTAGCTTATAGGAAAGAAAAACCAAGACTATATAATCACCAGTTTTGGTCTCCCTCCATTTGCTTGCCATTCATTTCAGGATTGATTTTAAAATATTACTGTTTGTTTTTAAAGCCTTAAATGGTCAGACCATTTATATCTGACAAAACTTCTGCACCTCCATAAACCAATCAGAACCTAGATCTAGGTATAAGAGCAGAGATGATTGTGCTGTTGCAGTGGTGGCTCCTACCCTTTGGAAAAGTTTGCCTTTACATACTGTATCAAAACTGAACAGTCTGTAGAAACTTTCAAGTCCCTGCTGAAGTCTCATTTATTTGTACTGGCATTTGCTGTAAGTGAAGCATGATATCTTTGACTTCCCTAATGGAGAGTTAATTAATTAATTAGTCTGTCTACATGTTTATTCATTTATTTATTTAGTTAGACTTTTTTAAATATGATTTAATATTAGGGGTGTAAATCACAGCTTTCCTCGCGATACGATACAATATTGATTCCCTAAGCCAACGGTTCGATTTTTTTTTGATACCTCAGAAAGTCCCACGATACGATAAGATACGATTCTATTCTAGTTCGATACTGGGGTAGTAGTAGAAATTATGAAATTTCACACAATCCTTTACATTTCAATGGATTAAAAAAAGGCAAATATAATTAGCATTTTATCATTTTTTATTGGGAACTGTAAACAAAATCTAGTGTAGTCAAGTATGTCCCTTTAATCAAGCAAAATAAAATGGTAATAATAATAACTTTGGATGGATGTAGATTAACATGGTGACTAATTTTTATTTTGAATCAAGTCTTCTCCAGATAAATACAAAAGTGTAAAAAAAAAGTATAACAGTATGTCCATAACTGTCAGAACCTGCTCGTTTGACCCTCTTGTGTGCTACGCCCCTTATTAACTTCGCGTGCAAACCCAATTGTTCCCAGCTGTTTCTTATTGTTTTGTCTGGTCCTGTGTATTTAAGTCCACGTCAGAGTCTGTCGCCCAGATCTGTCATTGAAGTTTTCCCAGTGTTGTGTGCTGTGCTTGCAATAACCCCCCCCGCCCTTTGTTGGATTTCCGTCTGCCTGACCCTGATTCCTCGTTCACTGCTCGCTCACCCTGCTGGGATATAATCCATCCATCCATCCATTTTCTCCCGCTTATCCGAGGTCGGGTCGCGGGGGCAGCAGTCTCAGCAGGGGAACCCAGACTTCCCTCTCCCCGGCCACTTCCTCCAGCTCCTCTGGGGGAATCCCGAGGCGTTCCCAGGCCAGCCGAGAGACATAGTCCCTCCAGTGTGTCCTGGGTCTTCCCCGGGGCCTCCTCCCAGTGGGACATGCCCGGAACACCTCACCAGGGAGGCATCCTAATCAGATGCCCGAGCCACCTCATCTGACTCCTCTCAATGCGGAGGAGCAGCGGCTCTACTCTGAGTCCCTCCCGAATGACCGAGCTCCTCACCCTATCTCTAAGGGAGAGCCCAGCCACCCTGCGGAGGAAACTCATTTCGGCCGCTTGCACTCGCGATCTCGTTCTTTCGGTCACTACCCACAGCTCGTGACCATAGGTGAGGGTAGGAACGTAGATCGACTGGTAAATCGAGAGCTTCGCCTTTTGGCTCAGCTCCTTCTTCACCATGACAGACCGATGCAGCGCCCGCATCACTGCGGACGCCGCACCGATCCGCCTGTCGACCTCCCGCTCCATCGTCCCCCCACTCGTGAACAAGACCCCGAGATACTTAAACTCCTCCACTTGGGGAAGGATCCCATCCCCGACCCGGAGAGAGCATTCTACCCTTTTCCGGCTGAGGACCATGGTCTCGGATTTGGAGGTGCTGATTCTCATCCCAGCCGCTTCACACTCGGCTGCGAACTGTCCCAGCGAGAGCCGAAGGTCACGGTCTGATGAGGCCAACAGGACCACATCATCTGCAAAAAGCAGAGACCTAATCCTGAGGTCACCAAACCGGACACCCTCAACGCCCTGGCTGCACCTAGAAATTCTGTCCATAAAAGTTATGAACAGAATCGGTGACAAAGGACAGCCCTGACGGAGTCCAACCCTCACCGGAAACAAGTCCGACTTATTGCCGCTCATGCGGACCAGACTCTGGCACCGGTCATACAGGGACCGAACAGCCCTTAAAAGGAAGCCCGGCACCCCATACTCCCGAAGCACCCCCCACAGGACTGCCCGAGGGACACGGTCGAATGCCTTCTCCAAGTCCACAAAACACATGTAGACTGGTTGGGCAAACTCCCATGAACCCTCCAGAACCCTGCGGAGAGTATAGAGCTGGTCCACTGTTCCACGGCCGGGGCGAAAACCACACTGCTCCTCCTGAATCCGAGGTTCGACAATCCGGCGGACCCTCCTCTCCAGAACCCCCGAATAGACCTTACCAGGGAGGCTGAGGAGTGTGATCCCCCTATAGTTGGAGCACACCCTCTGGTCCCCTTCTTAAAGAGGGGGACCACCACCCCGGTCTGCCAGTCCAGAGGCACTGCCCCCGATGTCCACGCGATGCTGCAGATGCGTGTCAACCAAGACTGCCCTACAGCATCCAGAGCCTTCAGGAACTCTGGGCGGATCTCATCCACCCCCGGGGCTCGGCCACCGAGGAGCTTTTTAACCACCTCAGCGACCTCCGCCCCCGAGATACAGTAGGGGAGTCCACACCCAAGTCCCCATACTCTGCTTCCACATCGGAAGGCGTGTCGGTGGGATTGAGGAGGTCTTCGAAGTATTCCTTCCACCGACCCAAAACGTCCCGGGTTGAGGTCAGCAGCACCCCATCCCCACCATAAACAGTGTTGATGTTGCACCGCTTTCCCACCCGGAGCCGCCGGATGGTGGACCAGAATCGCCTCGAAGCCGTCCGGAAGTCGTTTTCCATGGCCTCACCAAACTCCTCCCAAACCCGAGTTTTTGCCTCAGCGACCGCCGAAGCCGCATCCCGCTTGGCCTGCCGGTACCCGTCAGCTGCCTCTGGAGTCCCACAGGCTAAATAGGCCCGATAGGACTCCTTCTTCAGCTTGACGGCATCCCTCACCACTGGTGTCCACCAGCGGGTTCGCGGATTGCCGCCGCGACAGGCACCGACTACCTTACGGCCACAGCTCCGGTCAGCCGCCTCCACAATGGAGGCACGGAACATGGCCCATTCGGACTCAATGTCCCCCGCCTCCCCCGGGACATAGGAAAAGTTCTGCCGGAGGTAGGAGTTGAAACTCCTCCTGACAGGGGATTCAGCCAGACGTTCCCAGCAGACCCTCACTATACGCTTGGGCCTGCCAGGCCTGGCCGACTTCCTCCCCCACCAGCGGAGCCAACCCACCACCAGGTAGTGATCAGTTGACAGCTCCGCCCCTCTCTTCACCCGAGTGTCCAAGACATGCGGCCGCAAGTCCGACGACACGACTACAAAGTCGATCATCGAACTGCGGCCTAGGGTGTCCTGGTGCCAAGTGCACATATGAACACCCTTATGCCTGAACATGGTGTTCATTATGGACAATCCGTGGCGAGCACAGAAGTCCAACAACAGAACACCACTCGGGTTCAGATCGGGGGGGCCGTTCCTCCCAATCACGCCACTCCAGGTCTCACTGTCATTGCCCACGTGAGCATTGAAGTCCCCTAGCAGAACAAGAGAGTCCCCAGAAGGAATGCTCTCCAACACCCCTTCCAGAGACTCTAAAAAGGGTGGGTACTCTGAACTGCCGCTCGGCGCATAAGCGCAAACAACAGTCAGAACCCGTCCCCCCACCCGAAGGCGAAGGGAGGCTACCCTCTTGTCCACCGCGGTAAACCCCAATGTACAGGCGCCCAGCCAGGGGGCAATAAGTATGCCCACCCCCGCTCGGCGCCTCTCCCCGCAGGCAACTCCAGAGTGGAAAAGGGTCCAACCCCCTTCAAGGAGACTGGTTCCAGAGCCCAAGCCGTGCGTCGAGGTGAGCCCGACTATATCTAGCCGGAATTTCACAACCTCGCGCACCAGCTCAGGCTCCTTCCCCATCAGAGAGGTGACATTCCATGTCCCAAGAGCTAGCTTCTGCAGCCGAGGATCGGACCGCCAAGGTCCCCACCTTTGGCCACTGCCCAGCTCACAATGCACCCGACCCCTATGGCCCCTCCTACGGGTGGTGAGCCAATTGGAAGGGGGACCCACGTGCCTTGTTCGGGCTGTGCCCGACCAGGCCCCATGGGTATAGGCCTGGCCACCAGGCGCTCGCCATCGAGCCCCAACCCCAGGCCTGGCTCCAGGGGGGGGCCCCGGTGACCCGCGTCCGGGCAAGGGAAAACGTGTTTCCAAAATCTATAACAACAAGTAAAATAAAGTGCAATAAAGTCAAATAAAAAACATTGCCTAGACAGACATGTAGAATGAGGAAGATCAACATGACTGACTTCTGCAGTGAAACAAGTATGTCAGTATTCTTCTTTGAGAGGGTTTTTTTAAAAGAAAAATTAAATGGTCAATGTGTTCAGGAGATTGTGTGCCCTAAGCGTAGCGTACACCTGCCGCAATAAACCCACATAGCAGACAGGTCTGGCCTGGATCTGGCGTCAAGCTGGCACTGCTGGCTGAGTTCTGGCATGGCAAGTGGCATGTCAACCAGGTATGGGCCAGGTCTGGCAATGATGGCACTGTTTACATTATGGCATGCCAGATGTGGCCCGATTGTGGTTTTGTCAATGTGGCCCAGGCACATAGAAGACAGGTCTGACCCAGATCTTGCGTCAAGCCGGCACTGCTGCCCAGTTAGCAGGCACATGTGGGCCGATTCTGGCTGAGTTGTGGCACATTCGGTTCACTGTCAGCAACGGCTAAAAGATTGCGGGCCGATTGTGGGCCGAGCACGGCAAGTGATTCTGGCTTACTGTCGGCATTTTTCATCTGGGCCAGAACCGTTCTGAGCACGGCGAGCGATTCTGGCTGACTGTCGGCATTTTTAATCTGGGCCAGAAGAATTTTGCTATCTGGGAACGCACGCTCTGAAGGTACGCTAGCTTGCGACCTACTTATAAATGATCTACCTACTCTAAACATATATTTATATATAAAAATATTGAGTATTCTTTAATAGTCTTTATTATTATTACTATTATTATTATTATTATTAATTTCCCTTTGGGACTTTAGGTGGTATTTTTGAATTGAACTGGGATTTTAGTTCCTTCACCTTTCTATTTCTCAGCTCGCTTTTTGGAGGGAAGTTAATGTTGTAGTTTTTATGAACAGTCCGAAAATGCCTCTCCACATTTCCCTTCTTTGGAACAGCAATGGTAGACTGACAGATGAGGCAAATGCACTTAGAATATGACATGGTGGAAAAAAAACAGTCCTCCTCCCATTCCGTATGGAAGTGGTAGGTTTTTGGCTTCTTACTTGGTTCAGCTCCCCCATTCATTTTTATACCCTTTCTTAAGTTTAGTTGAAATAAATTGGAGGCTAACTAGGCAACTCGGTAGTTTGCAGCAGCTGGCGCGGTTGAACATGTCATCCATCCTTTTTTTTTTATACCATACGATCTACCCACACTACCTTTGCAATTGACCAGTAGTTCGCGATCGAGCTATTGGGCACCCCTGGTGTAGACCATGTATACGTCGGAGTGGATCATGAAAACAATACTGGAACAGGCGAGAAAATAAAAATGCATGTATCAATATTTATGCGGTCACATCGATGCATTGGATCTTTTGCCGTTGAATCGATGTATCGATACAAATCAATGTATTGTTACACCCCTATTTAATACATTTTATTAGTTTCTGCATTTCATAAAATTTCAGATTGCTGTATCTATTCATGTTTGATTTTTGACTGTTCAGCACTTTGGTCTTTGATTGTTTTAAATGTGCTTTAGAACTTTGACCTTAACCTGAGTGCCAGAAGTAATAAATATAAATTTATTGTTGAGATTATAAGCAGCTGGCAGTAAAACAATCTTGCAATACTCATGCTGATTTTAAGGTCTGCCTGTTAAATGGATTGGTCCAAGTTACTTGTTAGGTCTTCCCATTTTTTAAAGAATAACAAATTCACTCAAATGTCTTTTTTTCTGTGTCAAAGTAATTTCACACTCAGAATCACCTGTTCTTTTTGCTGATTTTCTAACTACTTACTCTAAAACATTCATTTCTTCCATCAGAAAGTGAATTCAGACTGATGAAAAACAACATTGAGATCTCAGTAGCAGAAAACCACCCTGTGACTATCAACTGCACCTTGGGTTCTGGCAGTACCACATCTTTGTCTCACTATTCCATCACCTGGAACTTCAATGAAGTCAACTCTTCAGACACATTGGTGCTAGCAAAATTTGGACCTCGAGGTGAACTGGACCCTGCAACTGTAGTACCACAAGGGATGTCTTTCTATCGAACAGCCCTCGACACCTTCAGGCTGACCATCCAGAAAGCCAGAGTTAATGACAGTGGTAACTACTCCTGCTGGGTGGAAGAGCACCAACTAGGCCCAGAAAGCACCTTGCTGCTGAAGGCCTCTGATGAGTCAGGAGTCACCAGAGTCAGCGTGGAGTCAACAGGTATGTCTTTGTTCATTCATTCAGTAGGTGTTGCCCAGTCATTCACCTTGAACGGACACATTAGATTCCATTTCAAAACTCTTCTCTTTACCTATACAGCTCTTAATAATCTTGCTTCCCCTGTCTGTTTGACCTCCAGTTGTCCCACCAGCCCCCTCATGCTCTTACATCTTCCTCTTCTGGGCTCCTCATTGTTCCTCCTTCCCGACTCCGCAGCTTCTCCAGGGTGCCTCCTCGTCTCTGGAATTCCCTTGCGTCTGATATCTGTAACTCTGTGTCTCTCTCCCAGTCTCCAAATCTCATCTTCAAACCAGGTTTCGGAAGCTTCCCAGTTCCCTCCATTCTGCTTTCTCTTACTTGATGTTTTCCGCATCACTGTATTGCTCATCACTGTCTGCTGGCTACAACTATCTGTCTCTATGTCTATTTCCAGTCCATATAGTTTTAAAAGTCCCAGTTTATTCCATGTAATTATCACCAAGGAGTCCAGGTGAGGGTTCAGAAGGTGTAGTGTCAGGTCAGGATCTGCTCGGGATCAGCTCGGAAAAGAGAAGATGGAGAAGACAGTTATTGCCCTACACCTAACCTAACCCCCGGCAGTACTGGCTAAAAGAGAGACCTGGAAGGAAGCACAGACATGAGGGTTTCTAGGGGTTTTGGTGTCAAGCCAAACTACCGTCAACAACTTAAGTGATTGGCAAGAGTGGCAGGATGACCTTTACTCTCAAATGACCGTGAACCTCCAGATCTCCCATTCACCATAAAAAAGGGGATTTTAATATCCGAAAGACTGACTAAAGAGGTTAGTCTTAAGCCTTGACTTATAAGCAGAGATTGTTTCTGAGTTCCGAAAACTAATAGGAAGTTTATTCCATAACTGTAATGCTTTTTGAGCAAATGCTCTTCCCCTAAAAGTAACGTTCTTTATTCGAGGTATGAATAGAAGACCTGCATCTTGCGACTGAAGCGTACAAGTCGGAATGTAGTTGCAAATGAGGTCACTCACATACTGAGGTGCAAGACCATTTAAAGCTTTATAAATTAAGAGTATTATTTTGTAGTCAACAAAGAACAAGAATAAGACATTACAGTAATCGAGCCTGGAGGTAATAAACGCATGAACCAGTTTCTCTGCATCTTGAAAGGATAGCATGTTTCTTAATTTGGCAATATTACACAGGTGAAGGAAGGCAGTACAGCTAATGTTAGAAGCATGTACATCAAACGAAAAATCTGAATCTAGAATAACACCAAGGTTTTTAACAACAGTACTTAGTGCAATAGATAGTTCATCCAGATTGACTATGATGTCAGATAGTGTACTTCTGGTGGCTTTAGTGCCAGTAAGAAGAACCTCAGTCTTGTCTAGATTTAACTGGAGAAAGTTGTTTGACATCTGCTTTTTGATGTGAATTAAACATTCTTCTTTTCTCTGAAGTTGCTGTCTATCTTCTGGTTTAGCCGATATATATAATTGTGTATCATCTTCAAAGCAATGAAGGCTAACTCCATGCTTACGAATAACTGAGCCTAAAGGTAACATGTATAGTGAAAATAGTAGGGGATCTAAAACTGAACCTTGTGGCACTCCATATTTGACCATGACATGTTCTGTGGAATCACTATTTAAATTCATATACTGATAGCGGTCCGATAGGTAAGATTTAAACCCAGAGAGCGACACTCCCCTTATGCCTACAGTATGTCCAAGCCTGTCTAGGGGAATGGCATGATCTATAGCAGGGGTGTCAAACATACGGCCTGCGGGTCAGAACTGGCCCGCCATAGGGTCCAATACGGCCCACGAAATTAGATTTTGCAAAGTGTGAAAAATACATAGCCGAACAAAACTCAAGCCAAGAGCGGCCCTGGGGACCGAATTGTTTGTACGTTATAAGCGAAACTCTGTTTTAAGTGAGTCTGCTATATGCGGTGCATTTTCTGCATGTTCTTAAAGGCGCACAGTCGGGACCAGCGGATCTCATCCGTTATAGATGATATTCCGTTATAAGCGAGTCCACTATAACGGGATTTTACTGCAATACAACACTGAAGATGGCACCAACATTGTCAAGCTAGCAAATTGTTCATGCTGAAGCAACCGGCAAACTGGTAATACATATCTGGAGCTGAGTTGTTCTAAAAGCGCCAATTTTGCCATATATTTTGATGTATTGTATGTGCGCCTTTGTTGTCAAAATTACCATACTTGGCACTCTTGTTACCCAAAATGTCTTTGTCAAAGAAGAGAAAAGTGGACAGTGAGTGCAGAGTTTTCCAAGAAAAACTGATTTAATTATTCATTAATTGTTTATTCACAGAGCTGAATGGAATACCTGTGTGCTTGGTGTGTTTGAAGCAAGTTTCAATGCACTACACTGATGTGAAAGTGTAAATTTAAAATAATTTCTAGATCTTGACAAGTTGTTTTAATCATAATGTGTTTTACTATTCTTCATTTCAGATACCTGTTACTATGTTTTGTGTCTTTGTAGATCCACTGTGGCATAATGTTTTTGAAATTGCACTTATTTTTCCAATGAAATTTCAGGTTGTTCATAATGTTTTGTAAAAAGATGGTTAATTAAATTTAAACATTTTCTTACTTGTACTTTCACTTATTTGTAGTTCTTTACAATAAAACAAACAGAAAATTATAGAGTTCTTGTTATGTGTAGGTTGTTATGCTATTATTTTACTGGTCTGGCCCAGATGAGATCAAATTGTGCTGTATGTGGCCCCTGAACTAAAATGAGTTTGACACCCCTGATTTATAGTATCAAAAGCTGCATTAAGATCAAGCAGCACTAAGAGCGAGGGACAGCCTTGGTCAGCAGATAGGAGAAGATCATTTACCACCTCCAGTAGAGCAGTTACTGTGCTATGATGACCTCTAAACCCAGACTGAAATCTTTCATAAATCTGATTCTCCTGCAGAAAAGAGATTACAGTACTTGACTAGCTACAACTCTCTCTATTGTTTTAGAGATAAATAGTAGATTAGAAATTGGTCCATAGTTTCTAATTTCCAAGGGATCCAAGTTTGGCTTCTTCAATAGAGGTTTACTTACTGATGGTTTAAGAGATTTTGGTAGATGGCCAATACTGATTGAGGTGTTAACTATTGCTAGTAGCGGTTCAATCACTGCTGGGATCATCTCTTTGAATAATTTTGTTGGAACAGGGTCTAGCATACAAGTAGATGAATTTTAAGATAAGATTAAGGACATCAATTCTGATTGGTTAACCATGGTAAATGATTCAAATATGATGGTTGCAGCATTAACACAGGCTGTGTCAAGGCCAGAGAATGTAGTTATTGTAATAGTCAAAATGTTCTGTCTAATTGAACATATTTTTTGGTCAAAAAATTGCATAAAGTCATCACTGGATTATTTTTGTTTATTTCAATTAGCTGATATAAATACTCTGATTTAACGGCACTAAGAGCCTTTTTATAGCTACCCATAGCCTCTTTCCATGCTAGTTCGTACACCACTAGCTTATTTTGACGCCACTTACGTTGTAATTTCCATGTCTCCTGTTTCAAAGTACACAAGTGGTCATTATACCAAGGAGCAGTTTTATTTTCTCTGATCTTTTTTATTTTTAACGGAGCAATTTTATCTAAGGTTGAACTAAGCGTAGACGCTAAACAATCCATAGTGCTATCAAGTTCAGTGGGATTCAACATTACTTTTGACAAAAACGATAGCTCAGGGAGATTATCAATAAAGTTACTTGCTGTATTTGATGTGATTGCATGTTTGGCATAGAAGCGAGTCGAGGAGTTAATATTTTGAGCAAGGTAAATATTAAACGTAATATGGTGATGGTCAGAGAATATACTGGTCTGAGGTATTATAGTACATAAACACCAGTGTTAAAGTGTACATGATGGCTGGTAGTAGCACAACATCGATTTGTCTTCATCTTCTTTTCATATTTAAATTTTCATACATTTTAAATAACAATCTAATAGGAAGATGTATATAAATTGTATGTGTTGAAATACTGAGAGATCATGGGCTGATACCTAGGATGTAAAACACAAGAGCCACCTTAGTGTAAATATTAAAGTTTCTATTCATTTTATTTCCTGATCATAATGCCATTAAAAGAACAACAGAGATAATTTTTCATTTTTCAAAATATGCACTTCCTGATTGGATACATGAATAACAAAGCACCCACCACTCGAAATATATTGATATGCACTATCCGGATATGTGGGAAGGCAGAAAGAATGGATGGTCAGAACATATATTGGCACATTAATGAACAAGCATAGTATATAAAAACAGTGTGTACAGCAGCCATTGTCTATGCCAGTGTGTTATGTGTTAGGTTGCGGGTTAGCTAAACCTAAGTAACAGGTCTTCAGTCGAGATGTAAAGACTGAGACCAAATTGGTATCCCAAACATAGGCAGATAAACAATTCCACAATATTGGGGCCATGTAACAAAATGCTTTACTGCCAACTGTCACTTTGTTTATATGGTGAATGACAAGGAAACTTACATTGTGTGATCTGAGTGTTCAATGCGGCTTGCAAACTTTAAGTAATTGTCAGGTAGGCGGATGGTACACCTTTAAGTGCCTTATATGTAAGTAGGAGAACTTTGAAGTCAGTCCTGAACCTAACAGGAAGCCAATGCAAGGAACTAAGAACAGGGGTTATGTGTTCAAACTTCCTGCTTCTGGTGACAATTCGACCTGCTGCATTTTGAATATACCTCAAAGTGTTTAATGTGCAGTGTTTGCTCCCAGATCAACATAGCATTACAGTAGTCTAACCTACTGTATACAAAGCCATCTATCAATTTCCCTGTCTTGAATAGTAAGAAATCAGTGTAGTTTGGCGATGTTGCGTAGCTGTAGGAAGCATACCTTTAATACTGTATCCACATGCAATTTTAATGAGAGGTTTGTATCTAAGGTGATGCCTAGGATATGGGTAGAGCTGCTAAGGGAAAAATTCAGCCCCCTGGAGTGGAGTGCAGAGATTATAGCATTCCTATCCATGGACTTGCCACCGAACAAGAGTACCTCAGTTTTCTGATTGTTTAGTAATAAAAAGTTTTCAGCCATCCGAATCTTGACTTCATTGAAGCACTTAGCTAAAATGTCAATAGATGAGGTGTTGTTATGCATAACCAAAATGTATATTTGGGTGTCGTCGGCATGGGACTCATAGTTAACATTATGTTCCCTCATTATATTACCTAATGGCAGCATGTAGAGAAAATTTAAAAAAAAAGACCAAGCACTGATCTCTGTGACACTCCATATTTGACTAATGACATAGACGAAGGAGTACAATCATTTGAAACTTGAATATATTGATATTGATTAGTCAAATAAGATTTAAAGCACTTCAACACCATTCCATACAACCCGACCTCAGATTTAAGTTAGCAAATAGTTAGAGAAGGACTTATTTAATGGACCATGGATACATGATGAACATAAACTCTGTGAGTGATAATCAAGTCTAGTGTATGATTGTGAACATGCGTTGGTCCCGATACATGTTGGTAACATTCAACAGGAGGGACAGGAAACTTTTGCTGAAGGTATCAGTCTCTATGTCTACGTGTATATTGAAATTTCCAAGTATCAAAAATATTGTCTAAGTTAATAACCAAGTCAGAGAGAAGTTCCCCAAATTCAGTCAGAAACAATGTGTATGATCCCGGTGGTCTGTATATTATAAGAATATAGATGGGCAGGTCAGACATCATTTGAATTTGTGCTGCTTCAAATGTTGTAAAGTTTTGTGTTCAATTTCTAACAGTGAGCTAAAAATAGCTGCCAGGCCACCTCCATGTCTATGACAGAACTAAAGCCTTCATTTGAGGTTTCAACAAAAGGAATAGTGTTTGTGGGTCTGAGCCAGGCTTCTATTAAAAATCACAGCACCGCACAGGTCAAGCACCATGTCATTGACAGGAAGTGATTTGTTTGCTAAAGAGCAAACATCTAATAATGAGCATTTTATGGTGGTGTTGTGGCTCATTTAATCTTATGAAAGTGAACCCCCAGTGGAACATTTACGCCTAAGTCTTGGTCTAATAATATTTAGTTTATTCTATCTAGGCTCACTCAACTCTGTTTCTTCATAGTCGCTAGATTTAGAGGATGCCCTGTGATGGAGCACCTGGGTCAAAGCCGAACATGATCTAAAGGTGGGAGAATAAACAGTCTTTGATTTAAGATTGCAAAACTGAGGCCTGGGTGGTGCTCCCATTCAGGCAGGTAATTTACTTGCCATGTTTTGGGATAATATAAATTCAATTAGGATGAAGACCGTCCGATTTATAAAAGCCAAGCCGTTCTCAAAACAGGTCCCAATTATCAATAAAGGCTATGTTTTGAGATGCATACCAAGGGTGATTTTCCCGAAGCCTTCTTACCTCTACATCAGGGGTATTCAAGTAAAATTTAAAGAGGTCCAGTTAGAGAAAATTTCTTGAAGGTCCAGAAGATCATAATGTCTAAATATTTAGTGTGATATATAATTAAGTAGCTTATTAGTTGTATCAAAATTGCATATAGTCAATACCTAACTGTCAAATCAAATTAATTCAGTACAATTCAAAAACTTTATGACGATATTTATTGTCACGTGACAACTGACGAATTGAATATGTATGACTGCCGATATGTATAATGTTCTCTCATTTACTAAATAAAAGTAGGGCTGCATTTCAAAATAAGAGAAAATAAATAAAATGTGAAAATTATGCATGTTTAAATAAGGTGCTTAACTTCAGAAAAATATAATAAAGGGAGGAAAGCTTGAATTTCCCCTTTTTCTCATATTCTCATATTTGTCGGAGTAACAACGCAAACGGAATGACAAGCTGTTTCAGGGAACAACAGTGCATTTTACTTTTCATTTCAAATAAAACGCTGGGTTGCCAACTTCGGCCAGCTGGCTGGAGTTAAAATTTCAATTCGAGATGTCTGCACAAATATGTAACAGTTCTTACCTTGTAAATAGTCTGCTTTTGTATTGAGCCGTGTAAATACACTTTTAACGTAGCTAATTTTAGGTTTATAATAGAATAATATAGATTTGCTGTAAGATTTCCTGCATGAGTGTCATGCCAGATGCTTGAGACTTGGCAACCCTGAAAACGAACATTTTTTATTTCACCCGAGTTGATTTATATTACAAATAACATTACTTCTTTAAACGGTTGTTAAAAATTGGAAACTTCAACAAACATGAAATCACCAATAAACTATGTCTATTTATCCAACATGTTATATAATACATACTGTAGTGTTTGAAAACTGTAGCTGTAGGATTTCAGGACAGAGCAGCCACTCTGTCCGGAATATTACGGCATTTTGGTTGCGAGTGTTTGCTTTTCTGCTGTTAACACTAATAGCACATTAGCGCAGACAAAGGGCTGCATATGCCGAACTACGTCTTGCTTGGCGGTCAAAGGCATTTGACGTTCATTGATGAGGGAAACGGCGGTTATAGTGCTAAACCACTACCGAAAAGACTACTAAAGCTGCGCCGGATAAAATAGAAGCGCCCCATCAGCTTTTAAATCACAACTTTCTATTTTGGCTATCTGTTCGGGTCCGTATGGGACTGCTTCTGGGTCCGGAACTGGACCGCGGTCCGCCTGTTAGTGACCTCTGCTCTACATTGTTTGTAAGTTCGATATTTTCACATAGAACTTACAAACTATTTAGCATTAAGAAGGCTTCAGGAAACTCATCCCAAGTATCTAACAGCGGTTTAGGGAGAGTAGCCTACTATAGGTTACATCCCCCTATAGAGAATTGATAAAGGACCAGAGACAATTAGAGTACTATATTTTGTTTTAGCTTTTGCACACATAGAAATCAAGCTCCTCATTAATACCTCAGATTGTCAGGACTTTATATCATTAGTTCCAGCATGAACAACCAAAGTGGAGACTTCATTGCAGGAGAGGGAGTCCAATTTCACTTTGATGTCGAATGATAGAAACTCTAACGTTTCTAAGAGTTGAGTCTCCAGTCACGATCACCTTTTCTGCTTCGGCAAGTTAACTTTATCACTACTTGTAATATTGTTATTTTTTCATGTCTTTTTTGCTTTGACTGTTTAATATGGCAAAGTTCACCATCTTGCATTTCACTGCAGGTTACAGTCTGACTGTATACCTTGAATGTGACAAAAAAAGAACAAAAAAAACCCTGAATCCTTGAAAAAGGAGCAAGTATTATGATACCCTGCCATGTTACCTCATGGCCAAGAAACAAATGTGTCTTAGAGATGACAAGATGGTGGAGGCGGATGAGGACAGGGCACCACAGCCCATAATGCAAGTCAGTTGCAGCTTCAACCTGCTGAACCCAGAAAAAACTAGATGTAATCTATACTCATCCACAAGGCACAGTATTCACATTTACAGCCGCTACTGCAGAGCATTCAGATGCCAGCAAGTTCAGGAATGGCAGCCTGCACTAGGAGGATGTGTCCATATGTCTAACTATGTGTGTTTGAGGATATGTTAGTGGCATCTTGACCCAAAAGTCTGTATATTTGAATGCATAGTGATAAATTACAGGCTCTTAAGACATAAACAGTTTGTGAAGTCTGATCTCTCCCCTTACGGTGATCAGGGAGACACTATCAGTTGTCTGTTTGTTTTTTTTTTAGGACCCGACGCAGTACGGTCTGGCCCCAGCTCCTCTGCAGTGATCCTGGTTGTGTTTGGGGTCCTTGTGGTTATCTTGATCATCGTGACTGTAGTCCTGTCTCACATGCTACACCGCCAGTCCGCTGAAATTAAGAGGAAGAAGGGGTCCCTGTGGACTGAGAGCCAACAATTGAAGCCACAGCCAGAGCTGTGAACCCAGAACCGTCCCCCAGCACACATCCAAGTCTTGTCCTCCACAGGGCCATTTCTCAGGGATTGCTCAATGAGTTTTTTTTCTGTTTTTGAGTTCCTATGTTTTAGTTGATTAATGTCTTGCACTATCAATCAATATTTAAAATGTGGGCTATCAATGAAAATCATCCACTATAAACTTTGAATAATATTACGATGCTTTCTACTTGAATGTCTAATTTAACAATAAAAGTATTTTTCAAATTTAAAGTGCATTGATATTTGACTTTTACATACAAAAATGCACATTTTACAAAGAATGATTTGTGAAACTTCTGTACATAGAACATACGTTATGCTCTACATATAGCATATTCAGCGTTAGAAAGTAGGACATCTATGGTCTTCTCACTGCTGTGGTAACAAAACCACAGAATGCATCTTTTAGGTAAATGTTAGCAGCAGTAACAAAACTAACTAATACTAAGGAAAAAGCAGAGACACCTCTGTTCAAAGAGAAATTACAAAAGTACTTTGGATGAAGTTCCCATTTTAATGCTTTGCTATGTGTGGTTAAAAGAAATGCACCCCTTGTTTTCTATATTGTTTAATGAGCCACTGAACTCATGCAACTTCTTATCTAATTTCATATTGTTACGATTGAATGAGACATGAACAGTTTAATCAACATGAGCACTTTTACTTCTCTTTGTTAGAATCAAAGTACTGAGTTTGTTGAGTGTTTGAATGTGCTAGTGTGACTGTATTGATACCCTTAATGTTGCATTTTTTCTGTGTATTTTACGTAGTGGTATTTCGGGGTTTTTTGTACATTGTTTATTTTATGAAGATAATGTGCAGGAAAACATCAGAAAAACAGAAACATAAAATTACATTTGCTTTTTCTTTTTTTTTTTTAATGTGACAACTTTCCTGTTGATATTGCTGCACAGGGAGAGAAAGAGCTAAAACACCAGCTTTGTGTACCTTTATTCATGTAGCTGTTAAAATGAAGCTAATGCAAAAAATAAATGGAGAATGGTTGTTTTAAAGTGTGTTGACTTAACTCTCTGAAATAAATATTATTTTCACATGTGCATGTTATCCCAGGGCCATGGGTCACGGGGGGGGGGGTGGCCCACTAACCTTTAAATAATCTGCTGGAATAATTTGTCAAAAATAAATATTTGTGAAAAATGTACATAGTATTTGTGAGATCATCTTATCCCCGGGCATGAACAAGACACATGGTGGACTTGGTCAGGTATTTCAGCTACTTGAAAAATGCTAAGACGCCATCAGCCACAGAAGGCAGCATGACAAGTGACAGGAAATGAGTCATAGGAAAACCCCGAGCATGTGACCTGGTGGTCACCCAGCTCAGTGCTACACTGAAGACATCTTCCTCAGCTATTCCCCCACTGTACTGTACTGTCCCATCTGTCTTTCCTCATGCGACTTTTATAGACCCATCATGCTAATTTAGAATTGGTAGATCTTTGCTAATGTGTTGTTTTAAATGTTAAAGATTGCTTTGAAAGCACTGACAGGGAAACAGCTTTTTCCTCTGTGTTGTGAAGGATCAAGGGTATTCCTGCTGTGATGTATGTGTGGCTTATTTCTTTGCCACAGCAATAATTTTGGTTCTTGTGCCCAAATATGGGAGAGAACAGAGCCCCCCAGAACACCATAAGCACTTTGACTTTTATGGTGTTGACAGAGTGGTGTGTAATTTTAACATGAGTTGTGCTTCTCTTGTGGATTTATTTGTATTTTGGTAACTTATTAGACATTTTAAGTCAATTTCTATATTTTACAGCTTCATATGGGAAATTTTTAAATAAGCATCTGTGGTTTGACTTCATAGATAGGTTGAGTGTTCACCAATTTTGCACTAAGCAGCTGCAGACCCAAGACCTGTTTATATGGGTTAATTCTAGGATTGAGGCTGGGAAATCTGATTGTGGATCAGCATAGGAGCTTGCTGGTTTTAAAATGTTTTCATTTCCAACTCTGCCATTAAACACTTTCAGAACTTGCCGCGACCCATTTGGGTTGTGACCCATGGGTTGAGAATCCCTGATTTATAGCATCTATAAGCATGTGTGGCTCTGCCATCAGGATTCCTTTTGAAAGATGCCTCTCTTACTCAGTGCTCTGCTCATTCATCTTCCCATTCATTCTTCAGTCTCTCTTCTCCTTTATTAGTAATATTCCTCCTCTCCTCGGGTATACCACCATGGTTCCTCTTTCTCTTTTCCCTCTTGGTAGTGATTCTTTTTCTATTCTTCTGTCTTACTCTTAGTGAAGTATTTACTGGTTCATTGTCAAACATCTTGCACCAAATAAATATATATATATATATATATATATATATATATATATATATATATATATATATACATATATACACAGTATACTCATCATTAAAGATATAAAGTCTGCTACCTTAGAATCTCCACTGAATAACTGTTTGAGAAAACGTTTAGGCTAAAACAGTGGTTCTCAACCCCCTGCCAGCTCAGTTGCAACCCTATATCAAGTATTGGTTTAAATTAACGCTATGATGAAGCACATAGTGCACTCTGCAATTTACGCCAATCAATGCCTATCGCACCAATCTGATTGCATGTGCCAGTGAATTTTAAATTTAGCATCTGTGGTTTGGCTTCTTCAACTGGTTGAGTTCAATAGTTTTGCGCTAATAATTTGCAGACCCAAGATCCGTTTATGAAGGTTAATTCTAGGATTGTTGCTGGGCAATCTGATCGTGGACCAGCAACAGTCACATGTGGCTTGCTTTTCTAACTGAATTTAATAAACATAACATATGCCAAATTTATAGAAATTACTCACTTTTGGGCATTACAATATATCTCTTATTAATATTTTAGGCTTATCAAATTGTGCACATAAGAAAACATCTGTATAGTGCCGAAAATGTGGTGTCCACTATCTAAAGCCCTACATTGACAGTATGTGGTTGTGAAAATAAAATTAACTTAAATGAGATGGTCAGTTTGGTGTTCTGGAGGAAAATTAATTGCATAGATTAATCAGATCATCGGTAAGGAAAGGGAGGTAAGGACCATGCACTAGGATGGAATGGTGGCTCTGAGGCTAGGTATCTGTGCCAGCAATTGGAAGGTTGCTGGTTCAAGTCTCGTGAATGCCCAGAGTGATTCTGCTCTGTCGCGCACTTGAGGAAGGCCCTTAACTTGCAATTGCTTTGTCTTGGGTATGATGTTAATCTACATCCAGCGCTATAAGGAGATCCTCCAATTTGGGGGTTGGTGGCAGGATTGGCACTCCAGCCACCAAAAAAAACTTCACACTCATCCATTCAGACTAGTGTGGTGCTGAGGTATCGCCTGCCACATGGCTGCACCTGAGGTGTGGTGGGTGTGGCAATGCACTGTAAATCAGTAAAATAGTTGATAAATTAATCTATAGAAAAATAGTCATTAGTGGCAGCCCTAAATGCTTTGCGATATCACAAGATGATGCTTTTTTATCACATAAAAATTTATACCTGTGCCATAATGGATAGAATGACATGGCATATCCCTAACCTGTGCTGACACAGCCCGCTCCGTGGTCTCATGCATGTCTGCGAGGGGAGGTGAGCGGTACACTCCAGTGAATCAGCCCGCTCCGCTGCGACACATGTATCCGTGTCTCAGTTAACCAGAGCTTATGGTGGCAACAGCATCAGAACCCCTGACACCACCACCTGAGAGAGACAAACTCATTGCTGACTCATTTTGATCAGAGTGTGGCTCAGTGGGCTAAGCCTCTGTGCCTGCGGTGGTTCAAGCCCAGCCTCGGCATGTCTGCGGGTCCTTGAGCAAAGCCCTTAATCCCCTGCTCCCTGGGCACTCCAACAGGTGGCTGCCCTTCACAGCCAGCTTGTTCTTCTATACAGAGTGCAAGTTGGGGGAAGTATAAAGAGAATTTCCCCATGGGGATCAATAAAGTATCTATTATTATTATTACAGGGCAGTCAATATGAATTCAAATCAATACTGTTTTCCATGGGTTGCAGGAGGGAATTAGCTCATCATATCGTGAATGCAATGAACTTTTTAAATTCAATTTCAATTCAATTTTATTTATATAGCGCATTATCACAACATTACATTGTCTCAATGCGCTTTACATTTCTGCCTCGTAAGGACCCCCCATTGAGTAAGCCAAAGGCAACGGTGGCAAGGAAAAACTCCCTAAGAGGAAGAAACCTTGGGAGGAACCAGACCCAAAGGGGGAGCCCATCCTCCAGGGGCCGGCAGATGAGTCAAACAAACAAGATGAAATGACTAAGCTAATACAGGGGTTGAAATATATGTCTCAATGCAGCGGCCGACCGGTGCAGGCACGTGGTGCTTGATGCACGATGGCAGGATT
The DNA here is from genome assembly GCF_048594095.1 of Paramormyrops kingsleyae. Taxonomy (NCBI): domain Eukaryota; kingdom Metazoa; phylum Chordata; class Actinopteri; order Osteoglossiformes; family Mormyridae; genus Paramormyrops; species Paramormyrops kingsleyae. Next base: position 1,666,427 of record NC_132812.1, read on the forward strand.
AATAGAGGCACAGCCGCAGGGAAGGATGGCGAGGCATCGTGTTGAGCCAAGGGCAGGCAGGTTGGAGGGTAGTTGCCGGTGGTGGAGGTAATTGTCTTGTAGGCAGCAGAGGCATAAATTCTTCAACGACATTGTGCTCCAGGGAGCACACCCCAGAAGGGGTGAGGGAGGAAGTAAGAAAAAATTGTGTATTAGTCACAGTTGAGGAAACCAGAGGCAGTGCAAGCAAACTGATCGAGTGCAATATTCGTCTAGGCTCCGACAGATCTGGGTATAGCAGCATGAGAAAGAGGGAGAGACAGGCGGGAACACAGGCATGGGGACTCCCTGAACATCAGCACTCTAGTGTAGAGCTACAGTGACAGCACTGACGCCTCAGTTTATCCAAAGCCAATGACACCGAACCCCACCCAGCTCATCACCTCATACTGTTAGTCTGACTGGGAGTGAGGGACTAGCTGGAACCAGAACTAGGTTTCCTATACGCAAAGCTATACAAGTGCGTTTTTAATCTAGACTTGAAAAGCGAGAGTGTGCCTGAATCCCGCACATCCGCCGGGAGACCATTCCACAGCTGCGGAGCTCTGTAAGAGAATGCTCTGCAGCCTGCTGTAGCCCTGTCTACTTTAGGAACTAATAGATATCCTGCTCCTTGTGAACGAAGCAGGCGAGAAGGGTTGTAAGGGACCAGAATATCATTGAGATATTGTGGTGCAAGGCCATTCAGAGTTTTGTAGGTCAATAGCAATAATTTGTAATCAATCCTAAACTTGACCGGTAGCCAATGCAGGGAAGACAGGATAGGACTAATGTGATCAAATTTTTGAGTTTTTGTGAGAACTCTGGCAGCTGCATTTTCTACTAACTGAAGTATATGTAGGGATCCAGATGGACAACCCGAAAGGAGGGCATTGCAGTAGTCCAATCTAGAAGTTTAAGAGTGGAGGCCAGCAGTTTTGGCCCTTTGGTTTGTGTGTTTATGTGTGCATTTGGCTGTGTGCTAAATCATGGAAAACTATTTTCCTATTAAATGAAGACAAGAGGATGGGACCTTGGAGTTCCGAGTCTTATCACACAAGGTCCAGAGTATACTGTACTATCAACTATAGCCATCTATTTCATACCACAATATCTGCTGTTTATATGAACATGATAACTATATTACATTATTATTCTTGTTAATTTACAGATGTTAATTTCCCCATTACAACATACACTCACCTAAAGGATTATCAGGAACACCATACTAATACGGTGTTTGACCCTCTTTCGCCTTCAGAACTGCCTTAATTCTACGTGGCATTGATTCACCCAGGTGCTGAAAACATTCTTTAGAAATGTTGGCCCATATTGGTAGGATAGCATCTTGCAGTTGATGGAGATTTGTGGGATGCACATACAGGGCACGAAGCTCCCGTTCCACCACATCCCAAAGATGCTCTATTGGGTTGAGATCTGGTGACTGTGGGGGCCATTGTAGTACAGTGAACTCATTGTCATGTTCAAGAAACCAATTTGAAATGATTCGAGCTTTGTGACAACGTGCATTATCCTGCTGGAAGTAGCCATCAGAGGATGGGTACATGGTGGTCATAAAGGGATGGACATGGTCAGAAACAATGCTCAGGTAGGCCGTGGCATTTAAACGATGCCCAATTGGCACTAAGGGGCCTAAAGTGTGCCAAGAAACATCCCCCACACCATTACACCACCACCACCAGCCTGCACAGTGGTAACAAGGCATGATGGATCCATGTTCTCATTCTGTTTACGGCAAATTCTGACTCTACCATTTGAATGTCTCAACAGAAATCGAGACTCATCAGACCAGGCAACATTTTTCCAGTCTTCAACTGTCCAATTTTGGTGAGCTCGTGCAAATTGTAGCCTCTTTTTCCTATTTGTAGTGGAGATGAGTGGTACCCGGTGGGGTCTTCTGCTGTTGTAGCCCATCCGCCTCAAGGTTGTGCATGTTGTGGCTTCACAAATGCTTTGCTGCATACCTCGGTTGTAACGAGTGGTTATTTCAGTCAAAGTTGCTCTTCTATCAGCTTGAATCAGTCGGCCCATTCTCCTCTGACCTCTAGCATCAACAAGGCATTTTCGCCCACAGGACTGCCACATACTGGATGTTTTTCCCTTTGCACACCATTCTTTGTAAACCCTAGAAATGGTTGTGCGTGAAAATCCTAGTAACTGAGCAGATTGTGAAATAGTCAGACCGGCCCGTCTGGCACCAACAACCATGCCATGCTCAAAATTGCTTAAATCACCTTTCTTCCCCATTCTGACATTCAGTTTGGAGTTCAGGAGATTGTCTTGACCAGGACCACACCCCTAAATGCATTGAAGCAACTGCCATGTGATTGGTTGATTAGATAATTGCATTAATGTGAAATTGAACAGGTGTTCCTAATAATCCTTTAGGTGAGTGTATAATTATGGCTTTTTAAAGCATAAGTGATGAATACATTAAGGCTGGTGAATTCATTCTGAGAATGTTTTTTCTATCCATCCATATTTCAATTGATTTTTCAGTATAGTGTTTTAGGGATCCTGCACCCTATCCCAGGCAGCACACATCACAGGGCAGAGGACACCCTGCTGTGGATGCTAATTTGGAAAAAATCACTCCAAATGAGTCACACCAAGACTCATTTAAACGACTGTCACATTAATATCACCTTGTTATCACAATTAATCAGCCAGTCCTATGTGGAACATATTGTGGCTTCTTAAATATATGTAGTTGTTCATATAATTATGCTGCAAAGAACAAATGTTGCATGAAATAATTTTGAGTCTAAGACTACTGCATACTGTGGTGATGTCTGAACAGTCATAGGTAATGTAGTTGAAAGCAGACTGCCATTTGATGTTAAATTTCCTGGATATGACATTTAAAAGCTATTTACATTTAATTATTTTATTCAGCAGATGTTGTTGTCAAATGGCACATTAAAGACCTAACTACCCTCCCAAGAATAAAACATGCAAATTCTGTGCAAACATTTTTCACAGACTGATATACTGCTAGCAAGTATCTAAAAAAATTACTCCTGTCTGTTATGTGTTACTAATGGTAACTGATCTTTCCTCATGACAGTTATGAACATGGATACGTGAGATGTGTGGGATACACATTCATATGTGTGACGGAGTACAAAAGCACTTAGTTAAATTATTTTAAATGGTGCAAAGGCGCCCCCTAGTGGTAGCATGGTACGGTGTTGCTGGTGGGAAATCGCGCGAACTTGCCCAAAGCAAGTTTGGATATTGAACGGGTAGGTCGTGTTTGTATGGGGTCCGGGATGAACTGTGTTTCACTAGTTTAAAAGTGCACAGAAGCTATGTTTTTTTATGCATTGTGTTTAAGTTTGATTGCTGACTGCCTTCTGTCCACATTATCCAAAGGGGTTTGTTCTGAGGACGGTTGAAACTCCCATGGCCTCATTGTACCATATATGTTTATTACAGGTAATATTTTCAAGATTTCACTTGTTTAAAAATGCAGTTCTGGTTTGATCAGCAGACGCTTGGATTGTATTAAATGCTAACGCTGTATTTCTGTAAGCTAGCTAGTAAGTCTAGTCAGCTAATACACCATTCCATCAATGTATAATGTTGTGAATTTCGAATGTTTTATTGTATTAATATGTTTTCTGTTTCATTTTATCGTACTTAAAATTGATCAGCGATACTTCTGGTACAACTTTATTCGCAGAAATAGAAGAATAGCTGAGTTGTTATATTAGCATACTTTACGATCAAGAAGTAAACGGCCTTTTTCCAGCTCGGATTTAAGTAAACTGCGCTTTTGGGTTATTTGAGTTTCAAATCGACTTTAGAAGTATGAGGTAATATTTCGGATAAAAAGGAAAAAAAAAGCAATTTTGGATATTGAATGGGGGTTTGTTCTGAGGACGGTTGAAACTCCCATGGCCTCATTGTACCATATATGTTTATTGCAGCAAATAAAAGGGAGCTTGTGATCTGCCTGGCTGTCCCAGTGTCTGATGGTGCGTGCAAAGTCGGTAGAGTGGCACTGCAGGGGTGAACTCGTCACATTGGTGTCGTGACTCGGATCATCGGATCTTCGCCCGACCCGAAGCCATCCTACTGGACGTCCACTGCACGCGGTGTAGTAGTCAGCATATCTTGTCACGCTGCTCCTTTAGTGGGCTATGGAATATTTTTTTTTTTTTAATTTATTTATTTATATTTTTTTTCTCCCCCTTATTCCTGTGAACTCTTCCTGATTAGATTTTTATGATTGTTATTATTACTGTTTTGTTGGTTAATATTGTATCATGAGCTTCAGACCACAGTATTTTGGTACTCCACTGGGCCACTCTGTGGGTGCGGGTAGGGGAGTTCCAACATTAAGGTTTGACAGCCCTGTCCAGGGGGATGCTTATGGCATTGGGGATAGTCGAGATGCTGCAGGGGCTCCCATATTTAGTGGGGACGGGGCTGCTCCTTCTCAGGGCCGCCACATTGCGCATATGCCGTTCACCCAGGTTCCTGATACATCTAGCACAGCTTCCACTTATCAGTCACCCATGCTAGTGAGCCAGATGAGTGACATAATAAGAGATGTTGGTCAGCAACTGGCGAATAGCATACTAGCACATTTAAGCCCAATACACACTTCACCCACGCCTAGCATTCCACAAGCACAAGTCACATACACAAGCACTTCTGCACCAAGTCTGGACCAATCACAAGTCCAGTTTGTACCTCACAGGAAGGTGAAGGAGCCTCCACCTTTTAGAGGTGATAGCACAGACACAGTGAACGTACATGAGTGGGAGGACCTGATGAGAGGTTACATTATGAGGACAAACATCAGAACAGAACAACAGGCAGAGGAAATACTCACTCACCTCAGAGGCAGAGCAAAGGATGTAGTGCAGTTTGGTACGAGGAATAGTGGCATTGATGTCACCCAGAATCCTGAGGCTATCTATGGGTTTCTGCGTAAGCATTTTGCTGCTGTCCCTTGTTCATCCCTTCCTTTAGCGGACTTCTACACTACTCTGCCAAAGAGTGGTGAGGATGCCTATGACTATTGGCTGAGATTAAATTGTGCAGCTGAAGTCGCTGCTGATCACCTCAGAGAACAAGGCAGAACGCTAGATAGCCCAGTCTTAGAAGTGACGCGTATGTTTATCAGGAACTGTCCATCTATAGAGCTAGCTACGACCTTCAGATCAAAGACAATCGACAAGTGGACTGCAGAAGAAGTCCAAGCTATATTGGATGAGTACCACTCAGAGGTCAGTTTAAAGGTCGGTGCTATAGCCATGGGCAGGAAGTCCGATGATAACGTGCATGTAAATAGGATTGGCCTGATGGAGGCTGAGTTGTCTTCACCTGGCAATCGGGACTCTCAAGCAGCCAAGACAAGCGAGTCTCTTGCTCTTGAGCGTGTCATCTCCATGTTGGAAAAAGCTTTGCTAAATAAGCCCATCCCAACCCATGCTACGTCAAATAAGCCATCCAAAGTTAGACTTCCCAGGATAGATGGCCTGAAAGATTTGCCATGTGCTGTGTGTGGGGACGCTGCCCACTCTGCACTGTCGCACTGCCGTGACAAGAAGCTTTGTTTTCAGTGCCATTCGCCAGACCACTCCAGACGTGACTGTCCCCTGCTAGGGGCTGCCCAACTTGCACAATCGGGAAACTGATGGATCTGCATCCAGGGGAGGACGGTGCAGATCTTGTTAATGGACCTCCCATTGGAAATGACTATGAGTCACTATACAGATCATTTAGTTCTACAGCATCCTCAAACATGACGATTATATTTCAAGGTCAACATAAAGTTCAGAAGTCTGATAGTTTGTTCTACACTACTGTGTTGACGGCGAATGTTGCTTTGAGAGCAATGATAGACAGTGGCTCCATGGCGTGCACACTGAGTGAAGGTGCAGAAGCACGCCTCCTTCAGCATAACCATGACCTGAGAAAGTGCCCTGCTGACGATGTCATTATTGTTGGTTGTGGTGGCCATCAAGTCGCACCTACAGCGTTATATGAGGTAGACGTAGTGGTGTATGACTGCAGGATGACCGTACCAATGCTTGTGGTGCCTGGTCAGACTGATGACATGATACTTGGCAGCAATGCCATTAAGAAAATTCTGGAACTGATGAGAAAGACTGGCAGTTACTGGCAGCTGATGGCTACACCGACTGATAGCAGCAATGAGGACTGTCATCAATTTCTCTCTCTCCTTTCCAGCACTGAGAGATGGAGGGGTGAGACAGTTCCAAACAAAGTTGGCACGCTCAAGTTGCAAAAGTGTGTGGCCCTGCAGCCGCGGAGTGAGCATCTTGGGTGGGGCAAGCTCCCAGCTTCGGCACCTCTATCCGTGGGCAGTACAGTGCTAGTGGAGCCGACCCTATCAAGATGCAGGCCGAGTAAAGTTCTCATTGGCCGGACTGTTACGCCGATGTGGGGTGACAGATGGCTGCCAGTGAAGCTTATGAACCTCACCACCGAGCCAATAGTGTTGAGGAGGAACACAAAATTAGCAGATGTGTTTCCCTGCATTGCCATTGAAGATCTGTCACAGCCTGAGACTATCCAGTCTTTTCCTCAATCTTTAGCTGGTGCTTCAACAGGGATGTCTAAGGAAGATGTGAGACAGGCATTAGCCAAGCTTGGTCTACACGACTTAGACCTGGACGCATGCGACACCTCCGATCTGTGGAGAGAGAAGCTTTTTAGGATCATTGAGAGGTATGAGACCATTTTCTCACGTCATAAGCTTGACTGTGGTGAGGCAACTGGTTTCGTACACAAGATACACCTGGTTGATGAAAGACCTTTCCGTTTGCCCTACTGCAGAGTTCCACCGAACCATTATGAAAAGTTGAGGACAACTATAAATGACATGGAGGAGAGAGGCATAATTCGGAAGTCGACTAGTGACTATGCATCACCACTAGTCCTTGTGTGGAAGAAGGATGGTGATGTGCGTATTTGCACGGACTTTAGATGTCTCAATGCGAAAACCCTTAAAGACGCACACCCATTGCCTCACCAGACAGATGCACTCGCTGCGCTGGGGGGTAATGCCTATTTTTCCACCATGGATCTGACTTCTGGGTTTTACAATGTGCCATTATTTGAAGACCATAAGAAGTTCACTGCTTTTTCCTCCCCTTTTGGTCTAGAAGATTCGATCCTTTTTAGGCATGGTGCTCTATTATCAGCACTTCATTGAAGATTGCTCTGCTAAGGCCAGACCCCTTTTTAAGCTTCAGAGCAGAAGATTGGAGATAAAGCTCAGAGAGGAAGAAGATCAAAGAAAAAACGCCACGACAGATGACTGGACACCTGAGTGTCGGGTTGCTTTTGAGACTTTAAAGCATGATCTTTCGCATGTGGTGACATTGTCTCACCCTGACTTTGGGAGGCCGTTCATTCTGGCTGTGGATGCTTCATTTGATGGGCTTGGTGCTGTTATCTCCCAGCTTCAGCCTGGGGAAGACGTTGCTAGGCCAGTCGCCTTTGCTAGTAAGACACTGTCACGTGCCCAGTTGAACTACCCAGCTCATAGGCTCGAGTTCCTAGCCTTGAAGTGGGCCATATGTGACAAGTTTTCTCATTGGCTGAAGGGGACCCATTTTACAGCATGGACGGATAATAACCCCCTGACTTACATCCTGACGAAGCCCAGGTTGGATGCGTGTGAACAAAGATGGGTGGCCAAACTCGCGGCTTATGATTTTGACCTGAAGTATGTGCCAGGGCCCAAGAACATTGTTGCTGATGCTCTGAGCCACGAACCATTTGTTCAATGCTGTGTGAGTCACCGCCTGGTAAGGGAATCTTACCTGTCTCTGTTGGATGAGGTCAATGGGGTCGTTACTGGTACAGTGCAGGATGCTTTTAGGCTTACCACCAACTGTCAAGGCATTCAGACAGCTGATGGACATGCTGATGGTACCCAGAGCCTCGAGCAGGATCCTTGGTTGCCCTCTGGGGGAGCTGTAGGTTCTGAGGAGGTGTCAGCTATTATGGACGCTTATCGGACTGGTGGTGTCTCTCAGGTGCTCTGCTTAAGTGCGAAGTCGCTTCAGTTGCCTAAAGAGGACACATCAACCATCATCCCACAAAGTCAGTTGCACAACCTACAGCAACAAGATAGCGTACTGAGCCGAGTCATTTTCTATGTTCAGCAGCATAGGAGGCCTGATGCACATGAGAGAGCTGCTGAGTCGAGCTGTTTTCTGAGAATGTTGAAACACTGGAAGAAACTAAAGGTTCGAGACGGGCTCCTTTATAGAGTGAAAAGAGGCCGATGTATGACTAGGAAGGTCTTCCAGTTTGTGACTCCTGAAGCCCTAAAGAAACAGGTCCTGCTTGGAGTTCATGATTCTGCTGGTCATCAAGGCTGTTCAAGAACACTTGCTCTGGCCAATTAATGGTTTTTCTGGACAGGCATGCAGAGGGATGTCACGAATTATGTGAAGCACTGTCAGCGATGCATCTTGGGGAAAACTCCTGAACCGGAGGCTCAAGCCCCTCTTGAGAGCATACGCACTTCAGCTCCAATGGACCTTGTGTGTATTGACTTTTGGACGGCAGAGCTGAACGACAGGAAAACAATTGACGTCCTTGTTGTTACGGATCATTTTTCAAAGCTAGCGCTAGCCTTTCCTTGCCGCAATCAGTCCGCAAAGCAGGTGGCCTGCTGTTTATGGGATAAGTTCTTCTGCATCTATGGGTTCCCCAGACGAATACATTCGGATCAGGGAGCTAACTTTGAGAGTCGGCTTGTTAAGGATCTGCTGGAGATGGCAGGTGTGCAGAAATCCCATACGACCCCTTATCATCCCATGGGCAATGGCATAACAGAGAGGTTTAACAGAACTCTGGGGAGCATGATCAGGGCCCTGCCCCCAAAGTCCAAGTCCAAGTGGCTGCAAATGCTCCAGATGCTGACTTTCTGCTATAACTCTACAGTACACGAAACCACGGGCTTCGCGCCATTTTACCTCATGTTTGGGCGAATCCCGCGGCTGCCTGTTGATGTCATGTTTCATCACGTACTGAGGGATGCCAATGTTGTCAGCCATCATGAGTTCGTGCACCGTCTGAAGAGGGACCTCTCTGAAGCAGTGCAGATTGCGCAGAAGAACGCCATCAAGGAACAGGACCGTCATGCTAAGATCTACAACCGGAAAGTCAGGGGTCTGCCATTGGGCATAGGTGACCGGGTGCTGTTAGCTAACCATGGAGGGAGAGGTAAGAGGAAGATTGCTGACAGGTGGGACTCGACTCCTTATGATGTGGTATCAGTGCGGTCTGCGATCAATGTGTACAGGATCAGAGACGCTGTCACAGGGAAGGAAAAAGTGGTACACAGGAATTTGCTGCTTCCAGTTGATTTTCTGATGCGTCCTGATCGAATGGGTGACCTAGCATCTCTTGGGGATTCACAGTCTACCGCTTCCTGTGCTGATGTTCGGAGTTCTGTTGCAGGGGATGATCCAGTAGATTCTCAGATGCGCACCATGGACTGGCTCATGCACTCATCGGACTTAGTAGAGGCGGCGAGGGGCCCTTGCAGGAGCTTGATTGAGGGTGATGACGTTGGAGAGGTCTTACCTGTGATTTTAGATGAAGTCAACTCTGGTGAGCTGCTGAACAGTGACTCTGAAGATTCCGTGCCTGTTCACATTCCTGACTCAATTCGAGACATATCACAGAACCCAGGTGCACCTCATGACACACCGCAAGACCCAGAACGTGATATGGTGCACTTACCTGTTGACAGATGTGTTGCTCGACATTACCTTTCGGGTCTTGTTGGGGGTCAGTCAGAGCAAGTCAGCTGTGCACGTCCTCAGAGTACACAAGCCCCTTCAGTTATCACTAGATGTGGGAGGAGTATTAGGAATCCGCGTAGGCTTATTTGTGAGATGTCTGGGCAAAAGCTGTTGGGACTTGCTGGACCTCTCGTTGAGTCTATTTTTGGTTTCAGCCATTCTGGTGTTACTGGGAATGTGCATACTGTTTGATTTAGCATTTTGTTTTGTTTACCGGATTGGGTAGAGACTGAGTCATAAGGTATTCTTATATGAGCACCAATAGGTACACTGTATGAGGTGTAGATGGCATCTTTGGTACTCTGTGATGGGTTCAGGGTTTGGTACCACTCTGTTCTTACACACTTCTTAGGGAAGGATTTCTAATATTGATTTTGGTACATTGGTGCTCAGGATACAGTTTTTCTCTATCTCACACAATCTTTCTCCTTTTTTTTTTCTTCTCTCCCCCAGTTCTTGGTTCTGCGCCCTTTGCCCTGTTTTTGCATAATTTTAGGGTGGTGTATGTGACGGAGTACAAAAGCACTTAGTTAAATTATTTTAAATGGTGCAAAGGCGCCCCCTAGTGGTAGCATGGTACGGTGTTGCTGGTGGGAAATCGCGCGAACTTGCCCAAAGCAAGTTTGGATATTGAACGGGTAGGTCGTGTTTGTATGGGGTCCGGGATGAACTGTGTTTCACTAGTTTAAAAGTGCACAGAAGCTATGTTTTTTTATGCATTGTGTTTAAGTTTGATTGCTGACTGCCTTCTGTCCACATTATCCAAAGGGGTTTGTTCTGAGGACGGTTGAAACTCCCATGGCCTCATTGTACCATATATGTTTATTGCAGGTAATATTTTCAAGATTTCACTTGTTTAAAAATGCAGTTCTGGTTTGATCAGCAGACGCTTGGATTGTATTAAATGCTAACGCTGTATTTCTGTAAGCTAGCTAGTAAGTCTAGTCAGCTAATACACCATTCCATCAATGTATAATGTTGTGAATTTCGAATGTTTTATTGTATTAATATGTTTTCTGTTTCATTTTATCGTACTTAAAATTGATCAGCGATACTTCTGGTACAACTTTATTCGCAGAAATAGAAGAATAGCTGAGTTGTTATATTAGCATACTTTACGATCAAGAAGTAAACGGCCTTTTTCCAGCTCGGATTTAAGTAAACTGCGCTTTTGGGTTATTTGAGTTTCAAATCGACTTTAGAAGTATGAGGTAATATTTCGGATAAAAAGGGAAAAAAAGCAAGTTTGAATATTGAACGGGGGTTTGTTCTGAGGACGGTTGAAACTCCCATGGCCTCATTGTACCATATATGTTTATTGCAGCAAATAAAAGGGAGCTTGTGATCTGCCTGGCTGTCCCAGTGTCTGATGGTGCGTGCAAAGTCGGTAGAGTGGCACTGCAGGGGTGAACTCGTCACATATGTACCTTTCATATTTTTAACAGATGCTATTATTCAAAGTGAAATACAATCCTGAAAAAGCTAGGTCAGTCAGTCCCAGAAGTATGTGGCTCTAGGACCTTATTCAGGGGTCCAACAGAAAAATCCCTATCTCAACCACAGGATTTGGACCATCAAGCTTCTGATATGGGCACAGTGACCGAAATCACAGAGCCATATACTGTACCACTCCCAGTGCAATTATCAAGAAGGGATCAGTAATAGGCTAATGGTCACATGGACACATGTGTACGGTCACTATGCTTTATGTATCTGTGTCTGGAGTGTGCATCTCTCCTTCTCAGAAAAAGTAATACAAACACCTAAAATACATAGATATTGTTAAACATATAATAATTTGATAGGTTTCAATTCAGCTGTGACTGAATACTAATAATATCATTTTAACATCCATTGTGTCCTGCTTTTGAAGTAAAACATATTGAAAATGTTTTATAAAAGTTATTTTGCAGCTCAAAATTCATTTGACACTAGGTCACTGAAGCTGATAACATGCTTTTAACATTTAAAAAATGTCAAAGTAATAAACTGTAATTGTGATGTGTACCATGTCATGATGGGTACCATGACAGCTTTATCAGTATCTGTTTGTTTCATGCTTTATGTAAGTACCCCGGTGTTATACATCATGTATTGACTTTGATTTTGTTTAATGAAATCTGGCACCACGATATTGATTCTTAATTTCTAACTTAAGAAACATGCAATATTATTTCTTTTATTTTATCTTTAAGGTCTGTAGCACTGTCAGGTGACGTTTCCTAATAAGGAAGCATATTACACAACTCCGGTCTGTCTGTGAGAAAGGAGGAAGGAGGTTTGTATTACTGATGGTGATCATTGTTGAAGCCTGGAATCATTAGACATGAAAATTCTTCTGCTAGAAAACTAAGACTAAGAACCAAGAATTAGATTATAATTATAAACCAAGATCTGCCTCAATTTGTTTCTATGGCAACATGCACTGAAACAAGGCATCATCCACTAAAGCCTTCAAAGCTGTCATGTGACTCAGTGCTAGTAGAGTATTAGACATTCATGTGTCCGGGGGGGTTGTATGATTTTCGTACTGCATTATTTCACTTCTCTCAATCAGGCTGAGCTAGATCATTCATGAAAAATAAATTAGGGGTGGGCAAATTCATACAAACTTTATTCTCTTTACATTTCCCCTAATGTACTAAAAATGCTACAATGTTTGTAAGGAGAGGTACAGAGGCTTAGTGAGGGCTAAGGATGTCCAAGAATGCTCTTTTATTCTCAAATTGAACACGGACTAAACATAGTAGCTGCACAGAGCCAGGAACAGCACAACTTCTAAGGCAAAAACCCCGATAATGCTGGCAGAATCCAGCACTGCCGTTTATTTCTGGCCCTAGCGGTAAACCTTGAAATTGCTTTTAAAAACATAAGCATCACAACACTCCTCCCTCATTAAATTCCTGAGTTCCTCAACTGTCCATAACCTGAAAAGAAAATGACTCTGGTGTCAATTACTTGCACCTCTACTTATCCTATAATGTCACCAACATAACTTCTCAATACTCAGTAGGTACCTCTCAGAACATAGCATATGCACATTCCTATTAGTAAAAGAGAACTCAAACATTCAGTCTGTCAGGAGGCTTGCGAGCACGCTGCGATCTGCGCACTGTCTCCGATGCCACAACCGTCCCCATTGGGGATGGTGTTTTGGGTAACTCCTTTCCTTCTGTCACAAGAGAACGCAGTGTGTCTGTGAGCAACTGCCCATCTTCAGCAGCTGGCACAGATACCTCCTCTGGCGAACATGCCCCTGCAGTAGCCCCAAATGGAAACAACATAGGAGACAGGGCCCTTCTGTGACAGGATAACCCCAGGCAGCCATGACTGTTTTGTGTGACTGCTAAAGTGTCTCACGTAGACATTGTCACCTGGTTTAAATTGTCTCTCTCTTGCCTTTAGATCATGGCCCTCCTTCTGTTTTTCCTGTTTTCTCTCAACCTTTGCCTTCAGGTCTGGACGCAGCAGATCCTGCCTTGACTTCGGCCTACGTCCCATAAACATCTCTGCTGGCATATGTGCAGTAGTGGTAGTATTTAAACAGGAAACGTGATAGCCTAGCGCTCAGCGAGCCACCTGTCATGCGCTTCAGACCTTCCTTCACTGTCTGAACCGCCCGTTCCGCCAGTCCATTCGAGGCTGGATGGAAAGGAGCTGTACGAATGTGGCAAACACCATTCTGCTCCAAGAACTCGCGAAACAGCTCACTGGTAAAAGTCGGACCATTATCCGTAACCAGGGAGTCGGGCATCCATGTACTGCAAACACTTGTCTGAGTGCGTCTATTGTTGAGGATGCTGTTATGTTGCTCATGATTCGACACTCGATCCACTTAGAATGGGCGTCGACCATGATTAGAAACATCTGTCCCATAAAAAGACCAGCAAAGTCCAGATGCAACCTAGACCAGGGACGGTCTGGCCACTCCCATGAGTGCAACAGAGCAGGTGGTGACATTTTCTGATTGGACTGACACTGTGAACATGACTTCACCCTATTTTCCAGCTCTAAGTTCATTTTTGCCCACCAGACGTAGGACCTTGCTAGACTTTTCATCCTTCGACACGCCTGGATGCGTCTCATGTATTTCTTCTATCATCTCTGAACAGCCTTGTGGGGGTACTATAACTCTTGTGCCCCAGAAAATGCACCCATCTTGTAGGCTCAGTTCTGTCTTATGTCGCTTGGGCCAACCTTGTAACAAGTAAGTCTTTACCTTAGACAGGACCGGATCTCTCTCTGTCCACTGCTTGACCTGAGCTGCTGTGACAGGTGTTTCAGACAACTTCTCTAATAAAAAACACAGTCTCTAAAGGCACATGTGTAGAAACAGGTGCCTATGGCAACGGCAGTCGAATTAATGCATCAGCATTGGCATTGTCCTTTCCTGCTCTGTACACAATAGTATACTGATAAGATAACAACGTTAATGCCCAACGCTGGATATGGGCAGAGGCCAACGGGGGAATGCAGCAGGTCTCACCGAACAGGGTTCAGTAGTGGCTTATGGTCCGTATAAATTTTAAAAACACGCCCATATAAGTACTGATGAAAACGCTTTACAGCAAACACAATGGCAAACCCTTCTTTATCCAGCTGAGAATAAAACTTTTCCGCCACCATCAACATCTGTGAAGCAAAACCAGTAGGCTTCTCTGACCCGTCCTTCATGATGTGTGATAGAACTGTCCACACTCCATAGGGGGAGGCATCACATGAGAGTGTAATCTCTTTTTCTGGATTGTAATGCACAAGCAACTTAGCTGATTGAAGGAGTTCTTTTACCTCTTCAAAAGCTTTCTCCTGCTCTGCACACCACTGCCACCTGGTGTCCTTGTGCAGCAGTTTGTATAGGGGTGTCAGAATCTTGGAGAGATCTTGGAGAAATTTTCCATAGTAGTTCACCATGCCCAGAAATGATCTCAGTTCAGTGACATTTTTAGGGCTTGGAGCTTCCTTAATGGCCCTCACTTTCTCCTCTACTGGGCAAAGCCCCTCAGCCATGATCTTATGTCCCAGATAAGTCACGCTTGGTGCCATGAACACACATTTGTAACGTTTCAGTCTCAGCCCTACCTCTGAGAGTCTTTTCAGCACTTGTTCCAGGTTATGTAGATTCTTAGCTTCGGTAGCCCCTGTAATCAACAGATCATCTAGATATGCTGCTACCTATGGAATCCCTTGCAACAATGTATCCATTGTCCTTTGGAAAATGGCGGGGCTGGATGCCACTCCAAACACCAGTCGGTTGTATTTGAACAATCCCTTGTGTGTGTTTATTGTGACATATTCTTTCGAGTCCTTGTCCAGCAGCAGCTGCTGGTAGGCATGGCTCATGTCCAGCTTCGTGAACAGCTTTCCCCCTGCCAGTGTTGCAAACAGGTCATCCACCCTTGGCAAAGGATACTCCTCCATCTTTGCAAGCTGGTTCACGGTACGTTTATAGCCCCCACATATCCTCACAGTTTTATCAGGTTTCATGACAGGAACAATGGGAGCTGCCCACCTTGAGAACTGGACAGGCTCAATGATGCCCAGCGCCTGTAAGCGCTCCAGCTCCTCTTCCACTTTTCTTTTCATTGCATAGGGTACCATTCTGGGCTTATAGAAATGTGGTGTGGCCTTTGGGTCAACATGAAGTTTCACCGACACTCCCTTCAGTGTCCCCAGCTCATCCCTGAACACCTCACTGTATCTCTGCAGAATGTCCTCTTTTGTGTGAATATACTTAACCTCATGCCAATTAAGCTTAATTTTGCGAAGCCAGTCACGGCCTAAAAGACTGGGCCCACTACCTTTTGCGACCACTAGTCTACCCTCAGCCCTCTGACTTTCCACCCTAATGTCCACACGCAACACTCCCAAATGGGGTATGGGCTGACCTGTATATGTCCTAAGTTTGAGCTTGAATGGACAAAGGGTTGGCTGCTTGGACCCCCATATCCTCTGGTAGGTCTCCTCACTGATGACCGATGCTGTAGCCCCTGAATCGATCTCGAACTTGATGTCTTTGCCATTTACTGAAACTGTAGCATAATATGGCAGAGGTGGTTCCTCATCCGTTTCCACCCAAAACATGTTGAACACACACGTTGCCTCTTCACAGGCTTCTTCTACATGGTGGGTGTCTGCTGCAGCCTGCTGAGCTTTTCCTCGATCAGACTTAGCCTCATTTTTAGCACTTTTACACTTTTTTACTAAGTGTCCTTTCTTTTTGCAGCCATGGCAGACTGAATCTTTGAATCTACAAATATTTGCATAGTGCACCCCTCCGCACCTAAAACATTCCACACTTTTTGTAGATCTTAAACAATTTACATGGTGCACTGCTACAGACTGTGAACTCATGTGGCCTTTCTGCAGGTCCTTGGCGTTGCTCGCCACCATCTCCATTCCTTGAGAGAACTCTAGTGCTTTCTTAAAAGTCAGTGGAGGGCTTTCCCCCAGCAAGCATTCACAGCTGAATTGAAACCTATCAAATTATTATATGTTTAACAAGCAGCGGCATCATTTATTCCGCATACTAGTCTGTCACGGAGCATGACACCACCCCGAATTTACAATGCTCCGATAACTGTCGAAGCTCTGCTACAAAATTTGCAACAGACTGTCCCAACTTCCTGAAATAACTGTGAAATTTGAAACGCTGGACAATGACTGACAGTTTTGGGTTGTGGTGGTTGCCCACGAGCTGAACTAGTTCTTTATATGGAATTTCCCCTGGTTTCCGTGGCGTGGCCAAGTTTCTTATCAGTTTATATGTCTTTGCCCCACACACACTCAGGAGAATTCCATTAGCAGTGAAAAAATGTCCCAACCTTTCCTCATACTCAGTCCAGTCCTCGTCGCCCTCGACAAATTCGCTGATAGTTCCAAACTTTGGCATCTGCACCTGCTGTCTGGTTTCCTTCTTTCGTGCTCTGTTCCTCCGCACCGCTGTTGTTTATGCAGTTGCGTATTGAAAGATAGCTAGCACACTGTATTCTAGCTACAGCTAACACAAAAAAAAACGTGAAGACATGTCCAGTTCACCTCGTCACCAAAAATATGTGGTAACTCGGTAAGAAATACACCACAGATAAGGATGTCCAAGAATGCTCTTTTATTCTCAAATTAAACATGGACTAAACATAGTGGCTGCACAGAGCCAGGAACAGCCCAACTTTTAAGGCAAAAACTGAGAACGCCGGTAGAATCCAGCACTGCTGTTTATTTTCGGCCCTAGCGGTAAACCTTGAAACTGCTTTTAAAAATATAAGCATTATAATAATAGTTTTCTCCCACAGTCCAAAAACATGTATTTTGGTGAATTGGTATCTATAAATTACTTGTTAATTTACGTGTGTGTGTGTGTTCTCTAAGCAGCAGAACTGAAGCTCAGTAGTAGTGAGAAGGAAACAATCACTAAACTAGAGTCACTCTGGAGTAAAGGTACCAGAAGTACTCTGATACACATGTCAGTGATGTTTAAAAGTATCAATGCAAGTGTTTCGTAGAGCTCTTTAAATTGGTGAATTTTTAAATAATGCTGTCTAATGTGTCTATGAGGCATCCTCTGTGCCTGGTGACTAGATGTCCCAGCTCCTTGAAAATCGAATCATTTACATACCCATCGTTAGTCTGCACGTGTACCAAATTACATTCCAATTGGTGTGTGTGTTGGTTATGTATATATTACATTGTGGGGGCCAAATGTCCTTACAATGATATAAAACCTTTTATTTTGATCGTGTGGGGACATTTTTCAGTCCCCACAATGGCAAATTCAATGCTATATATAAAAAAAACATGATTGCGATCAAAAAACTAAAAATGTCTTTGTATTTTGTTTGGTTACTGATGGTTTAGGTAGGGCTGGGTAGAGGTTAAGGTTGTCATAAACGGGATTAGGGTTACGCCCACAGAGATGGGTGGAGAATCCCCACAAGTATACAGATACCTAATCTGTGTGTGTGTGTGTGTGTGTGTGTGTGTGTCCGTCCATTGTGCAATGGACTAGCATCCCATCCAGGGCATCCCATACCCTGTGTGGTAAACAGTATTTGCTGGTGCACTTGGAAGATAGCTGATCATTTTACAGTTTCATTTCATAATAGGAAGATAATTGTTTAAAGCATGGTTACTCAGCATCACTCTGCTGTGTCAGGGGCTGATTGGGAACTTAGATGACTCTAAACACTGAAACTGATGTGTTTGAGATCTGCTGATGGGTCAATGACATGTCCTGAAAGCTCATTAAGTACTGCCCATATAGTTTCCCCTGAATCTGCCAGCCCCTCCCTTTTATGTTGTCCATTATCCATCTGCATCACACAGGTTTGCAGCTGCTGCTGAAGTGAGCACTAGAATCTGATGGATAGGGTTCATGCTTAATGCTGTAGACCAAGGGAGTTACTAGGATCTTAAGACATCCAGGGTTTAGCCCAGAGTCTTAATCTGCCTGAAGACTCTCAACGTGAGAGTTTGGTTGTTAAAACCTCTGAGCTAAACCAATCATTAAGGGTTTGTTTATATTCATTCAGAGCTGCAGCCCCGAATGCCCTGGTCCCCTAATTATCCACAGTGGTAGGAATGGCTGGAATTGAGTTCTTATCTTGCAGCCTCAGACACTCTGGGAGCTAAAGGTTACCTGCAGACCTGCAGCTTGGAGCAGTGAAGAGACTCGTTCTCCTTCCCGGGTATATTCTAATTTTAGCTGTGCCACAGTGGAAGATGACAGCTCTATTCTGCAACTGCTATCATAGCCCTGTTTGTACGGGCTGCCATCTCCCATTCGTCTGCTCCCTTAAGATGATTCAGATGCACAGTATGTCCGCTTGTCACATTTCTATCCATATACATGTACACCCATGTGTGTGTGTGTGTGTGTATATATGTGTATGTATATATATATATATATATATATATATATATATATGCGCTTCTGTGTCTAGGTCGGTGCGTACCCACTGTACTTTTACATGATTATTATGTGCATTTGTGTGGGAGGGTGTTTCTGTCTTTTTCACCTCTACTCTCAGGCAGCATTTTACCTGGTGGTTTTCTGCCAAAATCACTTAATCATCAACAAAATTCACTGGGTTCCATCCCCTACAGCACAATTTCAAGGACTTTATGCCTAACCTTCAACCGAGGCCAAATGCTTTGCCTCAGTTTTATTTTTCATGCATTTCTATCAGACACTTACTGGCCCAGCACAGGGTCTTTGCCATGTTTCCTGCAGTTGTAACCTTGTTTTTTTGACTGACAGGCTAAGTACTTGTCTAGCCTGGCTAGATTTATTTGATTAGTCAAGGCGAAGTCACCTTTGATAGTATTGTGTCACTTCTGCTGTTTTTAGCATGCCAACATTGCCATAAAAACACTAATAGTTAGCTGAGAGGCTTCTGAGATGTATTTATTTGGAAACATGATGAGCTGTGCTGTTCTGCATGAGTAATTAAATAAAAACCACAAGGGGGGTGCATTTTCTCATGCGCTTCTGTCTTCACTCTCATTATCTTTTGATTGTTGTGTGACATCTGCTGCCAGTTCTGGCCCAATGAGTGAGAATTCTTGCCTGGGGTGAAAAAAAACATTATTGCTGCCTCTAGACCTCACAGCTCCATTTCCTCTACCTTCTTGTCACCTTTTCCTGCTCCAGTTCCTATTTTTTTCTGCTTGCTCTTAGTCTTGTGCCAACACTAAATCTAGGAAATGACAACCAAGGTGGTTTACTAAGGAAATTAAGAATAAAGTCAGGAGGAAAAGGGCTCTGTTCCACAATTGGAAAACAACTAATGATTTCAAAATTAAGCAGGAGTATCTAAGTCTACAGGCAGAGTTAAAAAATGACATTAGGCTATCCAAGAGGGATGTAGAAAGAAAAATTGCATTGGAGGCTAAGCATGACAGTAAAGGTTTCTTCCAATATTTTAACTCCAAGAGAGCTCTAAAAGCTGAAATCACTAATTTGCAGGATAGTAAGGGACTTATAATTGATAACGAAATTGATATAGTAAATGAGTTTAATGATTATTTTTCAAGGGTGTTCACAATAGAGAACACAAGAAACTTGCCACCAATTAATACGAATACAGCATCGTCTATGACCAATATATGTATAACTGAGGTTGATGTGATACTAAGCCTAGCTAAACTCAAAATAAATAAATCGCAGGGGCCTGATGGCATCTTACCTATAGTGTTAAAAGAGATGAGGGATATTATTAGCCAACCTTTAACTTTAATATTCCAGAAATCGTTATCTGCAGGTGTGGTACCATCAGATTGGAAGCATGCTAATATAACACCCATATTCAAAAAAGGGGATAGAAGTAATACAGCAAACTATAGGCCAATCAGTTTAACTAGCATTACTGGAAAAATAATGGAAGCTATAATTCAAGTGAAAATGGTAGATTACCTGGATGCAAATAACATTATAAAGGATAGCCAACATGGATTTAGGAGAGGTAGATCCTGCTTAACGAATCTACTTGAGTTCTTTGAGGAAGCTACAAGTGAAATTGATCACAAAAAGGCCTATGATGTGATTTACTTAGATTTCCAGAAGGCCTTTGATGTTGTCCCCCACAAACGGCTCTTGCTAAAGCTTAAAGCTGCAGGGATTTTAGGAACTGTGGCAGCTTGGATCAAAAACTGGCTAACTGACAGGAAGCAGCGAGTAGTTATTAGAGGCACAATGTCACAGTGGGCCTCCGTTCATAGTGGGGTACCGCAGGGTTCAATTTTAGGACCACTATTGTTCCTAATTTACATTAATGATATTGACACAAATACATACAGTAAACTGGTTAAATTTGCAGACGACACCAAGGTGGGCGGGGTAGCAGATACTAATCTAGCAGCAGAGAGGCTTCAACGGGATCTGGATTTAATTAGCGAATGGGCTGATACTTGGCAGATGAAATTTAACACAGATAAATGTAAGGTAATCCATGCAGGAAGCAGAAATATAAAGTACTTATATTTTATGGGTCCCACTGAAATAAAGGTAGCTGATTACGAGAAAGATCTCGGGATGTATGTTGAAGCTTCCATGTCCCACTCTCGCCAGTGTGGGGAAGCAATAAAAAAGGCGAACAGAATGTTGGGTTATATCTCTAGATGTGTGCCGTTTAAGTCAAGGGAGGTGATGTTACACTTATATAATTCCTTGGTAAGACCCCACCTAGAATACTGTGTGCAGGTTTGGTCACCATACCTCAAGAAGGACATTGCTGCCTTAGAAAAGGTGCAACGAAGAGCTATGAGAATGATTCCTGGTCTTAGAGGAATGTCTTATGAGGAGAGGTTAGCGGAACTGAATCTGTTTAGCCTTGAGCAAAGGAGACTAAGGGGGGATATGATTCAGGTCTATAAGATTCTAACGGGTCTGGATGCTGTTCAGCCAAATGACTATTTCAATATTAGTCTAAATACTAGAACTCGTGGCCATAAGTGGAAATTAGCGGGAGAACATTTTAAAACAAATTTGAGGAAGCACTTCTTTACACAGCGTGTAGTTAGAGTATGGAATAGTCTTCCTGCTAGTGAAGTGGAAGCTAAAACCATGGGTTCCTTTAAATCAGAGCTAGATAAGATTTTAACAACTCTGAGCTATTAGTTAAGTTCTCCCCTCCTCTCGTTTGTAAATTTCTTATGTTCTTATGTTAACAGATCACTTATGCCTACCATGTTTCTGCTAACCCCTTTAAGTGTCCCTCTCATGATTGTCAATATCCCTGTTACTATCTCAGTATGGAAATGTGCAGGATCTGGAGTGCCGTTTAGTGGAAGCAGAGACCCAGCATAAGGGTGCCAAATCTTGGATGAGCTCCTGCCTTTCTTTCAGCTAAGGATTTGCAGCAAACAGCCCCACCCTGCTGTCTAGTGTAACAGTTATTATAATGAGAAATGCCATGAATCAAACAATTTGTGAGCCATAATTATATAGCTTAATATAATACATATAACTTAATATACACACAGCTGTAATACAATACATTTGTTCAGCTAAGATTTGATGGCATTATCGCACAATTAACTTTGTCCATAAAAATGCAGGAAGTCATAGATTAAGAGAGACTTCCTAGCTGTTTTACACCAGCAGGTGGAGCCAGATTGCAGATTTAATGTGGCACACAGGCACAGTAGACTGGGGCACAGTAAAATTGCATCTTCCATGAACCGCCATGATGTAATCAATGCTCTGGAGTAGTAAGTAGGTTTAGTGCTTAATTCATTGCATTAGCTGACTAAGAATCACACTCTCATTCAAACTGAGTGAACTGTTCTTAAAAATATCCAGTACATAGAAATAAAACTGCAACATTCAAATTCTATATGGATGGATGGAATTAGTCTGATTGCCTGAAATACCGGAAAGCTTAAACAGATTGCCAATGTTTTTGATCTCACTCAGTTAGTAAGTGGACCCACAAGAATAACAAATTCATCCCAAACTCAAATTGATTTAATATTTAGTAATAAACCAGATAGGATCATCAAAACCTTCAACATGCTCACTGGTTTATCAGGCCACAATATGACTCTTATAGCCAGGAAGCTAAGCAAAAAACGTTTTACTCCAGTTCAAGAGGAGGTATCTGCTAATATCCCTAAAAACAGACGTGATAGTTTTAAAAGAACAGTTCAAGGCATTAACTGGGATGATGTGCTGACAGGGAAAAACTTAGAAGAAAACTGCAAACGATTTTCTTGTACATTACAGAAAACTATTGAAGAATTTACATCCATACCAAGACATAGAACTAATTACCTAATTCCAGTATTATAAAACTTATGAAAGTAAGGGACCTTGCCTTAAAAACTGCCCTTAAAACCAAACTAAGACATGACAGACACAACTTCACTACACTACGAAAGAGTCATTAAAGAACTTAGAAAAGCAAAAGCAAACTTCTTCTTAACTATAATCAATAATGCAGGGGGGAATGCAAAACTAATTTGGAGCCAGTTGAAAAAACTAATAGGACAAAATCATAATGAAATAAAAACATTTGAGCTTGCTGTAGAGGACAAGCCAATAAACAATCCAGTTGACATAGCTGATGCTCTTGATTACTACTTTGTTGATTCAGTTGCCACAATTGTAGAGTCCTTTACCCCCGAGCACAAGGTTAATATCCCACAAGTTCTACCAACTGGACCAGTTTTTAACATTAAAACTATAAATGAAGCAGATGTCATGAGAGTGGTGGGGGTTCTCAAGTCATCAAGAGCTATAACCTCTGTTATGCTCAAAGAGCTGTCAACACCTCTGCTCTGTCCCATCACAAAATTAGTTAACCTTTCAATTACAAAAGGAGTCTTCCCAAGTGTTTGGAAATTGGCTGCTGTGTCTCCAATCTTTAAAGGTGGAGATCGCCTCTCTGCCTGTAACTACAGACCCATTAGCATCCTTCCTGTTGCATCCAAGGTCACTGAAAAACTTGCAGCAGAACAAATGATTGCATTTTTAAACACAAGCCCCTCTCCACTGCATCCTATACAATTTGGCTTTCGTGCTAACCACTCAACTGAGACAGCAAACAGTTTTTACACAGAAAAATTAAGATCTCTATTAGACAAAGGAGGAGTTGTGGGAGCCATTTTTTTAGATTTAAAAAAGGCATTTGACACCATTAATCATAGTGTTCTTGTGTATAAATTGTCTACTTTTAACTTCTCAACACGTGCAATTAACTGGGTTGGTTCCTATCTAGCAAATCGATCACAGTTCGTTAGGAGTCATAAATCAAAACCCATTTGTATGCCTACTGGTGTTCCGCAGGGATCCATACTGGGTCCACTTTTATTTACCCTGTATGTTAATGATCTGCCAACAGTTTGCCCTGATGTTAATATTCAAATGTATGCAGATGATACTGTGATTTACATCCATGGTAGCAGTGCAGCACAAGTCACAGATCAGTTAAAGTCAATGCAACATATCACAACATGGTTAAAACAAAACTGTCTACAACTGAATGTGTCTAAAACAGTATGCATGTTCTTTAGAAAGTCAAATAAACACTTTACTGAGCCACATGTATATGTAGCAGGAGAAAGACTGCAGATAATGTCAGAATTAAATTATCTTGGTGTTCTGATTGATAGTAATCTTTCATTTAAAGCCCAAATTAAAAAGGTTTGTCAGCGAGTTAAATTCAATCTGACAAACTTTAGATTCATACGAAACTGTATGTCAACAAAGGCTGCAATCATGTATATGTATTCAATGATCTTCTCTAACATTACATATTGCTTAACAACTTGATCTCAGGCCAGTACAACTTCTCTTATGCTCATCTACTCGTTATATAAACAAACCCTCAAAGTTCTTGACAATATAGACATCGTCACCACTGTCTCCTTATAACTAAATATAAACTTCTGAGTTGGGAAAACCTTGTGAAATACACAAACTCATGTCTAACATATAAGATTATCAATGGACATGTTCCTTCAGTTTTAAGACAATTCATAAAAACAGTTGTGTTCAAAATAACAGCAGTCCGACATGACTAACCTGATCAATCACTGTTTTTAGTAGAAATTATATTTCTACATGGCAAATAATTTACTAGTATGTGTAGTAGAGTAATGGAAAACCAACAGACCCAACAGTCATGACATGCATGCTGCTGAATATGTATAACACAATCATTACTTGAAAGGGGCGTGTTCAAAATAATAGCAGTGTGAAGTTCAATTAGTGAGGTCATTCATTCTGTGAAAAAGTAGGTGCCAATTATGGGCCTTATTTAAGGAAGGAAAGCAGCAAATGTTGTACATGCTGGTTATAGTGCATTTCTCTCTGAAATTCTGAGTAAAATGGGTCATTCCAGACCAGAGCATGTGAGCGGAGTGGAGCGGAGCGTGAGCAAGGAGCGGAGCGGGCGAAATTTTGTCAGAGCACGGAGCGGTTTTTTAATTAAGGCTGGAGCGGTCGCTCTGTCTCGCTCCAATTTCGCTCCGATACCGCTCACACTACGACTCTGAGGCGTGCGCAAATCTTCCCAGAATTCATCTATACAATTATCAAGATTTAGATCTGCTTTGGAATCTAAAAAGACCTTTCTCGGAAACATGAGTGTGCTACGCGAACACGCGGAGGCCAGAGCAAAACGTGAGCAAGTTTTATATGGTTGTAGCATATCAAGTCTATAATGTAAATAAAAGTATAAAAGCCTATAATTTGGTAATCAAATAAATTAGTTTGTCATTCAAATTAGGTCTAATAGGATTTTTTAAATTCACGTAACACTGTCAGTGAAATTTTATTTTATAGAGATAGACGCAGCAGCAGCATCAACAGAAAATAACTGAGGAATTTAAAACGTGGATGCGCTTAGCCTGTATATTCTTTAGGCTATTAAGCCCACTGATTCCTTTATTTTTAAGCCTATTTTGTGTGGAATGCCATTGCCAAACCTGTCCGTTGTTGCCTATATGTTGTTTAAAAATAAATATTTTCTGTTCTGAGTGCCGTTGCTCACATTTCTTTATGATATAAGGCATCGGTTTAAGGTGACATCTGTTAGGCATGCAGATTATTTGTCCCTCTTTTAAATTGGAGCAAGCATGGAGCGATTTGACTGGAGCGGGAGGAAATTTTTGTGGAGCGAGGAGCGGTGTTGAGCGGAGCGACTTAGTGAGAATTAGAGCTGAGGAGCGGGCGGAGCCAACAGCCTCGTGAGCGAGGAGTGGAAATTCTCACCGCTCCACTCCGCTCACATGCTCTGTTCCAGACATTGTTCAGAAGAACAGCGTACCTTGATTAAAAAGTTGATTGGAGGGGGGAAAACATATAAAGAAATGCAGAAAATGATAGGCTGCTCAGCTAAAATGATCGCAAATGCTTTAAAATGGCAACCAAAACCTAAAAGACATGGAAGAAAACGAAAAACTACCATTCGAATGGATCGAAGAATAGCCAAAATGGCAAAGACTCAGCCAATGATCAGCCCCAGGAAGATCAAAGAAGGTCTAAAGTTACCTGTGAGTACTGTTACAATCAGATGACCCCTATATGAAGCCAAGCTATCTGCAAAAAGCCCCCACAAAGTCCCATTGCTGAAAAAAAGACACGTGCTGAAGAGGTTACAATTTGCCAAAGAACACATTGACTGGCCTAAAGAGAAACGCCGCAACATTTTGTGGACTGATGGAAGCAAGATCTTTTTGGGTCTAGTGGCTGCAGAGAGTTTGTCAAATGACCCCCAAACACAGAATTCAACACAGTACACTGTGAAGACAGTGAAGCATAATGGTGCAAGCATCATGATATGGGGATGTTTCTCATACTACGGTGGCGGGCCTATTTATCACATATCAGGGCTCATGGATCAGATTGAATACCTCAAAATACTTGAAAAGGTCATGTTGCCTTATGCTGAAGAGGAAATGCCCTTGAAATGGGTGTTTCAACAAGAAAACGACCCCGAACACATGAGCAACATCTTGGTTCCGGACCAACAAGATTGACGTTATGGAGTGGCCAGCCCAATCCCGGACCTTAATCCAATGGAAAACTTGTGGGGTGACATCAAAAATTATGTTTCTGAGGCAAAACCAAGAGATGTATTCCAATCAGGCTGGAATACCTGTTCACAAGTGCCAGAACTTGGTCGACTCCATACAACACAGATGTGCAGCATTTATCAGAAACAGTGGTTATACAATTAAATATTAGTTCAATGATTCAAATGAAAGCAAAATCTTAAAACATTTTTCAGTTCATACAGTGAATCTTTGAGTTTGTAAAGAAGAATGTCTATAACTAATAGATATACACTGAACAAAAATACTGAAGCTGATGTTTTGCAAAGCCTAGCTAAGCTCAAAATAAATAAATCACAGGGCCCTGATGGCATCTTACCTATAATGTTAAAAGAGAAGAGGGATATTATTTGCCGACCCTTAACTTTACTGTTTCAAAAATCCTTATCTGAAGGTGTGGTACCTTCTGATTGGAAGCATGCCAACATAATGCCCATTTTCAAAAAAGAGGATAGAAGTAATTTGTCAAACTATAGGCCAATCAGTCTAACTTGTATAACTGGTAAAGTTATGGAGGCTATAATCAAAGAGAAAATGGTAGATTACCTGGACTCAAATAACATTTTGAGGGATAGCCAACATGGATTTAGGAGAGGTAGATCCTGTTTAACAAATCTGTTGGAGTTTTTTGAGGAAGCTACTCAGGAAGTTGATGATAAGAAGGCCTATGATGTCATCTACTTAGATTTCCAAAAGACTTTTGCTGTTGTCCCCCACAAGAGGCTCTTACTTAAACTCAAAGCGACAGGTATTTTAGGAACTGTAGTGACCTGGATTGATAACTGGTTAACAGATAGGAAGCAGCGAGTAGTTATAAGAGGCACAATGTCACAGTGGGCCTGCGTTCATAGTGGGGTACCGTAGGGTTCAATTTTAGGACCACTATTGTTCCTAATTTACATAAATGATATAGACACCAATATATACAGTAAACTGGTGAAATTTGCAGATGACACCAAGGTGGGTGGTGTAGCAGATACTGAACTAGCGGCTCAGCAGCTACAGCGGGATCTTGATTTAATTAGTGACTGGGCCGATACCTGGCAGATGAAATTTAACATAGACAAATGTAAGGTACTCCATGTAGGGAGCAGAAATATAAAGTACATATATTTTATGGGTCCCACTGAAATAAAGGTAGCTGATTATGAGAAAGACCTTGGTGTGTATGTTGATGCTTCCATGTCTCATTATCGCCAGTGCGGGGAAGCAATAAAAAAGGCCAATAGGATGTTGGGGTATATCTCCAGGTGTGTGGAGTTTAAGTCAAGGGAGGTAATGCTAAGATTATACAATTCCTTGGTGAGACCTCACCTAGAATATTGTGTGCAGGTTTGGTCACCATATCTTAAAAAGGACATTGCGGCCTTAGAAAAGGTGCAGCGTAGGGCCACAAGAATGATTCCTGGTCTTAGAGGAATGTCATACGAGGAAAGGTTAGTTGAGCTAAATCTGTTCAGCCTCAAGCAAAGGAGACTGAGGGGGGACATGATCCAGGTCTATAAGATTCTAACAGGTTTGGATGCTGTTCAACCGAATAGTTACTTCAGCATTAGTTCAAATACAAGAACTCGTGGCCATAGGTGGAAATTAGCGGGAGAACATTTCAAACTGGATTTAAGGAAGCACTTCTTTACACAGCATGTAGTCAGAGTATGGAATAGTCTTCCTGATAACGTAGTGCAAGCTGAATCCTTGGGTTCCTTTAAATCAGAGCTAGATAAGATTTTAACAACTCTGAGCTATTAGTTAAGTTCTCCCCAAGCGAGCTCGATGGGCCGAATGGCCTCCTCTCGTTTGTATAGTTCTTATGTTCTTATAACGGAATTTCGCTTATAATGGACATGCAGGCTCCGTGTACAAGGCACATGTCATGACCTGCTTGTCTGATCCTCCTGTGTGCCACGCCCCCCTCATTACCTCGTGTTATTAATTCCCGATTGTGATCACCTGTTGCCTGTTATTTTCTGCTTGTCTTCTGTATTTAGTCCGCATTCAAGTCTGTTTCCCCAGGTCTGTCATTGACGTGACTTTGCCGTGTGCTCCCCTGTTGTCCTGCAACTCTACATGAACCCCGTTTGATCGCATTTACGGCTCGCCTGCTTCCCCGCACACCTGCACGCCGGTCATCACAGAATGACAGACCTCCCCGAAAACGCACCGCGGTGGACTGAGAGCCAGCGCCTCGGTCTGCTGCAAGAGGTAGTGTACTGGCTAAATCAGCCCGAGGTCTGGGAGGACCCCATGGCGCTAAGCTTAGCCAGCCGGAGCGGGACCCTCCTGAGTGAGGCACCCCCACCTGGAAACGCATACCCCATTCCCGAGGTACACGAAAACCTCCGCCGGCTGACGGAGCACAAAATGAGAAGGCGGATCTAGCTGGTTACCAAGCCCAGCAAAGAAAATGCCGCCCCGACATCCGCCAGCTCCGACGCACTTCTAGCTTCGCCGCCCCAAAAAAAGCGGAAAGAGAGGAGCAGTGTTGGGCAAGCTACTTGTAAAATGTAGTGAGCTAAGCTATCAGTTACTCAACAATAAATTAAGCTTCACTACACAAAAGCTACCACCCATAGAAATAAGTTACACAAATATGGCAAAAGTAGCTTACTACATCAGAAGCTACTTCACGTTGTACCAACCTAATGCCAGATCAGTGCAAAATGAGTCAGATACACTTGTTAAGACATTTATTAAAGAACAACCCATGATTTAACAGTGTAGACATTGCGTTATGTGAAGCATCGAGACATAAGTAAAAGCTTACTTTTGGGAATAAAACAAAAAAAAAGTTATTGGCCTACTATTAGGTAAACCAGTACTCTAGTAAACAAACTATTTAATACAAAATGAAAGCTACTGAGTAGTGTTTGATGGGCAAGACTTGGCTATAGGTTTAAATCAATTTAAAATTTCTAGGGAAAAGAAAAACCATATTAACAGCCATCTTATTTCCTCAGGGCCTCCCTTAACGAGAACTTCTTCAGACCCCAATTAAACAAGTCGATTGAAGTTACAAATGAACTTTGTGTTTAAGAACCGTGTTAAACTGTGTTTACGGATGACATGCAACACCATGATTAATAAGCATGGCTGGGAGAGTGATCACTGGGACAATAGCAAATGAACTGGTCCAAAAAGAAATGAGAATCAAAGTCCTGAATTACATGTTTTAGTGCTGGGGGAATGGGATGGAAGGGGAGGGGCGGGCGAGGGGGAGAAGGGTAATGGTGCATGGGTGGGCTCTTATTGTTCTAACAAGTGTTTGTTTACACGGTGCAAGAAAAACTTTTCAAAAGTGGCATCAGAAAGGCGGGTTTCTCTTTGGTCTGAAAATATCCTTTCCTACGCTAAACAGTCTTTCATAGGCTGCACTTGCTGGGACCCCTGTGTTGTATCTATACTTTTTAATAATTAAGCTAGATGCATCATCAAATTGATAAAGCTGGATTCATTTTCATTACTTTTAAGTGTTTTTGTGTTTTTTATTTATTAATTAGTTAAAACCCAGGACAGAATTTGGGCAAAGTTTATAAGTAAATAAATACTGTAGCGCGGAGGTACGAGCAGCGTGGCATGTTCTCAGTAATCGCTTGTGTCATAAATGTGCTGTGTGTTATGTCATGTATAATCGTTAATGTTTATTGTTGTACGGGGTGATGTGCACGGTGCACGGTGGGCAGTGCGAGTGTGTGGATCATAGTAATACGGGTGTAATAAACGCTATCTGGTGATTAAACCCTGAACTATCTCTGCTGTTTAATTATTGCTTTATTTCTCACTGATTGTTGCATTTCAAAATCATACTGCAGAGGAAACGTCTACTTTTCTCAGACATGTCCTGAAAATTGTAGCTTTTATGGACGCTACATCGCTACTTGATCAAAAAAATGACGTAACTGCTGGAAAGTTATTTGATTCAGAAATTAGTGACGCTACGGGCAAGCTACTAGAAAATGTTGTTAAACTAATAGCTTCGCTACATGTAGCGGCGCTACCGCCCATCACTGGAGAGGAGACCAGCTGGAGACCAGACGATGTTCCTGGGATCCACCTCTCTCTTCGCTGCTTCTCTCAGGGAACCCCCTTTCACCCAGGACATCACCGCCGCAACACCCCTGCAAGTATCAAGAGACCACATCGCTGCCACAGAGTTGCCACCTTTAGCAGCTTACCACTACCGGGTAGCACACCTGGCTTACAGAGGGGCCAGGTCCGTGTGGGATGCTATCCCGTGGATTACTAGGCTTCTTAAAGCAGCGCCATGTTATACGGCGCCAACCCTGGCGGCTATAGGGGATGTTCCTGACCTGCCCGTCTTTCCTGACCTGCCGGCGCCCGACGTGCCTGATCTGCCTGTCCTGGCGGCTACCGCACCGCCTGTTGCTCCGCCCACTGCTCTGCACGAGCCTCCGCACACTGCTCCACCTGAGACTCCTGCTGCAGCACCGCCTTCGCCTGCAGCTCCACCCGGGGCACCTGTGCCGACCCTGCCTCTGCCAGCGCCTGAGGTCCAGGCACATCTGGCTGCTGCTCCGCCCGAGGCCCCACCTCCGGCTGCTGCTCCGCCCCCTGCAGCGCCTGAGATCCCTGTGACTCCTGCCCCTGTAACTCATGCCCTGGTGCCCGTGACCCCAGTACATGTCCCTGAGGAGGTCCCGGACCTCTTGATCACTGCTCCTTTCTCCTTAGAGGAGGAGGAGCTCGAGTGCGACCCTCGGGGACTCCTCTGCTCTCGCCCCGGCGAGGTCGATCCCGGCAAGAGCCCCGCCTGTCAGTGTCCCTAAAGGGGAGAGGACACAGACGCAGGGCCATGGTCCTGCCCACCCTGCCTCCTGGCTCACCCTCTCTTGCCTTGGCTGGGGCTCAGGGGGTGCCTGCGGGTCCTTTGGTTCCAGCTTGGCGGTCACCTGCGGGTCCCCCTCCGACGCCTCGTCGGTCGCCTGCGGCTCCCCCTCCTCTGACGCTTGGGCCAGCTGCTCCACCTCTCTCCTTACCTGCGTCGGGCTCCCCTCCGACTCTCTCCTCGTATCCCCTGGTGCCCCCTCCGTCTTCCTCCTTGACTCCTCCGTTTGTCCCTTGCCCTGTTTCCTTACCCCCTTCATGATCTCCCCTTGCTCCCTCCTCCCGTTCGCCTGCAGCCCCTCCGGCTGCCACCTGTCGTGGCTCCCTTGGGCTCCCCTTGTTCCTCCTCCCTTCGCCTTTGTGCCTCCTGTTTTTGTCCCTCCGGTTTCTGCTCCTTGTCCCTCTGTGCCTCCTACGTTCACTCCTGGCCCTTTCGTTCTGCCTGTTAGTGTTCCCCCTGTGTCTCACCTCATCTACCTGTCTGCGTTTCCCGTTCTTTGTCAGGTGTTGTCTTGTTTCCTGCCATTGTGCTTGTTTTGTGTGTCCGTTCTGTTCCCGGTCCCTCGTTGATGTTTTTTGCTCTTGTTTTTCAGGTCCTGTGTCCCCGGTCTCGTCTCCTCCGTCGCCTCCCCTAGGGCACGCCCAGAGTGTGCACTTTTGGGGGGGGGGGTTCTGTCATGACCTGCTCGTCCGATCCTCCTGTGTGCCACGCCCCCCCTCATTACCTCGTGTTAATTCCTGATTGTGATCACCTGTTACCTTTTATTTTCTGCTTGTCTTGTATATTTAGTCCGCGCTCAAGTCTGTTTCCCCAGGTCTGTCATTGACGTGAGTTTGCCGTGTGCTCCCCTGTTGTCCTGTCAACTCTACATGAATCCCGTTTGATCGCATTTACAGCTTCCCCGCTCGCCCGCACGCCGGTCATCACAGGTGATATCCACCGCAGATACGTAGTCAGGATTATTAATATTCACGCATCTGGTCAGGTAAAGTTTTATTACTGCATGTACAATATAATAATCTGTACCACAAGTGTACAGTAAATGGTAAATGTAAAGTAAATGGTGTCCTGTAGTTGTGTTCTGGGCATACAGCAACTCTGGATATAACGGACTTTGTATATAACGGACTGTTTTGCCAGGTCCTTTGAACTCCGTTATAAGTGAATTTTACTGGACAGGAGGTAAATGCAAATAGACACATATTATTTTGTAGCGTAACCAGTGGATATAAAGCCCCCAAGAAAGCTGATACATGGAGAGATATCACCTTCTCTGTGAATGCTGTGTGCCAAATAAATCTAA
Source organism: Paramormyrops kingsleyae (assembly GCF_048594095.1). NCBI lineage: Eukaryota > Metazoa > Chordata > Actinopteri > Osteoglossiformes > Mormyridae > Paramormyrops > Paramormyrops kingsleyae. The sequence continues at coordinate 1,698,969 of NC_132812.1, forward strand.
ATGATCTTCAAACATGTGATCCTTTCTCAGAGCACGACTGGCAAGCTCTTCAAGAAGTAACAGAAAAGCCATTTTGGTAGCAAGGCCAATGCGCAGAAACAGACCTATTTATAATCCGCATGATTGCCGTTACTACCATGAAAATAATTTTTACACTTTAAAATTATTTTTTATATTTTAATTTTATAAATTATTCACATACTATCATTTTGTCAACTGTAGACTGAACAAAACTGGTATAACCGATTATTTTGAACAAACTATCATTACTCAAATGTGCGTAAGAATGGTCTTGAGTTTGCATAGATTCTGTTCTTAGCTAAGAACAAATTCAGATAAGAAAGCATTGGTGAATGTCAGAATCTTCATAAAAAGTTCGTACGTGGGGTTTAAGAACAAATTGGTTCGTAAGAACGGTTGGTGAATGAGGCCCATTGTCTCAAAGAAGAGAGCCAGCCTCACACCAGAGCATGTCAAAATGCTCACGTTCCTGCACTGCAATCAAGAATATATAAACTGAATATTTTATACATTGTTTTATTTTATTTGAATTGAAGCTTTACATTAAACTTTTGGACTTTTAGACACACCAGTGTCACCAATGTGCACTTTAGTTTGTATTGTTTAATGGTCATAATATAAAAACATTTGATTATTTTCAAATTCATATGTTCATATGGTTAGCCCAAAATGCTAACTTACACTGCTAAGTCAGAGTGCGAACCCACTGGACCAGCTAAAAATGCTGACATACACTGCTAACTCAGAGAGCTACCCCACAGGGTTAGTCCGGAATACTAACATACTGTCACGTTTGTGGGGCAGGCGAGCCGGAAAGCAGATGAATGGAGCCGTACTTACGAGTAAATGGGGTTTTATTGAGCACGGACAGACAGGCACAGACATCTACAGACACTACAATGACGGATCTGACGAGACGTACTCAGAAGCGGACTAAATACACAGGAAAAAGCAAACGGAACAAGGCACAGGTGTTGACAATCAGGGAATCACACGAGGTAACGAGGTGGGCGTGGCACACACAAGGATAGGACGGAGCTTAGCGTGACAGAACTCCCCCCCAAAAGGCGAGCATTACGGGCGCGCCCAAGGGGAGGCGACGGACGAGACGAGGGAACCAAACCTGGAAAACAAAAGCAAAACATTAACGGGACACCGGAAACAGAACAGACACGCAGAACAAGCAGAGGGACAGAAACCAAGACAAAACCTGACAAAGGACGGGGAATGCGGACAGATAGACCAGGAAGGGAGACACAGGGAGAACACCGACAGGCGGAACAAAAGGGCCAGGAGTGAACAAAGGACCCACAGGAGGAGGAGGAGCAGAGACAGGAGGGAGAAAGGCAAAGGGAGGAGGAACCAGGGGAGCCGGAGGGGCCGCAGGCGAGAGGGAGCAGGAGGGGAGCACACAGGGGCCAAGGGAACGGGTCGAGGGAGTGACGGAGGGAGCAGGAGGGAACACCAGCGCAGGCAGGAGGGGGAAGCCGCGGCAGACGAAGGCGTAGCCGGGGAAGGCAGTCGCCGCTCTCCTTATTGGAGGCAACCCCTCCTCCACCGCCTGCCGCCGCCGCTCTGCCCGTGGCGCTGTCCGAGGCGCCCCCTGCTGGCCACGTGTCGGCGGCGCCTGCCGAGGCGCCCCCTGCTGGCCGCACGTCCGAGGTGCCCCCGGCTCTGCCTGAGGCCGCCGCTCTGCCCGCGGTCCTGCCCGTCTCGCCTGTCCAGCCCGGCTCGCCCGTCCTGCCTGTCTTTCCGGCTCGCCCGTCCTGCCTGTCCAGCCCGTCCTGCCTGTCTTTCCAGCTGCACCGCCTGCTGCCACCCCCTCGGCTCTGGCTGCACTGCTTGCTACCTCTTTAGAGGCCCTGACTCCTGTCCTCCCAACACTGGCCCCAGTCCCCGAGGAGGTCCCGGACAATCGGACCCCCACTCCTTTCTCCTTCGAGGAGGAGGAGCTTGAGTGGGACCCCTTGGGGACCTCCTTTATGACTCCCTCGCCCTTGCCCCGGCGAGGCCGACACCCCCAGGACCCCGCCTTTCCGTGTCCCATAAGGGGAGGGGCCACAAACGTCGCTACATGCATGTACAATGTGACACACTTTTTGTGGACTGTATAGCACCGGTCTTGTCCTGCCAGTGCCAACGGCCTTTAAGCTGACCTGTAGTGCACTCTACCACTGCCTGAGCCCAAGAATGGGCATAATTATAACGCTGCTCTTGTTCATTCTGTGGGTTTGCGAGCGGCATGAGAAGCCACGACTTCAGTGGGTACCCACTGTCCACTAAGGAATTGTCAAATGGTTAAACCATCAAAGCTTACAATATTGGGCCAAATTAAAATGGGAAAAATCTTCTTACCAAGCAACCAGCCATCACATACCATCCCATTTTCAAGTTTGTTTCCAACCCTACTGTTTCTGAGAATGAACGAATCATGGGTTGAACATTAATGAGACGCATGTTCGAATCACACATAATTTGTACATTAATGGAGTGAAAGTGCTTTCTATTTACTTAAGCAAATTCTTTCTCTGAAGGTGCCTTTATAGCAACATGCGTACAGTTGATGGCTCCGATTACATTGGGAAAACCGGACATCACTGCAAATTGCGCTTTAATGTTTGCCTGTTCAACCACAGTGTAGGGAAATTTAATACATCTAGGTGACAAGCAGATTATGCTGTCCCATACAGCTGGCATGGCGCAACTTAGTGTTGACTGAGAAATACCCAATCGGTCCGCAAGTTCTCATTAAAAGAGGCTGTGGCTAAGAACCTGAGAGTGGACAGAACTTGTAAAGGAACAGGTATGGCACAATTCCTCATCGTCTGCCTTTGTAATGCTGGCCCCAGTTCAGCACACAGCTCCAAGAGTATAGCTCTTGGAAATCTAAAGCGACTCACAAGTCAGTCATTATCATGGGTCAGGAAATCAGTATGATCCCTGCATACACGCTCTCTTCTAATTCTTCCATTTGCGATATCTTGTATTAACAAAAGAACAGCCATGGTAGTTGCAATAGTTTGGTCATTTTCTGCGCCGTTTTATTGTTACAAATTGATTAAAATCAGGTGCCGTACATTTGTAAACAATATACATTTAATGTCGGTGTATTGGATAAAGTCAACGTACTGTGAGTGTAAAAAGGGAAACCACAGTAGCAATGACTGAGCATAAATGTGCGTACGCCATGTCTGGAGCTGCCATGAGAATGTGCGTGGTGGTACACCAAGTTTCGTTTTTATCTCGACATGAGCGTGGAAACAGATTTAAGCAACATTTTTGTGCATATGCACCGTTTATACATGAGGCCCCTGGTCTGGACCACTGTCCCCCGACCTGAAGTCCACGAAAGTGCACACGGAAAGCATGAAGTATGAACTAGGCTTAAGAATGCCTCTGCCTGGCTGTGCCATGTCAGCAGCTTTCTTTTCCTCAGATCTGAATAAATTTTGGAGAAACTCAGCTGGCTAGTTAAAAAAATTAAAACAACCAGCAGCAACTTCATGAACTTTTGAAAGCAGTTTCATGATGTAGTATTTCTATAGTTACATTATTGTGAAATATTGTGCCATGACCTACTTACCTCACTGGAGAGTTAGGTGACCCAGCTAACATATGTCATTATGTACAATTATTAGCCAGATTATCATATTAGCCAGATTTTCCCTTTAGGAGCCAAATTAAAAATTGTTCAGTGATGCTGAAAGGGGAAAAAATTTTATTAAAATTCTTCTTGCTTCCCAACTAAGAAGCAAGCAAACCTAACAGGTAGACAATTAATGAGTATGAAAAAGGGTCAGTCTTTTTCATATGATTACAGGTTTTGTCAAAAGTGAGAAGTTAATTTTCTAAGTGACCACAAGACGATTGTTCAAAAAGCATATTCACTCGATCAGAGGACAAATGCTTTTAAATGTTGTTTGATTGTCAAATGGCTGTTGTGATCTGAGGGTTGTGTTTTCAAAGCATGTGTATGGTGTAGCGAAGTAATGAAATGATGTTGCCATAAGACACTTGAGCCAGGAACGTTTTGCTCTTTTATTCAGGCCAGCCTGAGTAGTTGAGAGTTTATTGGGTTCTTTTCATTTGCCAAATGTTTTGTGTTTTGCAGAATAACTGAGTGTGACCACTCTGGGAAGGGGCACGATATCATACTTCTTGTGTAAATGTTCTGCTGGTTGCTGGATGGGTGCAATGAAGCCATGAAAAGTTGATGGCAGTATAAATAAGCCAGTCTGTGCCTCAGGAACCGCAGATCTGCTAGAGAGGGGCCAATTCCCAGCTGCAGGAGAAATACGATTTATTTTTACATGCAGAAATGCATTTTGTAATATGCATTTTAAAAAGAGATGAACAGATTCACAGTGGTAATTCGATGCATATTCAATACTTGTATTCTATAAATGAAAATGTTAAAGCAAAGGTATCTTGTGCTATGATCATAAAAAATAACATTAGCATTGGGAGATTTATACATGCTAAGAACACTTGAGGATCGGACAGGGTACACACAAGACACGGGCAAACACACTCACGACAATATGGAAATGCAACCATATAACAAGGGCTATTTACAGGACACAGACAGGGGCTATTTAATTGCCCACGAGCATATCGGGATATGCTGACCCCTGCCGGTGCTACAGTATATTGCCATATAAAACTATGTATGCGTTTTATAACAACATTTGATGACAGATCTAGCCTATTTCCTGTTGATATGTCACTTTCAAAGAGAAATTTTGCACGAAACCATCTATGATTAGATGTGAACATCATACCTGATTAAGTCCTGAACATTATTTAAGGGTAGAGCAGGAAGCTGAGTAAACAAGTCAGAGATGGACCTTCCCTTCATCAGTGTTACTGTTTCCCTATGCAGCAAAACTGAAGTCCAGCAGTAGTGAGAAGGAAACAAACACTTAAGTCACTCTGAAGTAAAGGTGCCAGAAGTACTCTGATACACATGTCAGTGATGTTTAAAAGTATCAATGCAAGCGTTTCGTAGAGCTCTTTAAATTGGTGAATTTGTAAATAATGCTGTCTACTGCGTCTATGAGGCATCTGTGCCTGGCAACTAGACGTGCCAGCTCCTTGAAAATCGGATAATTTACATACCCATCATTGGTCTGCACGTGTACTAAATTACATCCAAATTGGACCATTATGTGTGTGTGTTGGTTATGTATACATTTGTGTGCAGAATAATTACAGTGTGTATAAAAAGTGAAAAAAGCCCAAAGTCCTTATAATAGCTTTTATTTCTTTCTATACACGCAAATGCATTGGGAACACTGTGCATTCTATTCCTAATCAAAACATGAAGAAAAATTATCAAATTTGAGTTAATTCTTTATAAAAATTTAAGAAAAGAAATATTAGGCAGTTCTGAATTCTTAGCAGTGTCTGAATTCTTCTTTACAAACTCAAACATTCACTGTGTAAACTGAAAAAAACTTTCAAGATTTAGCTTCCCTTTGAATCACAGAACTAATATTTTGTTGTATAACTGTGGTTTCTGAGAACTGCTGCACATCTGTGTTGCATGGAATCGACCAACTTTTGGCACCTGTGAACAGGTATTCCATTCCAGGATGATTGGACTACATTCCATAATTCTTCAGCATTTCTTGGTTTTGCCTCAGACATGTTTGATGTCACCCCATAAATTTTCTATTGGGTTAAGGTCCGGGGATTGGGCTGGCCACTCCATAACGTCAATCTTGTTGGTCTGGAACCAAGATTTTGCTCTTTTACTAGTGTATTTGGGGTCATTGTCTTGCTGAAATACCCTGTTCTGCCCCCAGGGCAGTCTGTTTAATGTTTGATAGTTTTAGCTATTATCAACAATATACTATCATCAATGTCCTGCTGCTATCATCAACGCCAGACCTCTTGTTCCAATTTCTACCGACTCAGATGCCCCCTTTATCTTGACACCCGCAATGTTGCTCACGCAAAAGGCTGGTGTTTCCCCTCCACCAGGAGACTTTTCTGGTAAAGACCTCCACCGCAGCCAATGGAGACAGGTACAAGCTCTTGCCAACACATTCTGGACCCGATGGAAACGCGACTACCTACCGACACTGCAGAGTCATCACAAGTGGACTGAGGATCACCGTAACCTGCAGGAAGGTGATGTAGTGCTGTTGAAAGATGGTCACACAAGATGGCACTGGTAACTTCTGCCTTTCAGAGCCAGGATGGGAAGGTACGCAAGGTCGAATTAAAGACCACAGCTCAGGGGAGTCCAAAGGCATTCTTAAGACCTGTCTCGGAAGTTGTTCTTTTGCTACAAGTAGAGGACTGATAGCCAGTATACTGTAAGTCAATACGAATGTTTGATAGTGGAGTGTTCTGCCCCCAGGGCAGTCTGTTTAATGTTTGATCGTTTTAGCACTGCCCCTGGTAAAAGGTGGTATTGCAGTTGTACAGGAAGCAGGAAGTGGTGCCATGTATTAGCTATTAGGTGCAGGGAGGCCCAATACAGCGCTTTTCAATCTTTTGCAATCATTGATTTGGCCCATCGTGAGCATTGCCTGTAAGTTCCTTTTTATTGTTTACAACTTTATCTTTCAGTACTGATGGGCATTTACTGCTAATGGGATGTTTGCATTTAGTTAATCTTAATTGCTGAATGATATTTACTGGACGATATGTTCTGTACCTTAACCTTTAGTGACAAATTGTTGCTTTCTGTATATTTTGAGTGTAATTGTGTGACTTAGACCATACCTGTGATGCCTTACAGAATATATGTTTATGTATGTTATGTTCTAATATCATTATTTCTGGTATTTCAGTTTTACTCTCATCTACCACACCAAAATGCTCTATAAGAGTCAATATTAAACACAGCAAGAAAGCTACGTCCTGACTCTTGTGTTGTTTACTGAGGAAGTTTGGCTGGCTGTCTACTTCTGGTGATTTAACACTATTAGGAGGGCAGCACAGTAAAAAGGCAAGTCAGCAGCTCATGCCACGTCAATCATTTCTTTAGTCCAGACGCCATACAAGAAACTCCACCATGAATCCGGTCGAAGAGATTGACAGAACCTCTCAGGTCAGTGCAAGCAGCAAACACACATCTGCATCATCTGCCACCACAGCAGCAGCAAGGGCACACACAAAGGCGGAGGCAGCATGTGTAAGGCTAAGATAAAACTGGAACTGGTAGAGAGGGAGGCGAGACAGAGAATGGAAGATGCACAGGCAATTCTGGAAAAGGCGAGACTGGACACTTAATTGGGAACTTTGGTGCTCCAGAGGGAGGCAGCTGCTGCCAGGGAGCGAGCAGAGGTCTTGAAAGCAGCCGAAGAACAGGTTAGATTACCTTGTAGCGAGGATGGGATAATATCTCTAAGTAGTGAGAAGCGCGATTGTGCAACTGCATATGTAGAGCGTCAGAATGAGTCACGCACAATGTCGTGATGTCCTTTCGCCTTCATTTGTTCAATCCGATGACAGTTTCGTCACATGCGGATCTGCTTATGTGGCTCAGCCCAATCCTTCTAGCCAGAAACCTGTTAAAGTGCCCAGAGAACATACCCGGTTCTCTGACCTCATGCTTTCCTGCACACAGTCTAAGAGAATGAGGACAGTCCTCACAGTAAGTCACATATTCAGAACCTGAATCTATCAGCTCAGTTTTACGTGCCTCATCACTACACCATGCCAGCAAACCCAGTCAAGACCCCTGCCATGACAGACTTTGTTAAGTTCCTTGCACATCAGGAGCTGGTAACTACCGGGCTCAGCCAATCTGATGACCGACCTGAGAGCTTCAGGGCATGGCAGTCTTCCTTCTGTAAGAATGCTCTTTTCAGCAAACTAGATGTTTCCCAGAATCTCCGGTAAAGACAATGCAAAATGTAGGGAGCTTGGAGACCTCCTCATGGAGTTTCTGTCTGCAAAGGAAGATGGCTTCTTACCTGAGTTGGCTTTCTTTGACACTGCCCGTGGCATCAGCCCCATAGTGGAAAAACTGCCACACGCATTACAGGAGAAGTGGTTGTATCAGGGCTCCCGGTTCAAAGATGAGCATAATGGCCTCTTTCCCCCTTTCTCCTTCTTTGCTGGTGTAGTTTCCTAAGAAGCGCATGCCAGAAATGACCCCAGCTTTGCTCTTTCCAGCAACAGTAACTCCTTCGTAAGTGATAAATCAATCTACCGAAATGGGAGAATCCCAGTATCAGGTCACAAGATGGACATCTCCCCAGACATGGAATGTGCCACGAATGTCTCTCCAAAGCAAGTAATGGACCCAGGAAAGAACTGTCCTCTTCATCGCAAACCACACCCCTTAAGAAAGCGTCGTGAATTGAGAGCGAAACCACTGGATGAGAGAAGGACTTTCCTCAGGGAAAATGGGAGTGCTGCGCCTCAGTTCTCCATTTAGCAAAAGACTGCAAGGTCTCTGTGAAATGCAGTGAATGTGAGAGCGATCGTCACATCACAGCCATGCATCCTGGGGCAGCAGCCTTAAAGCCTGAACCTAAAGCTCCACCTTTGACACCAGAACAAAGCTCCACCTACTGTCACCTCACACTGCACAGAGGTTTATGGCGATGGGTCGGCCCCCAATGTCCTGCTCCAAAATATGTCTGGTTTGGGTGTTCCTCAAGGGGCAGCGTGACAAAGTGATTAACATGTACTGTATATGTACTTGATGAACAGAGTAATCATTCATTGGTAAGGTCAGAATTCTTTGAGTTATTTGATGTTAAGAGTCACTCCTCACCTTACTCAATAAGAACATGCGCTGGACTCATCGATATGTCTGGCAGGAAGGCAGACGGTTTTCAAATTAAAGCGGTTAACGGATGCATTACCCTTGCACTACCACCTTTGATCGAGTGCAACCAGATTCCCACCAGCAAGGCAGAAATACCGACTCCATAAGTAGCACTCTTCCATCCTCTCCAGAAATCAATGGCATCGTCTGCGATGCCGAGTATCTTTCTTGTGTATTTCAGTTCATAACTCGCTGAAATCTTATTATAAAAACATGAAAAAAACACTGCCTAAATCCACAATCTATCTTCTTTTCAAAACGTTCATTGTCGGGAGAATGAAATTTTTTTAATTAGGCTAAATCAGCAAAAAAGTTAAACATGTCACCTTACTTTGTTTTACCTGCATCGCGGGCGTTCTCTATGGAAGAGGATTAGGGCCACCATGAAAATGTTATTTGAATTCTGACTTTAATCTCAGAAATCTGAGTTTAGAAAAAAGTCAGAATTCTGAGAGTAAAGTCAGAATTAAAATAATATTTTCATGGTGACCCTAATCCTCTTCCGTATGTTCTCACCCGAAGATCGCTATTCACATTCTAAATAGCTGCATTAGCGCGTATTCAAATCGCATTCGCATGGTAATTTGAAGAACAACACAGCGGTGAAACGTGACCCAGATACATCCCCGTCAGCGCCATAAAAGGGGGTGGGGAACATGGCCAGGTGTCGATGGCTCATTCGTACACATGAAAGTTGCTACATCTTCAATGAAAGGAGCCAGAAAGAGTTTGGTTTTTCTTATTTATTTATCCAACTGAATGTTGCAACTACACCATTTAGTCATCTTAATGTAGCCAAGACTTTGCTGATCAGATATCTGGGATCAAAACAAACTGCCATCATTGCTTACTCTGTACTTTTATAATGTGTCTGCAATTGTTCCAAACTGCATTTTGCAATGTCTATACTTTGATGTCAAATTACAAACTTAACATAAATCTGACATATTTACAAAGTACACTAAGATAAAGATGAGTTTAATGCCAAAATAAATATATAAGAAATAATTAAGTTTACGATATTAAGTGAAATGTGTGACCATGCCCCAGTCAGTGAAAGTGTGTTCCCTACCCCTAGACTCCAGAGGGTTAAATGCTCAAATCCTTCTCCTGCTAGGAAGAGACACTGTGAGAGTGCATAAGGTGAAATAGCAGATTATTGGCCCACACAGAGCCCCCTTCGCTTAGAGATTAGACCTGGGGTAGGTCGTGGTTGGAGAAGTATGTCTTGGAAATGCTCACAAGCCGAATGTGAACATGTTCAAGACCCATGTGTTAGAGAATGGGCGACCTTCCTACCTGATGCCCTGCAACAGCTTTATGGACTTAAAAGAGACAGTGTGTTACGGCGGGGAGCAGCGAAGTGGCCTCACCAGCACATCTGAACATAATATGTGGAGGGTTACCAAGCATAATTTGGGTCATGGTGTGTGCCAAGTGACTGAGACTGACAACAAGCTTGCCCTGTCCATTGAAGATACTGCCTTTTTGAAGATCATGGACTCAGAGGTGTACAGGAATGATAAAAAGAGCTGGATGGCCCCATTGCCTTTCAAGGCACCACGGAGATGTCTTCCAAACAACCGCAAGTACGCGCTCACTCATCTTACCTCACTGTGTTGCACCCTTGACAGGAAACCTCTGATGAAGCAGCAGTTCCTGACCTTTATGGCAAAGATCTTGAAGGATGATCATGCTGAGACAGCCCCTCCTCTGAAACAAGACGAGGAGTATTAGTACTTCCTGATCTTTGGGGTCTATCACCCTCAAAAACCAAATCAGATCAGAGTGGTATTTGATTCCAGTGCTCCACAAGATGGTGTCTCCCTTAACCATGTTGCTGTTGAGCTTGTTGGGAGTCCTTATTCACTTTTGAAAAGAGCAAGTGACAATAATGGCAGACATCCAGAAGATGTTTCACTGCTTTCTCATCAGTGAAGACCATTGTGACTTTCTGAGTGTCACGACAGAAGTCCCGGGCAGGGTTCGAAAGTCTTTTATTAGGGAAAACCAAAGAGCAATCCAAAGTCCAAGCAGCCGAGGTCCGTCCAGTCTGAGAAACCAAAGCCGAGGGGAAATCCGTGTTCGTTGTCGGGTCGGGTGCGGTGTGGTCGGTAAGCCGGGAGGTCTGTCCGAGGACGCTGACAGGAGACACCGGGAGAGGACACGAGGGAAGATCAAGGCTGGGTGGGTAGGGAATGGGATGGATCGGGAAGAACAGGAAGCGGGAGCAGGGAGAGTCGGGCGGATTGGAGCTGTAACAGAGACAAGGGAGCAAATTGCTTGGACATTGCATTCTACAAATACTTCGCATCGAATGACGGTCGTGCGGGGTTTAAGTAATGGAGGTAGGCATGGCGTAGCGAAGGGGGGCGTGGCCGCTCGTGGTCGCTGGTGTGACAGAACCCCCCCTCTGACGACCGACACCCGGCGGTCGATCGGCGCGTCGGGGCCGGCCACGGGACCGAGGACCTGGTTTGGAGGGGTGAGCCGCATGAAATTGAGTAATAAGCGCAGGATCCAAGACGTCCGAGGCAGGAACCCAGCAGCGTTCCTCGGGGCCATATCCCTCCCAATCCACTAGATATTGCAAACCCAGTCCACGGCGGCGGGAGTCCAGCAGGGCGTTCACGGTGAAGGCTTCTCCATCGGTCAAGGGAATCGGCGGAGGGGTTTGAGAAGAGAAACGTGAAAGACTGGATGAATACGGTACACCCTGGGGAGGAGTAAACGGTAAGTGACAGGTCCCACTCGTGCTGCAACCTTGAATGGCCCGATATATTTCGGAGTAAGCTTACGGCCTCGGGGAAGTCGGAGGTGTTGTGTCGAGAGCCAAACCCGATCTCCCGGACGATACGCCGGTGCTGGGTGCCGTCGTCGATCCGCTTGTGCCTTTGTTCGAGTGGCTCTCTTACACAACTGTTGGCGCACATTATCCCACACCTCTCTGCACTGCCCATACCAGTGGTCGACAGAGGGTACCCCAGTGCGAGAGGGAGTCCAGGGAAACAGCGGAGGCTGTAAACCCAGCACGCATTGGAAGGGGGTTAAACCCGTGACCGGATTCTCAAGGGAATTCCGGGCATACTCGGCCCAAGGAAGGAACCGAGCCCATTCCTGGGGTCGGGCGGAGCAGAGGGACCATAAGATCTTACCGATCTCCTGGTTGAGACGTTTTGCCTGTCCGTTGGCCTGAGGGTGATACGCCGTGGTTAGACTAATCCGAATGTTTAATTTATCACAGAGAGCACGGAACACTCGTGAGGTGAATTGGGGTCCTCGATCTAACACGATGTCTTCGGGCAAGCCGTAATATCGAAACACTCATTTGATAAGCAGCTCCCCGAGTTCTAGGGCAGATGGCAACTTCGGCAGAGGTATGAGCCGACACATCTTAGAAAAACGGTCGACTACGGTTAGGATGGTTGTGTTGTGGAAGTAAAATTGGGCATTAGTAGGCCCGGGAGGGGAGGCATATTGGGTCTGTTATGTCTTAGGCCAGAAGAGATTGTTTTGAATACTGTGTGACCTCGCTTTGTGATAGCTGCCTGCAGTTGGCTCCGCAGAAGCTCGGACCTTGGAGGGGCAGACAGTGGAGCAAAGGGGGGGAGAAACCACTTGCAGGAAGAGACTCGAAGCCACCCCAACTGGTGCACAAAGAGTTATAGCTTAATAGAATAGTAGTAGTCAATATATAATATGTTATATGCAATTGATCGTATCATGTTAATCATACTTATGTTAATCATACTAATCATATGTTAACCATGTATTTTCAGTGATTCAGAGACAATACGTCAATGTGTTAATCATTAATCAAACATTAACACTGATTCAATGTCATATAATTAATATCTATATACATATCTCATGTAGAGTCTAGAAGCCGAGGCTGTCTCCAGTAAGTTGCGTACAATTGGTGGATTTACTCTGCTACCAAAGTGAACCAATGGAGCGGGAGAATTGTGTTTGTTATACGTTTCAGCTTAGTTTGTTGATGTTTCATGACCAATCAGGCCTTAGAAGGCCTGGTAGTTATGTTTTATCTACTGGTTGCTCTGTGTGCCGGGTGTGACTTGGTACCAAGCGCCAGAGTGTGATGGGAGCGCTTTGCTGAACTTGCTGTGTACCAGCCCAGCGCTTGGGAGCTGAGCCAGGTGTTAAAGAAGAAGTTGGGGCCGGCATGGGCTGCTCTGGGAGTATCCTGGGACACTGGAATCCAGAGATTGGACAATGCTAGGTGGGCCCAGCAGATGAACTCTCTGGAGAATGCTCTTAAGTCCCATTTTCCCACAACGGTTGACTGGTCCCGTTTGCATGCAGCTCGGCAAGGCGACAAAGAAGATGTGTATGACTGGGAGCTCCGCTTGCAGAGCCTGATGGAACAATACTCAGGTGCAGGAGTGGAACTGCAGGGACAAATGATGGCTGCCTTCTATGTGGAAGGACTGCAGCCCGAGATCCGAGAGCTCCTGAAGCAAGTTTGCCCCAACTGGAGGGAGAGAAACATGGCTGGTGTGCGAGCTTTCGCCCAGAACATCGAGCGGAATCTGAAAGACACAGAGAAAAGGAGCATCCAGGAAGAGAAGAAAAAAGGGAAAAGGGAGAAGGAACACGAAATGCTCATTCAGGCGGTGGCTAACTTGGCTACAGATTTTACAGGGAAACCCCAAGGCAGAGGCAGAGGACGAGGGAGAGGCCAGGGTCCACCTGGTCCACCTAGAGGAGGGGACAGGAAATGCTGGAACTGCGGAAGTCCCACTCACATCTACAGGAACTGCCCTGCTCTGCCCCAGGTTGCACAGGGGAATCAAGCAGGAGGAGGGGGAGAAGTGAGACCAGGGCCTGTGATGTGTTATGTTTGCAAACAGCAAGGACATCTCGCCAGCCAGTGCCCCACTCTGGGTGCACAAGGCCCCGCATGGCCTACTCCTCCTGCCCCATAGGAGATTGCGGGGACGGGTGGTGAAGAGGGTCAGTTCATCGCCTTAACCCGACACCTAACAGATGACCCATTGCTTAAATTGAGGGTGGAGGGAAGGGAAATCCTTTTCCTCGTGGATACGGGAGCTACAAGGTCAACAATCAGAGAGGTGGAAGTGTCGGGAGTCCCCACCACCGGCAGAACTATAAAAATAATCGGTGCCTCGGGAATCCCCGGATTCCTAGAAGAAACAGAACCTTTATTAGTAGAACGGAGCCCAGGGTCCATTGTGTGTCAGCACCAGTTCCTAGTTTCCCCCCATTGTCCTGTCAACCTGCTGGGGAGGGACTTAATGGGGAAGCTGGGGATGAAGGTAGAACTGGGGGTGGACGGTCTCACAGTGACCTCAGAGGCTTTGGGACTGTTTTGCTTATCAGAGAAAGCTAACTTTGCTGCTTGGTGGCTAGTGGATGACACAATCGTGAGAGACTGTATCCCTGAAGGACAAGATCAGCCTGACAGATTGCATTGCACTGCTCAGTTCTTTGGAAAAGGAGGGGCTGAGTGGACGAGAGATTTTGAGGCTGCAGGAGGGCTGAGAGAGACTGTTGTGCTTGATTATCTCTATGTGGCAGAAGACAAGTCTGCTGCGTCTGTCCGTTTGTCAGCTGGCCAGAAACAGTGGTATGTGGGAGGTTCGGTCCCCCATGTATCATATGGGAAAAAGGGGTCGCTAGAATGGAAGGATTTAGGACCCTGGGTCGCTGAGTGTGAGAAAAGGACTGAGTGGGTACGTGTGGAGGAAGGTAGGTGGATGAGTGGAGATGGTCAGGTGCAAAGGTATAAAATAGACCAGTGCGTAGAGGTACAGAGAAAGGGGGACGCAATAGAAGATAAGGGGAAAGGTATTGATCCTCTGCCAGACTGGTTAGGGGAGGTACCAGATTGCTTGTGGGCAAAAGGGAAAAATGATTTTGGCAGAGTGGTGTCAGCTGAGCCTTTGGTGGTCCACCCCAAGTCTGACTTTCGGCCTCACAAGGCCCAGTATCCCTTATCTAGAGAAGCAGTGGAGGGAGTGAGAGAAGTACATGCAGATCTGGTGAAAAGGGGGGCTATTAAGGAAATAGCCTATTCTCCAGTTAATTCTCCTATCTTACCTGTGAAAAAGGCAAATGGTACTTGGAGATTTGTACAGGATTTGAGGGGTGTCAATGCAGCCATACACCCCAGAGCTCCTATTGTACCTAATCCAATCACGATTCTGGCTTCCATACCAGCGGAGGCTAAATGGTTCTCTGTCATTGACTTGGCTAATGCTTTCTTCTCTATCCCAGTAGATCCAGATTCGCAGTACTGGTTCGCCTTCACCTTTCAGGGGAAGAGGTGGACTTGGACAGTGATGCCCCAGGGCTACACAGAGTCACCTAGCGTGTATGGACAGGAGCTGGCAAAAAATTTGGAGGGGTTTACTGCGCCTGGGGGTAGCACACTGGTACAGTATGTGGATGATTTGTTGCTTTGCTCTCACACTCGTGAGTCCTGTAAACAGGACACCATAGCTATGTTAGACTTCCTGGCGAAAAATGGGCACAAAGCCTCAAAATAAAAGCTGCAGCTGGTGTCTCAAAGGGTTAAATACCTTGGACATGTGTTGACAAGTGAGGGAAGGTCATTAGGACCAGACCGAGTGGCATCCATACAGGAGATGCCCAAACCTAAGACTAAACAGCAATTGCTTTCAGTCCTAGGCATGATTGGCTATTGCAGGCCTTGGATTCAGGACTATGCACAGAGGTCACAGCCCTTGGTTGATTTGACAATTGGGCTAGGACTGACAGACAAACTGACGTGGAGGACTGAAGCTGAAGACGCCCTAATTGACTTAAAGCAGGCGTTAATGTCAGCCCCAGCTTTGGGGGTGCCTGACTATCAAAAGCCATTTGTGCAATATGTGGACGAGAAAAAGGGGTTCATGACTTCAGTCCTGACTCAGTATCACGGGGGGAGGTGCAAACCGGTTGCCTACTACTCAAAGCGTTTGGACTCGGTGGCTCGAGCATTACCACCTTGCCTTCGAGCGGTGGCTGCAACAGCTGAGGCAGTGATGGCGAGTGCAGATCTGGTGCAGCTGCATCCACTGACACTTCGAGTTCCCCATGCGGTGCACGCGATCCTGACACAGGCCAGGACATCTCATTTGACGCCTGCGCGATCAGTGCATTATCAGAATGTTTTGCTAACACTGGCAAATGTGACTGTGGAGAGGTGCTCTGCTTTGAATCCAGCTACCCTCCTTCCCACGGGGGTGGACGGGAACCGCATGATTGTTTGCAGGTCATCGACTGTGTGTGCAAACCTAGGCCGGATCTGACTGACATCCCACTGGAAGGAGGCAATATCCTGTTTGTTGATGGGAGTTCTTTGCGGCTGGAGGATGGATCGCCAGCGACCTCCTATGCTGTGGTGCGAGATGGATCACTTGTGGATGGGGGGCAGCTGCCTAGACATTGGTCCGCACAGGCGGCTGAGCTGTTTGCACTGCAACAGGCCTGCAAACTGGCTGAAGGACAGAAAGTCACTATCTACACAGACTCAAGATACGCCTTCGGGGTGTGTCACGATCATGGTGCATTGTGGAAGCAGAGAGGTTTTCGCACCAGCACTGGAAAACCCATTCAGCATCATCAATTAGTGGAGCAATTGTTGGACGCTCTCATGCTGCCCGAACAGGTGGCAATAGTGAAGTGCCAGGCCCACACAAAGCGGACTGATGAAATCAGTCAGGGGAATGATCTCGCAGACCAGTGGGCTAAAAGTTTAGCTAAAGACTCCACTGGGTTTGGGAATAAGGTTTTGCTAGCAATGGATGTTGATAAACTATGCGCTGATAATGACCTTGTTTTGATTCAAACAGGTGCTACAGAGGGTGAGCTCCGTGGATGGAAACGGAATGGTGCACGGTGTGATGGGGAAGGCGTGTGGCGACATTCTGGGACTAACCGACCTTATCTTCCTAGATCTGCATATCCAGGAATGGCCAAAGCCGTTCATGGCTTGGATCATGCGTCTCGTGACGGGATGGTGGCAGCTGTGACTCGGGTGTGGCATGCCTCTGGGTTTGCCACAGCTGCTGCCCAATTCTGCGGGAGGTGTATGGTGTGCATGAAATTCAATGTGGGGAAGGGCATCCCAACCGACCCGGCAGTGACCCCGAGTTCCCAAAGCCCGTTTGATCACCTGCAGATGGATTTCATTGAGCTAACGCCGTGCAGGGGATACAAGTACTGTTTGGTGATTGTATATCTGTTTTCCAGGTGGGTGGAGGCATTCCCTTGCCGTCGCCCTGATGCTCTGAGTGTGGCTAAATGTCTGCTAAAAGAGGTGATTCCACGGTGGGGCATCACATCTAAAATCACCACAGACAATGGTCCTGCGTTTGTTGCAGAGACCCTGGCTAAATTGTCCCATTGGATGCAAGTTGATTTGAAACATTATTGCGCCTATCACCCCTCGAGTGGGGGGATGGTGGAGAGGGCAAATCAAACTCTGAAACTGAAATTGGCAAAAATTTCAGAGATGACTGGCCTGCCCTGGGTTGATGCCCTGCCCCTGGCTTTGTTATTCATGCGAGCCAGGACACACCGCCAAACAGGGTTGGCTCCTTTTGAAGTGTTGACAGGAAGGCCAATGCGTGTTTTGTCTCCCTCGCGATATGTCACACTGGAAACTGTAGATGGGGACTTGCTGACTTATCTTACAGGTTTGCGGCAAGCGATAGGTGCAGCCTGGGACCAGGTTCGTGCCTATTGGAGGACTCCAGAGGGAGAACCACTACGAGCTGTGACACCGCTTGACCCAGGGAGCTGGGTGTTGGTTCGTGACCTGAGGCGAAAGAGATGGAACACGCCGAGATGGAGGGGACCACACCAGGTGCTAATGGTGACCCCTCACACAGTGAAAGTGGAGGGAATCGACGCCTGGGTCCATCGGGTCCACTGCAGACGTGTGTCCGACCCTGGTGGTTCTTTCAAGACTGGCCCCTGAGAGGGTCACAACTGTGTTGCCTTTTTGTGATAACTATTTTTATTGTGCCTGTTATATTTGGGATTGATGCTATAATGTTTTGGAGAACCGCTTTTTCCAGCTGTGTCACCCACTCTTCTCCGACAGTGCCAGACCCACGGGTTCTGGATCGAGGGAAAAGGGGGGTGATGGATGCCAATGCTGTGGAGCTTTTGTCCCGAGCGGTGACTGCTGAACTGAATGTTTCTGACTGTTGGGTCTGTCATTATATGCCCCACACTGCTGCGGCGTGGCCTTTTTTCGGGGTTCCGTACACCTATCATGATATGGCGGTCCTAAATCAGACATGCTCTGGCCTTATATCTGTTATGGCTGGGCTGCTCGCCCGCGAGCTAGGGTCGTTGTCCTCGGCCCAGCCACCACCTATATGCCGCATTTCTGGTATCGCTGTTAAGTCACGGGCAGTGGAGGAGGCCCTTAAGGCCACACATGACCGTTTACTGCTGGAGTTTGCTGGGAACAATCCAAACCTCTATCTGACGCAGGCTGATGAGTCCAATCACTGGGGTTTCACTACGGTTCATTTGCTGGTAGGCGTGAATAGTACGGGTGAGGGATGGGTTTGTTCGACCCAGGTAATTATCACATGGGCTGTTGATGCAGCATGGATGGCTGAGGACCCCGAACGCTACGGGGCGCGGGTCCGAGAGCTGACTGTAACTGCCCTACATTGTCGACGAAGCCCTGATAACTGTACTTATTCTGCTGTGTCCTGTCCATTGGACACACATGTGAGGGCGAAGGGGAAGACCCTGCCGGAGGATGGCTTGGCTGTCATCCCTGTGTATGTGACCGTGTGTTTCCACCTGTTTAATTCGGCCCAGTCGTTAGCTCTTTCCTCCCCGCCTTTGCACTGTAGGGCTTATGTTAACTTCTCTGTCCTTGGTGATGTCTTGCTGGTGGCACCACCGCGTTCGGTGTTCGTCTGTGGTCGCAAGGTCTCTCTTAAGGGTTACTTTGTTTTGTCTCTTTCGACAGCGAAGGTTGGTTGGTATTGTTATCTGGCTTATCTTGTTCCTCCTATTCGCGTGGTGCCCAAGGAGCAGATGTCTTTGGCTGTGCGTGCATATTCCCGCAGCAGGCGGTCGCTGAGTCGGACTGAACAATGGTTTGGGGTGTTTATTCCATCCCTTGGAGTGTCAGACCTTCAGACTGAGGTGGCTGCCCTGCAGACTGCAGTAGAGAAGGTGGCCAATCAGACACTTGATACTGTACAGGCCGTGCAAGGTGAATTGTCCGCGGTTAAGCAGGTGGCTCTGCAAAACCGTATGGCGTTGGATATTCTGTTAGCTGAGAAAGGTGGTGTTGTAGTGGGGAGAGAATGTTGCACGTACATCCCTGATTCCTCTCAGGCTGTGCAAGATCTGGAAGATGTGGTTCACGGGCAGATGTCCGCGATACATAAGGAGCATGGCCTGTTTGAGTACAGCTGGGACAATTGGTTCTCCTCACTGATTCCGGGTTTATCTGGGGTTTTTAGACCTTTAGTTTTTGGTTTATTGCTTTTGCTTGTAGTGTTGCTGCTAATCATTTTGCTGTTTAGGTGTTGCTCTAGTGTTCTGTCTTCCCGGCCGAGCTCTGTCATGTTGCAGCGGGCTTCCAATGATCCATACGGGGATGATCCTCTTCTTCCTGCCTGGCTCTTCGACCCACAGCCCCAGCTCGTCATCGATTTCACCTGCGGCGCCAACTCTGCTGGTGACCTTAGGCCAGAAGAGATTGTTTTGAATACTGTGTGACCTCGCTTTGTGATAGCTGCCTGCAGTTGGCTCCGCAGAAGCTCGGACCTTGGAGGGGCAGACAGTGGAGCAAAGGGGGGGAGAAACCACTTGCAGGAAGAGACTCGAAGCCACCCCAACTGGTGCACAAAGAGTTATAGCTTAATAGAATAGTAGTAGTCAATATATAATATGTTATATGCAATTGATCGTATCATGTTAATCATACTTATGTTAATCATACTAATCATATGTTAACCATGTATTTTCAGTGATTCAGAGACAATACGTCAATGTGTTAATCATTAATCAAACATTAACACTGATTCAATGTCATATAATTAATATCTATATACATATCTCATGTAGAGTCTAGAAGCCGAGGCTGTCTCCATTAAGTTGCGTACAATGGGTGGATTTTACCTTGCTACCAAAGTGAACCAATGGAGCGGGAGAATTGTGTTTGTTATACGTTTCAGCTTAGTTTGTTGATGTTTCATGACCAATCAGGCCTTAGAAGGCCTGGTAGTTATGTTTTATCTACTGGTTGCTCTGTGTGCCTGGTGTGACTTGGTACCAAGTGCCAGAGTGTGATGGGAGCGCTTTGCTGAACTTGCTGGAATAAAAGAGATTTTCTTTACTCACCAAACTAAGAGGTCCAGACTTTTATTCTAAGTCCTTGATTTATAATTTTTCTACCACAGTGTAACCCCATGAAGAGGGCAGGTCGGTCACGAAATCTATGGCCACATGAGACCATGGATGTGTAGGTATTGGAAGAGGGTGCAGCAATCCTGCAGGGGGTTGAGTAGGGGATTTGTTCTGGGCACAGAGCGGACAAGATAAAACGTAAAGCGACGTCTCGCGTCTCCAGCCGGGCCACCAATAACGTTTCGCTACCAGGCGGGTAGTAGCGTCCGTCCCAGGATGCCCTGAGCCTAAAGATGTGTGAATCCACTGGAGAACGGAATTTCTGAGTTATGATGGGACATACGTACGGTCAGGCGGGCAATCTGAAGGCGGAGGGTGTCCTTCGTTGAATTGATGGAGCTGACGCTCCAGATCCCACTGAACGGGACAAACAAAGCATGTGGGAGGTAGGATCGGGGTAGGCTCCTTGGACGTCTTTGGGTGAGGAAAACAGCGGGACAGCGCATCCGCCTTCACGTTCTTCGTTCCGGGGATAAAAGAAACCTGGAAAGTAAAACGGGTGAAGAACAGAGCCCATCTAGCCTGACGGGGATTGAGACGTTTAGCGGATTGCAAATATTGCAGGTTCCGATGGTCCGTGAGTACCTGGAAAGGGTGTTTAGCTCCCTCTAGCTAATGCCTCCACTCCTCCAGGGCAATCTTGATGGCTAACAATTCGCGATTCCCGACATCGTAGTTGCATTCAGCGGGCGACAGTTTCCGGGAGAGAAATGCACAAGGATGCACTTTACCTGTTCTATTATCTTTCTGCGAGAGCACCACTCCTATACCGACTTCAGAGGCATCCACCTCAATGATGAAGGGCTCCTCTGGATCGGGCTGTCGTAACACTGGGGCTGTGCAGAATCTCTCTTTTAACTCTGAGAAGGCTTGCGAAGAGGCTCGGGACCAGATGAGTTTTTTACAGCCGTTTCTCAAGAGATTAGTCAGTGGAGCCGCTACGGTGCTAAACCCACCAATAAAACGACGGTAGAAATTAGAAAACCCCAGGAATCTCTGTAGTTCCTTGATAGAGGTGGGTTGTGGCCACTCAAGGACCGCCTGAACCTTACCTGGATCCATAGTCACCTTTCCCGGTCGAATGCAATAACCCCAAAACTGCACAGATGCACGGTGAAACTCACATTTCTCCCCTTTAACATAAAGCTGGTGATCGGCCAGTCGTTGAAGCACCTGCCGGACGTGAGTGACGTGCTGGACGGCATTGTCAGAATATATCAGGATGTCGTCGATGTATGCGATGACAAACCGGTTCAGCATGTCTTGAAAAACACTGTTGATGGATGCCTGGAAAATAGACGGACTATTAGCCAAACCGTAAGGCATAACGAGATACTCGTACTGACCGGTACTAGTCAACAAAGATGTCTTCCACTCATCTCCCTCTCGGATTCGGATGAGATTGTAGGCGCTCCATGGATCCAATTTGGTGAAAATCTTGGCTGTTCGAAGTTGCTCTAATGCGGATGGGATGAGAGGGAGAGGCTCCCGCCTCTTCTTGGTTATGGCATTGAGCGGGCGGTAGTCGATACAAGGACGAAGACCCCCATCCTTCTTCCCTACAAAGAAAAACCCTGCTGCAAAGGGAGAAGTGGAGTGACGGATGATCCCTTGTTCCATCGCCTCAGAGATATAAACTTGCATGGAATTCTCTTCCGATCGGGACAAGGCGTAGAGACGACTTTGAGGCAGAGTAGCTCCTTCCAAGAGCTCGATAGCGCAGTCGGAAGATCGGTGCGGGGGAAGACCATAAGCTTCCGCTTTACTGAACACTTTTCGGAACCGATGGTACTCCTCCGGAATCGCGGTGAGATCTTCTGGGAGAGGACTCTCTAGGGAAGAAACTCGACAGGGGATAGAAAGGCAGCAGCTAAAACAAGCAGGGGACCACGCCAGTATCTCACCTGTTCTCCACCTGATTCTGGGATCGTGTTCTCTTAACCAGGGGAACCCCAGAATGACGGGATCCCTGGGAGATGAAATGATCAAAAATCTGATGGTTTCGCTGTGAAATAGCCCCACCTTTAAAGTCATCAGACCGATTTGTGACGTTACCTTCCCGGAGGTCAGGGGGTTACCGTCGATACCCCGTACACATAATGGTTGCTCTAAAGGTTCTATCGGGAAGTGATGTCGGAGAACAAATTCTTTATCCAGGAAATTTCCGGCCGCTCCCGAATCTACCAGGGCTGGGATCTGGACCGTGCCTGTTCCTCCTATTAGTTCCACCAGAACTGTCATCTGGGTCTGGGTGATGGCGGACAAGGGCAGGGTTCTTACCTGGGTCTCCTCTGGACTGCGTCGCGATGGTCTGGTGGGGCAGTTGCGAAGGATGTGGCCCGTCTCCCCGCAATACACGCACAGACCCCTCCTCATGCGTCGTTCGCGTTCCTCTGCAGATAGCGGAGCTCGTCCGAATGTCATGGGTTCGGGTTCCTCTTGTCGCAGCGGTGGGGTGATTAACGTCCGGACGGGGGGGTGGGCCGACCGACGTTGTTCTCTTACGACGTTGTCTAGGGTTATGGACAGTCTAACATAATCGTCGAAAGATTGAGAGGCTCCCTGGCAAGCGAGCTCCGATCTTAACTCCGGTCGGAGGGCGCGACGGTATATGGTCTGAAGACAGTCGGGAGGCCAGCTTAGTCCGGTGGCGATCGTGCGGAATTCCAGGGAGAAGTCCGAAGCTGATCTATTTCCTTGGCGCAGGTCCAGCAGTCGATCTCCAAGGTTCCTCCCTACAGCCGGATGATCAAAGACTTCCCGAAACGCCTCCTGGAAATCACCAGAAGATAGCAGGAGGGAACTCCTTTCGGCCCAGAGAGCCGTAGCCCAGGTCAGGGCACGTCCTCCTAGAAGAGATATTACAAAGTGAACACGATCTTCATCCCGCTGGAATAGATCAGGATGATGGGTAATGTACAACCCGCACTGCATCAGGAATGCCCTGCAGGAGTCGGGATCGCCCTCGTAGCGGTGTGGGACAGCGACGGGGACCGGTGGTCTGGGCGGGGAACCCGGTAGGGGAACGGGGGAAGCTCGTTCCTGGAGGAGCTGACCGACTAGTTCGGTCATGGACCGGATCTCCTCCTGCATCCGGTGCATCTGCTCCTGCATGTCCATCTGTCCGGCAAGGTATTCTGTCACGACTGAAGTCCCGGGCAGGGTTCGAAAGTCTTTTATTAGGGAAAACCAAAGAGCAATCCAAAGTCCAAGCAGGGTCAAAGCCGAGGTCCGTCCAGTCCGAGAAACCAAAGCCGAGGGGAAATCCGTGTTCGTTGTCGGGTCGGGTGCGGTGTGGTCGGAAAGCCGGGAGGTCTGTCCGAGGACGCTGACAGGAGACACCGGGAGAGGACACGAGGCAAGATCAAGGCTGGGTCGGTAGGGAATGGGACGGATCGGGAAGAGCAGGAAGCAGGAGCAGGGAGAGTCGGGCGGATCGGAGCTGTAACAGAGAAAGGGAGAAAATTGCTTGGACATTGCATTCTACAAATACCTCGCATCGAATGACGGTCGTGCAGGGTTTAAGTAATGGAGGTAGGCGTGGCGTAGCGAAGGGGGGCGTGGCCGCTCGTGGTCGCTGGTGTGACCCTGAGGTTCTTGTGGTTCAAGGACAACGACCCAAAGAAAAGTATCATTGAGTACCGAATGAAAGTCCACGTTTTCGGGAATAGTCCTTTGCCTTCCATTGCCATCTATGGACTTAGACGTGCTACCGAAGAGGGCGAATGTGAATATGGCTCAGACACACAACGCTTTGTGGAGAGACAATTCTACGTGGATGACGGGCTCAGGTCCCTGTCCACAGACACAGAGGCTATCAGCCTTCTCCAAAGGACCCAAGCGTCTCTCGCTGAATCAAACCTCCACCTCCACAAAATTGTCTCCAACAGCTCAGCAGTCATGAAGGCCTTTCCACCAGAAGATCATGCCCAGGGGGTAAGAGACCTGGGCCCTCATTTATCAACCGTTCTTACGCACAGATTTGTGCGTATTTTTTGCGTGAGAACATTTTCACGCAGAGTGTGGAATTTACCATCTTGCACTTATACTTAGAAATGTTCTTAAATATAAGAACAGCTCCGACCATGCGTACGCACAGAATCTAGTGGTAGAACAGGGGAAATGCAATATTGAAAGTCTCAGTTATCCACGCGTGTTCTTCATTTAAAAATGATATATACTCAATAAGTAATTATGTTTGTTGAGAAACAGCTTTGTCGCCTAATTGGTATTAGAACCTATAACAGAGACCTGTGACCGATGGGTATTTGAAAATGTAGCATGGCTGATCTGGCTTTATTAGAAGATTTGGCAAACCGTGCACTCCGGAGGGAACGCGTCTTCTGAGAGCGCACTGATCTGCTTGGTAGGGGTGTAACGGTTCACAAAAATCACGGTTCGGTTCGATACGACACAGTGGTGTCACGGTTCGGTATGTTTTCGATACATGAAAAATAAAAAAAATGCCAGATTATTTCTTGGATTTTTTTCACTTTTTTATTTATTAAAACATCAAAAAAGTATGATCTTGTTTTTTTCTTTTACTTTAAACAATGATGAAACTATTCTTCACCCATCTTCTGAGGTTTCTTTTTAGCAGCAAATAAAACAAAACCTCCTTTATAACCAAAACCAAAAAGCTCCTGATAAAAAAATTTAATGTAATTTTGTAGTAGTTATAAACTAATAGAAAGAAAAGAACAATTTTGTTTTTATATGGAACTTAGTTTCAATCAATTTTTAAGTTTTTTTTCCAGAAAGATGAGTGTGTCCACATTTTATCCACCACTCTCTTGCCATCACCCTCATAACTTACAGGGAAACCAAAGTGCTCCCAAACTCCAGACCTGTTGGTTATAGGAGGATCCTCTATTTCTGGTCTGATACTTGCATTAACATTACTAGCCATTTTGCAATGAGCTAGTGCAGCAAATGCCTGACTGACTGGAGTAGTGTTTGGGGGTGGGAGGGGCAGTCAGCACGTTGCCTGTCACGTCGTTTGGGCTGCCTTGTTGAGCGTATACAGTAGCACTGAAAACATTATATTTTATACACTTTATTTTATTTTATTTTTTTCAAATATAACCCTCTGGAGTCTAGGGGTAGGGAACACACTTTCACTGACTGGGGCATGATCACACATTTCATTCAATATCATAAACTTAATTCATGGCAAATAAATTATTTCTTATATATTTGTTTTGGCATTAAACTCATCTTTATCTTAGTGTACTTTGTAAATATGTCAGATTTGTGTTAAGTTTGTAATTTGACATCAAAGTATAGACCAGAGCATGTGAGCGGAGTGGAGCGGAGCGTGAGTGAGGAGCGGAGCGGGCGAAATTTGGTCAGAGCACGGAGGGGTATTTTAATTAAGGCTGGAGCGGTCGCTCTGTCTCTCTCCAATTTCGCTCCGATACCGCTCACACTACGACTCTGAGGCGTGCGCAAATCTTCCCAGAATTCATCTATACAATTATCAAGATTTAGATCCGCTTTGGAATCTAAAAAAAAGGGATCCATCTCCGAGGTCTGGTGGCGGATTGCCCCTCTGGGGGCGGTGGTGCCTAGATCTCGGAGTATAGAGTATATATGGGGAGTGTGAGTGTGTGTACGGCGTTCATTTCTGTGTCTTCAGGTTGGGCGAATGGGTGAATATTTGTTTATGTGTGCTTGAGGGTGGGAACGTATGCTTGTGTATGTGTGTGCCTGTCTGTCTATACGTATGTGTCAGGTTGGGTCTTAGACTCCACCTGAAATAACATCTCAGGCTCTATTACCCCCCGCCACACTCCCTGCTGGTGGATGAGGCCCCCGGCCGCCGATGCGTTGGTGGTTCTCGATGTCTGGGGCTGGATGCTCTGGTGTGTGCTGGCTCACTCTCGGCGGTTGCCTGCCGGGGCCTGGCCCTTCCGGCTCTGTCGGGGCCCTGGCTGGGGGGTGGGGGGTCCCTTGGATCTCTGGGCCCGGGGTCCGGTCTGCCCTGGTGTGGCCGGCCGCCGGCGGGGCCTGCGTGCTCGTCGCCACGGCCCCCTGGGGCTCCTGTGATGTGGCTGCCGGATGGCCCCCCTCCGGAGCGCTCCTCTGCCCTTTTCTCGGTGGGGGCTGCAATTGTCCCTGCGTTGGTCCTCCTGGGGTTCCCGTGCCCTGGGGGGCCTCTGGATATCTGGGGCCCGGGTCTCCCCCGTGTCGACTTCATGTCCTGGGTGGGCGGGGCTGTGGCTCCCCACACACACTACTAGACAATTACTTGGAGAAACCTTAGGAACACCAGCGCGCTGACACACAGGTGTGCACACAGGTGCTCACGGACACGTGCTCACGGACACACACTGTCTTGATCGGCTGTTGTTTCTGGGCATGGGTTGTAAGGCTGGTTGTGGGTGCTGTTCAACAACATTTAACGTTTGATGGTCGTTGTGATTAGTACAGATGTTGTATGTTGTCTTTCTCTTTTCAACAGACATGGAAGCAGATTATCTGTTTTGTTTTTTTCTTGGTTTTTTTGTTTTTTTTTTGTTTTTCTTTTGTTTTTTTTTTTTTTTTTTTTCTGTTTTCTTTCCATTCCTCTCTCTCCCTCTCTCTCTCTTCCCTCCTTCTCCTTTGTCCCCCCCCTCCCTCTCCTTCTTTTGAGGAAGCAAATAAAAATATAAAATAAAATAAAAAATAAATAAATAAATAATAATTAAAAAAAAAAAAAAAAAAAAAAAAAAAAAATAGATACAGTCCCCCGCAGAGGGGGGGTGGAGGAGGGAATAAAAAAAAAAAAAAAAAAAAAAGAAAAGAAAAAAAAAAAAAAAAAAAAAAAAGTAAATGTAATTATAGTGGGTTAGGTGGCTATCTGATACTTCTAGGGCTGGTAAAGATTCATGATGTTTCTTTTATCTTATTGCTGTAAAAAAAAAAAAAAAAAAAAAAAAAAAAAAAAAAAAAAAAAGGAATCTAAAAAGACCTTTCTCGGAAACATGAGTGTGCTACGCGAACACGCGGAGGCCAGAGCAAAACGTGAGCAAGTTTTATATGGTTGTAGCATATCAAGTCTATAAAGTAAATAAAAGTATAAAAGCCTATAATTTGATAATCAAATAAATTAGTTTGTCATTCAAATTAGGTCTAATAGGATTTTTTAAATTCACGTAACACTGTCAGTGAAATTTTATTTTATAGAGATAGACGCAGCAGCAGCATCAACAGAAAATAACTGAGGAATTTAAAACGTGGATGCGCTTAGCCTGTATATTCTTTAGGCTATTAAGCCCACTGATTCCTTTATTTTTAAGCCTATTTTGTGTGGAATGCCATTGCCAAACCTGTCCGTTGTTGCCTATATGTTGTTTAAAAATAAATATTTTCTGTTCTGAGTGCTGTTGCTCACATTTCTTTATGATATAAGGCATCGGTTTAAGGTGCCATCTGTAAGGCATGCAGATTATTTGTCCCTCTTCAGTGGGTGATAAGCCATTTACGCGGTGCGGGGTCCTGTCCACTGTAAACCATGTCTTTGAGCCCCTCAGTTTAGCCTCTCCTGTCACTATACAAGGAAGAGCTCTACTCCGGGAGCTCACCAGTGACAAGGTTGACCAGGATGCTCCACTCCCAGAAGAGAAACGGAGTGAATGGGTAGTGTGGCGTGACTCACTTCAGAAGTTAGAGCAGCTACATTTTCCACATACCTACACATTGAATTCCCTCTCCAAGGCAAGGTGCACAGAGTTGTGTGTGTTTTCATATGCCTCAACTAAGGCTATTGGGCATAGTGGCCTACCTCAGGGCCATCCACAAAAATGGAAATAGCAAAGTAGATTTAATCCAAGGGGAAGCTAAGCTGGCTCCTGTGTCCGAGCCCACCATTCCCAGGCTTGAACTTTGTGCTGCAGTCTTAGCAGTAGAAGTGGCAGAGTTCATCCAGGATGAGATCGATCTCAAGATGGATGGAGTGAAGTTCTGTTGTGATAGTAGGGTGGTTCTCGGGTACATCCACAATGAGGTGATGTGCTTCTGCTTGTATGTCCACAATAGAGTATAGCAGATACGTCAGTCGACCAAGCCAGAGCAATCTCATTGTTGAGAGCTGTTGCCTTCCTCATTCACGTGGCCCGATCCTGCAAGTCTACTGACTATGATAAAAGTTGTAGGGGATGACATCGACGCGCAAAACCTCACAGCCCCGATGAGCTTTTTCAAGCCACACATGTCATCATAGGCACAGTCCAAAAGGAAGCCTTCTTAATGGAAATCTCCATTCTGACTGATGGTAAAACCTTGTCTAAGAGCAGGCTATTCTTCAAACTCAGTCCAGTACTGGAAGAAGGCCTCATCAGAATTAGAGGTATGCTCAAATATGCACCAGTAATACATACTGAGAAAAGCCCCTTAGTGCTACCTAAAGGCAGCCACATGCTGGTACAGCACCACCACAAGCAGGTGAAGTACCAAGGGCACCTCTTTACTGAAGGAGCCATCAGATCCAAAAACCCGTAAGTTCGATTCGTTAACCGAACCGGCTCTCGGGTTTTTTTGAGTTAGCGAGTTAGAGACCAGGTTCTCGGCCGTTCGGGTGTTCTTGGCACCAGACGGAAGTCTATGAACGCAAAAGTGACGAATATAAGTGATGAACATACTGTAAGAATAAACCTAAAAGTGATAAGACAAGCGCAGATGGAACATGAAAAATAAATCCGAAATCGCGAGGTATGATTTTGGATGTTGAATAGCCAAAGATCACTTTTAAAAACGTTTTTAAATAATTTTAAAAATCGATACATTCAGACTTACGAATCGATTCAACCCATTCA
Organism: Paramormyrops kingsleyae; assembly: GCF_048594095.1. Classification (NCBI taxonomy): domain Eukaryota; kingdom Metazoa; phylum Chordata; class Actinopteri; order Osteoglossiformes; family Mormyridae; genus Paramormyrops; species Paramormyrops kingsleyae. The sequence continues at coordinate 1,728,015 of NC_132812.1, forward strand.
CTAAAAAAAACGAGTTAAAAAGAACGATTCGTTCACGAATCAGCCATCACTATTTTAAAACCACATTTCTCAACCACTGATGGGCCACGAATTTAAAATCGAGACTGGCTATGGGTCCGTATAGAGCCTCCAGCACCACATTTAAATCTAACCATGATGCATTGCGTCAGGACCAGAATGCATTGCTTTAAACCAGCGCTGTAAGCCCAAGGCACAGTGTGTGTATTGTGGATTAACACTTTCAAACGAGGCTATAAAACCATCAAAACTCAAGCGGTATATCGAAACAAAGCACCCAAAACTTATCGGAAAACCATTGGAGTACTTTCAGTGAAAACTACAACTGCAGAAGCAGACAGTTGTCTCCCTAACAACACACACTTATTTTCTTATTTTTTTTCCCCCCTTGTCGTGTCCGGCAGTTTAGCAAGCAGGATGTTAGTCTGGGTGCCTTATTGTGCCAACACTTTTATTTTAACAAGTGGAGCTTCGGATTTAAGCTCCTCTTGTTACTTGAGGTATACTCTTTATTAATCATTTTTATGTCAATGCGTCACAAAGCCGGAGCTGACAGGGGGGGTTAGTGGGAAAGAGATAGAGAAAGTGAGAAAGGAGAGAAAGGGGAGAAAAGTAAATAAATACATAATAAAAATAAAATAAGGAGGGGGGTCAGAGAGAGAGAGAGACAGGGAAGAGAAATAATACATAACAAACAGTAGAACAAAAAGGAAAGAGTAATAAGAGGACAGCTTCTGCGTCTTGCTGCTTTACACCGTATCATCACACCAGCTGCTGTATCTGAAAGATAAGATCCAGGGACACACACAAACAGTATACACACAAAGAAACCAGTGGTACCATTATGACATGGGAATGTGCTTGTGCCAGTAACTGCTTCTGGAATTAAATACGTTAGTACCAACGAAAGAAAATAAATATATATGCATAAGCAGACCACCATGAACACTGTCTAAATATCGTCGTACCCGTATCTGCATCTGAGAGGAGGGAGTGGAAGCCACACACCAACTTTCACACACACTCTCACACACACACACACACACCCAGACAAGGGGAAAGAGGGATGAAATAGGGGAAGAGAGCCCTAGGCTCTCTTGTGTGTGTGTGTGTGTGTGCGCGCGTGTCTGTGTGTGTGTGTATTCTAAGTGTATGTGTGTTGATATGAAAGTGTGTGTATGTGTGTGCGTGTGCATATGTACGTGTATGTGTGTGTGTGTACGCATACGTGTATGTGTACGCATATGTGTATGTGTGTATGTTTGTGTGTTGTGAGTGTATGTATGAGTGTGCAGGTTAACATGGAATGATTCCCAGTGTGTGAGCGAGGCCACAACAACACCGCCCCGGGGCCCCCAGACGGCCGGGAGAGCCCCGACGGGTCACGGACCCAGCCGCCCCACAGCGGCCAGGTACCTGGGCCCCTGCCACCGGACGGCTGCGCGCCCACCCAAGGAAGGCACCGGGGCCCCCCACCGGCTAGCACGAGGCAGGAACCCCACGGCCACAGGCGGCAGCGCGCCGCCCCCCCCCCGGGAGGCCGGCCACGCAGGCATGGACAGATCCCGGACCCCAGACCACCCGCACACGCCCCGGGGAGACCCGCCCCCCCCCAAGACCCCCACCCGGGGGACCAGGGGGACGCCCCGAGAGCCACCAAGCACACCCGCCCCTGACCCCCCCTCCCCCAAGCCCAGATCGCAACCCTCCCTCCCCAGCCCCCGCACCCTCCCTCCCCCAAGTCCCCTCACTGCCGCCCCCACACCGCCCCATCATCCACGTGCTCCCCGTACCAGGACAACATGCAGACACACAGATCCATGCATGCACTCATACACACACTCAGACACACACTCCCAGTCACACCTGCCCGTCTTTGAGGTCCGGCCGCAGATGCCCTGGGCTTGCCCAGTGGACGGCCCAGAGTATGTTTCCCACCCCCCCAGATCGCAGGCGAGCGGGCACCCCGCCAGAGACCGACAGCACCCCCCAGATGCAGCCGACCCCCCCCGAGCCCACCCGCCGGCACCCGCCGCCCCCGCCACACCCAGGACCCCTCAACCCGCCCGCCCCCCAACCGCCCCCCACCCACCTTGATCATTGATGGTGTACATGTGTGTGAGTTGAGATATGGGGGAGCATATGGGGAAAAGACACCCACCGGCCCCCCCAAGCCCTAAGTGTCTAAAGTGGAGTTAAAATAGAGGGGAAGGGAGCTGTGCAGTCCAGCTGCGGGCTGCAGAAGCAGCCGACCCAGGACCTGCCCAGCTCCCCTCGCCCTCCAAAGCCCTATGTGGATGAGTGGTGTGACGTGGATGTACTGCATTGTCTAAAATGCAGTTAAGATAATGAGGGGGAGATGAGTGGCTAATCGCCCCCCCTTCCCTCTGTGTGGTGCGGTGTGATGTCTAGGTGTGGCATCTAACGTGTAATTAGGAGAGATGGGGGGTGAATAGCTGATCACCCCCCATTACCTATGTGTGGTGTAGGTGGATGCGGGCCGGCAGGGGGGGGGCGCGCGGTGATAGTCGACAGTGCCGCAAGGCAGCGGGCGCCAGGCAAGGCGCGCCCGGAGGCACGGCGCCAACAACCAGGTGGCACCACCGCCCCCCCGCCCCAACCCAAGGAGGTGTCTGGGGCCTCATCTGCGCCGGCATCGCCAACGAGCCGTTCATACCCAGATACCCACATTCACCAAACAGTCGCACCCCACCACACCCGCACCACCCCAACCCCGACGTGCTCCCCCGTCCCAGGCCATACATGCAGACAAACAGAGCATGCATACTCACCGGATACACACACAGAGACGCACGTCCGCACACACTCACTAGATACACCCACAGACACGCACGCCCACATGCACACACTCACCAGATACACGCACAGACATGCACGCCCACACGCACACACTCACCAGATACATGCACAGACACGCACGCACACACGCACACACTCATCTCGAGGCCCAACAGCAGATGCCCTGGAATTGTCCAGTGGTCGGCTCCAGAAGATGTTCCCCTACCCCCCAGGTCGCAGGCTAGCGGCACCTCGCCGAAGGCCAGCAGCCCCCCGCGGATGCCGCCGCCCCCTCCCATCCCCCAACTCCCCCGGTCCGCCCACCACCCCCCTTGGTCAGTGGGAATGGGTGTGTGTGTGGAGCTAGGGTGCAGTTAAAATGTGGGGGGACTCAAGTGGGGGATGGATACCCCAGCCAGAGCTGCGGGCCCCCCAGCCCCCACAGGCCCTCAATGTCTAAAGTGAAGTTAAAATAGAGGGGGGAAGGGAGTCGCGCTGTCCAGCTGTGGGCTGCCAAAGCAGCCGACCCAGGACCTGCACAGCTCCCCCCACCCTCCAATGCCCTATGTGAAAGAGTGGTGTGACATGAATGTATGTCTAAAGTGCAATTAAAATAATACAGAGGGGGGTGAGTGGCTAGTCACCCCCCCCTTCCCTATGTGTGATGCAGTGTGGTGTTGTGGGTGTGGTGTCTAAAGTGGAATTAAAAGAGATGGGGGGTGACTAGCTGATCACCCCCCAGTACCTATATGGAGTGTGGTGTAGGTGGGTGTGGGCTGTAGGGGGCTGTGGGGGAATAGGTGGTAATGCAGCAGGGCAGCGGGCATCCAGCAAATAATTTAAAAAATCGATACATTCAGACTTACGAATCGATTCAACCCATTCACTAAAAAAAACGAGTTAAAAAGAACGATTCGTTCACGAATCAGCCATCACTATTTTAAAACCACATTTCTCAACCACTGATGGGCCACGAATTTAAAATCGAGACTGGCTATGGGTCCGTATAGAGCAGGGGTGTCCAAACTTTTTGCAAGGAGGGCCAAATTTGATAAAGTGAAGATGTCCGGGGGCCACTAGTTCCTTCTGACATTTTTTTAACCACAAAAGTTACATGAAAATACACACTGTTATAAAACAATTTTCATTGTCACGATTACCTTTATTTTTTAAATGGCAATGTAACCAAACATAACATCAACAGTTATAACCAAATCTTATTAGAGTTTAATAAAATAAGTGACATAAGTCTAAGTTTATTATTGTGCTTTAGGCTTTTCATTGTTAATAGTGACAGATGTTACCGTTCAAAAAACACTCAATTTCAGATTGAACAAGGAACAGATAACTTGCTGATACTAATGAGAAGGGTGATACTGAGATCTAGATTTCAGTAAAGAGACCAGGTCTGGCTTGAGGGCAGTGGTTGAGATGCGTAAAATGTCACGTAAGTGGGAGTCAGTCATCCTTGACCTCAATGAGTGAAGAAGGGATGCAGAGTAGAGACCTGCGCGGGACGGATTTTTCAGTCCCGCTCCCGCAAGATTTTATTTATTTATTTATTTTTTTTATTTTATTTATTTTATTTATATATATATTTTATTTATTTATTTATTTATTTATTTATTTATTCTGACAGAGCTAGCGGGCCATAAATAACACATTATGAGACCGAAGCTGCGGGCCGTATGAAATCTGGCCGAGGGCCGTGATTGGCCCGCGGGCCGGACTTTGGACACCCCTGGTATAGAGCCTCCAGCACCACATTTAAATCTAACCATGATGCATTGCGTCAGGACCAGAATGCATTGCTTTAAACCAGCGCTGTAAGCCCAAGGTACAGTGTGTGTATTGTGGATTAACACTTTCAAACGAGGCTCTAAAACCATCAAAACTCAAGCGGTATATCGAAACAAAGCACCCAAAACTTATCGGAAAACCATTGGAGTACTTTCAGTGAAAACTACAACTGCAGAAGCAGACCATTGTCTCCCTAACAACACACACTTATTTAAGAACAGTTGCATGTATAGCCATCTGACATTGCCAAGTCTTCACCCACAGTGGGACATCTCTCAATAGATCCCCACACAGATGCACCCATATTTAAAAAACTCTCATATAAACAGGATCTCAAATAAACATTATTGATGACAACAAGAAACATTTAACAATGTCCAGTATATAAAAGCTATGTAAATCATACCATACCCTATAATATTACAAGTAATATTACTATATGTGGTATCTTCTCAATAAGGACACCCAGGCAGCCAAGTAGAACTTGCCTTCTTTACTCGACACCACACGCCGTAAAACATCAGTGTGTTTCTACAGCCGTATACCTGGCTAAAGAACAGGCTAATTAACAACGCCTCTATTGCCACCTACAGGGCATCTATAACAATACACTACATATACTACACTATATTAAATAATATTATTATAGTAATATTACTACTTCCAGAGGCAAAGAAACCCTTTTTTAAACAAGATCCGATGTGATGCGTAGTTTTCCCTACTAACAAGCGACCATCGACTTAAAATGCGCTGTTCTGACGTTTTGACGAGCAACGCTTTTCATAGCGATCGGATCCAAGATGGCGGCTGCCATGTATGCCTATTCTGTCAACATAGAAAACCCACCTTAAGGAATCCTCAAACATCCATTAGAATATCAATGTAAATGATGAAATAACCACATAAAATGAAAATAAAGTCTATATAATCCATATCTTATGTGAGTTTCTTATGTAATCCATGCCCTTTACGTAAATTTGGGGAGGTTTGCTGGTGAAAATATTGCTTCTGCTAATTTTGGAGAAGTCAGTGGTCTTGGGACATCCCGTTTTTCGAGGAGATCTTGCGAGTTCTGATGCATTGTGGGTTGTAAATCGCCATTAATCTAAAAATAGATACGTACTCTTGTCTGGATGAATCTTCCGACGATTTTGGGTCATCTGATGACGTTTTATTGACATTTTAGTACAAAAGTAAGTGATGGAAGTGGTTTAAGTGGTGAATAAAAACCTTGTGCGCTCAAAAATACGCAAGATAGTGCTTTGGAGGCGATGTTTATTTGATAGTTTGGTATGTCCGGAACAGGTTTTTTCCCGCCTCTGACCTACGCAACGCTACGCATTTGAGTACAGAAGGGAATTCCCCAGTGCTGTCTAGGTCATGTGATTTTGTGTTTGTAAACAAATGCACGTGCTTCTGTGCTGTCCCATTGCTTTTTTTTTGTGTTGTGGGAAGGCTTTTAGAAGGTGATTTTGCAGTGTACAGTGCTAGAACTGAAGGTGAATGTTCTGCATCTCATCAGGCAGGCATGCCAACTCCCTGAAACATCACAGGACAAATCAAAAGCTTCATTTTTGATAGGGAGGAGGATAAAACACTATATGTTGGAAAAGAATGATGAATCTGAGGAGGGGATCTTGAAGGAATATGAGGCAACTGTGATATCCACAGTACCAGGATACCCATCATGTCAGGGTCGGCCTCCCGCTGTGGTCCTTCCGTGCCCCTTCCCCGTTTGACCAGCAGGTGGTGCTGGTCATCCCGTCCATACGTCAGTCCTTGTTTCTCCACTGTGTCTTGTCTGGTCTCGTGGCTCAATGTATTAAGCATATGCTGTCTGTTTGCCCCTCGGTCCTGAGTTCCCTCTTGTTGTGAGTTCGAATCCCGCCTCCTCTGTTTTTGTATTTTGCTCCCTAGTGTTTCATTTGAGTTTCTTTAGTTCTTGTGTCTGATTTTGTAGTTGGTTTTGGTTTTGTCCCTTGTGCCCCTGCTTGTGTCTTTACCTGTTTAATTCCCTAGTGTTGGTTTCTGTTTCCTTGATTAATTCTTAGTTTCCCTGATTGTTAGTGTCTTTGAGTTAATTGGTTTCACCTGTGTCCTGTTTCCCTAGTCTTTGTTAATCAGCCTCACCTGCCCTGTGTTAGTCATTACCCCTGTAGTATATTACTTCCTGCCTTTGTTCTGTTCCCCGCTGGTTCATCGCGTCGTGTCTTGTCTCATGTCTAAGCTCGTGTCTCTGAGGTCTACGCTCGTCTATAGTTTGTCTACGTCATCTATGCCCTTGTCTAGTCTTGTCTCTGGTTTTACTTTAGTGTCGTGCTAGTTAGTTTTCCTTGTGTGTTATTTAGTTTAGTTAATTCCTCCCTGTTTTAGTTTTGACCCCTCGTGGTCTTTTTGGTTTTGTTGTGTTTTCTGTTTTGTTTAATAAACCCTGTTTTGTTTGCTGGAGCCGCAAGTGGGTCGTCCGCCCCTTCTTTGTGCACCATGCCCCGTTCCCGTTCCCGTGCCGTCCAGAACCATGACACATCATGGTTTAACTTGAAGTATGACAATGATGATTCTATATATATTGAACAAGTGCAGCCTGAAATGGAAAAAGGAAACATTAAGATTATTGAAGATAATTAAGCTCCAGCAAAGCATCTTCCAGATTTGTGGAGAGATGAGTAATAGATTTAGAAAATGGTTGCCGTATCCAGTCGTAGTTCTGGTTGTGTCTCTTTTGGAAAATACTTTTTGAATTGTTCTTGATATTTCCTACGTTTCCTACTTTGGTTTGACGGGGTCTTGCTCTTATGCTTGGTCGATGTACATGGTTCCGATAACTCAGGCAAACTGTCCACAATTTCCTCAACATTTTTAGATTTGCAAATAACAAATTTATCTATCTCAGCAGTTCCGGTTTTCACGTGCAGTTGTGTGCTGTGAGCCAGTCGATGCACAGTGATGTCATATTTTTTTTTTTAAACACTCACACTCAATCAGTAATATCTTTACTAATCAGAAAATATTTATTTATAGCATTTACTTGTAATAGTGAAAAGTGTGTATTATAATCACAAAAAAAGACAATTTTTTAATGCCTCTCGCGACCCCTTGAAATTATTCCACGACCCCAGTTTGAGAACCACTGATTTACACCATATATATTGGTTAGGCGTATTTGCTTGTTCATAGATTTGTTCTGAATGAAGAGGGAAAAAGCCAAAGTGTTCGATCTGAAACACAATATGTGTCATTCTCACAAACTCATTACCCTAACTTATGGGTGATTCCTGTTTTGGACCACATATTTGGCTGTCTGTTTTCTGAAAATTGGAATGATTGTATGGTTTAAACATTTTGTCAGGACTATACCATACTTAGCTATGAGGAATGCATGTTTGCCAAGCTCAGGGGTTGAAAATATTATAATTATGGGATGTTTTTTGTATATATTTCTCCAGACATTTTCCACCCTGTTAGGGACAGGGTGGGTACATCATTTAACAAAACAATATACAAATATACACTCACCTAAACGATTATTAGGAACACCATACTAATACGGTGTTTGACCCCCTTTCGCCTTCAGAACTGCCTTAATTCTGCGTGGCATTGATTCAACAAGGTGCTGAAAGCATTCTTTAGAAATGTTGGCCCATATTGATAGGATAGCATCTTGCAGTTGATGGAGATTTGTGGGATGCACATCCAGGGCACGAAGCTCCCGTTCCACCACATCCCAAAGATGCTCTATTGGGTTGAGATCTGGTGACTGTGGGGGCCATTGTAGTACAGTGAACTCATTGTCATGTTCAAGAAGCCAATTTGAAATGATTCGAGCTTTGTGACATGGTGCATTATCCTGCTGGAAGTAGCCATCAGAGGATGGGTACATGGTGGTCATAAAGGGATGGACATGGTCAGAAACAATGCTCAGGTAGGCCGTGGCATTTAAACGATGCCCAATTGGCACTAAGGGGCCTAAAGTGTGCCAAGAAAACATCCCCCACACCATTACACCACCACCACCAGCCTGCACAGTGGTAACAAGGCATGATGGATCCATGTTCTCATTCTGTTTACGCCAAATTCTGACTCTACCATTTGAATGTCTCAACAGAAATCGAGACTCATCAGACAGTCTTCAACTGTCCAATTTTGGTGAGCTCGTGCAAATTGTAGTCTCTTTTTCCTATTTGTAGTGGAGATGAGTGGTACCCGGTGGGGTCTTCTGCTGTTGTAGCCCATCCGCCTCAAGGTTGTGCGTGTTGTGGCTTCACAAATGCTTTGCTGCATACCTCGGTTGTAACGAGTGGTTATTTCAGTCAAAGTTGCTCTTCTATCAGCTTGAATCAGTCGGCCCATTCTCCTCTGACCTCTAGCATCAACAAGGCATTTTCGCCCACAGGACTGCCGCATAGTGGATGTTTTTCCCTTTGCACACCATTCTTTGTAAACCCTAGAAATGGTTGTGCGTGAAAATCCCAGTAACTGAGCAGATTGTGAAATACTCAGACCGGCCCGTCTGGCACCAACAACCATGCCTCGCTCAAAATTGCTTAAATCACCTTTCTTTCCCATTCTGACATTCAGTTTGGAGTTCAGGAGATTGTCTTGACCAGGACCACACCCCTATATGCATTGAAGCAACTGCCATGTGATTGGTTGATTAGATAATTGCATTAATGAGAAATTGAACAGGTGTTCCTAATAATCCTTTAGGTGAGTGTACTTACTTACTGTTGTGATTAGAATATTTTTTTAAATCATTGCCTAACAGGGTGGAATAGAATATAACAGGGTGGAACCGAGTAGGCCTCTTAACAAGTAGATTCAGATTCACAACAACAATACTACTACTACAACTAATAATAATAATAATAATACCACTGTAGTAACATAAATAATTAAGAAATGCACTCATAAAATAATAATAATAATACTTTTTGATTATACCATTATTGTTCATTATCATACACAAGAAATACACTCAAATAATAAATCTAAAGTCATTTTAATGATAATAACAAATATTCTTGTACCATTTCTTCTCAGTAGGCTGCATATCCCATACATTACCTAACAGGGTGGAATATTTCTAGCTAATTTAGCTCTAGCTCTTTGAGTGAGCAACATTTAGCTAGCACACACTCTACAGCTGATCAGCATTTAAATAGCTATTTTTAACATGTTTTTAAAAATATTTTTTCCAATAAATATTTCCCATAATATATACTGACAGGGTGGAACTTCAAGGGTGCCTCAAACCGGTGTGTAATATAAAATTGAGAAAACAGTTAAAATTGAGTGACAGTTAAAGCTTACCTTAGTCTTCTAGTTGAATTTCCCCCCAAAAACAAATGATGTCACTTTGTGGAAATAGCTGTGTGGATTTGTAAGGTCCAAGCACTGTGGGGGAAATTGTGTCTTGTCTTTCTCCACCCGAAGGTGAGCCTGTCTATTTTTCACTAGCCAATGATGCCTCAAATAAGGGAAATAGGAAAATGTTTCCTGTATGCGTGAGGTACTTCTATATGTTCGATGACGTGCAATCCAAGCTGCTTGACTTTTATGAAGACAGTGATGAAATGGCAAATGACATACACAAGGCTCTAATGACATGCCTGGAAAATTATCAGCTGGATATTAGAAACATCACTGCATATGCAGCCGATAATGCAAACGTCAATTATGGAAAACATCACTCTGTTTACAAGTTACTCTGCAGCGCGAACGATGGCATTCTTAAGGCTAATTGCCCGGCCCACATTGCACATAATGCTTGCAAACATGCCAGCGATCAGCTAGCAATGGATATTGAGACCACTGTTGTAAAAATATACAGCCACTTCTCAGTGTCGGCTTCTCGAAGAGAGGAATTAAGTTCCTTTTTCACTTTTGTCGATATAGAGTGGCGTGAGATTTTGCGACGTGTCCACACGGTGGCTCTCCCTTCATCCTGCTGTGACTCGTCTCCTAGAAACCTGGCCTGCTCTTACCTCATATTTCAGGTCCCTTGGGGAGAACTGCCCGGTGGCATTGAGGAGAATTTTTGAGGATGAACTAGAAACCGACACTGCTGAGATTTATCTGTGCTTTTTGGACATCAGTCGGTCTTAGACCGTATTTTGTACCGAGGGAATTCTCACACATCGTCACCATCGTTGTTTACATTCCACCACGGGCAGTGGTGGAAGTAGCATGTGACATCATCCATGAAATAGTCGCGAGGGTTCAGACCGAGCATCCTTATGATTTCATTGCAATAATGGGGGATTTTAAATAGTATTACTCTTGCCTCCCATCTTTCCGGGTTTGTACAGTATGTGGACTGTCCCACAAGGGAAAATAAGGTATTGGATGTTTTTTATGCCAGTGTGAAGGATGCTTACAGTGCATCTGCTCTACCACCGCTTGGCAGGTCAGATCATAATCTGGTTTGTCTCCAGCCCACATACTGTACAGACCTTGTGTTTTCAGGCTGCCTGTTACTACCCGCTCATTTAGGAAATGGTCTCTGGAAGCAAACAAGTTTCTTCACGCAGGTGGTTTACGCAGATTTGAATTACTGTAGTTTCACAATCTAAATTTCACATTTTGCTTGTTTCCAAATTCATCAAGAGCATAATCCTCAATTTCTTGCTTGATGAATTAATTATACTTCTTGCATGTCTCTGCCTTCTTTTTCAGATAAAGTGCAGTGGGTATGTTTTGACTAAAGTGCTTGATGGGAGAATCGACTCCTATGTGCAGATGACTTGACTGCAGTTCTAAGACTCCAGCTTGTGTACATATTTTAAGCAAGTTTTTGTGAACTTAATTAGTATTTTGTGACCACACACAAAAAAAAACTGTCAGTCGCCCCTCCAGAGCTCTGTATGTATAACTAAGTAGACCCTGTTGTGATTTCCATCTGAGATCAAATGTTGCTGCTACCTAAATTGTCCACACTCAAGCTCCAGTTTGCTAGCAAAAAAACTGCTCCACAGGCATAATGGGGTATAGTGTATGTAAAGTCTGTATGATGTGAAGGATCCCAATCTTTTGAAAACTAAAAACTAGTAAACACACAAGAAGTTGTTATATCAGCAGAAATCGTTATTGAATTGCAGTGGTCTGAAAATATGAACAAATATTTTTATTGAAAATGGGACACAGCATTTTATTTTTCAATATGGGGAAGTCCCATAACATAATCCACATATTTCCCAACAGAGTTAATTGCACAACTACACTGACATATTCCGTTTGTGTAAAAAGACTAAACAAATAATGAACTTTCTTATTTACAGTATATGCATGGGATTAGCATAGGCAGAGTTCGGGGAGGAATGGGGGGCACTGCCCCCCCCAGTTGCCTGAGTTGAAATTGCAAGTAATTGGGAAGACCAGCATTGCACATGTTCTATGCTGGCACTTTGCACCTTTGCATAAGCAATTTGTTGGTACTCTATAGATAGACAAAATAATAGGTTATGTGTGCATCAGAGATGTGCATTAACACGAGGTCAGCAAGATGCAGTTTTTTTGCCCCCCCCCATTTTTTTCCACAAACTAACAAGAAATATTTGTAAACAAGTGAGTTTATCTTGCTTGATGGCTAAACTCCCGTCCTGAATGAATAAACATAGTTAATTGCTCTCCTCTTCAGACATACACAGTTGAGAGAGAAGCTTGAGGTCCAAGTGCAGAGTCAAGCAATTTTCCCAGTGCTCCTGGAGCACTTTGTGTGACTTTTCTTAATGTACTGAGATACCCTGACCAAGGTATCGCCCCCAAGCACTGCTCCCCGGGTGCTGAATTAGCTTCCCCCTGCTATGTCACGATGTCACATATGGGTTAAATGCAGAGGACACATTTCGTTGTTATGCACTGTGTGCTGTCGTGTGTGAACAATGACCACTGATCACCAAATTCAAGAACCAAGTGGAACCCATGCCAGAGCCTGTTCCCACTACCATGCTTGATCTCCTACTTGAGGGAAGCTCCCAGTGTCAATGATCCTGGGGAGAGGGTCGACTCCTGGTTGAGCAGTCCTGTGGAGCAGGTGTCAGAACCTGCTCGAAGAGGTGCGATGCAGAAGACACCTGGAGCTGCTTGATGGCCTTGTCCAGTTTGAGAATTGGCTGCTGATGCTTGGAATGGGAGAGAGAGCAGGTAGAGTAATGCCTGCACACCACTGAGGAGCTGATCAGATGTGAGGCCCTGCCCAGGTGAAGTCACTGTATCTCCTATTTCCTGTCCAGAGGTGTCTTAGCTCCACCTGTCCCCTGAGGTTTCTGAGCTCCACCCATCTCCCAAAGGTGCTCTACCCATCTCCTGAGCTACCCGGAGGGGATGGTGGAACTGACATCCTGCCCAGGAGATGCCGCCATTTTGCAAGTACCCAGCTCTGGTGAGGTCTCTGCCGCTCTGCAAGCACCCAGCCCCAGTGAGGCCTCTGCCATTCTGCAAGCACGTGTGTATGGTGCTTTGCTTCAAGTGTCCCAACAGTGCTCCATGGTTGGTCTAGTGTGCGTGCCTGTCTAGTGTCTGACCCTATCTTGTCCTGATCTGTTGGTGTCTGCCCTGGTGTGTTCCGGTCTGGTCCCAACCTTTCCTGTTTGTCCTGAGATTTTGTCCCTCTAGCTTTAGTTGATTTGCATCGTGCCTTGACCCAGTCTAGTCCTGTGTTCTGTCTGTCTTCTACCAGCCCCAAGTTGTCCCCTGTCTATCCAGTCGGTTCCCTGGTCCAGTCCCTGCCTATTCTTGACCCCTGTGTCTTTTCTGTCTGTTGTCCCTGCAGTCCCTGGCCCCGTTCATACCCATTTCCTGACCCAAGTAAGGTCATGTCTTGTCTGTCTTGGATCCTATTTTCTATTGGTCACGTGTCTTGTCCTGGTCTCGTGTGGTGATTCCTCTTGTTGTCCCTGGCCATTCCTGAGTTTGTGGCCCCTTATGGTGTAGTACCCCTGGTCCAGTATGCTTCTCTGATGTTTGAGTGAGTGTTATTTTGTACTACCTGGCAAATCCACCTCTATATTAGCAATCCAGAAGGATCTAAGAGCACCTTGCTCTTAAAGAGAATGGGAGCTGACAATCTTATTGGTTTACAGCATATTACACACGAGAACAAACCCCATGAATAAGTACAAGATTAAATACAATTCTTTTGGACCATGCTCCTTTAGATCGTTAAAATAGTCACCCCAGAACCGGGGCAGAACAAATAGGAATAAGGCTCAGCAGGGGATCCCCTGGACCCCGGGAAGCTGGGTGCCGATGTTATAGATGGGAACATGTCAAACTGTTATTTAAAGGCTAGAGAGTTAGACTGTTTTGAGATGGGATTTAAAAACATGAGCAGAGGGAGTGTATCTGATGGCCAGGAGGAGACTATAATCTGAAGGGCAACAGAGAACCTTTTAGTTTCAATTTGGAAAGTAGGATGATAAAAAGACCCTTAAAATTGATCCTAAGGTCGACTGGGAGCCAGTGTAGAGAGCCATGGATAGGGGTTATGTGGTCAATTTTTTGGAGCCAGTAAAAAGCCTCGCTGCAGCATTTTGAGCAAGTTGAAGGCAGGCCAGGAATGACTGTTTTTTAAAATTTATTTATTTATTATTATTATTTAAAAAAATTATTATTATTATTTACTTCCTCAAGAGAAGGCGAGGGAGAGAGAAGGGGGGAAACAAAGGAGAAGAAGGGGGAAAGAGAGAGAGGGAGAGAGAGAGGAGAGAAAAGAAAGAAAACGAAATAGATAATCTGCTTCCATGTCTGCTGAAAAGAGAAAGACAACATACAACATCTGTACTAATCACAACGACCACCAAACGTTAAATGTTGTTGAACAGCACGCACAAACAGCATTACAACACATGCCCAGAAGCAACAGCCGATCAAGACAGTGTGTGTCCATGAGCACGCGTCCGTGAGCACCTGTGTGCACACCTGTGTGTGTCAGCGCGCTGGTGTTCCTAAGGTTTCTCCATGTAAATGTCTAGTAGTGTGTGTGGAGAGCCACAGCCCCGCCCACCCAGGACATGAAGTCGACACGGAGGAGACCCGGGCCCTAGACATCCAGAGGCCCCACAGGGCACGGGAACCCCAGGAGGACCACCGCAGGGACAATTGCAGCCCCCACCCAGAAAAGGGCAGAGGAGTGCTCCGGAGGGGGGCCATCCGGCAGCCACATTGCAGGAGCCCCAGGGGGCCATGGCGATGAGCACGCAGGCCCCGCCGGCGGCCGGCCACACCAGGGCAGACCGGGCCCCGGGCCCAGAGATCCAAGGGCCCCCCACCCCCCAGCCGGGGCCCCGACAGAGCCGGAAGGGCCAGGCCCCGGCAGGCAACCGCCGAGAGTGAGCCAGCACCCACCAGAGCATCCGGCCCCGGACATCGAGAACCCCCAACGCATCGGCAGCCGGGGGCCTCATCCACCGGCAGGGAGTGTGGGGGGGGCAGCAGAGCCTGAGATGTTATTCCAGGTGGAGTGTAAGACCCAACCTGACACACGCGTATAGAAAAACAGACGTACACATACACAAGCATACGTTCCCACCCTCATGCGCACCTAAACAAATATTCACCCATGCGCCCAACATGGAGACACACAGAAATGAACGTCGTACACACATTCACACTCCCCATATATACTCTATCCTCCGAGATCCAGGCACCACCACCCCCAGAGGGGCAATCCGCCGCCAGATCCCGGAGATGGACCCCTTTTTTTTTTCCTCTGGCGTGGGGACAAGAAGACCACCCCGGACAAGAAGACCACCCCGGACCCCGCAGCAGCCGAGAAGCCTACCAGACCCAGACCCCGACCGGACCCTTCTCAGCCCGCGGCTCCAGATGGCGAACAGAGAACGGGGGTGTGAAAAGACCCCATGCCTCCCTCCGCCCGCTCATATGTGGTGTTGGTGCGTGTTGTTCTAAAGCGCTTTAAAACAGGGGAAGGGCATGCGCTAAGCACCCTCTGTCAATCAACAGCTGGTGTCAGCTCGACCCCTCCCCAGAACCCTCAATGTCTATGTGCAACTTAAAATTGAGAAGTGGGCACTGGCACCAGAGGTAAGGCTGAGTGAACAGACCGCCCTCCGGACGCCATTTTGTGTGCCCACCCCCAAGGCCCTAAATGTATATGTCATGAGAGAGTAAGTAATGAGAGTGTCTAAGTTGTGTTGTATGATTGAGACACAGGTGGCCACGGGGGGACAGAGGAGGAATACCTCCCCTGCATCCCAGCGACGCACCTGCACCTCAAAGCCCTACATGTGTGTTGGAGTGACGGAGCGGGAGGAGGGAAGCACTTAGGGATGGGGAGGAAAGGATTGGGGGGGGGGGGGCAAGTACCCCCCCTCTGGAGCCAGCTCCCCCGCTGACCCCCATTCCCCGGAATCCACCCAGGGCGCTGAAGGCCCCCGTGCCGGGGCCGGGCCCCAGTGCACGCGCCAACCCACATCCTGGTGACACACCCACCAGGACCAAAGCCCCCCCAGCCCAGCCGGAACCCCAGCCCGGAGGCAGAGTGCCCCCAGAACCCCAAGCCCGCCCCGGACCTACCCAGGAGCAGCACAGCCGCCAGGCCGGTACCCTACGTCCGCCGGCACAGGCTACCCCAGCAGCGCTGCATGCAGCCGCCAGAAAGACGCCACCCAAGAGCCACCAAAGCCCCATCTAGGCCGGGACCACAGCCCCAACGCCGAACCCCCCCAGAAACCCACCCCCAGGGAACCCCCAGACGCCCCAAGCCCATATGTCCCCCCCCACACCAACAACAAAGACCAAAGTGGGACAAAGCTGTGACCCCCCACCCCCACTAGGTGATGGAGCTGATCAGAGGAGCCCAGAGAGTCTGATCTAATATGGCGGCAGAAGCTGTATCAAGACTAATATGGTCCAGCAAACTGTCTCTATATTGGTTGATATTATGATTATTTTTATTGTTCCAGTTCATGAGGACAGTCTTCTTAGCAATGCATAAAGCGGTGAAAGCCATGTGGGTTGTGTTGATCTCTGTAGTGACACCATCTAGGTCACCCAACAAGCAGACTGAAGGAGAGGCTGGAATGGTACATTTCAGACACTTTGATAAGTCCTCACAAACCCTGCGCCAAAACATCTGAACAGGTGGACAGAACCAAAGAGAATGGATGTAATTGTCAGGTGTATCCCCTTGACCAGAGGTCACTAACAGGCGGACCGCGGTCCAGTTCCGGACCCAGAAGCAGTCCCATACGGACCCGAACAGATAGCCAAAACAGAAAGTTGTGATTTAAAACCAGATGGGGCGCTTCTATTTTATCCGGCGCAGCTTTAGTAGTCTTTTCGGTAGTGGTTTAGCACTATAACCGCCGTTTCCCTCATCAATGAACGTCAAATGCCTTTGACCGCCAAGCAAGACGTAGTTCGGCATAT
The DNA here is from genome assembly GCF_048594095.1 of Paramormyrops kingsleyae. Taxonomy (NCBI): domain Eukaryota; kingdom Metazoa; phylum Chordata; class Actinopteri; order Osteoglossiformes; family Mormyridae; genus Paramormyrops; species Paramormyrops kingsleyae. Next base: position 1,745,022 of record NC_132812.1, read on the forward strand.
GCAGCCCTTTGTTTGCGCTAATGTGCCATTAGTGTTAACAGCAGAAAAGCGAACACTCGCAACCAAAATGCCGTAATATTCCGGACAGAGTGGCTGCTCTGTCCTGAAATCCTACAGCTACAGTTTTCAAACACTACAGTATGTATTATAACATGTTGGATAAATAGACATAGTTTATTGGTGATTTCATGTTTGTTGAAGTTTCCAATGTTTAACAACCGTTTAAAGAAGTAATGTTATTTGTAATATAAATCAACTCGGGTGAAATAAAAAATGTTCGTTTTCAGGGTTGCCAAGTCTCAAGCATCTGGCATGACACTCATGCAGGAAATCTTACAGCAAATCTATATTATTCTATTATAAACCTAAAATTAGCTACGTTAAAAGTGTATTTACATGGCTCAATACAAAAGCAGACTATTTACAAGGTAAGAACTGTTACATATTTGTGCAGACATCTCGAATTGAAATTTTAACTCCAGCCAGCTGGCCGAAGTTGGCAACCCAGCGTTTTATTTGAAATGAAAAGTAAAATGCACTGTTGTTCCCTGAAACAGCTTGTCATTCCGTTTGCGTTGTTACTCCGACAAATATGAGAATATGAGAAAAAGGGGAAATTCAAGCTTTCCTCCCTTTATTATATTTTTCTGAAGTTAAGCACCTTATTTAAACATGCATAATTTTCACATTTTATTTATTTTCTCTTATTTTGAAATGCAGCCCTACTTTTATTTAGTAAATGAGAGAACATTATACATATCGGCAGTCATACATATTCAATTCGTCAGTTGTCACGTGACAATAAATATCGTCATAAAGTTTTTGAATTGTACTGAATTAATTTGATTTGACAGTTAGGTATTGACTATATGCAATTTTAAATTAAATTTTACTTGAATACCCCTGCCCTTGACAGTGTGAGCAGGTGTTAGAAGACGTAAAACCCATCCTGAACATCCGGTGCCCTGTATAGTGCACTCTATGCAGGATTTTGTATTGTATTAATTGTAAATTGTAAACTGGAACTTCTGATCATTTCAAAGGTTTTTAAACATGTCTTAGACCAGAAATTGTGGTCCCAGCTGATTGATAGATCTGCCTCCCATTTTGCAATAGGAAGGGATATTGATCCATCCATTTTGGAAAGTGTCCTGTATATTTTAGACAGTAGTTTGGGGGTTTTGAGATTAAGGAATTCTGCCACACTTGGTGGTATTTGTAATTTGATTTGATTAGACTTGAATTTCCTTTTTACTATAGATTTAACTTGTTGATATTCTAAAAATCTATTCTTGTTAATCCCATATCTTTTAACTAATATGTCAAAGGGGATAAAGTCTATTTCTTCGAATATATGTTCCAAGTATTTAATACCTTTACCACTCCAATCCGGGAAGTTTATCATATTATTGTTTAGTAGTATGTCAGAGTTGTTCCAGATGGGAGTACGTTTGCATGGGATTAATGAAGACTCAGTCGTTTTTAGAAACTCCCACCATGCTGTCAGAGAAGAGCTGATACTGATGCTTTTGAAGCATTCGTGTCGTTTAATGTTTGAGCTAATGAATGGTAGATCTGAAATCTCTATGTTATTGCATAGAGCCTGTTCTACGTCTAGCCAAGGTTCATCTAAGAGGGTATGTCTTAGCCACCCTGAGATGTTTTGAAGCCTGTTGGCTAAGAAGTAGTGGTGAAAGTTAGGCAGATCTAGTCCTCCTTTGTCCTTGGTCCTTTGCAGCGTTTTTAAGCTAATACGCGGTGGTTTATCTTTCCAAAGGAATTTAGAGATGGCGGAGTCCAGAGATCTAAACCAGTCAGGTGATGGTTTGCTCGGGATCATTGCAAATAAGTAATAAATTCTTGGCAACACCATCATTTTTATTGAGGCGACCCGTCCCATGAGTGATATGGGTAGGGACTTCCATCTAGCCAGATCATCCTCTACCTTCTTTAAAAGTGGGATGTGATTTAATTTAGTTAAATCTGCCAGCCTAGGTGAAACATTAATACCTAAATATTTGATATCCCCAGATTGTAGTGGAGTGGAGGAAGAATTCTGAAAGGAGCAGTTAATTGGAAGAACTGTGGATTTTAACCAGTTTATCGAATAATCTGAGACTCTTGAGAAAGAGTTTATTAATGTAATTACCTCAGAGAGACTGATTTGTGAATGCTGGAGAAAGAGTAACACATCATCCGCATAAAGACTGACCTTATGTTCCACATTCTTGCATTTGATGCCTTTAATCACTATAGCCTGTCTAATTGCTGCTGCTAATGGTTCAATAAAAATTGCAAACAGTGAGGGGGAGAGAGGGCATCCCTGCCTGGTGCCCCTCTTGAGACAGAAGCTAGAGGATGTTTGGTCATTTGTCCTAACACATGCTGTTGGGGAAATATATAATATTTTTAACCAGTTTATGAAAGAGGTTCCAAAACCAAATTTGTGTAATGTTGCAAATAAAAAACTCCAACTAACTCCATCGAATGCTTTTTCTGCATCTAGAGACAATATTGTGATTTGAAGGTTTTTATTGCACGAATAGTCTATCAGATTGAGTAATCTACGTGTGTTTGTTGATGAGTGCCTCCCTTTTATGAAACCAGTTTGGTCAGGATGAATTATGTGAGGGGTTATCTTCTCTATTCTGTTTGAGAGAGCTTTGCAGATTATTTTAAGGTCAACATTAATAAGGGATATTGGTCGATAGCTGGTAGGCAATATAGGGTCTTTGCCTGGTTTTAGCAAGAGACTAATGTTGGCAGAATTCATATTTGGTGGTAGTCTACCATTTTCCTTGGTTTCCTGCAACATTCTGTAGAATGTTGGTGACAGAATTGTCCAGAATTCTTTATAGAATTCTACTGGAAATCCATCTGGGCCTGGAGCCTTATTATTGGGCATACTGTTCAAAGCTTCCTGGAGTTCACCTGGTGTCAGCGTAGAATCCAGTGCCATCGTTTGATTATCTGATAATTTCGGAAGGGTTATACTATCAAGAAACTGATCAATTTCGTCTTTAGATGGGTTTATCTGTGGTGAGTATAAAGATTTGTAAAAGTCCCTGAAAGTGTTGTTTATTCTTTCAGGGTCATATACTGTATCCCCAGTTAAGTCTTTAACAGCACATATAGTTGTTTTTTCTTTATTTATTTTTAATTGGTTAGCTAGAAATCTACCTGATTTGTTACCATATTCATAATTTTGCCAGCGAAGTCTTTGTGCTAAGAATTGTGTTTTTTTATGAATAATTTCATTTAATTCTAATTTTGCTTTACGTATTTTGTTCAGCATTTCCTGTTCCTGGGATGATACATAAGCTTCTTCTAAGGATTTGATGGTTTCTTCTAATTCCTGAATATACTTGTTTTCTCTTTTCTTTTTATGTGATGAGAATGAGATTATTTTACCTCTCATCACAGCTTTGCCTGCTTCCCAGAGAACAGATGCTGATGTTCCAGGCGGGTCATTATAGTCTAAATATAAAGCCCACTCTTTTTTGAAATAGTTAATAAAATCTCCATCTTTAAGCAATGATGTATTAAATCTCCAGTTTCTAATTGGTGGAATGGCTTTCTTATTTATTAGGGTTAAAGATACAGGAGCATGATCGCTGACAGCTATAGGGTGTATCTCAGTGTCTGAAATTTTTGTTGAAATTTTTGTTGTTGCCTCCCAATTGGTGGGCAGTGGTGGCTTGATGGTTAGGGTAGCGCACTTGTAATTGAAAGATTGCAGATTCGAATCTCCCACCAGCAAGTCACCACTGAGGTACCCTAAGCAAGGTACCGTCCCCAAGCACTGCTCCCCGGGCGCTGAATTAGCTGCCCTCTGCTATGTCACGAAAGTCACATATGGGTCAAATGCAGAGGCCACATTTCGTTGTTGCGCACTGTGTGCTGTGGTGTGTTGACAATGACCACTGATCACTAAATTCGAAATGTCACTCAGCAGTGAACTACTGACTAGGAAATAATCCAAACGAGAGTAAGAGTGATGGACGTGTGAGAAGAAAGTATATTCCCTACGATTGGGGTGAAGAGAACGCCATGCATCGCATAGTCCGTGGTCGCTTATGTACTGCTTAACTATATTTATGGATTCCCAATTGCCCTGAGCAGCTGTACTGAGCCTGTCCATTTCTTTGTTTAGTGCGAAGTTGAGATCGCCCCCAAGAACGAGTGCGCTATCTACTGTAGGTGTTCAGAGAGTGCGGTAAAAAAAACGTGGAAGAATGAAGGGTTATCAACATTTGGACCATATATACTAACAATACATAACTTTTTGTTAAGTATAGATAATTTAATGATTATAAATCTACCTTCTGGATCTATAATTGTGTTGAGTAATGTGAAATTAACATTTTTATGTATTAAAATTGCTACTCCCCTTTGCCTAGAGTTATAACAGGCTGAGAACACATTAGGAAACTCAGGTGTTTTAAGTTCATCTGTAGCTGTGGCAGGTCTATGAGTCTCTTGTAATAAAACAACGTCTGCCTGTAGTTTTTTAAGCTGGCTAAATATTTTTAACCTCTTCTCTCTGGAGCCAGCTCCATGCACATTCCATGAGACAAACCTTAGTGTGCCCATAGACATGTGTGTGTAGCTAATATTGCACGTGCAAATGAGTTAGATATGAGCGAGCGTGTGAGCGCTTGTGTGCATGTGTATCCTATATGTCTGTGTGCACTATAAAGTCGGAGTGGTTGTGGTGAAGCCGAGTACATATGTACATGGTCATGTCGTGCAGATGCGTAAAAATCGAGGGTGTTGTAAGTGACTGAGTAGAAATTTAAAGCAGGTGATCGGTGCAGGGAAAGCAGGGAGAAGTGAAAAAGACATACAAAGGGGCACGCGAGTAAGGGTATAAGTAAGAAACATAAAAACGAAAACATTGTTAGGACTGTAGTGCTGCGGAGACTGACGGTAGTGTATTTGTTATGACATAACATTAAATTAGCGAATTAACATGTATAAGCTAGATTGATGTGAACGGAAGTGGATTAGGGAAAAGAAGAAAAATATAATGGGTTCTTATCTGGAGTGGCGTTAATATAACCAGGGAGTGATGTTAGGGTCGCGGTAGAGCTGCCCATCCACGTAGAGCCGGTCCACGGCGATGACAGCTCGGGAGCCCTTCTGACTGGAGCTGCGTCAGATTGGGAACAGAACTTTGCGTCGCTCCAGAATCTCTTTGGGGAACTGGTCGTTTACGCCAAAGTCCGTTCCTTTCAGCTCCCTGCCGCGACTCTTCACCTGCTGCTTCTGCTTGAAATTCCCGAATTTGGCCACAATAGGACGTAGTCTCAGGGCACCAGGCCTCTTAGCTCCCAGCCGATGGACTCTGTCAAAGCAGATGTTTTCCACAGTGTCCTCTGGAAGCTTCAGGTGGGTCTTGATAAATGTTTTAACCGTAATTTCTGCGTCCTCTTCAGCAGATTCCGGGATGCCTGAAAACACCAGGTTATCTCTCATGCTACGGGCTTGAAGATTGATGACAGTCTCTTTTATTTTTTTATTTTCTTCCTTTAGATTGGTCACATTCTCAGTTAGAGACTTGACCGAGACCTGTAGTGAAGCGTTTTCAGCAGCGAGTGTTTCCACCTGTTGCTGGCTGAATTCCAAAGACTCCCTCAGGGATTTGAACTCCTGATGTAAAATCTCGACCAGAGACAACCTCGCGTCGAAGCTGGACAATCGCTTGTCGATTGACTCCAGGATGTCGGCAAAGTCTTTACTAGTCGGCGAAGTTGTTCTGCGGGAGTCTGCCGGGCGACTTCTTTTGGATGACGGCTTCTCGCTTTTGCCCGGGGAAGATGTATTTAGGTTCTTCTTCATGACTAAAGCGTCGAAGTACCAGTCAATGTATTCTTCGAGTGATTCCAACTTCCCCTCGCTGTCCTCGCTGTTCATTCAGGTTTTCCGCCAAGTCTCCGGCGTCTGACGTCACTTACAACATTTCCGGCTTGAGAACGTTCAACGTTACAGTTTCCGTTCAACGTTACAGTTTCCGTTCAACGTTACAGTTTCTGGAATGACTGGTTAATATGTTGTACAGGGAGTTGCAATAATCATGCCTTGAGGAGATGAATGCATGGATAAGTATTTCAAGGTCACTTGAAGAGAGGAATGAGTTCATTTTTGAGATGGTTCAGAGCTGGAAAAAAGTGGATTTGACAATCACATTAATCTGTTTGTCAAATTTGAGAACAGTCAAAAATTACTCCAAGATTTTTCAGTAGAATCTGGCTGCAGATCCATTGTGAGACTGATCCACTAACTGACCGGAAATCCACTGTGGGACGTTAGAACAATCCAAGATGTTTATTCTGAAATTCTGCAGTGTTGACGGAAGTGATGTCACTTTTGCTTACAAGAGCAGTGGTTTTGGTTTGCTATGTTTAGAAGTATGGGAATGGTTTTTGTTCACTACACAATACTGTATACTTTGTGCTTAGTGTCACGCCCACCTCAAGGAGGCAACGCGCACAGCAAGGACCAACCCACATCAATTAAGCCCATTACTTAAGCCGCACTTGGGCATTAGCCCAGTGTGAGGTATTGTTGCCATGCACGTACTGAACGCTTCATCTTTCTATTTGTCCCACAGCTACGTTCGGTCCTTCTTGCCCTTTCTGAGTCTCCCACGCCTCCTACCTACCCTTCCGCCCTTCCCATAGGTCCTCGTGTGATTCCCTCGGTATTTGTCCATGTCCTTGGACTGAGTCCCTGGCTTTTAGACCTCCGGCTTCCCGTTTCCCGACCACAATCTCGGCTCACAACTCGGCACTCGGCGCACGGCTTGGACGGCTACTAAACGCGACCCCGGAAGGGCTCCCGACTCTCCCTTTTGCCTTGCCCAATAAACTTGGCTGCCTGTAACTCTCTGTTCGTGTCTTGTGTGGCAGAACACTTAGGTTATTACTGCTTTTTGTTGATAGTTAATTCATTATCATGTGCAGATTGCTTTGGTTTATTGAATAGTGTTATCATACCACTTACATATACAAATATACAGTAAGTGTAAGTCAGCTTGAATTGAATTACCAACTGTTTTTCTGTATTTTGTACTCAGTAAATCTGCCTCTTTCAAAAGACCATCAATGTATACTCAGGTGTAGTTTCTCCTTATATCCAACACAATAAGCAATAACTGTAAAAATGACTTTTTAAATAATGCACATTAAAATTTAGCAGATACTAAAAAATCCACCATATTTAATAAAAAATAAAATGCCACTGGCACCACAGTAAATAAGACATACGAATGTGGGATAGGTGGTGCTAGGGTGACCACCTGCTAATAAGCCCAAGGGGGGACAAGGGGTATGTTTGTGAGGGACAATGTGGGACACTGCCTGGCGCGGCGGTGCCCCCACCCCACGGGCAGACTCACTGATAGTGGTTTACCCATTTCTAGCACATACCACCTTAAATGGTATATTAATGATGCCCTATTCCCCTAAACATGTGTAATTGCTGATGTATGCTCATGAATAGGCCAACCAATGTGTATTTTTTTCTAAATAAAGATTCATAATATTTTGAACATTCAATGAGTTGACAGATGCACTTCCACTTACGATTTACTTTAGCTATTTAATTTTATTTATTTTTCATTACAATTTATTCACTTTAAATAAATTAGAATATAAAATGTAGGATTAACAGGAATTGTAGTTGCTCAACACCACAGGAACAGTTGAAAAAAAAAAAAAAGTCTTAACTCACAACTCCAGAGGTTCACGGAACGAGAAGGGGGAGGAAGGATGGTGAACTTGCATGTTAGTAAAGGCAGGAGCAGGAAAAAAAACTGTTCAGTGTTCTGGGGACACCTTTAGGACTCAAACCTTTTCAACAGCATCTGAATCAAATAAGTAAGAAAGATAAGAGACAGAATTAAAGCAACATTCATTTTTATGATAAACTTCCAAATGGTTTTCCAGTATAGACAGAGGAGTGCAAACCCATCACCATCACAAGGTGACAACAATACAAAAAGGTGACAAGATACAATCCTATGCAAAATAATGACATATTTTGACCTAAAAAGCTACTGTTTCCTAAAAGTGACACATTTGCACCCCTGTGGACAGTCTACCAATGTTCAAAATAAATCAAACATCATCTTAGACAAATGGGGTCTTACATAACTAGGTTTCTTACCTACAGGTTTCTTCTTGAACTTGTATTTCTTGTTGGATCGTACAGCATTGAGGAGAAGCTTCTCTTTCACTACATAAGTGTAGAAGTCCTTGCAACTGAATGTGAAGTTGCTCTTCACCTGGATTTCTGACTTGATGAGGTTTACCGAACATCTGTTCCTTGTGTCCGTCCAGCATCCTGTCATCAATGAAAAGACCCTGTCCACTGAAGTTTTGGTGATTGGTACACTCAAAAGGAAAGAAGCTAATGCTGTCATGTTTGGGGTGTGTGTGTGCTTGAGTAAGGTGGCCCACTTCTCCACGACTGTAGCTCCAGACTGCACGATGGCCTGTTGGTGTGGCAGAACGACACAATACTCATCATATAGCGCATCCATGTCCAACTTCTTGCTTAGCTGCAGGACCTCTACAACTTCACAGAGATGGGAGAAGTTGAATGGGCTCTTCTTTAGTGCCAGGCTAGCCACTTTCTTCTGGTAGTTGGAGTCTGAGAAGTCATAGCGCTGCTCCAGATAGGTGAGAGAGGACTGGTAGAAGTTGCACATGTCCTCTCTGAGCACAGCTGCCTGTCTGTCTGGAAACTGCTGGAGGAGTACACCTGTCTGGGCCCCAAAGAAACCATCACTCTGTCGTTGCTGTAGCTTGGTTTTTAGGGTGAACATCATATCGTAGAGCTCCAAGACAGTCCCATCTTCTCGCTCCAGCACCAGCACAGTGTCGTGGAAAATCTTCAGTGCATTGCTGAGGAAGGACAGGTAAACCTACAAGTAGTAAGGAGAGTCAATGATCCTGTGTGCTGGCACTGTTTACACTATCATCATTTCACTAATCCCTGTTTCATGTAATAATATTTAGATGAAAAAAAAAGTTGAGTGCAATTAAAATTAATTACCTGTAGATCAAGGGGGTTGCCCTCACCATCCTGGTCATCCTTGAACAGCTGCCATAGTGACTTTGGGCACTGGTCCTCTCCCAATGAGAGAAAGTAGGTCTTGATAGGAGCCCAGCTGTCATGAAGCCTCTTCACTGCAGGCCACAAGCTCAGCCATCTTGTGGGCACATGTCTAAGCAGGGACTGGTACTCTATCTCCACAAAGGTGTGAATTGACTTAAGTTCCTCAATGCGTTTGGCAGATGAGGAGAAGTGGCTAAAGGTCTTGTTGACGACATTTTCTATGTCGATATTTAGCCGATCTCCTGCATGTTTTGCACTGTTGTGAATGATGTGGGCCACACAGTTTGCCTTCAAAATGCAATTGTTGTTCTCTTTCAGTTTCTGGAAGACAGAGTTGTATCTCCCGTAATTCAGACTAGCATTGTCAGCAGAATACGCAGATATCATATCTAGTCCCAGTTAATTTTCCTCCAGCTTGGTGACTATCTGGTTGTGGATCGCGGCAGATGTTTCATAACTGTCATCATAGAAATCAAGGACCTTCGTCTGTACTCCCAAGTCTGGCGTCCAGTAACGCACTGACAGTGGGAAGAGCTTGGTGGTCCCATGATTGGAGGCATCTGAAGCCACTGAGAAGAATGGCGTGTGGGCTGTGGAGACACACACAGATGGGATGAACTTAAAAGAGATTCTCTAAAAACAGATTATTATAAAAAATACAAGATACTGCTTTACTGTTTTGATCATTATTGATTTTATATAAATATTATCTATAGAAATATTTATACCTTTTCAAAAATTATAGTTGCTTTTGCTTGTTTAGTTTGGGAGATAACGAATAGTGAAATGTTGCTCACAAGTTGCTCATGTAAGGATACACAGAGCCTGGTTTCACGAAGGCACGGATGAGCAGCATTATGTTAGCTAAAAATTGACTTTTAACATACCAGTAGAATAAGATGATTAGCTAACATTAGCTAGCTAACATTAGACAAATAGCTAACACACAATGTTACATCCATGAACATAACTTTAACTTTACCTTTGGTTGTTGCCTCTCGTTGCTCATTTAGTGGTCTTCTGAGGACTTTCAAGCAATCTTCGACAGAGGCGGGAGCAAGCACATCCGTGACAATGGCTTCTGCCTTTGTCCGACCACAGGCCATCCTCTTGGCAATGTCCGAGTCCGGATAAATCGTCGGGGCTAGCTTTGTGCCACAATCTCCTGCTCGATATGATGTAGCGTGTTGGACAGTGTGATACACACTCGTCACCTCTGCAGCAGTCACTTTGTCAGCTAGAAAGTCGTTTTTAGGTCGGAGAAAAGCATCCATAGATTTGGATGTCTCTTTCTGTTGGACACGTTTCTTGTGAGTCTCCGTGAGTCTGTGTCGTTTGACATCATATTCCCCTCCATGTCCGATTGAGAAGGACGTTTTGCAAAGGTCACAAAAAGCCCTCTCGGTATCCCCCTCAACACCTATCTCAATTTGCGGGATGCATGAATTGGGCTTCAAACGCTGTGCGCGCACGCGCTATGCGGGACGGGTGGTCACCCTAGGTGGTGCTCTGACTCCATTTGCAGTATGAGGTTTCACTCTCTACACAGAAATAGGGCCATGTGTCCACATGACTCTGTAAAGGCAGGGTTGCATATCCACATTGTTCAGCAGAACTGCAAATGCACAGTGATGCTCTGACTTTGCAGGGCAGCCAAGCATGGACGCTGCTGTGTTCATGCCAATAGGCCGACATCTCAGCAGGTGTCTTTGCTCTGATAACATGGGCCACTTGTTATGCATGTGTCTCTGAGAGGCAGGTGGCATCATGATTAAGGAATTGTACATGTGACCAAAAAAGCTGCTGAAATTCTTAAGAAGCCAAGCATCAGTTGTACTCTGGAAAGGAAGATAATGCACTTTTAAATGTGAACTATATATCTTGTTTGGTATAACAGATTCTTCTTCTAATCAACACTTGGAGGATGGTGAGATGCGACCAAACCCTTCTCTAACATTCCTCCCTCCCATCAGGTAGCTGAGCTCCTCCTGAACTATAGACAATCTAAAGATTCATTAAATGTCATGTCATACAAACCAAAATTTAGCTAAGTCTTAGCTTCAACAGAATAATCACTCATGATCAGGACTGTTGTGTGACTCCCTCATCTAATTTTATTTTTTTAATTAAATACCGAAGAGACATTTTGAAAGTGTTACAGTAGTGCTCTTCAACTCTGAATGGATGAGTTCTTCGGGGCCTCTGAGGTGGGAGTGGCCCAGCTATCCCCTGTGTCATAAATACCCCAGTGACAGGCACACTTGTGTGTGTCATTGTTCTTTACCCACAATTATGAAGATACATTAAGCTGACCTCTTGCTAATTTGCTATCTTCAAAAGCAGTGAATCAGCCTGTATGCTTTTCATGATGTTTCACAGTGCCCTCTGTTGTTCTGCAGAAGCCCTGTGTGATCTCCAAGCTTTAAGCAAAACTTAGGCAGCCTGTTTAATGTATGATAATATTCTTACAATGTAGCTGACTTTTCTGGTTATTCTGATTGGGCAATATGTGTTCAGTTTTAACCCCATGGCATTTATAATTCAATCCTCATAGGATTACTGTGGTTCTTGTGATGACCGGCATTCAACAAGCAGGCAGGACGGGGAGAATGACGAGTCAAACAGGCAGAGATCCAAAGGACGGGTTTATTTGGGGCAGATGGGGTAAACACGTTAATGACGGATCTGAGGAAACGGACTAGCACATGGATTAAATACACAAAACTCAGGGATGGAAACGCAGAACAGCTGAAAACAATCAGGAATTCACACGAGGTTGATGAGGGGGGTGGCACACAGGAAGATCGTACAAGCAGGTCATGACAATTCTGATGGTGGTCTCTTGATTCTGATAGCATAGGTTGATCTCATTCTATCTTAGGTAAAGTGCTTTGACTCTAAGCTCATTTTGAAGAAATGGCTGTGACTCTAAAAAACTGGAGAAAACAGTCCAGCAGTATATCAGTCCAGAAAAAGTGTAAAAGTAGCAAATGTTTTTCTCTTTGGATTTTCAGAAGCTTTTGTACACTACAGAAATGTCTGTATTTTTTCAACAAAATCTATAGTTGGACAAACAGTGTATAGTGATACAAGCTATGGAACTAGCTGTGGCCTTAGGTCTCAGCAGGAGAAATAAATGAGGCAGATGCTTCCCTCAGGCCATCTGCAACATTCTTAGTGAGTCAAGTAGGTACGTCATCCAATGCCAGAGTCAGTTGCTCCCTGATTCACCATGAAGCATACCTAGCTGTGCAGTAACCGGTATCAACCAATCACAGCCTGAGACATGTGATTGCACTGTGGTCTAAACTTATCCTTTACCAATCTTAACTTTGGACACATACCTACTCCCATGGGGCAAACAGATACTTGGCCAATCAATATGCTTCAATACACTGTATAACAGACACAGGACAACTTCAGAGATAATTACTCATCTCTGTGGTACAGAATTCAAAACAGCTAGTCACAACGTAGAATACACAACTGCATTGTAGAGTAATGCAGCCAGTCATAGTCAGGGACATATGAATGTACCATTGCCAGTCCATTAATAATCATGTCCTAGGAAGCATGATTACATTATTGGGCAATCATCAAATTACCTACTTCCCTTCCCCGCAGCTTTCAGCACATGCGCCAAATGGAAATCCAAATGATATTTTTAAGAAATTCCCACAGCAATTTTTTAAGGCAGAAATTCCACATAAATTCTGAAATGCTGTCATAGGATACATCCAAGGCAATGTGGTGGATTTCCCATTCAGCATGTTACTGGAAACAAGCTCTCCCTGTCTGTCCTTCCTCTCTTTCTTAGTACACTAACACCACTATATTTATGTTTAGGTGCATCCTCCCAAAACCCAGAATGCAAACCATTATACATTATCCTTAGATCCAATACATCTGTTGTCAAAACTACTATGATGCCTGTGCATTCATTTCCGCCATTATGTACACACTTCCCATTAAAAAGTAAAATAAAATAAAATCATTATATGGAATAGCCATGCTTCAATACCCCATGCAACAAATACAGCCAAGAGTAATTGCAATGTCCTGTGCTTTACAAGCAGATAGCAAAGCTTCCAGTTCCACAAATAGCAGACATTCTGCTTCATCTCAGGACCTAACTCTAACTTATCCTTGTTAAAAAAAGAAATTGTCAGATGCCTAATAAAAATTCATCCATGGAAAGGGGTCTGTCCAGATCTGCTATTTAATAAAAACTATCACTTCATTATAGATGGCGTAGCGTAGGCAAACATGCTCAGCAAATACTGCACACTACAGAAAGAAAGAGCTGAAGGTATATGAATTATGCTGTATGTAATGGCACTGTGATGGGCAGGGCTGCCACTGCTGTGTATGATAGCAGTGCTGTGTGTTTTCAGACATATATGTGTCTTTCTGTGCATGAATGTCATTCTTAGAGTCTGCATATACTGTATGACTGTGTATGCATGTGCTTCTCCAAGAGTCCACTGGGGGCTTCACTGCATGATGTCACTAATCTGCCTCCAAACAAGGTCTCTTTCATCCCCTTCATCTGTATGAATGAATTAAAAATATGGATAAATAAATGCCTTTCCCACAAGTGGCCTTGCAGCGCAACCATCAAAGCCGAAGGAGTCTACACATCTGCTCTTTTTGGCTTGTATAAGAACCCTACTGACTCCTTTCAGTGCAGTTTCTGATATGTAGATGTCTAATTCTCATGCAGAAAGAACCTTTTCTTTTTCGCCTTGAGGCTTTAGCATCTTGACGAACTGACAAGATTTGAAAAGTTGAAAAGGATGGTGGACAATTTGTGAAGGCAGATATTTACAAACACAAATTACTCCTGAATACAAGATTGTAAACATTTATACTCATTATGTACTCATGTATATGTACACAAATACATATAAATGAGAGTTTATGCAGATAAAGGCGTGCTAATGAGGCCATGTGCTTAAATGCAGTGATGCTATGTATTTAAATAGTCACTTCTGAAAAACACAATTTCCCACATTCCATGGCAGGAATTTTTGAGTTAATTTCCATATCAATGTGTGTGTTTTTTTTTACTTTAGCACATTCAACCTGAACAAATTGTTTAGTTCCTGAGTGTAGTTTATTTGGATTTGGCATGTTGGCAATGATGTTCCGGGGTTGTCTTGGTTGACACGCATCTGCGTTATTGCGTGGACATCAGGGGCGGTGCCTCTGGATTGGCAGACCGGGGTGGTGGTCCCTGTAGGGGAACCGTCCACTGGCCCAATGGCGGAATCCAATTGGACAGCCGAAGGCTTGGAATGCATGTGGGTCCTTCCGAGCGCTCCTGTTACTTACCCGTTTTAGGTAAAGACCGAATTATATCTGACTCCAATTTAATGGCAATTTTAGTCATGACATTTCTGTTATTTAGATTACTCCTGGGCTGTGCCTTCTATTGCTGAACTCCCACTAATCCCGGACAGTGGGGCACACCGGATTCACCTCGGCCGATAGGGCGATCCGTGAATCTGCTATGTAGGTTTAGAAGTTGGGAAATCACTATAATGTAATACAGTGCCAGCCTAGATACCCGTCAGGACCCGGCAACCCATAATGTCTCAGAGGCTGAGCCGGTCTTTTACCGTAACTCAGCGTGTGCACGCCTCAGAGGCTGGGCCGGACTTTGCCGTAACCCAGCGTGTGCACGACTCAGAGGCTGAGCCGGTCTTTTACCATAACTCAGCGTGTGCGCACCTCAGAGGCTGGGCTGGACTTTGCCGTAACCCAGCGTGTGCGCGCCTCAGAGGCTGAGCCGGTCTTTTACCGTAACTCAGCGTGTGCGCACCTCAGAGGTTGGGGCGGACTTTGCCGTAACCCAACGTGTGCAGGCCCCAGAGGCTGAGCCGGTATTCACCGTAACTCAACTTGGGCAGTCACAACGGATCTCAGAGAAACGGGGTCAAGTCAGAGGCTGCAAGATAGTGTAACCCCAGTCTCTGAGAAACATGCAGAGGTTAGTAAAGTCAGACACCCAAGAAGTAATCAATACAGTTTATTCACAATTAATATATATCACATCAATTTAATCAAATATAACATTAAGGTAATTTTAACATGTGGCCACAAGTCCTAAACTATATAATCCAATCAAAAGTATACAAAAATTCCATATCTCAGCTGAGTGGACACATAGTAACTGCAGAAAATATCTGATTACAGATGTAGATTCATACAGCACTATGTGGGAGCTCTGATTACAGAGTGTCTCCCCGTGCTACTCTGGAGCTCTTCCTTAAGTATTCCAAACCAAGTGACAGACTGTACCAAATATTGTGATTGATTATTTTAGGGCCTGCTCTGATCTTGTGTGTGTGTCCTGGAGAACTGTTGATCTTATCAATTCTCAGACCCTCAGCCAATCAAATTGCTTTAGGAGGAATGTGACAATTCCTTTGTTCTACCAGGTGATAAGATCCTCCACTTTGGTGGGTTTATTCTTACATTCTATATTTCTCTTATGTGAAAACATACCACTTTAAGGTTGAGAGTATTGTGCCCGTCATACTGTGACCATTCAAACGAGACCAAACATGGGTGTATGTGTCCCTAATGTTAGTCTGGGGTAATACCTCCTGTGTTGGTGTGAGTTAGTGAGTGTAGGATGCATCTGTGTCTTGACACAGCCAGGCCTTGTCGCTGGAATTTGGCTGCAGGGTTCTGGCTGCCCAGTGGGGTGAGGTGTCCCTTTTGATGTGGTGATTGGGTGATTTGGGTCCAGTCTTGTCAGAGCCGGGGGACCTTTGCACAGGACACTGGGTGGAGCATTACAGGCTTGCCAGAGCTCTGACCAACGGGGCCTGCAAGTCCTCCAGCCTTACATCCCACTCTTCAAGAAGGGGGACCAGAGGGTGTGTTCCAACTATAGGGTAATCACACTCCTCAGCCTCCCTGGTAAGGTCTATTCGGGGGTGCTGGAGAGGAGGGTCCATCGGATAGTCGAACCTCGGATTCAGGAGGAGCAGTGTGGTTTTCGCCCTGGCCTTGGAACAGTGGACAAGCTCTATACTCTCGGCAGGGTCCTGGAGGGTGTGTGGGAGTTTGCCCAACCAGTCTACATGTGCTTTGTGGACTTGAGAAGGCATTCGACTGCATCCCTTGGGGAGTCCTGTGGGGAGTGCTCCGGGAGTATGGGGTGTCGGATTGCCTTATAAGGGCTGTTCGGTCCCTGTACAACCGGTGTCAGAGCTTGGTCCGCATTGCCGGCAGTAGGTCGGGCTCGTTCTCGGTGAGGGATGGACTCCACTAGGGCTGCCTTTTATCACCGATTCTGTTCATAACCTTTATGGACAGAATTTCTAGGCGCAGCCAGGGCGTTGAGGGTGTCCGGTTTGGTGACCTCAGGATTAGGTCTCTGTTTTTTGCAGATGATGTGGTTCTGTTGGCCTCATCAGATCGTGACCTTCGGCTCTCACTGGAACAGTTCGCAGCCGAGTGTGAAGCGGCTGTAATGAAAATCAGCACCTCCAAATCCAAGACCATGGTCCTCAGTCGGAAAAGGGTGGAGTGCTCTCTCCGGGTCGGGGAGGAGGTCCTTCCCCAAGTGGAGGAGTTTAAGTATCTGAGGGTCTTGTTCACGAGTGAGGGAAGGATGGAGCGGGAGATCGACAGGTGGATCGGTGCGGCGTCAGCAGTGATACGGGCGCTGCATCGGTCTGTCATGGTGAAGAATGAGCTGAGCCAAAAGGCAAAGCTCTTGATTAACCAATCGATCTACGTTCCTACCCTCACCTATGGTCACGAGCTGTGGGTAGTGACCGAAAGAACGAGATCGCGAGTGCAAGCGGCCGAAATGAGTTTTCTCCGCAGAGTGGCTGGGCTCTCCCTTAGAGATAGGGTGAGGAGCTCGGTCATTCGGGAGGGACTCAGAGTATAGCCGCTGCTCCTCCGTATTGAGAGGAGCCAGATGAGGTGGCTCGGGCATCTGCTTAGGATGCCTCCTGGATGCCTCCCTGGTGAGGTGTTCCGGGCATGTCCCACTGGGAGGAGACCCCAGGGAAGACCCAGGACACGCTGGAGGGACTATGTCTCTCGGCTGGCCTGGGAACGCCTTGGGATTCCCCCAGAGGAGCTGGAGGAAGTGGCCGGGGAGAGGAAAGTCTGGGTTTCCCTGCTGAGACTGCTGCCCCCGTGACCCGACCTCGGATAAGTTAATGGATGGATGGATGTATGGATGTTGGCTATGACATTTTTCTCATATTCTGCCATCTGAGCCACATCCCTCTGCAAACATAAAACTGATCTTTATGAAGAATGTGGGACAGTAATATTTTAATTCTAAGTAATGCTAATAATGTCATATGTTAGCATGTAATGGTTAAATGTGTAACATTTTCATGGTGGCCGGAAACTTTCCCTAAAATAGTCACACAGGGCAAAAACACACAAAGCATAAAGATCTATCATCTATCTAATCTCCTCTTCTCCTGTCACAGGGGACACCCAAGTCTAAAGAATGTCATGCATGGCATTTTTAAGATGCTTGGGTTAAGGCTGAGGACAGTAGATGCTTATTTCTTATTCAGTCTGTCAGGCTGGTCCTACAGGCTCCTGCAAGACCAGTGATGACAGGGCTTGTCTCTGCTGCCTTGGTGTCTGACTGGGAGGCAATCTGTTTTTCACTCTACTGCATGTCAGTATCAGGTAACATCATCTGAGGGACACAATCACAGTGTGAACAACAGGATAAATTGCTTTCCCTCACACAGTAAAGAAACTAGAAACTGGAAGCAAATGTTGATAGTATCTGTTATTATTGTTTTTCTCAAATAATAATAAAATAATTTACTGAAAATCTTGATTCATTTTGTCAGTGTATAAAAAGGGTATTACTACAACACTGTTTCCAAAAAAGTTAGGATGTATGGAAGCGTAATGCGTTCACTTGAGAAAAAAATAATTCTGCTGTTTTTCTGAATTAACGAGATCCGGTTTTCATGAAAAAAAAAAAAAAAACGCTCTGTTTTTCTGAATTAACGAGTACGGATGTCACGATCCGCTCCGTTCGATCCCGATGTGTGCCACGCCCCTCATTATCCACGTGTGCTTTCCCGATCGTGCCCAGCTGTTCCTTGTTGTCTCGGCTTGTCTTTAGTATTTAGTCCGTGTCTGAGTCAGTCTTCCCCAGATCTGTCAATGATGTATTGTTTCGATGTGCGTACCTGCTGTTCCCATTAAACCCTGTTTATCCTTATTCACGGCTCTGCTTGCCTGCTTCCCGGCTCGCCTGAACCCCAGCGTAACAGAATGACAGATCTCCACAACAATTCACCGCAGCAAGCCGAAGACCAACGGATCGGCTTGCTGCAGGAGGTGATATACTGGCTGTCCCAACCCGAGGTCCAGGAAGACCCCGCTGCCCGGGACCTAGCCAGCCGGAGTGGAGACCTCCTGAGTGAGGCACCCCCACCCGGAAACGCGTACCCCCTGCAGGAGGTACGCGAGAACCTTCGGCTGCTAATACAGCGCGTAACAGACCGGAGAGCCCAGTTGGTCGCATTGTGCTGCGCTGGGGCTGCTGAACCGCCTTCTGTCCCCACAGAGACGGCGCAACCGCTTCCTTCCCCCGCCACAAGCCGGAGGCGGAAGAAGAAAAGGAGAGAGCACAGACAGGAGGAGAGACCGGCGATCTTTCTGGGGGCTTGCTCTCTCTCCGCTGCCGTTACCCCGGGCGTTATCCCCGCTTCCGGTTTACCGGTACCCCTCGCCAGCCCCGCCGAGGAGATGCCGCCACCCTTGGCGGCATATGACTTTCGGGCAGCACGCCCGTTCAATAGGGGGGCCAGGGCCGTTTGGGATGCCATTCCCCGGATCCCCAAGGCCCTTAAAGGGGCAGCGCCTGTACGCCCGGCGCCGATCCTGGCGCCGATCGCAGACCTGCCTGCTCCGGATGTGCCTGCAGCACCAGCTGCTACTGCCGCCGCTCTGCCCGCGGCGACGCCTGTCCAGCCTGACCCGCTCGTCTTGCCTGCGGTTCCTGCGGCTGCCGCCGTTCTGCCCACGGCTGCGCTGCCTGCTGCCGCCGCCGGTCTGCTCGCGGCACCGCCTGCTGCTGATGCCGCCGCTGCGAAGCCAGCAGCACGGCCTGACCCGCCTGTCCTGCCTGTCCTGCCTGACCCGCCGGTCCTGCCTGCTCTGCCTAGGGCAATGCCCGAGGCGGCCGCTGCGGCGCCCCCTGCTGGCCGCGTGATGGCGGCGCCCCCTGCTGGCCGCGTGAGGACGGCGCCCCCTGCTGGCCGCACGATGGAGGTGCCCGCGACGGCGCCCCCTGCTGGCCACGTGATGGCGGCGCCTGTCCTGCCGGCTCCTGACCTGCCCGTCTCGCCTGTCCTGCCGGCTCCTGACCTGCCCGTCTCGCCTGTCCGGCCGGCTCCTGACCTGCCCGTCTCGCCTGTCCGGCCGGCTCCTGACCTGCCCGTCTCGCCTGTCCGGCCGGCTCCTGACCTGCCCGTCTCGCCTGTCCGGCCGGCTCCTGACCTGCCCGTCTCGCCTGTCCGGCCGGCTCCTGTCCTGCCCGTCTCGCCTGTCCTGCCCGTCTCGCCTGTCCTGTCCGGCCAGCCCTGCTCGCCGGTCCTGCCCGTCTCGCCTGTCCTGTCCGGCCAGCCCTGCTCGCCGGTTCTGCCCGTCTCGCCTGTCCTGTCCGGCCAGCCCTGCTCGCCGGTCCTGCCCGTCTCGCCTGTCCGGTCCGGCCAGCCCTGCTCGCCGGTCCTGCCCGTCTCGCCTGTCCTGTCCGGCCAGCCCTGCTCGCCGGTCCTGCCCGTCTCGCCTGTCCTGTCCGGCCAGCCCTGCTCGCCTGTCCAGCCGGCCCAGCCCTGCTCGCCTGTCCAGCCGGCCCAGCCCTGCTCGCCTGTCCAGCCGGCCCAGCCCTGCTCGCCTGTCCAGCCGGCCCAGCCCTGCTCGCCTGTCCAGCCGGCCACGCCCGCGGCCCCGCCTGAGGCCGCCGCTCGGCCCGCGGCCCCGCCTGAGGCCGCCGCTCGGCCCGCGGCCCCGCCTGAGGCCGCCGCTCGGCCCGCGGCCCCGCCTGAGGCCGCCGCTCGGCCGGCTGCCCCGCCTGCGGCCGCGGCTCGGGCGGCCTCGCCCGCGGCTCTGGCTGCCCCGCCTGTGGAGGCCTTGACTCTTGTCCGCCCAGGACTGACCTCCCTCATGACTCCCTCGCCCTTGCCCCGGCGAGGTCAACAGCCCCCTGGACCCCGCCTTTCGGTGTCCCGCAAGGGACGGGGACACAGGCGTCGGGCCCGGGTCCCGCCCGCCCTGCCCCCTGGCTCGCCCGTTCGGCCCCTGGCGGTGGCGCGGTGGCTGCCTACGGGTCCTCCGGCTCGGGGTCGGCGGTCGCCGCCGGGTCCCCCCCTGGGTCCTCGGTGCCGGTTCTCGGTCCCGCCTCCGGCTCCTTGTCAGTCGCCTCCGGGCCCCCCTGCTCCGGCTGGGCGTCGGACGGCGCCTTCGCCGGCTCCGGCTGCGCCTCCGCCTGCCGCGGCTTCCCCCTCCTGCCTGCCTGCACCGGTGTTCCCTCCTGCTCCCTCCGTGTCCCCTCCGTCACTCCCTCGTCCCGTTCCCTTGGCCCCTGGGTGGTCCCCTTCGGTTCCCTTCTCCCTCTCGCCTGTGGCCCCTCCGGCCGCTGCCCGTCGCCCGCCTGGGTTCCTTCGGGCTCCCCTGGCTCCTCCTCCCTTTCCCTCCGTCCCGTCTGTTTTTGCTCCTCGTCCCTCTGTGTCTCCTCCGTTCCCTTCTGGTCCCTTTGTCACTCCGGTTTTTGCTGCTCGTCCCTCTGTGCCTCCCGTGTTCACTCCCGGCCCTTTTGTTCCTCCATTTTCTGTCCCCTCTTTGTCTCCTTTCTTTGTCTGCCTGTCCGCGTTCCCTGTCCTCTGTCAGGTTTTGTCGTTTCTCTGGTCCTTGTTCCTGTTCTGTGTCTCTGTCCTGTTTCCGGTGTCTCGTTGACGTTCTGCTTTTGTCTTCCAGGTCCTGTTCCCCGGTCTCGTCCGTCGCCTCCTCCCAGGCGCGCCCGGTGTGCGCGCCTTTGGGGGGGGGTTCTGTCACGATCCGCTCCGTTCGATCCCGATGTGTGCCACGCCCCTCATTATCCACGTGTGCTTTCCCGATCGTGCCCAGCTGTTCCTTGTTGTCTCGGCTTGTCTTTAGTATTTAGTCCGTGTCTGAGTCAGTCTTCCCCAGATCTGTCAATGATGTATTGTTTCGATGTGCGTACCTGCTGTTCCCATTAAACCCTGTTTATCCTTATTCACGGCTCTGCTTGCCTGCTTCCCGGCTCGCCTGAACCCCAGCGTAACAACGGAAGCCCTGAACCGCATTTGATGAATTGTTTTTCGAAGACAATAAGTCGTTATAACGAGATAGTAAGTCGTTATTTCGACATAAGTCGTTATAACAAGATATTATCTCGTTATTTCGACATAATAAGTCGTTATAACAAGATATTATCTCGTTATTTCAACATAATAAGTCGTTATAACGAGATAGTAAGTTGTTATTTCAACATAAGTCGTTATAACGAGATCTCGTTATTTCGACATAATAAGTCGTTATTTCGACATAATGATAGGTATAAATTATAATACATTTATAGTCTGTGTCATGACCTGCTCGTCCGATCCTTCTGTGTGCCACGCCGCCCTCATTACCTGATTGTGATCACCTGTTATCTGTTATTTTCAGCTTGTCCTGTGTATTTTAGTCTGCATCTGAGTTAGTTTCCCCAGATCCGTCATTAATGTGAGTTAGTCGCTGTTCCATGTTTATCCGCAATAAACCCAGTCTTTGGATTTTCGCCTGCCTGCCTCATCTGTGCCCACTGCCTGGCGGACCGCGATCGTAACAGTCTGCCATGTGCTATCAGCATCAAGCGCATATATCCAGTGAGTGTGCTTTTTGCTCAAGAAGTCGCGATCATAGCGTTGGAAAGAGTTAAATCATGGAACTGTGGATTCTTTTTGTAATTTTCTACAGTAAACCACTTAACAGGTTAATAGTCTTATAAGCTGTTGTTTTGTTACAGCTTTCTTGCAATGTAGCAATAGGGGGCAGTTGGTAGCCTAGTGGTTAAGGGATTTGCCCCTTGATCGGGGAATCGTGATTTTGAATCCCATGAGGTACCCTTGAGCAAGGTACAGTACCATCCCCGCCCACTGCATTGCTTGGTGGGGCAAATGCAGAGTGTTGTGCACTGGTGTGTTTCACATATAACAAATAATCATTTTCACCTCACTACATCCCATCCATCCATCCATTGTCCAACCCGCTTATCCTACTCGGTCGCAGAGGGTCTGGAGCCTATCCTGGAAGCAATGGGCACAAGGCAGGGAACAACCCTGGATGGGAGGCCAGCCCATCACAGGGCACACTCACACACCATTCACTCACACATGCACACCTAAGGGCAATTTAGCAACTCATATTAGACTCAGCATGTCTTTGGACTGTAGGGGGAAACCAGAGTACCCGGAGGAAACCCCACGATGACATGGGGAGAACATGCAAACTCCACACACATGTGACCCAAGCAGAGACTCGAACCCAAGACCCAGAGGTGTGAGGCAACAGTGCTAACCACTGCACCACCATGCTGCCCCTTCACTACATCCCAGATAGCAAAATTCTTCTGGGCCAGATCTGGCCCACACTATTCATTTTCCTCTGGCCCAGATACCGCAAAGAATGACGGCCCTGTGATGGCCCAGACATGGATTTTCTGATTTGGGCCATAACAGGCCCAGGGACGGCCCAGACATGGATTTTCTGATTTGGGCCATAACAGGTGCAGTGACGGCCCAGACATGGTTCTACCTGATTTAACAGGCCCAGTGACATCATAAACCACAATGGCTACACAATTGATATCAATAAAGTTTATTTTTACTTTTACTATAAACAACATATAAATGCTTTTCAACAAACTACTGATTTATATTTAATTACACTTTACTTTGTAACTTCAACAGACAGATGAGGCATTTAAAGCACTTTACAACATACAAAATATCTAAGAACATGGCCCTGTAAAACTGGTTAATAAAATGTGAAATTTGGGTGGTCAAAAACACACACAAAAAAATCCAAATACAAAACAAGTAAATACATTGCAAAAAATGTAACTAAGTGTCATTTGCCCTTTTTGCATGTTCCTTGTTCAGCGTAGATAATCAAATACCAAACGGTCAATAGAAAAGCCCTATACACAAAGTATTCCAAATGGATTTATATTTTTAAAAGACAAGATTTTACAGAAGATAAACTAATGGTTTTATTTGTTTTTACTTTTCCTTTTTTTAAGTAAACATAAGTCAGATGAAAAATAATGATTGACGATATAGTTAACAAAAAATATCCAATAAGTTTTAATGGTTTTCTAATGTTAAACAAAAAAATTATCATATCAGTCAGACTGTACAGTCACTGACAAAAGTCTTGTCACATAAGGACATAGTAACTTAAAAAGGCATATAACTTTATTTCTAATCAATCAATTGTTACATTGAATGGATCAATTTAATGCCAAGGGCTTTCACATTAATAACTGGGTACAAAATGAAACAGTCAAAAAGTGTCCTGATGTTCACAGCTTGTTAAAGTCCATAACACCTGTTTTTGCAAGGACAAAAGTCTTGTCATGTCTTTTAATTATTCAACCAATCACAAATTAGAGGTTCACCTGTGACAAATATTGTAATGAACATAATCCCAGGTGTGTATAAAAAGAACCCCAGCACACCAGACCTTCACTTGAAGTGCAACCTAACTTCTGACAACATGCCAAAGATTCAACCACAGACCAAGTCTGCTGCTGAGGTGGCAGACATCGTTAATGTATCCAAACGTCAAGTGGAGAGGATTAAAAAAAGATATGAAGAAACTGGTGATGTTCATGACAAGCCCAGGTCAGGCAGAACCCGTAAGACAACTCTTTGAGAGGACCGTTTGTTGCTTCGAAAGTCCAGGGCCAACCCTTTTTCAACTGCAGCAGAGCTACATCAGAACTGGTCACCAGAAACCGCTGTGTCTACAAGAACAGTTTCTCGAATTCTCGCACGCAGTGGTCTCCATGGCCAAATTAGTGCTCAGAAACCAGCATTAACAAGAACACAACAAAAAAGCATGTTGAATTTGCCAAGGCCCACAGCTTGCAGCAAGGATGGACAGAGACAAAGTGGCAGAAGGTTGATTTTTATGACGAATCATCCATTGAACTACATACCAAATGCCGCAAATACTGCAGGAGACCTGTTGGAACCTGCATGAACTCAAAATTCACCCAGAAAACAGTCAAGTTTGGTGGAGGAAAAATCATGGTTTGGGGTTACATCCATGGGGGTGTTCGAGAGATCTGCAGAGTGGATGGCAACATCAACAGCCTGAAGTATCAAGATATTCTTGCTGCCCATTACATTCCAAACCATGAGGGGGCAAATTCTGCAGAAGGATGGCGCTCTTTCTCATACTTCAGCCTCCACATTGAAGTTCCTGAAACTGAAGAGGATCAAGGTGCTCCAGGATTGGCCAGCCCAGTCACCAGACATGAACATTATTGAGCATGTCTGGGGTAAGATGAAGGAGGAGGCTTGGAAGACGAAACCAAAGAATCTAGACGAACCCTGGGAGTCCTGCAAAACTGCTTTGCCATTCCTGATGACTTCATCAACAAGTTATTTCAGTCATTGCCAAGACGTATGGATGTGGTCCTCCAAGCTCATGGGAGTCATACACATTATTAATTTTTTTTTCCAAGGCACCATGACTTTATGTTCTGATGTTATTGTAGCATGTTTGTGTATTCTAAATGAAGTATATGTATAATTTCTACATTATTTTTGCATATGACAAGACTTTTGTCCAGGCAAAAGTTGACCTTTCTGTCCTAATTACATGACAAAACTCAATGAATGATGCAAAACTTTATTTTGGTATAATAAGCATAATCTAGAGGGCTTTGCCTTTAATGTAGGAATTATTAGCTCAAATAAATTTTAATATTCTCCACCAATATGTTTGAATTAATTAAAGTTTAATTAATTATTATTTAATGCTGATTATTAATCAATTGTTATGCCGAATGGTCGGCTCCTCCAAACTCAATTGCAGTATCCTTGTGAGTCTGTTAATGTGAGACTTAAATGGGATTCAATAATTACCAGTATCGCTTAGTAACCTGGGTTAGAAGGCTCGTCCAGCGAGCTGCATCACCAGGTAATGTACACGATTGGTAGCGAAGCTCCCCTCACGGCCAATGAGAGAGAGTCTCGCGATGTTTCAGGCGAGTTTGAGGTTCACAGCGTGTAGCAAGATCGCACAGAGGCAGGAACTTAGTGTGAGTACTCAATGACGGAGGCTGAAGTTGTGTAAAAGACATGCATTTATTCCTAACTAACACTACAACTAACATAAGACAGACATTACACCTAACACAAACAACAAACACGAAATAACGGAATAAAACAAACGATGTAATTATGAAAATGCTGGCCATCCATTTGGCGGGCTTTCGGAAGGGGGTCTGTATCAGTCCTTTTGAGATTTATGGCCCGACTGATTCTCCCTTTACTGATGATTTTCATTAAGCTGTTATAACTTTTGATACATCCACTTTTATGGTAATCACTGACCAGATTTGTAATCAGGGGTGATTAACAATCAGTTTGACACCAAACATGCCATACCAGCTTCATAGGTACATACCTCATACCATCTGCATTAATTGATTAAACAATTAATTATTTTATCTATGTGACTCATTCACATCAGTATGGGATACAGGTGTTTTGGGTTGCACCTCAACAGATGTTACACTTTGTGCAGATATTACATAAAATATTCATATTACAAACAGCACATCTTATTCATAGATAGGCGTGGCCGTTAGTTTGTGGTAATATCAATATAAGTTGCACATCTGGAAACAACATATTTTGTTTGGTGTGGCTTATGCCAATTCATCTTCTCCAGAATGGATAAGATACACTTTAATTCAGTTCTTTTACCATAGCATGGTAGAAACAAAGAAACTTGGTGACTGTCCACCAAGATCAGATAAGGACCACAAAGGAATGTTGGAAGAGAAGGGGGGGGGTTTAACAAAGTTAGGACACATTGGTTACACTAATTTTCCAGATTCTTCTGGTATACCATGAGAACATATATACAATGGTAGCTATACCTATCTATTTATTTAAATTTATATGTGTTCAAGTGCAAAGGGGTGAAATAGGTGATACTCCGTGAACATGGTTGTAAGGGTGGCACACAAAACACTAAGATTGTCTAAGGACACATACAAACATAACGTATCTGTAGATTGAGACTAGTAGTCGTGAGTAAATCAATATACAGGGTATACAAAAGCCAAACTTAAATGAAATTTCCTTTAGGGTGTTCGTCTGTTGGGTGAGTGAGATGTAAGGCAGAGTGTATGTGGAGGGGGGTTGTGTGCCAAGTCAAGGGCAATAAAAGTTGGAGTACTGGCCTCCCTTGTTATCTGTGTGTATGTGTTCGTGTGTGTAACCCCCCTTTGGTGCCTCTCGTACCAGGCTCGGCCTTGTCTCAGGCCACCTGGAATTTAGGCCCTGTGATATGTGCATGTGTGATCCTACATTTCTTATAAGCCATTTCTGATTCCAACTGATTAACTACAGGTCAAGTTATTATTTGTTGTTCCTACAACTTGGTTAAGCGACAAGACTTTTGTCAGGCACTGTACTATGTCAGCAGCTGGTGCTTGGAGTCTTTTTGTTTGTCAGTCATTGGCTCTTTATTGTGTTTCTCATGCTCTTTAGTGCAGGCTTTATCCCAAACAGACAGTGGTTATGATATAATTGAGAGCAGAGCCTTCAGCCACAATTTTACGCCAGATGAGGGTCAGGTATGGGACAAAGCATTACCAATGCTTGAACAGACCCAGGTATCACGATTTGGCGAGCAGGGAAGCAGGAGAGTAAGCCGAACTTACGGGTAATCAAGGGTTTTAATGATTGGATTGGCGACAAACACCAAACATTACCACAGTACATAACACCACAATGACTGATCTGGGGAAGACTGACTGAGACTCGGACTAAAAACACAAGACAAGGCAAAAGGAATAGGCAACAGGTGATGACAATCAGGAATGGACACGAGGTAATGAGGTGGGCGTGGCACACACGAGGATAGGACGGAGCTGGACATGACAGAACCCCCCCCCCGCCCCAAAGGCGCGCACACGAGGCGCGCCCGAGGGGAGGCGACGGATGGGAAAGGGAAAAAAAAGGAAGCCCAAGGGAGCCCAGGCGGGCGACGGGCAGCGGCCGGAGGGGCTGCAGGTGGAAGGAAGAAGGGAGCAGGAGGGAACCACATAGGGGCCAAGGGAACGGGACGAGGGAGAGACGGAGGGGACATGGAGGGAGCAGGAGGGAGCAGCGGTGGAGGCAGGCAGAAGGGGGAAGCCGGAGCAGGCGGAGGGGAAGCCGGAGCCGGCGAAGGCGCCGTCCGATGCCCCGGCAAAGTAGTCCGGGGAATCTTGGGACACTCTGGGCCCTGCTAGGCGGATTGGGGGGTTCGGTTTGGGCTGGGCGGGGGGTCTGCCGCACCCCGGTCACCGCGGGTCCACTCCCGGGTGGGGGGGGGCCCATCCTGCAGTGTTTGGAGGGAGGCGTGCCGGGTCGCTGCGGTGGGTGGCGGTCTGTCCTGCCGGGGGGCGGGCTGGGGCCCCTCCGGTGTGTGGGGGGCCGTCCGCCGGGAGGGGGGGGGTGTGGTCCCAGTTGGTGGGGCCCTTCGGCCCTGGACCCGCCTGCCTCGGTGGGCGGGTTGCGGGTGGGGCTGGGGGGCTCACCGCCCGTCCTCCCTCTGCGGGCCTCCCTGTACGGGGGTTGGCGCCCCCTTAGTCCCTGCCGTGGGCCCTTGTGATGGTGGGCGGCAGGGTGGCCTCGGTTGCCGGGTTCTCCTGCCTTCGCCTTGGGCCTGGGGTGGGGGGGGTGCTGTCACCTCCCCTGACGGCATCAAATGCCAGCACATCCAATGACAAACCAGTTCACACCTACACTTGCACATACATACAAGAATGGTTGAGCGATCAATATCATTATTATTATTAATTTTTAGGGTATGTTATAGATATAGGAATTGAAATATACATGTATAAGGGTACGATCACGTGTGTGTATGCTACATATACACTCACCTAAAGGATTATTAGGAACACCATACTAATACGGTGTTTGACCCCCTTTCGCCTTCAGAACTGCCTTAATTCTACGTGGCATTGATTCAACAAGGTGCTGAAAGCATTCTTTAGAAATGTTGGCCCATATTGATAGGATAGCATCTTGCAGTTGATGGAGATTTGTGGGATGCACATCCAGGGCACGAAGCTCCCGTTCCACCACATCCCAAAGATGCTCTATTGGGTTGAGATCTGGTGACTGTGGGGGCCATTTTAGTACAGTGAACTCATTGTCATGTTCAAGAAACCAATTTGAAATGATTCGAGCTTTGTGACATGCTCAGGTAGGCCGTGGCATTTAAACGATGCCCAATTCGCACTTAGGGGCCTAAAGTGTACCAAGAAAACATCCCCCACACCATTACACCACCACCACCAGCCTGCACAGTGGTAACAAGGCATGATGGATCCATGTTCTCATTCTGTTCACGCCAAATTCTGACTCTACCATTGAATGTCTCAACAGAAATCGAGACTCATCAGACCAGGCAACATTTTTCCAGTCTTCAACTGTCCAATTTTGGTGAGCTCGTGCAAATTGTAGCCTCTTTTTCCTATTTTCGCCCACAGGACTGCCGCATACTGGATGTTTTTCTCTTTGCACACCATTCTTTGTAAACCCTAGAAATGGTTGTGCGTGAAAATCCCAGTAACTGAGCAGATTGTGAAATACTCAGACCGGCCCGTCTGGCACCAACAACCATGCCACGCTCAAAATAGCTGAAATGGATGACTGTCAGCCAAAGTCGTCCGATACGCAAAATGCTGACTGTCAGCCAGAATCGCTCGCCGTGCTCAGAACGGTTCTGGCCCAGATGAAAAATGCCGACAGTCAGCCAGAATCGCTTGCCATGCTCGGCCCACAATCGGCCCACAATCTTTTGTCGTTGCTGACAGTGAACCGAATGTGCCACAACTCAGCCAGAATCGGCCCACATGTGCTTGCTAACTGGGCAGCAGTGCTGGCTTGATGCCAGATCTGGGCCAGACCTGTCTTCTATGTGCCTGGGCCACATAGACCAAACCACAATCGGGCCACATCTGGCATGCCATAATGTAAACAGTGCCATCATTGCCAGACCTCGCCCATATCTGGTTGCCATGCCAGAACTCAGCCAGTAGTGCCAGCTTGACGTCAGATCCGGGCCAGACCTGTCTGCTATGTGGGATGTACATATTTGTACAACTTTATTTTGGTACCTTTTTATGGCTTTGCTGTAGCCTACGGTGAAATGTATACTAGTGTCTCTTTTTTATCGTGGATTAAATAAGATCTACTGGTATAGATTTCATCACTTAGGATTCAATGCTTTTTTTTGGGTCAGGTCAGATTTTGGTTGTTCATCAGTCCATTATGTGGGTGGGGCAGTACAGTTACGGTATCTCCTAATGGGTCGGCTGAGTGCGTATGTTCGAAAACCATGACGTGCAGGGTTTATATTCGCCGCGGTTAAGGCTGTTCATGTTCTTACCACTGAATCACTCTGTCTGTGCACTGTAAACAGCAGCCCAATAATTAGACATACGGGTCAAACTGCACCAACGTAATAACGTGTGACGTAATTCTGTCCTGGATCATCGGTCAATGTTATTCTGATTTTCAGTTCGGATGTAGATGGATTAACCAGGCAATGTTTTAGAAACGAATTAGTGGAATATAAAATTTTATGAAATGCTACACACGATAAGTTTATAGGCGATTTATGACAAACGGACAATAACGGATTCCCCCTGATCATCAACAAGGAGAGAAGCTGGGGAGAGGGAAGCGGCTCCCAGGCGGGTATTTGGGGCTTCCTCTGGTGCGTCTCCCTGTCCGCGTTTCTTCCGCTTTTTCTTTGGCCGCCTACCTGCCATGGGCAGCGGCATTTGGGACACCTCTGGCAGCTTGGAGAACGTGAGGGAATAATTAATAAAATAAAGGGAATGATTCTATAAGGCTGTAACTAATCAAAACGAGAACTGACTGGCGCACCGGCAAGGCAAGGCTACCTAATCGGAACAGATAGGGGGGACGACAGAGAATATCAGCGGCCCCTACTTATCTTTTAGCCTTCCAGAAGGACAACTACGAGCCGGCTGGAGTCACACATGTGGTTGTCACGTAGACGGAAGGTACTGAGAAAGGGGGGGGGGTAGATGCCCAAAGGGCTTTAAAAGGGATACAGCTGATACATATGGCAGAGCCTCCTCCTGTACATGCTGAATGTATGTCAGATGGCTGCTCCCGGATTGCAATCTGTCAGACAATAAACCTCCCTTGCAAGGTGCGCGTCTCCGGGGAGAGATGTCTCCAACACGTCCCTGCTCCGGCTGGCCGTAGCCAGAAGCAGGGGATTCTCCCGGACTTCGGGCTGACGAAGCCAATACAAAACTTCGTCCACGAGGGCGAGGTATTCAGCCTCGTTCAGCTCCGGCTTCTTCTTTGGGAGTCCGGTCATTCTGTCACGTCACAGGGCGGAAGCCAGCGACGGGACTCCAGGAATAGGGGAACAGCGGGTTTAATTGTACACAAGGCAGGCGAAAACACATTGACAATACAATGACCGGACTGGGGAAACAAACGGAAACGCGGACTAAATACAATGGACTAATTGACAACGATCAGGAACAGCTGGTAAACACGGGGAATCCACATGCGGTTAACGAGGGGGCGTGGCACACAAGAGAAGCGGACGATCGGAGCATGACAATTACCAATAACATTATGTCCAATGACATTTTTCTGGTGTTCTTTTTCCATTCTTAAACACCTAAATGGCTGGTGTGTTTTGGTAATGAAAATTTTGGTAATGAAAATCAGTAACTTATTACTGATAAAGTTCCATAAAACGTTACATTTGTGTAGAGAAAAAAACACTGAATATGAAACATTGTTAACCAAATGTCTTTATACATCCGCGATGCACTCAAAATGGCGAATGGGGGCGTGTCAGACAGTGCAGACACAGATACCGTTTTCATTAAAAAAATACATGGTCTGATTGTCTCTTGAGTCACCACATGGCCAGCCTGAATGCATTTCAGATGCATCATCTTGTATCTGTGAAGCATAGCATACTGGTCCAACAGATCCTGGAGAAACACTGCAGTGTTCTGCAGATCAGAATGGGCTTTCCTTCTGAACAACCGCAAAACCTTGAAGTCGACAAACTAATAACAATGCCATCTATGTCACTTAAAGCTGTGAGTATTTCCCAGTGTTCCAAACCCAGACCAAAATAAAACTGGATTAATCTAAGGTGTGATCTTGTTGCAGTGAAATTGAGCTCTAAAGTAGGTGAAATGAGAGTTTGAGGTTAATTCAGAAAAACAGACCATGTATGTCACACCGAGCTGGCAAAAGAGACACGGATCCAGTACTGCAGGGCAAGCCGTGCTTTAAAGAAGCTGACAACAGGTAAGCAAGGGTAAGCAGCACCAGAACAAAGCACTGGTGGGGAGAGCGCAGCCGTCCGGGAGACTGGAGCGGCTGTGCGAGGTAAGTCAGCTCCTCGAGAGATGGCAACCGGGCAGACCGGTTTGGAATCGGCAGGCGGTGATCGTGGTCAAGGTGCAGATGCGTGGGTCGTTTGCCAGAAGGTCCGTCCGATGGAGAAACACAGGACAGGAGCACACGAGGGGAGGAGGACAGAGGGTGCCGGACTCAGCAGGGCAGGAGATTCAGCAATGGGAGCTGGACTGAGGAGGGAAGGCACAAAAGGTACTGTAAGGTTTCTACGAAAGGCAAACTGGTAAGGTACGGGAGAGCAGGGAGACAGAAAAACGCTCGGTATGGCTTCTTTGCAACGGCTCAATACTTCGCGATAGAAAGGCGGCTGCGCTCCTCTTTTAAGGAATGGTAAATGGACTGCATTTATATAGCACTTTTCTACTCCTACGAGTACTCAAAGCGCTTTACAATACATGCCTCACATTCACCCATCCACACTTACATTCATACACCAGTGTCGGAGGCTGCCATGCAAGGCGCCAACCTGCACACCGGGAGCAATTCGGGGTTCAGTGTCTTGCTCAAGGACCTGCACCCCTCTGGTTGCCGAACGATAGCACTTTCTCCTGCGCCACCATCTAAGGAAGACCTAATCCTTGCCTAAGGCATACCTGTCAAGTTTTGGATTTGAAAATAAGGGAAATTTTCCGGCACCCACCGCGAGCCATCCCACCACCCCAACCAAGCTCCAGTATCCCTTACATTTTAAGACAGGTGTACAAGAACAATCTACAATCTAAAATAATGTACAATCTAAAATAAGTACTTGTCTTTTACATTTTATTTTGATTACACATTTTCTTTTAATTTGTCATGTTCACTCATGCGGCTCTCTGGCATTCACTAATGACTTATACAGATTTGTTGCAGACTTTGTATCCTTGTTGAAGTCGTCACAGAAGGTGAAAGTAACGTTGTTTTTGGCACACAGCATTGCCATTTTAACCTCCGCATTTATGACCTGGTTCATGTAATTGACTTGCAGACTACTGTAGGTGGGAGTTCTCGCAAGGCTACTGACAGTTCAGTTTGGAGAGGCAGAGGAATTTTTTTAAATGATATTATAATACGGGAGATTTACGGGAAAATACTAATACGGGAGGACGGCGGGAAAGAGGGGTAAAATACGGTAGTTTCCTGGCCAAAACGGGAGACTTCACAGCTATGGCCTAAGGTGTTGCACCTGCTTGACCCCGCCCCCGTGGGCATGACAATGTATATATATATATATTTTTTACATGAAAACCGTATCTCGTTAATTAAGAAAAACAGAGCGTATTTTTTTTTTACATGAAAACCATATGTCGCTAATTCAGAAAAACAGAGCGTTTTTTTTTTTTACATGAAAACCGTATCTCGTTAATTCAGAAAAACAAAGCATTTTTTTTTTTAAATGAAAACTGTATCTCGTTAATTCAGAAAAACAGAGTGTATTTTTATTTTACATGAAAACTTTATCTCAGAAATTCCAAGATAATTATGTCATTAATTCAGAAAAACAGAGCAGAATTATTTTTTCTCAAGTGAACTCATTACGCTTCCGTAGCACTGTGTAAAATAAATAAAAACATTTTCAAATCATATAAACCCATATTTAACTGCAAATAGAACAAAGATAACATATAAAAAGAAACATATAAAACTGAAACTGAGAAATAAATAAATGTTTTATGACAAATAAATACTCAATTTGAATAATGATGTCAGCAACACATTTCAAAGAAGTTGGGACAGGGCTATGTTTAGCATTGTGTTGCATCACATGTTGCTTTAACAATACTCTGTAAATGTTTGAGAACTGAGGAGACCAGTTGTTGGAGTTTTGAAAGTGAAATATTGTCCTATTCTTGGATATACACTCACCTAAAGGATTATTAGGAACACCATACTAATACGGTGTTTGACCCCCTTTCGCCTTCAGAACTGCCTTAATTCTACGTGGCATTGATTCAACAAGGTGCTGAAAGCATTCTTTAGAAATGTTGGCCCATATTGATAGGATAGCATCTTGCAGTTGATGGAGATTTGTGGGATGCACATCCAGGGCACAAAGCTCCCGTTCCACCACATCCCAAAGATGCTCTATTGGGTTGAGATCTGGTGACTGTGGGGGCCATTTTAGTACAGTGAACTCATTGTCATGTTCAAGAAACCAATTTGAAATGATTCGAGCTTTGTGCCATGCTGCATTATTCTGCTGGAAGTAGCCATCAGAGGATGGGTACATGGTGGTCATAAAGGGATGGACATGGTCAGAAACAATGCTCAGGTAGGCTGTGGCATTTAAACGATGCCCAATTGGCACTAAGGGGCCAAAAGTGTGCCAAGAAAACATCCCCCACACCATTACACCACCACCACCAGCCTGCACAGTGGTAACAAGGCATGATGGATCCATGTTCTCATTCTGTTTACGCCAGATTCTGACAGTCTCAACAGAAATCAAGACTCATCAGACCAGGCAACACTTTTCCAGTCTTCAACTGTCCAATTTTGGTGAGCTCGTGCAAATTGTAGCCTCTTTTTCCTATTTGTAGTGGAGATGAGTGGTACCCGGTGGGGTCTTCTGCTGTTGTAGCCCCTCCGCCTCAAGGTTGTGCGTGTTGTGGCTTCATAAGTGCTTTGCTGCATACCTCGGTTGTAAAGAGTGGTTATTTCAGTCAAAGTTGCTCTTCTATCAGCTTGAATCAGTCGGCTCATTCTCCTCTGACCTCTAGCATCAACAAGGCATTTTCGCCCACAGGACTGCCGCATACTGGATGTTTTTCCCTTTGCACACCATTCTTTGTAAACCCTAGAAATGGTTGTGCATGAAAATCCCAGTAACTGAGCAGATTGTGAAATACTCAGACCGGCCTGTCTGGCACCAACAACCATGCCACACTCAAAATTGCTTAAATCACCTTTCTTTCCCATTCTGACATTCAGTTTGGAGTTCAGGAGATTGTCTTGACCAGGACCACACCCCTAAATGCATTGAAGCAACTGCCATGTGATTGGTTGATTAGATAATTGCATTAATGAGAAATTGAACAGGTGTTCCTAATAATCCTTTAGGTGAGTGTAGGAGTTCAACTGCTCAACAGTTTTGGGTCTCCTTTGTCATATTTTCCATTTCATGATGCACTTCATTTTTTCAGTGGGTGACATATGGGCAAATCTCAATACCAAGGGCAAATCTCAAGACCATGGGCAAATCTCAATACCAAGATTGATCTTGGCAAGACTGGTTTTGCTAACTTGCCCTCCAAGAATGAACTTGGGGAACGATGAATCATGGGATTGATCTCGTTTGGCAAGGATGTAACCAATGTGTTAAGCATCAGAACTACCCCAGTTTAACCTAAAACCAATATTAAAATCAATTACAGCCCAACTCACTGTTCATTTTTACTTATAACAACACATATTCTTTGTCTTCTGGCAGAATGTTGGGAAGATCATCATCTAAACCTCAAACTTAAGTTACAACACTGAGTCATGCCACCTGCACATATTCTCAGATGACAGCGATAGTTGGGTGTGCCAGTGGAGGGCAGGATGATGAAAACAGGACTCTAGTGAAGGACTTTGTGGAGTGGTGTAAACTGAACCATTTGCATCTCAACATCAGTAAGGCTGATGTAACTGTAACTGCAAAGAAAGAGGGCAGCCGAGAGCGAAAATGGAGCCTGTAACTGCCATCTTGTGAACACAGCCATCTGTCATCTAAATTTATTCTGTGGCTCTTTTTGTAAACTTCCCAGGAACATTGTACAGGTCAGTGATTCTCAAACTGTAGGGCACAAGATGATTTTCTGAATATTCTATGATAAAATTCACATAGATTTTTGGTGGCTAGCCACCCTGTTAAGCAAGTTTTACCTGTAACAAAAAAATATATATTGTGGGGAACTTGGTCAAATTTATTGTGGGAGAATATAATCGTGCTTTAGTCCAGTCCAATCCAGACGTAGAAACTTTCTGTAATGGAAAAGGTGTATGAGATTGAGGATGGGAGAGATGTGTGCTGGCAATGTCTGAAAGAAGACATATCTGAGGGAGCAGAAGGTCCTGCTGGAGAAGAGATCTGTCATGTGAAAGTGATCTGTGATGAGCGAGACCTGGATCGTTTCGTAAAGCAGCCAAAATGTTTCCCTGAATAGTTTCACCTTTGGCTAAGTATATTCTTAAACCCCTAACCATATTTCTGTTTCTGGTATTACTCTATACTCATGAAGATCTTGTGTATGGTACACTAACACAACATTAGTGCTCTCTGCATTACAAAGAGCCTTAACCTCCTGAGACCCAAGGAAAAAAGTGTCCTTCAATTGTAGGTTATTTGTCTTTGGAGGAAATAAGACATCTTACAATTTAGATTTTTTCAAATTTATTCTTATTTTAATTTCACAGCATGTCCTCTTTAGTGCACAACAAGAATAAATACGTTTCCCAACATCAGTGAAAAAATAAATGCAAAAATACAATGTCCACTACAATGGACATAAATGAATAGGTCGGGTCTCAGGAGGTTAAAACTGCTTTAAAGACTCTTTCCTTGAGTAAGAGAAATTTCTGGAGGCCTGATTGCCAGGAATTAAAGTGCCTTCTGCAAAAGAGTACCTGTCACGACGAAAGATGCGGGAGCAAGCCTGGTCATAAAGCATAAGGGGTTTTATTACACTGAAAAGAACAATAACTAGAAACAAACACGATCTAGGGGAATTAAAATGGGAGGAATGGAGGAAGGCTGAGCACAGGCAACACAAGGGTATAACATCAATGACAGGACTGGGGAACACAGGACTGGGAAGCACTTAGATATAAGACAGGCCAGCAGTGTTGGGCATTTCAGCCCAGAAGCTACAAATCCAGATTTTTTTTCTACCAATGAGTTGAGTACTCTGTGACTGTGACCCTTTATGCTCATCTGGTTGATAGAAACAAAACCATTTTCAGGACTTGTAGCTACAAGACCTGAAATGCCCAAAATTGTAGATGAGGGATTAACTGGAGTGATTAACACAAGGGCAGGAACGAGAGGTAAGACCAACGATTAACAGACGTGGCTTGTTAGTGTCATGCTAAGAAGGAGACAGGAGGATCAGATGGGCAGGATTTTACAGTACACTTAACCTCAGATAAGTGGCTTCAGACTGCTACCACAGTTTGTCTCCATTTCTTGAGATGTTGCTGAGCACAGGGATATCACTAAAACTAGGGCTGTTGGCTCTCACATTCTGAGCACGAGAAGCATGCATTTTAACTTCCTCACACCATCAAAATAAAACTAACAATTTTGCTACAATCACTCATCCCCACCCAGCCAGCAATCTAAATTCTACATGGGGCTTTCCATAAAAGTTGACATCCCAGCTAAAATGCCATAGCTCTAATGTGCAAATGCTATGCTCTTTCAGGCCCCTGGAAGAGGTCTGCGGAGGGTGGAACTGGCTAATGAGTGCAGCTGAATGATTTATTCATTCTGAACATTGACATTTGCTGCCAAACAGGATGCAAATGCAGGATGGGAAGTGAGGCTAATTTCTCTGCCCGCAGAAGCATGGACTCATGGGGGATGTTCAATGAATTCTTAACGAGCTCCCTTCCACAATTCCAAAAGGCTGTGAGATGATTGGGTTGTAAGTATTACAGTCATATACCAATGATGCCAAGAACCTTTCCTACTCATCACTGCAGTGATCTGCTGTAGCCAGCTGACCCTATCTGTTACAGACAGTGATTTTTGTGTGTCTTTGGGGGAGGCTGACAATATGCTGGCTGTTAATTGTACTTCTGTAGGGTAAAATGGGACAATCAGAATATATCTCAATGAAAAATAAAGGAGAAAAGAAGTTGCTCGTCACTGGAGGGGAAGCTAGCGTGCTGTAAATGGACATGTGGCACAGAAGTTTGTTGGATAAAATCCCAGGAAATAAAAATGTAAATGTAAGTGCTCCAGTGGAAAATACAGTCAGGAAAGTCAGGTATAGAGATTAAAATGTAAACTATATGCATCTTAAGTCACTGTGTAAGCACATCTGGTGGAAAAAAAACACATCCTGAAACAAAAGAAGATTGACTGAGGTCAGGAACTCAACACAATCTGATGCCTTGCTGGTAGGTGAAAGTATTCTGTTTATGTTTTCTAGCCCTCTGAGCCCCCTTGGGGTGGAGTAACTGGTTGTAACTGAATGTTAATTTAATTTCAGGCTACTTTGTTTCACACCTCAGAGTCTGTGTCAAATGCCATGTAATGCCTTTCAGTGTCATGTTCAATTATAAATTAACAAAATGTGTCGGGGTGGGACTTGGAGAAGAATCATATGTCTCTGCCCCTCAAGACAAAACCCAAACAATGACCACCTCCCCATCCCCTGGGGATGGACATATTGCATACAGATGGCACATGGCATAGTGGCTAAAGGGGAGGATGAGGAGGTACCGCTTTTCATCCAGAGATGCTGTTATTGTTTACTCATAAACCCATGGGGCTGTGTAACCAATCAAAGTTCCCATGCTGAGACCCTGTCCATTGCTGAAGGTGCCTACAATGGGGATGTGAGCATCAGAAATGGTCCTTGAAAGAATGTGGCCTTGTCTGGCGAGTCATATTTTCTGTTACATCATGTGACTGGCTAAGTGTGAGTGTATCATTTACCTGGGGAATAGATGGCATCAGGATGCACTATGGGAAGAAGACAAGCTGGCACAGACAATGTGATGCTCTTCCAGGAAACCCTGGAACCTGGCATTCATGCGGATGTTACTTTGACACCTACCACCTACCTACACATTCTTACAGACCAGTATACCCCTTCATGGAAATGGTATTCCCCAGTGGTGGTGGCCTCTTTCAACACACTACAAAATGGTTCAAATTCCCCAGATCTCAGTCAGATCAAGCATATGTGGGATGTGTTGGACAAACAAGTCACATCCATGGAGGCCCCACCTCACAACTTGCAGGACTTAATGGATGTCTTGGTGCCAGATACCACAGGAGACTTTCAGAAGTCTTGTGGAGTCCATGACTCAATGCGTCTGAGCTGTTTTGGTGGCACAAGTGGACATGGGTGACTCATGAAGAAATTAATGCTGAAATGAATCTAGATAGATAGATAGAGATACTTTATTCATCCAGAAGGAAATTTAGGTGTCCAGTAGCTTATACACAGTATACATACATATAGGCGCTCAGACCTATGACATTCACGCATACATACATACTGCAACAGTACAAGGGAAAATAACAGGAGGGCAGTGTGCTATACAGGCCTAAACACTTAAGTCCATCACACTCCTCCCTTCACTGTGATGTTGATGAGCTGTATGGCCCTAGGGACAAAGGACCTTCTGAGCCTGTCTGTTCTGCATGACAGAGACAGGAGCCTATCACTAAACATGCTCCTCTGTTTGGAGAAAGTCTTGTGCAGAGGGTGACGGTCATGGTCCAGTATTGAGAGCAGTTTGCTTAGAGTCCTCCTATCTGCAGCTGATGTCAGTGACTCCAGCTCCATGCCCACCACAGAGCTAGCATTTCTCACCAGCCTGTCCAGTCGTCCAGCATCCCTCTTCCTATTGCTGCCTCCCCAACATACCACAGCATAGAAAAGGACACTGGTCATGACAGACTGATAGAACACAAGCAGGAGTTTGCTGCAGACACTGAAGGACCCCAGCCTCCTAAGGAAGTAGAGCCTGCTCTGTCCTTTCTTGTAAAGTGCTTCAGTACTGGCAGACCAGTCCAGTTTATTGTCCAGGTGAACCCCCAGGTACTTGTATGTACTGACAGTCTCCACATTCACCCCGTCAATGGTGACAGACGGCAATGGAGGGGCAGTCCTCCTGAAGTCCACCACCATTTCCTTCATTTTGGTGATGTTCAGCTGCAGCTGGTTGGTTCCACACCATCCCACAAAGTCCTCCACAAGGCTCCTGTACTCAGCCTCCTGCCCATCCTTGATACAGCCTAAAATTGCAGTGTCATCAGAGAACTTCTGCATATGGCACGACTCAGAGTTGTACTTGAAGTCCGTGGTGTACAAGGTGAACAGTACAGGAGAAAGAACAGTTCCCTGTGGTGCCCCAGTACTCCTGGCCACAACCCCAGATGTGATGTCCCCCAGTCTAACAAACTGGGGCCACTCAGTGAGGTAATCGGTAATCCAAGTCACCAGGCTTGGGTCCACTCTCATCCGCAGAAGTTTGTCTCTCAACAGAAGGGGCTGGATGGTGTTGAAAGCGCTGGAGAAATCAAAAAACATGATTCTCACAGCACTGCCTCCATTGTCCAAGTGAGAGTACAATCTGCATGTTGGTATGCAATTATATTTTTTATATCATTACACTATGATATTATGTCTGATAAAGTGTGTATGCTCTCATAAGTTAACCCAGTATTTGCAGTAACTATTCAATATACCCATGAGTTTGTATACATATACATACATTTATATTCATAGCAGAAATTTGAACCCTGGTTCCAGAGGTGTCAGGCAGCAGTACTAACCACTATGCCACAAAATACAAGACTTTTGACTATTTTGAATGCAGCCATGGGTTTTTATAAAATTGTTTCCCCTTGTGGGAACCAAAGAAATTGTCCTTACAATGTCAAAATAACATGTTTTTATGTCAATGTTGGGACCAAATGTCCCCACAATGTAATATATACATAACCTACACACACACACACACGCACACACACCATTGAACTGCCTAGGATGGACTCCAAGTCTCCTCACAGTACCGACCTGGATATGAGGATGAAGAAGGGATAGCTGGATGGATGAATGCATGTATATAAATTCAGCAGTTAATGGAATAAATATTGTAATTTATTATGTAGATCTATGTTACAGTATGTGGGATGATGTCTTTGATCAAACATAGGCAGACTGGGCAGAAATAAACAGCCATTCATTCCAAGTTAAAATCATATGCACTTATACTAAACATTATAATGTGTTCACATAACTGGGTATTTTTGCTGCACTTGATAAGTACCATGTTCAAGCGTCAAACCAGCAGGCCCCCCCTGAGATTTGAGGAAACAGATTTGACAGATTTGAGTTTTTTAAGTATTTGTTGTTCTGTAGACGTACTTAAATTGCTTGCTGTTAAATACATGGCACTTCACCTTAGGGTTTCCTTAAGGAGGGGATAAAACATTCAGAAAAAGCAAGAATAATTTCAGATGAATTTCATGTTGATTTTTCA
Organism: Paramormyrops kingsleyae; assembly: GCF_048594095.1. Taxonomy (NCBI): domain Eukaryota; kingdom Metazoa; phylum Chordata; class Actinopteri; order Osteoglossiformes; family Mormyridae; genus Paramormyrops; species Paramormyrops kingsleyae. The sequence goes on from NC_132812.1 coordinate 1,786,076, forward strand.
TGAACAATGAAATTGCACCATGCAAAAATGGTGAAAAATGAACCATGCATCAACAACATTGTTTACCAGAGCCATAATATAAACAAAACAATTATTGTGTTTTTAAAATGTTCTTTGCACTGTGTCCGTGTGTGTATGTGCGTACAGTCCCCTCTGTTTTCCACTTAGAGCAGACACTTCTCAGTAATAAGGAAAAGACATGCTCAGTGTTCTCAGGGCGTTATGAACATAACGTTGTTGCCAGTGAAACTCTATACGTTTAAAGAATGGTGGATTTATCAGCCATCTCTCCTAAACCATAGTTTTTAACTGCCGCAGGTGAAATAATGAAACCCGAAAAGAAACACTACGGTTTCCGTAGGCCACCACTCTGGCAGAAAATCGAGTTGGACACGCCCTCTATCCAATGGGGAAACGCGCGTGCCTTCTGTATAAACGTATCAACGACCAGTGGGCGGGGATTCGGGATGAAAGGGAGACACGCATTGGTCACTCCAAGGTTTTGTGGGTTTTTTTTCCTCCTATTATTTATTTTATTTATTTATTTATTTTTCGAGGAGGCTATAGCAAGGAATTGAAGCCGTAATTTAGAGGTGCCATATAGTTGTCGGTTTTTGCATGTTAGACGCACTAAACGCAAAGCAATTCTGCATGAATTTTGGAGACATTGAGAGCGCCGCTGGATGTAGACCAAATATCAAAGCGTTGGATTTAGGTGACGTCAAAAATACATAGGGTTTGTAATTACCTTCGTAGGGGTTAATGAAGCGCTATGTCGTGAGTTGAAGGGTCTCTGAATCAATTTTAACTGGATTGGAAAAGACACAAGCCCTGTGTAGAGGAAATAAAAACCTGTTTTTAAAATGAGATTCCGAAATCGGCGATGTTGAAGACGGAGATGGTCAATTCAGCTGCTTTATTTAAATTATTAGCCAAGTCTTGTATAATTTACTTGTTTTTACTGCCGATTTGCGATTCTTAGATGGAAACAACTTTGGTAAATTTTTGTCCTGTTAAAGCAATGGTTTATGTTTTATATCTATTTTATTACGAAATCGTACTGGAATGACGACTGTCACTGACACTGATTGCCAGCGATAACATTCGTCTGTAACCATTATTGTTAAGCTGATTTTAACTTTGTTATTCATTTTATTAGCAGAATGGTTTACCCGCGTTTCTCTAAGCCTCTAAAGCGAGCGATTTAGTGTTTTCTCTGACCCTCAAACTCAATAAGCAGTAAGATCAGAGAGGACGCGTACACTGATTTGTAAGCAGTGGAGATGGGCGAAGTATGAAATAAAGGAATTTAAAGATTTTGATTAAAACGCTGTACTCCACAAAACTACGGCATTTAATAAAATACACCAGTTTTACAAACTCACAACGTAGATTGCCTTCGAACAAATACAGATTTAAACAGCATAGCTTAGGTTCAAATGTTTGTCTAATAACCAGCCAATAATTGTTAAGAGCGCTATTCTAATTTTATTTTTACATGATCGTTCTAATATTCCAGCAGTCTCTTTAAAAATACATGGATTCTGTCACCTCAGGATAGCAGCAACAGACACATTTATTTGGTCCATCGTTTGAAGGTACCTCCCGCGAAATCCTATACTCCACGTTTTTTCTTTTATGAAGAAAAGGAAGCTGCAGCCATACATATAACTGGTTTCAACAGAATCTAAGATGCTTTTCTCAGCCAGAACTATGGGCATGTACGCACTTCTTACTGCCTGGATGCTCTTTGGTGAGTATTTGCATAATACCAGCCGTTTATAAATAACTTCTTGTGGTAACAGTACCAGTATAGCTCATTTTATGACGAGGTTTCACTTCATTTAATGAAGTAAAATGGGACATGTTTTATTGAATGACCTTATCCATGTCATTTAATTTAATTTCATTTAGTCGTGCACCGAACTTTGCTTTACTTTCCGACCAACCAACTGGTTACTATATTCAACATGCATGAAAGTCTGGGTAAACAGTTTTGCAAATCTTTAACTGTTTATGAAGTGTCCATATTATTTGCCATGGCTTAGTTATTCTTACATTTTTTCCGTATTCTTTGCTTGACGCACGCAGTGTAACTAAAATGGTGTTAATGTACCTGAATACCCCCCATCAAATGTAATTTATAGTCGAAATCAACGGAGATGTCAAGATCCCCGCATAAGAAAATTTTAGCTATGAGCGTAAATGAATAGGGCCTATTCGATCTGAAGTGCTTTGCCTTTCAGTCCTCAGCAAGCAGCCGGGCTTTTACTGAATGCACTTTTCTAGTTGTGAGATGTATAAGTGCAGCATGCTTTGGTAAGCTTAATGAATTAGAAACTGTCTTAATTTTTATATTATTATTCTTAAAGCAATGGAAGTTTCTGGACTGAACAGATTATCTATTTTAAAATTTGTGGAGTGTTTAAAGTGTGGAATTAGAAAACCGACTGAAATTTATGCTGTGCTTTTACGTTAAACCATGGATATTATCGGCACTTAATCTACACTTATTTTAATCTACACTTATTTTAAGGATGAAGGTTCTGTATGTTTCTGCCTCGATTCTGAGTGTATTCTTGTACATAAAGGAGGAAAGGAACAGAGGATTTAAACAGGTAAATCTGGGGATGAGAAGCTGGGGTCAGCAGAGATAAGCAAAGAATGTGATGATGATGATGATGATTATTATTATTTCACTGTCTGACTAAAACAACACAGAATGTAGATTAATTAGATCATGGTCTTTTAAAAGAACATACTTCAGCTTTCCGTCAAATTGTCCAGAGTGCTTAATAAAGAATAATAGCTGTCTTGTAGCAGTGGTGTAATTATTCATAGCTGGCAGGATTGTAATGAATGAATGTCCCACTTCGCCACCTGGCATCAGTGTGCTGCTGTATACCCACACTGTAATCTGTGACTATTGTTTGGTGTCTCTAACAGTTTCACAGCAAGTATCTCAGGTTATGAAAAATGCAGTCATTGGCTGTGGGTGGTGGTGTCAGAGAGACAAGAGGGGTGTGTGTGTGTGTGTCAGTGTGAGTGACCCTGCAGTACTGTACCTGGAGGTCAGACATTAACACAGAAAGGTATTTATTTAATTATGTTATGCTGAGCCTAACAAGGATGTAGAGAAAGGCATATGTGATTAACTTCACTCTTATTTGGGAATTAGGTATATATTTCAGTTCCACAACCTAGCGTCTATTGTAATGAGTCCCAGCTTGGTTGTTGAGTCACTGAATGGTGCTGGACTTCTGGTAAAGCCATCTCACTGTCACAGAAGTGCCTCTTCCTAAGAATGTCAGCCCACAAAACCAGTGTTGCCTGCTGGCATTGCGAATCATGGTGGGATATGAGCTTAACTTGCCAGATCCCAGTCTTGGTGTATTATCTGTGCCTGTCTGTCTTTCTGTTCTTTATTGTTCATTTCAGAGCAGCCTTACTTGCACATTCCAAAACATTCACAACAATTACTGTGTCTTTATCTGTCTCTCTATCCACTGGAACAGATTTAGCTCACACAGGTGATTCCCCCCTGTTTTTATATGCCTGTTTAGTCAGTTTTGTGTGTGCGTGCGTGTGTACAGTACGTGCATTTGTGTGTGAGTGAGTGCACCTGTGAAGCAGAAAAACAGCATTTAATACCCTTATTTTGTCCAAAAACTTATTTACTCGTTCCCATGCCATCTCAGTCTACTGTCTAGAAAAGACCATGCAATGGGAATTGGTGGCCACAGCCACCATTATTGTGGAATAAAGATTTTATCTTATTTATGAACCAAGATGGCATTGGACTACTTTCTCCGCTGCAGGAATGTTCACTTTACAAAATGTGGGATTTTATGAAAGAGACCCTTTTCACATGACGTCAGGCAACTTCTGTTCTGACTTATCTTTATTTCCAGTTTACCCTAGCACAGGACTGGAACACTGGAATACAAGACAGCTCAATGCTAATAAAGTAAAAAAAGGTAAACTTGAGAATACTACTTTCTCATGGATTTCACCCATTCTCTGGTGCTTCTGCCATGAGTACAGCTAGAAGATGTTAAACAGATTGCAGACATATTTTCTTTAAAGAAATAGTCCAAACTAGACAATGGCTACATACTCTTTATCGAACAGTATCTGATTGATTATGAAGATAAGTGTTTTCAATTGTGTTAACGAAGGTTAAAAAAATAACTATTTAATATTATCAATGTTTTACATTTCTGTTTTGCAACTAAATGCTATTTTGGTCGTATTATTGATTAAGGCAAAAGTCAGTAATCACCAAAATTATAACTACATAGTGAAGTGGGTTTGTTTTTTTTGGTTTGTCTTTTGTTGTGTTGCAATTGCAGTATGCCATGAAGTTCCACCGTGGTTCAGTGTGATGTCAACCTAAATGCGTGCAACAGCAATTCTTTGTCTCTGTCAGCTTACACTTGATTCTGACGCATTTCCTGTGCTACTGAAGTTCATGTCATACTCCTGCGCAACTGCAGCAAAGCAAAAAACAAATTAAACCTTCTTGTTTTTCCTCATAATACGACCAAAATACCATTTAGTTGCAAAACAGAAAGCTAAAACATTGATAATATTAAACGGTTATTTTTAGCTTTCGCTGACGCATCGGAAAATGCTTATCTTCATTCAATGATGAATTTGTAGCCCTTGTCTAGTTTGGACCGTTTCGTTACGGAAAACAAGTCTGCAATCTGTTTAACAACATCTAGCTGTACTTATGGCATATGCACCTGAGACTGGGTGAACATCATGAGAAAGTATTATTCTCAACATTTATTTATATATTTTACTTGATTAGCATTGAGCTTTCTTGTATTTCAGTGTTCTGGTGCAGCGCTAGGATACACCAGAAATAAAGATAAGCTGCTTCGAGTCTGAACAGAAATTGTTCGACGTCAATGTGAAAATGGTCCGTTGGTTTAATGTCTATAGCTGGACCATGAACACCCCTTCTTCAATCCTTTGTAGTTTGATCAGTCTTTTTACATTTAAGGCTTATTGCTGGAATCTTCAATTAAAACATTTTTTCCTCCTCACAAAATATTTTTCATGCTGGACCATGTGTTTATTGGAAATTTTGCATTGATGTTTTTCTTTAGGTCCATTTACATTTTTACTTATTGTTGAAATAGAAAGTAAGTAAACTTGAATTGTGGATTAGAGGGCCATTTGTACAAATGAGTTTTGTCTGGGTGGAAATAAATCCTTTTTTGAGAGGTTTAGTAACATCCTTGGGGGATCTTACAGATGATACCCATAGCTAATGGTTAGGTAGTAAAATTCACAAGTAGTCACCTGTGCTGGGGCCTCTTATGGGGTCAGAGGTGCTTGTTCCCATCTTGTCAATGATGGTGGATTGGTTTAGATCACACTGGGTTAACTGGGATTTATTTAATGCATTTAAATTTATACTGTAATTGCTTGTTTTATTATCCTTTCTGGCTGTGCAAAAGTATAAATTCGTTTAAATGATGGATGGTTACAGTTTAGGCTAGACAAAAAAGTATAAATAAACCTATACTCTGAGTGAAGCCTTGTCAGTTTCTGTTGTCTCAGTGCTGTGTTTGTGAATTTGCTGTTGGCCATTTTTTTAACAGTTTTAGATTTAACTGGCAGTTTTTTCTGCTGTGTTAAACTTAATCTTAAGCCTATGTATATATGTGTGTGTGAAAGGGTGGAAGAGGGAGGATGTAGTGAAAACCGTAGCACCTCTCTTCTCTACTCCTTTTGTAGCGGGAATGGTGTGTTCTGGCTCAACCCCTCTGTAAATATTAGCCCATCATATGAAAGGCTTCTGGCACCATTGTGCCTTGTTTTGATCACCTTGCTAAAGGCCTGAGGTTTTTAAATCGCTGCCGAGAGGAGCAGCTGCAATTCCAGTGCTTTTAAGGAAGATGGAAGAAACTTTGTGTTAATGCCCACTGAATCCTGGAGCTCTGAGGTTGCCATTTAAAGTAGATTCTAAACATAATTAAAGATCCCAGTAGGATTAAACAGGGTAAACATTACCTATTGTTTAACCTTAAAATTCTGTCAATAGATCCAGAGGTCACAGACAGGGCATGTCAACTGGAATATCTTGTGGCTCTCTAAGCAGTTACCTGTGTATCCTGTGTTGGTGAAATGTGTCTTTGGTTTGCCTCAGGAGAGCCTTGTCATGCTTCCTTTTGTTTTGTTCTGGTGGCTTATTAACTTTTCAGCCCCTTCAGATGGCAAGGACAGTCCACAGCTGCTCCAGTTTAAATGAAGGCACTCTGCATAAAAGGGGAAAAAGGTGAAAATTTATTAGTGGAAGGATGCTGTGCCTCACCTAAGTTTGTTTGGGGTTCAGGATACCTCATTGCTTTCTCCTGGGAATGTCAATGATTAGCTGAAATGTTAATGGGTGAGTTTCCTGAAGCCAATCTTTAACATTCCTGTATAGTTTGCAGTTAAATGCATGAAGGTGTCGCTCTGGTTGATAACACACACATACAGAGTTGGCCGAACATGGCATATGCTGCAGTTGAAGGCATTTCGCAAGCTGCTTTAGTAAAAGTAAAAAAAAAAAAAACTGGCCGTTTGGAAGTATTTTGCAGATGAGCATGGAAAGGCTAAGGATGTCAATAAGGACGGTGGCCGAGAAAGGCCAATGAAAATCAACATAAAAAACACACATCTAATAGAAAAACACATTGCAAAACAACAAAGCATATTATTGAAGTTCATAACACATTTGCAAACACACTGAAAATTCATAGACACTACACAAATTCAGAAAACACTTTCATCAAAATGACAAAACAGGTGAACCACATTCACAGACACGCTGCAACCATAGAAAACAACCGCAACTTCGGAAACGCGCTGCAAATATCCACAACACAACGGAAGTGTTTCCGGAGGACACTTTTCTTGGGCGTACTTTTCAATGGACCCAATAACGATAATTTCCAGGTGAAAAGTAAGTTACAGTGGAAACTGCTTATAGTGATAACGGTTATAATGATCACCCACATATGTATCAAAAAGCTTTGGACAGAATCATTTTTGTACAAATACCAGGGTTTTTCCTGGCTCAAACTGAGGCAGAGGTGGTACCATCCTGACCAGGCGCCAGCACAGGCATACAACATGCATTCAACTGCCTCACTTTTGAGATCTGGAAAAATGACAAAAAAATTGTTTTAAAATAATGTTTAAAATGTTTTAATTGCGTACACGTTGGCTTTGCGTTATGCTCTTAATGACTTGGAAACGGACTAACGTACCCTCGCTTCGCAGACTCTTCCTGTCCTGCATTCTGACCCTCGCCTGTCCCTGCCTGCGAACTACGTTCCGACCTGACATCATTTTCACATTTTGTCACAACCATGAATTAATACTTTTTAACTGCCTGTTACGCTAATTTGTCTGCACTGTTTCACCTGAAATCCTGACTCTCTTCCTCGCGAGGTCGCTTTATAAAGTAGTGGTTGATTTTCCCAGCCATATCTGCAACGCTAAAAACCATTAACGTTACTCTGATACGGAGGATTTAAAAAATAAATAAATAAATAAACATGACATGCTTGGATAAAAAAAAAAAAAACTATATTTACCTGTTTGAAGAGCCGGGGGAAATTCAGGACGCCGATAGCACCAACTAGCGATAAGAGTTGTTTTCGATCTTCTTTTTCTGCAGCTGTTTTAGCGCTTTCCGGTGCACCACTGCTGACACAGCGCCCCCATAGTGGCGCAACGCTGCAACTGCAGTTAAAATAACATCGAAATAGCTGGGGGTAGAGTGAAATCAGGCTGGGGCGGCACAAAATTTGCTGGAGGCGGCCGCCACGCAAATTTGAACGCAGGAAAAACCCTGAATACTGTTTAAATAATTCATTTTTAGTAGTCAAGTTGGCTGCATACAGTGTCTATTTAAGCATGACAACATATGGAAAATTTTTAAACTATGTTTAACTTTACTTTGATGGCCCTACTTTGCCTTGTTCTAGTCCGTCTGCTTCAAACTACCTGAGGCTAATGCTGCGTGCACATAAAACATGACGGAAAAAAGAAAGTAATTTTCTCTCAATGACAAATATGGACTCATCAAAGCTTATGATAAACTGCTAAAAACGAGCCACGGAGGTGCAGCAGTGAAACTACAATAAGCTATTTTTCATGTACAGTACTGTACAATAAGCTATTTTTATGTACAGTACTGTACTGTATGATAACGTACAGTATTTGAATTATACACAGTTTAGTAATTTAATTTGTACAGTACTGTAATTTCAAAAGCGTTTGATAAACGGTTGTACTGTATTTTTAAATCAAAATTAAGTAAATAGTGAGGCTCTCCGTTTTATTACCTTATATTCTTGTAAGACATATACATGTCAGTTAGATGGTAATTAATCTGCCTGAGACATAAGGAAGAAAAAAATTGGGTAACATTTATGAAACAACTTCCACAGTCCTTCAGCCTTACATCTGAAGCATCGTGTATAAATGAACTTGAACAGGCGACTGCAAACATGGATAAATCCCTTCGTAGCACACTAGATCTTGTAGCTCCACTTAAGAAGATAAAGCATAGAGATAAGAAACCTGCCCCCTGGTACTCTGATCATACACGTGAACTCAAACAGGCGTCACGCAAGCTAGAGCGCAAATGGCACTCAACTAAACTAGAAGTTTTCAAATCTGCATGGAAAGAGAGCCTGTCTAAATACAGACAAGCACTAGTGACTGCTAGGTCTGTGTATCTCTCCAGATTAATAGACGGAAACAAAAACAATCCAAAATTCCTATTTGAATCCGTGGCTAGGTTAACAAAGAATTCTCCATTAAACTCGCAAGTCCCACAATCTCTTAAGAGTAAAGACTTTATTACATTCTTTAATGGTAAAATAACTAAGATTAGACAGACCATCCAGTGCACGTCCTTAGCTACCTATGACTGCCAGACTCCTGCTAGTCTTATGCCTATCAATAATGAGACTTTTGAATCTTTCATTCCTATAAAACACCCAGAACTCCTGAGCTTAATTTCCTCCTGTAAATCCTCTACAAGCCTCATAGACCCAATTCCTACAAAATTTTTCAAGGAAATCGCACCACAGATTAGCAATACCCTGTTAAATGTGTTAAACTCATCTCTTAAGCTTGGATATGTTCCAAAACCTTTTAAAATGGCTGTTATTAGACCCGTTCTAAAGAAACCAAATCTTGAACCTAGTGTTTGAGGAAACTATAGACCGATCTCAAATCTTCCTTTCATTTGAAAGATCATGGAAAAGGTTGTAGTTCGTCAGTTGTCTTCTTTCCTACAAAAAAATAATACTAATGAATTGTATCAGTCTGTCTTTAGACCAAACCATAGCACAGAAACTGCTCTAGTCAAAGTAATGAATGATTTATTTATGGCTTCTGACCGTGGCTTGATATCGCTGTTGGTATTACTAGATTTAAATGCAGCATTTGATACTGTGGACCATAATATCCTCTTGGACCGGTTAGAAGGTGTGTTTGGCATTACAGGGACAGCACTCTCTTGGTTCCGCTCATATTTAACTGATCGCTATCAGTATGCACATGTGAACAACAAATCATCCAAGGCCACCAAAGTCACATACGGTGTCCCACAGGGATCAGTACTTGTCCCACTACTGTTTACCCTATACATGCTACCGCTTGGTAACATTATTAGAAATCATGGTGTTGGGTTTCATTGTTATGCAGATGATACACAGTTATATATATCTGTTAACCCGGATGATACATCACTCCTATCTCGGTTAGAAGATTGTCTGTTAGATATCCGGTGCTGGATGGCAAAAAAAATTCTAATGTTAAACACAGAAAAAACAGAAGTACTGGTGATTGGTCCCAAGGCTGCAAGAAATAAGTTTCACCACCACAGCATTAGTGGCCTTCCTACACAACCTAACACAGTGGTTAGAAATCTTGGTCTTCTAGTAGATTCAGATCTATGTTTTGATGCTCACATATAAAGCACTGAATGGCCTTGCACCAGAATACCTTAGTGATCTGCTGACCACATACAATCCCCCACGCTTGCTTCGATCTCAAGGTGCGGGATATCTGTTAGTACCTACGGTAGAAAGAGCTACGGCAGGCTGCAGAGCTTTCTCCTATAGAGCTCCTCAGCTGTGGAACGGTCTTCCACCAGATGTGCGGGTTTCAGGCTCACTCTAAATATTCAAGTCTAGACTAAAAACACACCTATTTAGTTTAGCTTATAGGCACACTAGTTCTAGCTCTAGCTAGCTTCTCACTCCCAGTTAAACCTATAGTGTGAGGTGTAGAGCTGGGTGGTGATCTGTGCCGTTGGCTTTGGATAAACTGAATTGACAGTGCTGTCACTCTAGCTTCACAATTGCTTGTGGGATTGGAGTACTGACATTTCAGGGACTCCTCATGCCTGCATTCCCACCTGCCTCTCCCTCCTACTTATGCTGCCATAGCCATACAGTATCTGCCGGAGCATTGCACTTCATATTGCACTCAACTACCTTATAGCACTGCCTATAGTCTCCCCTACTTTGACTAATTGCATTTATTTCCCCTACTTCTCCTGGGGGGAGCTCCCTGGAGACTTCAATCTATCAATATGTCCAGCACACCCTGCAACATGTGACGTCGCCACTACCAATGACGTCCGTGCATCCAGCTCACCGTTCTGCCTGTGTCATCTTCCTTGTATGAAACGCTCCCTGCCTTCTGGCTGCCTGGCGATTGGAGGGAGCGGTGGCACCGGCTTGTCATCTCCCCCCTGCTCCCCGTTTGTGTTTCAGATTTAACTGTATTTGACTCTCCCTGCCGGCCCCTGGAGGATGGGCTCCCCCTTTGAGTCTGGTCCCTCCCAAGGTTTATTCCTTCTAGGGAGTTTTTCCTTGCCACTGTCGCCTATGGCTTACTCACTGGGGGCTTTGGGTGGGGATGCTGTAAAGCGCTTTGGGACAATGTAATGTTGTGATAATGCGCTATACAAAAATTAATTTGTTGTTGTTGGTTATAATGATCATCCGCTTATAGTCAATTTCCCCAAGACAGACGTGATCACTGTAAGCAGTTTCTGCTGTATGTTCTACAGGGTGTTCCACCTTAACTTGTGCAACCAATTTATTCAGAAAGTAAGAGTAAATAAAACAACAGAAACATTGAAATCACACTTTTAATGTTACAGGTTATTGTTTATAGTTATGTAACACATGTTATTCAATAATTCCACCCGTTTTTTCAATTACACTCTCTAGCCTATGACGAAAACTCTGGCAGGTCTTTCTTACATATGCCTCATCCATTTTGCTCCAAGTTCTGGTGATGGATGCCCTCAGAGCTTGCACTGATGAATGTGGTTTCTTGCAGGCCTCCTGCTCCATGTATGCCCAGATACTATAGTCCAGGGGATTCAAATCGTGTGAGTTGGGAGGCCACATTTCCTTACCCCAGAAGTTGGTCATGTTCTGCTGCAAAAATTCTTGGGTCTTCCTTGCCGTATGACAGGGTGCACCATCTTGCTGCCATACATAATTTCCATCAGGAAAGGTCCTTTGAATCCAAGCTGGCACATGCTTTGTCAACATCTTGATATAGGCATCAGCATTCAACCTCTCATTTTGTGGAATGAACACAGGCGGACACTTATTGCCATTGGATGCAACAACCCCTAGTACCATGACTTTGGCAGGGTTTTTTGTCTTGGAAACATGCTTCACACAATCAGGGACATCCTTTACTGCATCTGATGAAATATAACAGTTGTTTCTACGGTTGAGACCCCGATCAACACAAAACAATTTTTCATCACTGAAGAGGATGACTCTGCCAGATGAGTGTTTGACATCATGCAAGAGAAGTTTCGCCCTGTCTACCCTTTTCTTTCTGGAATCTTCAGTTATTAGGTGGGTGCTGGTGATGGCCCTAGAAGTGGCACCAAGGTCTTCTTTCACTATGCGATGCATTGACGTAGTGCTCACACCCACATCCTTTGTCATCTTGCGTATTGAGCGCCATGGGTTGGTGTTTATTCAGTTTTTCACCTTCCTAATGACGTCTTTGCTTCGAACACTTCTACGTGAGCCAGTAGACCTTTTCTTCACATCTCCTGACTCTGTACATTTTTTTACATTGTTTACAGTGTTTCTGTGTAAGTTTAAGGCACGAGCAAGATCGATGATGGCTTGTCTGTTGGCTTCCATCTTTAAGAATGAGACAGTTAAGGCTAGGTAACCTACTTAAGAGTATTAGTCTGGTAATTGTTTATGTGTTTATGTGTTTCAGGTGAAATAGACGACTATACCAAATTAAATTGTTTGCAGGTGTGTGGTTTAAGAGTGCACAAGTTAAGGTGGAACACCCTGTATTTCAACAGATTGCTACAACAATAACCTAGAAGCTGTGTGGTAAATGGTAGGATTCATGTGACTGATAACTGGTGTACTATAGCCTATACTTGCTCAGAGAGCTATACAGGTTCATCATAAAAACAGCTGTAACTGATTGTTTACTGTAACTTAAAACCATGCAGTTTGCCAGATTAATAGCAAAGTTTTAACGTTTACGTTAAAAACATTATTACAAGTATGTGATCACCCAGACAAAGTGTTCTCTGAAAACACTAATGTTGTGTTGTTGCTAATTGCAGCGCTTTTCCAAAGTTGTGGTTGTTTTCTGTATTTGCGGCGCGTCTGTTAATGTGCATCGCGTGTGTAAAATGTGTTGTTATTTTGATGAAAGTGTTTTCTTAATTTGTGTAGCGTCTATGACTTAAATAATATGCTTTGTTGCTTTGCAGCGCATTTTTTTCTATTTGACGTGTGTTTCTTTATTTTGAATTATATTGGGCTTTCTCGGTCACTGTAGATAAGCCTCTATGCAAACAGTGGTACAAAATTGTGGCGATGAAGTCAAGTAGCACATCAAACCTAGCGAAGCATCTTAGGCTGGTGGCCAGGCCTGTACTCATGGCACAAGGCACGTGGGTCCCCCCTCCAATGGGCTCACCACCCATAGGAGGGGCCATAAGGGTCGGGTGCGATGCGAGCTGGGCAGTGGCCGAAGGCAGGGACCTTGGCGGTCCGATCCTCGGCTGCAGAAGCTAGCTCTAGGGACATGGAGTGTCACCTCTCTGATGGGGAAGGAGCCTGAGCTGGTGCGCGAGGTTGTGAAGTTCCGGCTAGACATAGACGCACGGCTTGGGCTCTGGAACCAGTCTCCTCGAAGGGGGTTGGACCCTCTTCCACTTTGGAGTTGCTCACAGGGAGAGGCACCAAGCGAGGGGTGGGCATACTTACTGCTTCCCTTTGCCTTCGGGTGGGGGAAGGGTCCTGACTGTTGTCACCAAGCGGCAGTCTAGATTACCCACCCTTTTTGGAGTCCTTGGAAGGGGTGTTGGAGAGCACTCCTCCTGGGGACTCTCTTCATCTACTGGGGGACTTCAATGCCCACGTGGGCAATGACAGTGAGACCTGGAGTGGCGTGACTGGGAGGAAGAGTCCCCTGATCTGAACCCGAGCGGTGTTTTGTTGTTGGACTTCTGGACGCCAGTGGTGAGGGATGCCGTCAAGCTGAAGAAGGAGTCCTACCGGGCCTTTTTAGCCTGTGGGACTCCAGAGGCAGCTGACAGGTACCAGCAGGCCAAGTGGGGTGCGGCTTTGGCGGTCGCTGAGGCAAAAACTCAAATATTGGAGGAGTTTGGCGAGGCCATGGAAAACCACTTCCGGACAGCTTTGAGGCGATTCTGGTCCACCATCCCGGCAGCTCCGGGCGGGAAAGCGGTGCAACATCAACACTGTTTATGGTGGGGATGGGGTGCTGCTGACCTCAACTCGGGACGTTTTGGGTCGGTGGAGGGAGTAGTTCGAAGACCTCCTCAATCCCACCAACACGCCTTCCAATGTGGAGGCAGAGTATGGGGACTTGGGTGTGGACTCCCCTATCTCTGGGGCGGAGGTCGATGAGGTGGTTAAAAAGCTCCTCAGTGGCCGGGCCCCGGGGGTGGATGAGATCCGCCCGGAGTTCCTTAAGGCTCTGGATGCTGTGGGGCTGTCCTGGCTAACACGCATCTACAGGTAAAGTCTATTCGGGGGTTCTGGAGAGGAGGGTACGCCGGATTGTCGAACCTCAGATTCAGGAGGAGCAGTGTGGTTTTTGCCCCGGCCGTGGAACAGTGGACCAGCTCTATACTCTCCACAGGGTTCTGGAGGGTTCATGGGAGTTTGCCCAACCAGTCTACATGTGTTTTGTGGAGTTGGAGAAGGCATTCGACCGTGTCCCTCGGGGAGTCCTGTGGGGGGTGCTCCGGGAATATGGGCTGCCGGGCTTCCTTTTAACCCCCTGGGGCCTGAGGCCTCTTTTCCACTTTCGAGGTAGTCTGACATGCCTTGACATTTTAAAATATTTCACCTATCTAAAAAACATTTATCCCAAAGTGTTACATTTGCTTTTATTTAGCACAAACTCAGCACCAATAATCTGAGACCTCTTAGAATGTTATTATTCTATTTTTTGTTAAAATCAACTTTAAACATATAGTTTTCAAAAACCTATTTTCAGACATGCTGAGAAATTGTAAAAAATCACATTATAGACATTTCTAGGTAAGACTTTTGAGCTCTGAAGCTTATAGACACAGGGGTTGGCTACACATAGGTGAAAGTGACATTCTGAAATTTTATGTAGTTTGATTACTAAAGTGTTAGCACTTTAGAGTGACACTCTTTTTCTCAAAGTCAGTGGCCTTCACAATGAATATTGATGAGATAGGTGTCCTCACACCTGTAGTAGTTTGCATGCTGTCAATGGCCCATCAGTCTGGAATGTCACTGCACCCCACACCGATCACTTTGGAAAGGCAGTTTGAAACGCAAGAAAAGTAGCAACAATAAAATCCCTTTCACAGTTTATTGGTAGATGGAATGAAGAATGAAAAACTGTTACTATATAAATATAGAAAGCGATAAATATGATGCAGTGACTATTATTAACGCTCTGGGGACGAGGTCTTTCTCGTGTATTTCAGTTTATATCTCGCTGAAATCATTATGTAAAATCATGAAAAAAACACTGACTAAATCTGTTATCTGTCTTCTTTTCAAAACTTCCATTGTCAGAAGTATTAAAGTTTTTAAAATTAGGTTAAATAGGCAAAAAAGCAAATCGTGTCACCTTTCTTTGTTTTACTTGTATCGGGAGCGTGTAGGACCGCTCTCAGCGGAAGATCGCTATTCCCGTTCTAAATACGCTGCATTTGAATCGGCGACCACGTGAGTGCAGGCACACAGGCTTAGCCCACTGAGCCATGAACGCAGTTATGAGCTTCGCTGCTGAAAGTGGCAACACTGGCGCAAAGCTTCAGCGGCAGAGACGTATCCGTGTGCCATATTGTAGCCGATCAGTGTAAACACTACCCAGACATGTGCTCTTGTTTATTTCGGTCAAAATGGGTGTATTCACATATTTCTTTACCCAATATTAACTGTCGGATTATCATGTTATTATCATGCGAATAGCGCGATTTGCAAGTGGGTGGGCGATCAGAGCCGCTTCGAGACGCAGACGCTTAAGTCAGTCACTCTTGTTCTTTCAATTCGTATCACGAAGCTGTAAAAATAATATTTAGTTTCTACCTACAGTATATATTTGAAAAGTAGACCGTCCAAGGTTTCTGAGAGTATTTTTAAAATGTGTATATGACAAAAACTCCGCAGGCGGGACCGCCGACCCCAACGGGTTAAGGGCTGTTTGGTCCCTGTATGACCGGTGCCAGAGTTTGGTCCGCATGGGCGGCAATAAGTTGGACTTGTTTCCAGTGAGGGTTGGACTCCGTCAAGGCTGCCCTTTGTCACCGATTCTTTTCATAGTTTTTATGGACAGAATTTCTAGGCGCAGCCAGGGCGTTGAGGGTGTCCGGTTTGGTGACCTCAGGATCAGGTCTCCGCTTTTTGCAGATGATGTGGTTCTGTTGGCCTCATCGGACCGTTACCTTCAGCTCTCATTGGGACAATTCGCAGCCGAGTGTGAAGCGGCTGGGATGAGAATCAGCACCTCCAAATCCGAGACCATGGTCCTCAGCCGGAAAAGGGTGGAATGCTCTCTCCGGGTCGGGGATGGGGTCCTCCCTCAAGTGGAGGAGTTTAAGTACCTCGGGGTCTTGTTCAGGAGTGGGGGGACGATGGAGCGGGAGATCGACAGGCGGATCGGTGCAGCGTCCGCAGTGATGTGGGCACTGCATCGGTCTGTCATAGTGAAGAAGGAGCTGAGCCAAATGGCAAAGCTCTCAATTTACCAGTCAATCTACAGTACACTCACCTAAAGGATTATTAGGAACACCTGTTCAATTGGCAGTTGCTTCAATGCATTTAGGGGTGTGGTCCTGATCAAAACAATCTCCTGAACTCCAAACTGAATGTCAGAATGGGAAAGAAAGGTGATTTAAGCAATTTTGAGTGTGGCATGGTTGTTGGTGCCAGACGGGCCGGTCTGAGTATTTCACAATCTGCTCAGTTACTGGGATTTTCACGCACAACCATTTCTAGGGTTTACAAAGAATGGTGTGCAAAGGGAAAAACATCCAGTATGCGGCAGTCCTGTGGGCGAAAATGCCTTGTTGATGCTAGAAGTCAGAGGAGAATGGGCCGGCTGATTCAAGCTGATAGTAGAGCAACTTTGACTGAAATAACCACTCGTTACAACCGAGGTATGCAGCAAAGCATTTGTGAAGCCACAACACGCACAACCTTGAGGCGAATAGGCTACAACAGCAGAAGACCCCACCGGATACCACTCATCTCCACTACAAATAGGAAAAAGAGGCTACAATTTGCACGAGCTCACCAAAATTGGACAGTTGAAGACTGGAAAAATGTTGCCTGGTCTGATGAGTCTCGATTTCTGTTGAGACATTCAAATGGTAGAGTCAGAATTTGGCGTAAACAGAATGAGAACATGGATCCATCATGCCTTGTTACCACTGTGCAGGCTGGTGGTGATGATGTAATGGTGTGGGGGATGTTTTCTTGGCACACTTTAGGCCCCTTAGTGCCAATTGGGCATCGTTTAAATGCCACAGCCTACCTGAGCATTGTTTCTGACCATGTCCATCCCTTTATGACCACCATGTACTGTACTAGTGATCGTCCGATATTGATTTTTTTATTACCGATACTGATACCAGTTATTTGCATGTTTATGTGCCCGATAACCGATATTCAGAACCGATATTTATTTATTATTATACTTCTGTTTTTGACACAATGATTACAACACCACTGAACTGAACAAACTGTTTTATTTATAACAATCACTCCCTCCTTGCATACAAATCAAAACTCTTATTTATACACCAATAAGAGGGGTCTGAAAGTGCAAAAAAATACAAGAAGTGCACTGTTACTAAAGTGTTTTTGTTCAAAAATAAAATCTTCAATGAGTTAAAAAAAAAACAAAACATGTAACATTCTTAGCCACCTGAAAAAAAATTACGTTGCAGTTTTAATGCAGCTTAATACTCCCAGTTGAGCAGAACGAGGTTGTAGTGTAGAAAACAGAGTCTACAGAGAAAAGCATGAGCAGCAACACTAACATTACCAATAAGCAAAATAAATATAGAATGTCTGTTTTTCAAGCACAGGAGTCATATCAACTTTGCAGAAATGTAAATTCATTTTAAACTACAGTTTTATTAGGTTTATAAAGTTGTTTATAGGCTAAAGAGTGAAGAATAATTTGCTGGATAATGTTAATTTACTGAATAATATTCTGAAATATTGAAATATAACAAACAATACATAGTTTTCTTAATTGCTTTTCTGATATGTTATACCACAATTATGTTTTTGGGAAAAAAAAAACGTTTTTGTCGTTCTAGATCAGGGTTCTTCAACTCTGGACCTCGATTCCAAATCCAGGCCGTGTTTTCAGTTCCCCCAGGTAGTTGTTTAATAATTACTGATTCTGATTGGTCAGAGGCTTCACACCTGACTGACAGGTAAAGGAAGGCTGGAAAACCAGCAGTGCTCGGACCTCGAGGACCGTGAGTTGAATAACCCTGTTCTAGATTATGAAATGCGTGCTGACAAAGCGCATTCAATTTCTTAGTTATATTTATTTAGTTATATATATAGTTATATGCGGTGGCTGTGCTGGAGCATTTCATGAGCATCAACCCGGTGAGTGAACAGCAAAATGGAAGCGACTTCAGGAGATGAATGATAAGCATATAGACGCTCGTTAGTGGCTGTATTTAATTCAGGCAAGTTACGTCTTTATTGGAACAGGCTGACATGACGGTTTATCTTAGCATTCGTGACTCCGACTTCACGAGACTAATGATGAGCATGTAGACAACATTGAGAAAATTAAATTCAGCACTTTTATTTACAAGATGCACTCATCCATGACTGTAAATTATTTAATTCATGCAAAGTTACATATTTATTGGGATAGGACTTGATGGGTTATTTTAGCCGACCAACTTCACGAGACTAATGGTGAGCATATAGACAATATGAGAGAGAATTAAATTCAGCGCTTTTATTTACAACATGTACTTATTAATGGCTGTATATTATTTAATTCAGGCAAAGTTACGTCTTTATTGTGACAGGATTTGACGGATTATCTTACGTGACTCTGTGAGTTCGTCTTTATTTCTTAGAGCCAAGCTGCATAAACTACATATCAGCCATTTATGTAACACATCTAATTTGTGCATTAATAGCTGTTATGTTAAATAAAGTTTACTAAATATAGCAAAGCAAGTAAATATACTTTACCTGTGCACGCAGTTGTTGTTTCCCCTCAGACGCCGTGCTGCAATGGCGATCATGCGCGTAATTCTCAAAACACCCACAAGATGGCGGCGTTTATCGGTGAACCCGATATTACAAAACCGATAACCGATTATGGTAAAATGCTTAAATATCTGGAAAAATATCGGGTAAATCGATATATCGGTCGATCTCTACCATGTACCCATCCTCTGATGGCTACTTCCAGCAGGATAATGCACCATGTCACAAAGCTCGAATCATTTCAAATTGGTTTCTTGAACATGACAATGAGTTCACTGTACTACAATGGCCCCAACAGTCACCAGATCTCAACCCAATAGAGCATCTTTGGGATGTGGTGGAACGGGAGCTTCGTGCCCTGGATGTGCATCACATCGGATCTTGTTTAAAAAAGGGTTTGTTTGCCTCGAAATAGTAATATTACTTTAATAATATTATTAATGTCCATCCATTATCTATACCGCTTTATCCATCTGGGTTGTGGGGAAGCTGGAGCCAATCCCAGCATCTTTGGGCGACAGGCAGGGTACACCCTGGGCAGGTTGCCAGTCCGCCACAGGGCCAACACAGACAAACAGTCACATACACTCGCAGTCACACCTATGGGCAATTTAGACTAGCCATGCAGTTGGGCCAGTCTTGAAACCAGAGCACCCGTGCACAGGGAGAACATGCAAACTCCACACAGAAAGGCACCCTGGGTAACCCGGGGATTGAACCCAGGACCACTGCACCACCGTGCCACCTTATAGTAATATTACTTGCATATATTATAGGGTATGGTACGATCTTGCATAGCTACTTTATATACTGGACATTGCTAAATATTTCTTGTTATCATTGATAATGTTTATTTGAGATCCTGTTTATATGAGAGTATTTTAAATATGAGTGCACCTGTGTGGGGATCTATTGAGAGATGTCCTACTGTTGGTGAAGACTTGGCAATGTCAGATGGCTATACATGCAACTGTTCTTAAATAAGTGTGTGTTGTTAGGGAGACAATTGTCTGCTTCTGCAGTTGTAGTTTTGGGTGCTTTGTTTCGATATGCTGCTTGTTTTAGAGCCTCGTCTGAAAGTGTTAATCCACACTCCACACACGGTGCCTTGGGCTTACAGTGCTGGCTTAAAGCAATGCATTCTGGTCCTGATGCAATGCATTATGGTTAGATTTAAATGTGGTGCTGGTGGCCCTATACGGTCCAATGGCCAGTCTCGATTTTAAATTTGTGGCCCAATCTGTAGCCTTCGCGGCCCATCAGTGGTTGAGAAACGTGGTTTTAAAAGATATTTTGTTCCCTGTTAAACCAGCTTTAAAAGACAAGAAAAAACGAAGTCTATTCCGTCGCGTACGCTTGGTTGGAAAGGTAGGTTGAAAATAATTTTTCTTAAATAGTTTCAAAATGATCTAAATGATTTTCTTTTTGTTTTTGATAATACAAATTAATATGTTAACAATTGTGTTTTGATTAATTATTTATTGTTACAAACTTTTTATCGCACTGTTACCATTTTAACATTTATGGCTATGCTAACGTTACCATGCTCGACTTTTTGTGTGATGTGTTTGTATGTTACTATTAATTTGAGTTGTATTACTATGGCATAAGATCACTCTCAAAATACATGTGCATACTGAAAATTATCACAATTGTGCTTTTCAATTTTCAATATAATACAAGATAGTAATTGTGATCACTTAGGGTTTTAGAGTAATTATTTTACTGTCTCATTCGTACAGATGTTCCTTCGAGAACTCAGTTACCCAAAGGGCAACTTATACCAAGTCAATACACACGTAAGTTGAAAACAAATCTACATCTACATCTGTCTCGATGTATGTCTAAATATTTAATGCTGTATTCTCTATTGTTGACCTTACAGCAACAGAGGGGATCCTTCTGCAAATGTTGGGGGAGTTGCAGAGCCAGGTCCAACACCTGACAGATTGTTACCCAAAGACCTCCCTTTTGGGGTAACAGTCCTGCAGACACACCATTAACGATGGCAAGTGCACTGTACAAAAATGCTTTATCTATTTTAATTGAATTATTTTAGATTGATTTTGGAAATGTTTTTTTTTTTCTTACTCTAAATAATAAAGTTTCAAGGTATGATTATGGTTTTAGAAAACTACCTTATACATAGGTAATACATGGATACTAAGAAATGTATACTTATATCATATTATATTTATATATACAGGTGTGTGTATATATATATATATATATATACACACACATACACACACACTATCCAAAAGTATGTAATAAATTTTGTATGATGAAACATCTGTAAAGGAAAGGTGTTTGCTCCCCAGTTGACAGAGGGGACGAAATACTGTTGAGGAATACAAACATCATAGATGTGATTATCCGTAAGTAAAACCAATGTTTAAGCAAACGTAAAATTTGATCTTTCAGGATAAACTTTTTATCCTAAAGGTTTAGACACAATATGGATTTAACCTCCCCATTCACGTTACATAATTCTTTCCCATAGTTTTCATTGGTTTTAATGCCCAAAGTTGCTTTTTTCCAGACTGCAGATAAAAAGTGAACAATCACAACTTAAAGGAATAACAATAAACTCACCTGTTCATGATTTGACATTTACCAATTTATAATGTAAGTGAATTGTGTCTGTTCTGTTTTTTAGAGTCTGCATTACGAAACCCACTGGTGTCTAGTCCAAATGAGGCTGAAGCTGAAACAACCATCAAAGAGTGGCTCATAACAGGCCTGTCCAATAGTTCTTTTCTTTCAGTATTTTTATTTTTCTGTATTTTTTATTTTTGTAACATGTGCATTTTATATTTTGTTTGTTTTTTAAATAAAAACTCTTAACGAACACCTTTGTACTTCTTTATATATTATAAATAAAATAGTATCAATACGTGTTCAACACTAAAGCAAACATACAAATAATTATTGGCAATCGTAGGATAATAAGAGGGTCGGGGAATCATCGTGTAGGATAGTAAGAGGGTCGGGAATCATTGTTTAGGATAGTAAGAGGGTCGGGGAATGATCGCGAAGTTTCACTTACTGTAGATGTAGCGTTTTCATCGCTGTTGAGACGGAAAACGTTGCGATAGTATCGCCTGGACAGAGCTGTTTCAACGCTGCTACGTAGTGCCAATGTGCAAACACCTGAAATACTACTAGATACCGACCTTTCAAAAAAAGTATCAACGACGTAGCGCCGACGTACTTGTGCTGAATGGGGCCCCTGTGTAAAAGTGCATGAATTTTGATTTCGCTGTTCAGACTGAGGTCGCATTGCAGAAAATCAGACCTATATCCGATTTATGACCTCATGCTGAAGTGGCTCAAATCGGAATTGAAAATATCGGATTCCATGTGACTTGTGCTGTTCACATTGTCATGAAAAAATGCAATCTGAGTCACATATGAGAAAAAAAACGGATTTGGGCCACATTTGTTCTGCAGTGTGAACGTATCCTTAAAGACCAACATCCCGGTCTTTGTGAGAAATTTTGCATGGTCAGTAAAGTTCGCGTTCCAGCAACACTGAACTAGCTATTAAACACATCAAAAATATTAACTTGGCTGACGCACACCTTAACATTAGCCGCTTATTTTATTTTATTTATCCTTTATTTTACCAGGAAGGTTCCATTCAGATACAATATCTCTTCTTCCAGGACGAAGATGGCAACAAATAAGAAAAATAAGACAAAAGTTTCATATATACCTGTATATACACACAGAGATGGTATAATATAAACACAAACTAAAACATATATACAAATACTCAAACTCTCCAAAAATACCTCGAATAAAATTAATTTATATGAAACAATGACACTGTTCTTTAAGCTAAGAGTTTAAGAGATTTTTAAACACATTCAGAGAAGGTAAGTCTAAACTCATATTTTGTAATATATTCCACTCACATGGTGCATAAGAACAAAAGGTGGATTTCCTCAGTTCTGTGTGTGTGGTGGGAGGCTGAAGGAGAAGTTTAATTGATGAACGTGTACTGTACGTATTAGTGCGGAATGTCAGCAAACTACATATGTACTGAGGTAATTTGCCCATTAAAACCTTTGCAATAAAAACCAGGCAATGCATTTTCCTTCTAAGAAAAGGAAATCTATAAGCAGTTAGCCAAAAAAGGTAGCAAATAGGCACAATGGCTAATAATAAAATAATATAATGTGGGAACAATACAAAAATGTGTCCTGTAAAATGTGGTAAACGCCCAGTTATACTTAAAAAAAAATAAATAATAAAAATACTGTCTATACTGTGAAATCGATATAACTTTCAAAAATACCGTGATATAAGTTTATGGTCATACCACCCAGCTCTACTCTACTCTAAACCATATGGGACTCTAAACCTGTTTATAGGAGCAAAATAGATAGCTCTCATTGGAACAGAAAGACAGGGTATTTTAAAATAGGGTACTGTCTTTCCTACTGTTACGCGCTAACTATTACTATGGATGTGGTGGCACTGTGCTTAGTTAAATGTATCTCTTCTCACTCTGGCTCTTTTTGTTGTTACTATGCCCATGTAAATATAGTTCTTTTAATGCATGTATTTTGATGTGGGAATGGGTCTATTGCCTGGCAGTGGAAATGCAGGTGTGTGAGGATAAGTAGATTCAGATCGGAGAGTGGAGCTGATCCTCCCCTGACAGTCTCCAGCTGGATCTAGTCTTGCCTCCTCAGCTGTTTCAGTTTGGGGACGGTCAGCTGTAGTGTCCTTAGGAACTGTAAATCCCTATTTGTTGCTGTTCCACTGACTGATACTACCAGTAGGGGAAGACGAGAAGTCACTGCAATGTAAACATCACCCTAGATATGGGGTCCTGTCTGAAATGGGGTTTAAAGGGGTACTGTGTGCACTGTAGGATGCTGCCCTTCGGATTATGTGTACAAATGTGGGGGTTGGTAGATCTGACGAATTACACCCTAATGCTCTATGCTGAAACCGTACTGTGTGTATCAGTTATATTTCAGCTGTGGACTTTAAAAAATTCATTAATAGTTTTTTACAGTGCTAATAGTGTCCACATAATAATGGGAAAATACGTTGGTCATTTTCCATTTGGATAACTGCAGTAGTTCAAGGAGAATTTTTCTGCATAGCTGAAGGGTTTGACTCACTTGACCTGTGTCTGACAGGAGAGGACTGAAAAAGGTCTTGCCCCATCCCACTGCATGTTCAGCATCATCCACTCCTCCCTGCAGGTGGCTTTGATTCATCAGCCCAGGGCCTGTTACACCTCTTGGTCGGCCAGGTGTTTGTGAGTTGGTGGTTTGCTAATCCCAGTGTCGGAGAAAGACAGGAGAGAAGTGGGCGTCAGATGCTGTGTTGTATAATGTGCCAGATTGATGTGAACTTTATGCCCCATTACTAGCCCCAGTCAGCTCCATGCTCTTCGTCTCTTTGGTGTTTTCACACCCTGCCCCAAATCCCTGATTCTCCGCCCCCCCCCCCGCCCAATTTATTCCTATAATCTTATCATCGTACCCTAGGGCTAAATGATATTGGAAAAAAATCACATTGTGATATTGGTTATTTTTCCATTAATTTTGTAACATTTATTTTAATAATACCCCAAATTTGACCCTAAATAAAATATAGCCAATTAGAATTTGTCTACCAGTAGTCTGTCAAATAAGTTGTTGGTGGTGGTGTGAGTTGCGCCAACACAACACAAAGTAGTAGCGACAATTCACTTGCTTTTGCTCCATATTGTCTCAGTGGAGTCCAAAATATTTTATATAGTGGAAGTCAAATGTCTTTTGGTAACAATGTCTTGTTAATTTTACTCCTCCTCACATGTTTTTGTTCAATTTCTCATAAATGTGCCATACTATCTTTGAGTCAGTTTAAAATCAGAGCTCACGCAAAAGCAGTGGCAGTAAACTTTAGATTGATTTTTATATATTTGATTATTTCAATGTTGGATAATCTTAAAAAAGAACAGTCATTAAAATTATATGAAGCCCCTTTTTTAAAAAAAATGGTTTGACATGCCCATTGGTATTAGCTCTGACTCAGGGATTTGCTACCCCTTCCTATTTTTTTATTTTAAAATAAAAATTTGTTTGACGTGCCCACCAAATACTAAATCGATCTCATGAGAGTCCATAAAATGTGTCCGTGATTAACATTTCTTGTGTAATGTATAAGTCAAGCCTGATGTTGCCTTAGACCAGTGGTTCTCAACCTTTTTTTGTAGTGGGCCGCACTATGTCCAAGTTCAAGTCTCACGGGCCGCATATTATTTACATATGACGCCATCAATGCTCAATAACCAGATATTATGCATCTAAAATTATTACAATTAGATGTATTATTATCATTAGAGAGTATAATTCTACTTACCATTAATGGGACACCTGATGTTGTCGGGAGCCGACCAATTTGGTGAAATTTGGCTCAGAAGGAGTAACAGCACAATGAAGTTGTGACTGTAAGTTGTAGTCTGTAAGACGTGCACGGAAACGTGACTTGATGCGCGTCATTGCAGAAAATGTGCGTTCGCAAATGTATGTGGATCCAAATATGGAAAGCACTTTTGAACTTAATAATCTGAGGTTTTGTCCAGAGATGTTTCGCCACACTTCTGCAACTGAGGATGACTGCTGCGCGGTTTGGCTGTGTCCTCTTGCCTGAATCCATCAGTTCATCTTCGAGCGCGGCGAGGCAAACCGAAAGTTGCAGCCAAGTCCTTGATTTTTTCCACAGGGAAAGTGAATGGCTCTCTGATGAAATGTCCTGCATGTTTTATTTTCTCAAAATCAGAAAAACGAGAGATGAATTTTTCTTGCATTTGACTGACAGTTTTAACGAATCGTTCTCTCTGTTGCATGTCCAGTACACCATCACACGCGTCATTCAGAAGTGGAAAGTGAGTTAGATCACTATCTTTAAGTTGTGCAGTGTACAGTCCTAGCTTCATTTTGAAACTCTCAACGCAGCCCAACAGGTCATCAACATGTTTTCCGTCACCTTGAAGTTGCAGGTTCAGCTTGTTTAGGTGAGCTGTGACGTCTGCAAGAAAAGCAACATTTGTTTTCCACTCATTGTCTCTCAAGACTGGAAATCTTTCACCTTCGCCGATGTCATTAAGAAAGTGAACTATCTCGGGGAGTACAGCCAAAAAGCGATTCAAGACTTTCCCACGACTTAGCCATCTCACTTCACTGTGCAGAATGAGGTCTCCGTAGGCACTGTCCAGTTCGTCCAACAACGCAATAAAACGGCGGTGCATTAAAGGCCGCGCTCGAATGAAGTTGACCACCTTGACCACGGTGTCCATAACCTCCACGAAGTATCCATCTACTAACTTGCTGCATAGTGCTTGCTGATGCACAATACAGTGAAATGCCAACAAGTCAGGGGAGATTTTTCGCATTTCAGCAACGAGACCCTTGTGTTTTCCCGTCATTGAGGGCGCACCGTCAGTAGTGATGGAGACAACTGAGGATGCCGGTATGTTCATGTCTTTGCATGCTTCACTAAGTGCTCTATGAATATCCTCGCCCCGTGTTCGTTCGTGTAGCGATTTCAACGCGAATAAATCTTCTGTAACCTCAAAGGTCTCTGAATTCACACATCTCACCCAAATGCAAAGCTGAGCAACATCTCCGATGTCTGTCGATTCATCCGCTGCCAAACTGAGAGCTGAAGCAGTGGTTAGCTTAGTTTTTAGTTGTTCTGTCAAATTTTCAGATATTTCAGAAATTCGACGAGTAACTGTGTCGTTGCTGAGCTGCAAACTTTTTATCCTACGAATTATCTCATTCTTGTTGCTCAGATCATCAAACAGACATTGTGTTTCCAGAAAACAGTTCTTAACTAGCTCCCCATCACTGAATGGTTTGCCGTGTTTGGCAAGGAGCCAGGAAATTTTGAACGTTGCTAATGTCACGGCCTGAGACACTTTTAAGCTAGCTCGCATTGTATTCTGTTCAGCGATGGCATTTTTTTCAAGACTAGTTATCTGGAAAGCTCTTTCCTGAGATCCAAGTGGATATTTCAAAAGTTGCGTGGGTGGTATCGAAATGTCTTTTCACATTGTAAGTTTTGCATACACCCAGTATTTTTCTACAGAGCAAGCAGAAAGGCTTTCCATCTCGCTCGTTGACTGCAAATTGATTCTTCCATTCTTCAAGCACTCTCCTACCTTCATTGCTGATGCAACGACTCTTTTTGTTTGCATGTGTTCCTTCATTAGTATTTTCCTCACATCTTTTTTCTCCTCTAATAACAAATTTGTCCATTTTGATCGTTAGTTGATGACTGTTTTAAATCTGTCAGAGCGCGTGCGCTTGTAATTGTGTGCGTTAAATGTGTAATTGCATCAGTTCATAGTTGCGTCAGTTCTGCGCATATATGAAAACATGATCACCAAAATGATTTTATGTGACAAAAATATTGTTCAAAGTTTGTTTAATACATTTATTTGTTTAATACATTTTTAAAAATGAATTGTAAAACCATTTATTATTATTTTATTTATTTGTATTTATTTATTTGTTTTTTTTACGTGGTCAGCATCACGGGCCGCATTTGCATTTGTGCACTTACCACCACTGCCTTAGACGTAAAAGAATTATCGCAGTCTCTCCCATGCAATGAGGCATACAACTTATTAATTAAACACTGGTATCGGATCAGTACTCGGCATCGGCATCAGCATCGGAACTTGCACTGAAAAATTGGTATAAGTGCATCCGTACCTATAACCCTGCAGTTTTGTGACAGTGAACCACAAAAAAAGTACTGTATCACATAGGCTTGTGCAATATGACAGTATTACCAGTAATAAATGGTATCAGACAAGTAACCCGGTATCGGTGTCTAACAGTGAGTGACTAGTGATTATCACCTTCTTCACGGAACTAAGCTTAGGCTACACAGAGAACAAGCGTGAAATGCGCAAAACTATCCCTTTAGCTGTGGCGTTAACATGTTCCAAAAGTGAAGTGGTCTATAGCTAATTGTTTTATAAAACAAAATGTGTAGGAAGATGAGGAGGCTGGTGGAAAGGGAGATCCAAAGAAAGGTCTTGAGACAGACACAAGTGGTGATGTGAACATTATTTTGACATTAGAATCAATGCACAAGATGAAAACATTCAGATCTCAAATCGATATTTTAGTATCAATCCACATATCCCTATTGTGAACACTGCTTTAGACAGTTTCACAGCATATTTTTAAATCACAGATAAATCCAGCCTGCTGATCCACTGTTTTCCACAGAGACAATAAGAAGATCATGAAGAGCGATGTGTAGAGGGAAGAACTGCTCACTTTTTGTCAGTGACTGGCTGTTATGCTTGTCTGTAGAGACATGAGCTGACTTGGAATTCCGCAAGCTTGAAGGACACCTGCTGTTCATTTTATTATTGCTGAGAGCAGAGAGAGATCCTGTGTAATATTCGACAGTTGCCATGTTGTGGATATGCTCTTATCAAATTCACAGTACTCTGTCTACAGGTATTAAAACTCAGTAAGGCCAGCTGGTGAGAGTGTGAATCACTCGTCCTGCAATGCATGTCCTTATACTTGACGTGAGTGTGAAAAGCTCAGTTCTTGTTTGATTCTCAGTCCCGCTCGCACAACCAGTCGGAGGATGGAAAGGGTGCAAGGCTGACTTTGTATGATTGCTGGGTGCATGTGGGGGAGTATAGATTTCAGTATGTGTTCTGCCAGTTTATTCTGGCTTCAACAGCATCAAGCTGACTGCATATACTGACCAAGCATGACCACAAACAAAAAAGTGTAGCTTAGTTTGCTTGTGAGAGAAACGGTGAAGTTAAACCCTCATATTCAAGATTCAAGAAGTTTGTCACATACACAGTTATACATGTACAGCATGCAGTAAAATGTAACCTTGAATCACTCCTGAGACTGTTGGTTTAAGTGAAAACAGACAACTAAAAATAGAATAGCTTAAATCTAATAGGTAAATACTGTAAATAAGCAATATCTACTACAAATAAACTATGTACTCCAATTAAGATGGCATTCTGGTGAGACATACAGTATGTAGGACAGTAATGAGGATGATAGCGTGTCCACAATAATGGTAAACTACAAGCAGAATGTGAGTGAATGAATCTTAATTGAAATGCACAGTAGTGGGTAGTGTATGGCTCAGTGGGCTAAGCCTGTGTGCCTGTAATCAGAAGGTTGCCAGTTCAAACTCAGCCTCAGCATGTCTGCAGGTCCTTGTGCAAGGCCCTTACCCCCCAGCTCCCTGGGTGCTGCTATGGGTGGCTGCCCTTCACAGACAACAAGAGCAAGTTGAGGGAGGTGTAAAGACAATTTCCCCATGGGGATCAATAAAGTATCAATTATTATTTTTATTTATTACAATGCAGTACTGCACTGTCCAATGTGGAATCTAATAGGAGCGAGGTATGCCTTGATTGAGGAGCCTTATGCCTGAGAGTAAAAGCTTCTCCTGAGTGTCTGTACTTGTCATGAGGCTGCGGGACCATTTGGCTGAGTTTAACACGTGAAACAGACAGTATCTGGGGTGGGAGGGGTCTTTAATAATTTTACTGGCTGCGGTCCTGCAGTACCTGGTGTAGATGTCCTGCACACTATGCTACTTTGAACAAACTCTGCAGAGCTTTGTCATCTTGGATGGAGCAGTTACCAAACCACGCTGTGATGCTAATGGTCAGGATGCTCTCAACAGCAATTGTGTAGATTATGTACTGTAGAAGGTCTTGAGGATTGCAGAAGAGGCCTTAAATTCCTTAGCTGCTTCAGGTGATAAAGTCACTGCCTTGCCTTAGTAATGTATATGTACAATACCAGTCAAAAGTTTTTGCACTTACAAAATTTTTACATTTGCACGTTACTCACTCACCATTTATTAAAAAACACTATTCTTTGATAACAAATTTACAGTGTTCACCATTTGAGTACCTTTATTAGCAGGAAAATGTCATCTTTTATTCAACAAAGTGACCCAGGGGCGTCGTAGTGGGGGGAAAAAGGGGACTGAGTTACCAGGGCCCCATGTGGGGGGAGGGCCCCTAAGGAATTTGGAATTTTATTTTCCTTTAAACATTAATATTATTCAAAGATCACAATAAATGTTGCTAACTAATGTAAATGTATTTTTTGTGGGAAAATAAATCGGTTGACGGATTGAATTGTGTCCTAGCTTACAGTGATCGAGGACAAGCACCCACACCCCTTGCAATGGTTTAGTCTTCACCGGACTTTTTAACTAGGCACATTTAATTTAGCGGTCATTCTGCTGAAACAGCTGAATCCGTGCTGGAAGATGATGCCAAAGAAAGATAAATCCGGTTTTCAAAAAAGAAAAGAGAGGCAGGAAAGAAACAAAAAAATAAATGAGGGAAAGCAACTGCTTACAAATTTTTTTCCAAAGAAAGGTGAGCCCAAATGTGAAAGCAAATAGCCTACATTATTAAACACTTCAGTATCACCGCGAAATTACACATAGATTAACATGATGTAGTCTAGATAAGTCTAAATATTTTTTTTGTTGTTTGCTTAACCCCCTGGGTTCTCGTCTATTTCAGTTTATATCTCGCTGAAATGTCCGTGTAGAATCATGGAAAAAACGCTGGCTAAATCTGTAATGTCTTCTTTTCAAAACGTCCATTGTCGGAGGTATTTAAAGTTTTTAAAATTAGATTAAATCGGCAGAAAGTAAAAGTAAACCATGTCACCTTTCTTCGTTTTACCTGCGGTCATGGACCGCGTGTAGTACCGCCTTCGCGTGAAGATCGCTATTCACATTCTAAACAGCCGCACTTCCGCGTATTGAAATCGCATTCGCATCGTAATTTGATGAACAACGCAGACGTGAAACGCGATCCAGATACATCCCCGTCAGCGCCGTAAAAAGGGGGGGGGGGGGTGTGGCCAGGTGTGAATGGCTCATGCTTACACATGAGAGCTCCTAAATATTCAATGGAAGGAGACCAGAAATAGTGACCTGAGTTTGCTTTTTCTTATTTATTTATCCAACTGAATGTTGCAACTACACCACTTATTCATTTTCATGTAGCCAAGACTTTGGTGATAAGATATCTGGGATCAAAACTGCCACCATTGCATACTATGTACTTTTATAATGTTCCTGTAAGTGTTCCAAACTGCATTTTGCAATGTCTATACTTTTGATGTCAAATTACAAACTTAACATAAATCTGACATATTTACAATATACATTAAAATAAAGATGAATGTAAAGACAAAACAAATATATAAGAAATAATTTATTTGCCATGAATTAAGTTTATGATATTTGAAGAAAAGTGTGATCAGTCAGTCAGTGAAAGTGTGTTTCCTACCCATAGGCTCAATAAATAGGCTACTTAATAAAAAGCTGTTCTCTTCAGCCAAATGCATAAGTGTTCAATTTTCATTCCAGTGAAGTCTTGTGTGATTAGGCTGTTTTTTTTGGGGGGGGGGCAGGGGCACTGTTTGTGCATAGGGCCCAGAATTTGGTGCTACGCCCCTGAAGTGACCTCTAACATTTATAACAGCAGAGAAAATTTAAGGCATTCTTTCACCAAGGGACATTAAGTACTCCTCTGTTTCATGGGATAAAACTGTTAACTAGTGCATTTAAAGTTAAAGGACAGCCTAGGATTTGACTGTGCCATCACCACACAACCAGCTGATAGGATGTCAGACATGCACTGTTACATACCCTTTCCATGTTATAAAGGAAACTTGTTTTATTTTACTTATATATGTGTTTATAGTTACTGCTTGCGTAAACATATGTACTGTAAGCACAGAGTATAAACTGGCACTTTTATGGTCTCCTCCACTCCTTCAGTATCATCTTATGGGACAGAAAAATCACCGTAGAATCCACATATGACTACAGGGTCTGCAACAGGTGCCTGCAGGTTACGGTCAGGGCCGCCCCGCCTTGGCGTGAGATGCCTGCAGGTTATGGTCGGGGGCGCCCCGCCTCGGCGTGAGGTGCCTGCAGGTTACGGTCGGGGGCGCCCCGCCTCGCCGTGAGGTGCCTGCAGGTTACGGTCGGGAATGCACGGCCTCAGTGTGAGGTGCCTGCAGGTTATGGTCGGGGGCGCCCCGCCTCGGCGTGAGGTGCCTGCAGGTTACGGTCGGGGGCGCCCCGCCTCGCCGTGAGGTGCCTGCAGGTTACGGTCGGGAATGCACGGCCTCAGTGTGAGGTGCCTGCAGGTTATGGTCGGGGGCGCCCCGCCTCGGCGTGAGGTGCCTGCAGGTTACGGTCGGGGGCGCCCCGCCTCGCCGTGAGGTGCCTGCAGGTTACGGTCGGGAATGCACGGCCTCAGTGTGAGGTGCCTGCAGGTTATGGTCGGGGGTGCCCCGCCTCGGCGTGAGGTGCCTGCAGGTTACGGTCGGGGGCATCCCGCCTCGGCGTGAGGTGCCTGCAGGTTACGGTCGGGAATTCACGGCCTCAGTGTGAGGTGCCTGCAGGTTACGGTTGGGATGCCCGAGCTCCAGGCTCTCTCCCTCTGGCATATCTGCAAAGTGGTTAGAATTAATCCCATTGCTTGCAGAGGAATTGTATCACCATTGGGCCCTTGAACAAACCCAGCTGCTTCAGGAATGCTGGATGCTGATTGACCCTACACTGTGACTCCAAAATTTTCTCTCTCCTATATATATACAAATGTGTTTCTGTTTCTTTCATGGAGAACAAAGATGGGATATGCAAAAACCCTATTTCCTCATGGGGGTGAATAAATCGTTGTTACCACTGTTCATACAATTGAATATTTTCTGAAGCTGCTTTGGCGGAAGCTTGGCTCCAGAGACCCTGCAGCTTTTGGTTTAAATCCTAAATTCAGCTGCCAAGAGCTAGAGCAGGTGTCACAGCAGACAGAGACCACCAGCAGTTTGTATTTTCTCATCATACAGGGGCTCTCTGCTGAGAATTATATATTAATACGGTCCCCAACCCTAGACTGGGGATCGTAACAGCTGTAATTGCAGGCTGAAACCATGTGTTAATTTTCCTATTTGTGGAATAGAAATCTTCTGGAAAAGCACGTCAGTATGCAACCAGGATGTTCCGCTGCATCATCTGGAATGCAGTCTGACATGCTCTTCAAGGTTTCCCAGTATTGATTTCCGAAGCAGTTTTGCAGCAGCCTTTTGTGTGTGTGTGTAAAAACTCTGTGCCAACTTTTGATTGGAGTAACATAGTGACTCTGACTATGTGGCTCAGGGATAAGTCCTTTGTAGGTGCGTGAGGGACAATGGCTACATAAAGCCATGGTGTCAGAGGTAATCTCATTTCTGGCTGAGAGCTTAGCCAAGCAGACTCGCTTGGTTGGGAGGATTGCATCAGCTGGGTAATGGGTACATTAAAGGGCTTAATGCAAGTCTAATGACTTGGCCAGAGAAGCTGTCTGTTAGACCCTGGCATATATTGCACTGGTAAAAGTATTCTGGGGCTCATTGTTTTTGCTGCACCCCCTGTCTGGACTGGCTCACTATCTTCTCAAACCTATCCTGAGACCTACTGTCCTGAAAAAGGGGAAGTTCTCACCTTACATTTTTGTTCAGGTCACACTCATTGTTTAAATGAGGGTGTAAAATATGTCATACTCATATCTACAGTAACGTGGGAATGTCATTGATTTCTGGTGATGTAGCACTGGAACAGTTATTGATTTTTGGAAAGTAAAAGTTTAAATTTGCGTTTTCATGTTTTGTTACTGTATGTTTTGCCCTCTTTTTTAATGTATAGAACCTTAAGAGAAATGTAAATATGCATGTAACATGTCTTGTGTTTGACACTGCATATTAATTAAAAGGGTTCTAGATGACAGTTTGTGGTGGTTTGCATAGTTATTTTAAGTTTGTCTCATTTTTGTACTATTATAATCTGCAGTATCCACAGCAAAATCACCTTCTGAGTGAGTGTGGAGCAGTGACCACGAAAAGCGCAAGTTTATCTCTCAGGTGTCATTCTGCGTCATTGAGCCATAAGAGTAACTTCTGCCTCTATAGTTTTATGCGTGGGAAAACTTTTGTCAAATGGTTTTTGCTTGTTCAGGAGAAATCAGTCTTTGAAATTACAGCCAGCATAAATGCAGACAGTCCATCAGCAGTGTTTCAGCGTGGATCCATATTAGCTGTGCTGTGATCTGGTCTAGCCACAGTCTGCCATTTTAAGCATTCATCAGTGTGAAGGTACTGTAGTACATGCAGTGACTATTGAACATGCACAGTGGGCTGGGGATTATAGTGGTAACATTAAAACCCTGCATGGTGATGGTGAGACTGTCAGACTGGTCATTTATCTTTGGGTGAGAACATGTTAAACTAATGAAGAAGCGAACATGCAGGGCCTTTAGATAGGGACACTTGTTGCAGTCTGCTTTAATTGCATGTAAGTCTGCTGCTCTGCTTGAGCTTTCTGCCGCCTGCACCTGTGCTGTTTAATTAAGTGTGACATGAGCGGTTCCAGCCCTGACCACCAGCCTGAGCGTCACCATAGGCGACTGCCTCTGAGGTGGGGGTGTGAAGGGGGCGGTGCCTTGTGGAGAACTGGGTGCCATGTGGGGCACGGTGTGGCAGCCGGTAGGGCAGGCAGGCTCTCTGCAGTGCCGGTGGTGCTGTGGCTGCCTGCAGACATTACCAGTGGCTCACTTCACTACCTCCAAGGCCACTGCTTTACACACATACACTGTCCTGCTCTCTGCTCTCCCACTGGCTGGTTTGTTTCTTCTTTTTGTTGTACTATTTTGTAGCTTGCAGTTTAGTGTGGTAACTTTTTTCAGGCAGTGATGATGATGATGATGGGTGTTGCTCATTATCCACAGTACCTGTCATTAAGGAGCAAAGGTCTCTTTGGATCAATACTTAAGTAAAAAAAAAATTCTATTGTGTTGTGCACATGCAAATTGTTAACATGAACTCTTAATCTGAAGTCACTTTCTCTGTCTCCTTCCCTGGGCTCCACAACCCTCCCCTCCCCTCCTCTCCAGCTGGTGTCTGCTCAGCCAAACGCCTGGTGATGGTGCAGCCTGGCCCACTGGTGCGCACAGAGGGCTCCCACGCCACCATCTGGTGCAATGTGACAGGCTACAGGGGCGCCCTGGTGCAGGACTTTGAGTGGTCCATGTATCTGCCATCGGCACCAGAGCGCGAGATCCGCGTGGTGAGCACCGCCCAGGAGGATTATGCGTATGCTGCTTATGCCACCCGTGTCGCCTCCGGTGATGTCTACGTGGAGCGACTGGCTCCCGACTCCGTCATGCTGCACATTAGCAGGCTGCAGGCCCGCGACCAGGGCCTGTTTGAGTGCTACACGCCCAACACTGATGGGGAGTTCCTGGGCTCCTACAGTGCTAGGACAAACCTCACAGGTGAGTGTATCTCAACTCTCTTATGCTGTATCTCCCTGGTTTACAGACTCTTCCCTGAGTCTCAGCTGACTTTCTAACAGACTCAACTGTGAGTCTCAGGAAGATTATCTCTAAATTCATCCTTTGGCTTGACCAGAGCCCATCTGCTAAAGTAACCTTCTCTTCCCTTTATTTCCATACTTGGATCGATGTCCCATCACACCACATATTTGCCATGAGTAAACTGTTACACTGCCCCTAAAAGATATGTAACCTGCTTTGGTCATTCAGTCATGCTTGGCCTGCAGAACCAAGCAGAACCAAACCTGCTCTCTGAAGGTAGAAAGACCCAGAGTCTCTGGATCAGACCTCCCATCTCTTTGAGGTTGCCCTTGTGGCCTTTGCTCATTTGTTAATTCAGTCAGTTGCTGAATGCCAACTCTTTATATTTGTAATGTGTTGCTAGAAAACATCTGATATTCATACCACTTTAGAGGGGTTTTTGTGGCACTGTGAAACACTACTAAATAGTCTGTTGCTGCATGCCTTGGCTAGATTAGAATCTCTGTCTCTCTCACACACACACACAATGACAACCTTAATCCCTACCCAGCCCTAGCCTTAAGCATAACTAATCAAACAAAATACAAGTCTTTTGGTATGTTTAGTTTTTTGATTGCAATCACCAAGTTTTGGTCAGCAGCAATTCTGCCTGCGGTTCAGACTAGGTAATCCACCTGAAGCTAAGCAGGTTTGGGCCTGGCCAGTATTTGGATGGGAGACCAACTAAGCAAGTTGGGTTGCTGCTGGAAGAGGTGTGGTGTGGCCAACAGGTTAGCCCATCCTGTGGTCTGTGTGGATCCTAGTGCAGTGATGGGGACCCTATGCTGTAAAAATGGTGCTGTCCTTTGGATGCGACGTAAAACTGAGGTCCTGACTCTCTGAGGTCATAAAAGATCATTGGAAAGAGTAAGGGTGGTACCCCTATGTACTGCCTAAAATTGCCCACTATGGCCCTATAAGATCTGGTTTCCTAATCATCCCCTGTATCTAATTGATGAATCCTCTCCTGCCCCTTCCCCACTGTACGGTGAATGTAGTGGTGCAGAATGGCTGCCTTTGCACCATTCTGGTGGGTGCTACACGGTGATGGTCGCAGTGGTTCACCAATGCTTCTGTAAAGTGCTTTGGGTATCTTGAAAAGTGCTGTATAAATGTAATATTCATTCATTCTTATAACATTGAATTTCCCCTTGTGGGGACTGGAAAAATGTTCCCCACAATGCACACACAGAAGTCATGAATACTCTATTTATTAAAAAGCATTAATTTAAGAGTCATTTAAGAATGATTTAATAGCCTTACTTGTATGGATGCACTTCACATTAAAAGTGAATGAAAATGTAGTAGTATGTCAGTACTGCAAAGCAAATCTTACATATCACAACAGTATGACTGCTATGCCAGTACTTCTTAAAATAATATGTGCAGGTTTGACAGACTCAGCCAATAATGTTAGGTTTGCCATTACACTAATGTTTCCGAGTTTACCAGCAGCAGCCCAGGATGGACAGCCTTGCTTTTGGCTGTTGTATGCAGTTGTATATCTGCAGAAGGTATGAAACTGTGTGACTTTTGGAATGGAAATGTGTATGTATTTGTCCATGTGTGTGCATATCACTGTTTATGGACAGAATAAGAGGCTGTTGTCCTTGCAGAAAGCTGCCTCTGCTTGCAGTAGTTGTAATATGCCATCTCTGTACATGGGAATGTTGCACTACCACGAGGGCAGTGTCACGTTTGCTCTCATTTGGTCTGCACGTTCTCATACTGGGACATACTCTGTCACATTATCCATTTGATAAAAGAAGTTGACATTGCTGCACCCACCCTGGTGTGAGCTATGAGCCCAATGAGATATCATTAATGGCCAGCCGAGACTTTACGGTGTGCTCCACAACCTTTGAACTAGAGGTCGACTGATATATCAGCTGGCCGATATATCGGGCCGATATTTGGCATTTTTTAATGTATCAGCATTGGCCGATATCCGAGTGTAGTACGCCGATTTACAGACAGGCAGTCTACGGGCAGCCCAGTGTTATTGTTGCTGTGGAACACGTGATCCATGCTGCCTTGTGCTGGACCCCAGCCAGAAGTTTTGGAAGAGTCCTGGGAGAAAACGGTAAGGCTTAAATTCTGGTCTTTCAAAGACCTATTTATTTAACTGGTTTGCTATGAAATGTTGCTTTAAAAGAAAACGCGAGCGCTTTTGAAAGAGAACCCGAGTTACGCTGTCGGGAACTGGGGTAATGATAATGAGCCTTCAACCAACTGTAGCTTACAGGTAACAGGTAACATTAATGGATCATTGACTCTGACAGAGCTAGTTTTGTGCGCTTGTTGGTGGGCTCAGACGTTTTTTTTAATCGTTAAAAATCATTTTAATTGTTAAAATTTTAATTATTACCATATCAGCCCAATGTTATAAGTTCTGTTTTTTCTGTGTCAGAGAGTTTCACTCAGTGTGTGTGGGGCGGAGCAGGCAGCTCTTTCAAACACTGCAACGTGTGTGAGAGTTGCTTTAGGTCCAATCCCAATTCTATTTTCTACCCCTTTGCCTACCCCTCACCCCTTCCCCTTGCCCCTTGAAATGAAGTGGAAAGGGGTAGGGTTAAAAAATTTCCCCTAAGAAATGGGACACCACTACTACACTGTTATACGTCATCATCCATTGTCACTACCTCCTAACGTTACGTCAGAGGACATGCTCCGATGTTTATCACAAATTCCAAGATGTCGCCGTCAGCATCGTAGCATGTAAAGATTACTCACTCCCAAAGTTTTTTTGCGCCGTATTTGGACTTTAAAAACAGATGTTCGTTTTCACCTTGAAAACGTATGAGCCTTCGGGTTTCCTCAGCTGTCCCTATACAGAATATAATTTACAAAAATGTTGTCATGTTGCAATAAGTACGAATAGTGTAAGCACCGTTCATTTACATGTACACATATGGCCGTAAGCAAAACAAAACAACACGTTACAACATGCAGTCAGTTACCGGGTAACGTTATATGACATAAAAATATATTTCCTAATATTGTGCAATCAGTGCTATCCGCAAGCAAACTTTAGCGATTTTTTTCAAACGTTTCTTGACAGAACATCACCGTAAACACAAACACAAGATTGATGGTAATATACATGTAATGAAAAAATGTCATAAAAATCCTTATTAATGGCAAAAATTACTTAACATTTATGGGTCTGCTTGCTCGAGTGGGCAGCCATGTTGTAAATTTCTCTTAGCCCTTCGTTTGAAGTGAGGTCCCGAAAAATCTTCGTTTCGAGGGCTATCTAGCCCTTCCCCTTACCCCTACCCCTCCAATCAAAAGAGAATTGAGACACCCCTACCCCTACACGTGAACGCGCCAAACGGAGGGGTAGGGGTAAGTGTAGGGGTAAGGGGTAGAATTGGGATTGGGCCTTACTCTGCCAAGATCACAGACAGCACCGTCCTCTGAGACACAGAGCTGCTAGGAACAATGCATGGCGGAGAAAACCGTTTGTTAGAATGCGTGGTTACCATTCACATGAGCTGATGCTGACAATGGTCCTTCTGTGCCACTGTGTCCTTCTTGCATTGTTTCCTCATTAAACATGTCTTTCCTTTATACGGGGTTATCTGTTGACAACGTCACAGTCACTAGGGGCTTACGTTGTCCTTGCATACAAGGCTGTGTAATACGACAAAGTTATTTTATTTTATTTTCTGCGATGGCTAGATTCTGATTGTGAATTTGGGTTGTAAACTATCTGTCTGCTAACAACATAAACAACATGTTAGTGAAAGGTTTTGGGCCTTGAACACTACTCATCATAAAATGATGCACTTTTTTTCTTTCTTTCAAAATGTATTACAGTGTAATTGTTTTAATTTGCATGGAATACTGGAATTGTAGAATGAATTGAAGATGAAGGCACTATAATAAAAATGCTAACCTTGCATTTTTTTTCTTCTGTTTTAGTAATTGCCGTCTGATGGCTGAACAAAAATCTAATCCTGTATGGCAGCATTTCACCAAGCCAACACCAGGAAAAGCCAGGTGCAATATCTGTAGCAGACTGGTGAGCTTGGGAGCTGAAGGTAAAAAGAAAAACACCACAGCTCTTAAACTGGGAGTATTAACAACTTTCAGTGAGGGATGGGTGGGGCGAGGAAGACTCAGGGACTGGAAGTGGGATTAAAACTGACGATAACACGCATATTCCTTTTTGTATTGTTTACAAATTTTCCTTCCCTCAGAAATGAGAAGTTTGCTGCTATATTGCGCACTAAAAGAGACTATTTTTATTGTTTACAGGTTGTGTAGTGTTTTTGTTATATTTAAATTTACACAAGTCAGTATTCAATAAATGCTAAGTTGAGAAATTTTGTGTATCATTTGTTATTATTAGTGTGATATTTTACCATGCAAATAGAGGGGGAAACGTCCAATTATGGGCCAAAAAAATCAGCACCATATATATTGGACATCGGCTGACCCTGACTCCTAAATATTGGCATTGGCATCGGCTATTGAAAAACCCATATCGGTCAACCTCTACTTTGAACTCATGAGAACTGGCCTTGCTTCATGAGACATTTTAGAGGTTAACCATCTGATAAGAAGCAAGACTTTGTCCTGATATGTCTGCTGAATAGAATGGAGAATAAGCTTTTACACCAGCAATGAAAGGCTGCTTTATTTGCTGTAGCACACTGGAGTTGAAATGAGCTTGGTATTCTAACCAGTGTGTCAGGAAAAGTGGAATGGAATGGCTGTGTAACCCCTGGTATATTAAACTTGGGTTAAGACTGAGTGGTAGGTTCGGGATCAGCAATTTGGTCTGGATTAATAATGAAGGCAATGCTGTGATGTGATTGGACCTATTTTTATTAAAAGCACTGCTTTGTCTCAAGTGTGCCTCTCGCTGCCTGTACTTGGCACTCTGTGGTCTACAGCAGTGTCCCTCCCGCCACACCATCTGATTTGTTAGGCGCCACGAATCCAGCCAATCAACACAGAAAGAATCTCTAAGGAAACTTCAAGGAGCGTGGAATCTCCAAAGAAACCTCAAGGGGCATTTCTACTAAAAATTCTAGAACGCTGTGCACTAATCAGCAGAAGGCATAAAAGCTAAGGCAGTTACAGACTGGGCTTAGTGTTCTTCTGGAGTTAATGTTCTTTCTCGAAGATGAGGTAGCATACATTTCTGAAGTTACAATAAATCACAATCCTCAACACTGAATTTGCAAAAAACATTTTAGCATTTAAAATTCCCGTTTAATACACGTCATTGATATAGGAAAAAAGCCTAAAGTTTATGTGAAGAAACAACAGCATATCTTTGAGTAGAAACTACAGCTGTAATTGGTGCCAGTGTAAGTGAAACATTTGGAAAATTCTCACCATTACGTAACGTTAGGTTAAAACTTCTAACCATTTGGTAAGCGTAATGTTAGGTCATGTACACACAAATGTTTAACGTTGGTTTTGGTTAGCTGAAGATATTAGCGATATCTGCTGTTCGACTAATGGCTAGTTAAACACTCACAAATGTGCTGGCAAACGTCAATAAGTGCATTTCTTGATCCTTAATTTAAAACTGACAAGTGAAAAAAAACTACAGGCTGTAGCCCATCATTGGCAGGGCCGGTTATAAGTCCCCCATGGCTAGATCTTACAGTAAGTCCTGAAGTAGTGGAGGATGTTAACATGATATATGGTCTACCTTAAAGGCCCAAAAAATTGTATTTGGACAAAAATTGCCAACAACTACTTTTTTAAAATGCTTTTATTGAACATTCGGTCTTATCTCGCGTAAAGTTGTTCATATGGCAGGTACAGTGGCAAAAGCTTAGATTGTCAACCAAAGTGTTTTAAAATCATTTTTAGGGAGTAATTTGATTTTTTTATTATTTTTTTTTATTTATTTGATTTTATTTTTAGTTTCTGTTTAACATTATTTAAAAAAATTCTGCTGGCAGCTCCCTGCACTTTTTTTAATTTAAGTTCACTATGAAAAGTTCTCAAAATTAAGAATATGCTTAAAGGCATTTGAATGAAGTCTTGCGTCAGTATTTATTTTTCATTTTATGTCAACTTAAATTTTTAGAGCAGACATATATTGGGTTCAAATCTCAGTTATCGGTTTCCTTGTTTAGTAATAATTGGTATTTGCATCGGCTATGAAAAAACCATATTGGTCGATTCCCCAGACCAAACATCACATGCAATGTTTGAGTCCTTGTGTCTGTTTGATCTGTGCATCTGTTGGAGCCTGTGCTTTCAGGTCTGTGCTTTTGTTTGTGTCTGTTTTTCTTTGAGCCTGCCTGTCTAAGTCTTTGTGTTTATGCTCCTTTGTGAATCTGATTGAGACTTTTTGAAGGACCCAGCAGTAGGGTTTTAACAGTAAATGTATTAGCTGTGTACTGTTCCATACAGTACATCATTTTGGTTCACTATGCACAAAGAAGCAAATGAACACATTTCTCAACACGGTCAAAACCTATATTCACAATTACATGTCCAACATGGAAAACATTATGCTAATCGTGACAGTAAAAATAAATATCTAAAATAATTTTAAAGATCAACAATATAATATCTTACCAGTTGTAATGAACTGAATCCTGTGTTCTCAAGTATGGTTGCATATCTGTAGCGATATAAACCTCTATAGCCGTAAATATTTTTTAGCCCTCTATGAATTTACTGGCAATAGTGCCTTAAATGCCACTGGGAGACTAGCTTGCGGAGGCTGTTTCTACCTTGGTCCAGGTGTACATGCAGATGATGTCTCAAATGAGTTGGCACTTTGGGTGTGTTTCTAGCTACATATCAGAGTTTATAAGCTACTCTCTTTCCAATGTTAGTATAATTTATTGGGAAACAAATGTTCCCAAACTCCTCATCATGACAGACTGTAACTAGCATTAGCTGTAACCAACTCACATCCATGATTAGCATAATGTTTTCTGTGTTGAACATCTACTTGTAAAGTAAGATTCCACCTGTATCAAGAAATGTGTTCATTAATTCCATCGTGCATACCAAACCAAAAGCAATGTATCAAACGGTACATGACACATACATATTATGTGACAGCCCTAGCCCCTAATCATGTTTGCAGCTTTTATAATAAATAATTTCAGGACAAATTCTGTTTTCCCTGCTATATGGAAATTGAACCAAACCGTGAAGCCAAAACGGAGGTTTGAAGTCAAAGATTTTTATTTTATTGTCAATTCACATTATATGTGCAAAACATACAGGAGAACCGAAATGCCATTTCTCGCTCACTGGTGTGCGTACTGTACAATTACACAAATTACAGACATACTATACAAAAAGACAGATAACAAGATACAGGACAAACTGACAAGGCCAGAGACAAATCGACAAGTGCAGATGGTACAAAGTGCAAATGGTAACAATAAATATATGGTCAGTTGTGCAAATGATAGTTTAAGAGGCAGTTGTGCAAATGGAAAGAGTAGAAGAGGCGATTGTGCAAATGGTAATAATATTAAGGTAGTTATGTAAATGGTAAACATAGATAAAGTAGTGCCAAAGGTGAACAATACAGTGCAAATGGTAGCAATCATGCAAGTCAAATACAGCGGAAACGTATGAGTGTAAACAATACTTGAGGTAGTCAGTGAATAAATAATTAAATTACTGTCCAGGGGCAGGAGGCAGAGTGGGGAGGTAATGGACAGGGTTCAGCCTCCTGACAGCCTGGTGGATAAAGCTGTTTAAGAGTCTTGTGGAGCCCAGAGGGTCCGGTACCTTCTCCCTGAAGGCAAGAGGCTGAAGTGGGAGTGTAAGGGG
Source organism: Paramormyrops kingsleyae (assembly GCF_048594095.1). Lineage (NCBI taxonomy): Eukaryota > Metazoa > Chordata > Actinopteri > Osteoglossiformes > Mormyridae > Paramormyrops > Paramormyrops kingsleyae. Next base: position 1,829,099 of record NC_132812.1, read on the forward strand.
TGGGAGGAGTCACCAACAATGCTGATGGCTCTGTGGGTGAGGAGGGTATGGAAAGTGTCCCTGAGGGGGGGCAGGGAGGTGCCGATGATCTTGCTGGTTGTATTCACTACCCGTTGCAGAGCCTTACGGCAGGAGGCAGAGCTGCTTCCGAACCACACATCGATACAGCCAGTGATGATACTCTCAATAGTGAATTATAAAAAGAGAGCATGATGGGGGGTGGAACTTTCGCCCTCCTTAGTTTGCGGAGGTTTGTACCGAACAATGAATTTTGTGTTACACCCCTAGTCTGTAGTGAGTGTCAGTAGCCGGGGTGTTGAACTCACAGGGCAAGGCCTGACTCCTCCCAGGGGTGGCTTGGCTGCCTATGGTCATGTTGATTCCAGTGATAAAAATAATGCTTTGCCTACTGAGCACCTTAATGACTTTTAAAGCCTGTCTGTTTGAAAGGTGACCCAGAGCCTGGGGGGAAGCCATTGTAGCTCCGAATCAGTGTGACTCTCCGATATTGACGTAATTCTGTTGAGTCCTACCTGTGCTGTAGTGTCTGCTCCTTAAATGTGATACATTTTGTAGCATTAATGTTTAATTCACCCGAATTTGTCAGCCTGTTGTATAACAAATAATCATGAGACAGTGCAGATAGTCCTGGGTGTTCATGTGTGTGTTTGTCTATAATGCATTTCATCAATGGATGTATATTTAACACAGGAATTGTGGTGTCTTAGGAGTCCGAGTCATTCTCTGAACTGTAACTGAGAGCGCAAACTGCAGAGTGCACCCTGCTGGCCTGGTGAAGCACTGCCCATGTGTGCGCCCCCCCAACTCATTACAGGAATCAGCATGGAAGTTGTCATGTGCTTTGCTTTTTTTTTTTATAAACAGCCCTAGGGTCATGCAGGTTATTTATTATTATAACAGCAAAAGCAATATTTTGCCTGAAAAAATAAGAGTATGATTGTTGTCCTCAGCAGCAAGCATGTGCTCTCAGTTGGTGCTATGTTTCTAGGGAACTTAAGGTGGTTGCTAGGCTATTGCTAGGGTGTTGCATGTTAGTTGGTAAGATGTCACTATGTAGTTGCTAAGGTGTTGCTAGGTGGTTGCTAAGGTGTTGCTAAGGTACTCAAGCTGGTTGCTAAGGTGTTTATTGGTGGTTTCTAAAGTTTTAAGGTGATTGCTAGGGTGTTGCTGCGTTGATGCTAGGTGGGTGTTAAGGTTTTGCTAAGTAGTTGCTATGATGTTGCTAAACTAGTTACTGCAGTTTCTAGGGTGTCACTAAGGTGACAGAGTGGCAGGCGATTGATACCAACATCCTATGTTATCTTGACCCTCTGGGGACTAGGGGTAGGGAATACACTTTCACTGCCTGGGGCATGGTCACACATTTCATTCAAAATCATAAACTTAATTCATGGCAAATAAATTATTTCTTATATATTTCTTGGCATTGTAATGGATTTGTAAATATGTCAGATTTATGTGAAGTTTGTAATTTGACATCAAAGTATAGACATTGCAAAATGCTGTTTGGAACTCTAGCAGAAACATTATAAAACCACATAGCAAGCAATGGTAGCAGTTTGTTTTGATCCCAGATATCTGATCACCGAATTCTTGGGTACGTGAAGATGACTAAATGGTGTAGTTGCAACATTCAGTTGGATAAATAAATAAGAAAAACCGGTCTCATGTCACTATTTCTGGCTCCTTTCATTGAATATGTAGCAACTTTCATGTGTATGAATGAGCCATTGACACCTGGCCACATCCTCCCCCCCTTTTATGGCGCTGATGGGGATGTTTCTGGATTGCGTTTCACACGTTACGTTGTTCATCAAATTACCATGCGAATGTCATTTGAATATACGGTAATGCAGCCATTTAGAATGTGAATAGTGATCTTCAGGTTAGAGTGGTACTACACATCCCCGATGCAGGTAAAACAAAGTAAGGTGACATGGTTTACTTTTTTTTGTCTATTTAACCTAATTTAAAAAACTTTAATACTTCCGACAATGGACGTTTTGAAAAGAAGACAGATTACGGATTTAGTCAGCGTTTTTTTTCATGTTTCTACTAGGGGTGCAACCGTACAGGTATCCCACAGTACAATCCATACCTTGGTTTTTGGGCCATGGTTTCGGTTTGGTTTCGGTACATGTTTTGTGCGTAAAGAGAACAATGTTTTTTCTCCCAAAATGATATCTTTATTTTGCTTGTCAGCAAAAACTGCATTTCACAGTGAACAAATCCCAGTATCACTGCTGTACTGCATAATATAACACCTTTCTTTCAAGTTAAGTTACTAAACACAACACTTTCAAATGGTAAACTGCCTCTTATTCATGTATAAAATATGTATAAAATTAAAACAAAATGTAAACAAAAAACACTTTCAAAAATGTTAAAGTGCCTCGGCCTTGACTACTGGTACACATAATACAGTACGTAGTATAAAAAGGGAATTAAACAATTTCAAAAGAAAAAGTGCTGCAATATGCAATCTGGAGGAAACATAAATGCATAAATAGCTAGTGCTTTGCCCATTTTAAATGAACATAAGAATAGTTCAGTATAGGCTACATTCAGGATGTATTCAACAGTGAAACTGAAATGATTCCACACCGGAGATTTGAATGAAGCTGGTGCTTCTTTGAACTTTTGTCTGTCAGCTCCTCTTCTGGTACTAGCCATGCCTGTTTGTTTTCTTCTTTTCTGTGTCTGTGTGCAAGCTGCACTTCCAGCTCAGCTCCAGTTACAACAGTGTGAGAGGGGGCGAGTGGGTAGAGGCACAACAGTGATTGGACATTAACTCGTGGGGAGGGCTTTCACCCATTGGCGTTAAAAATTTAACAGTAGCCTGTCAAGCAGTAAGCACCAATTTCAAAATCGAAATCCCGCAGTCCATAAGGGCGTATTGGACCATGCGGGGCGGACCGAACGGTTCAGTATTTTACTGAGTACTGTTGCATCCCTAGTTTCTACAATAAGATTTCAGCAAGTTATGAACTGAAATACACGAGAAAGATACACGGTGTCGCTGACGATGCCCTCATCCAGAGAGGGTTAATGGGCCAAAAAGAGTTGGAAAAATGACAATAGCTGGAGAATTGGTGCATATATCCAAAACATGTACAAACTAGGGGTATTACAAGGCTCCAGACGGTGACCAAAATGGTCACAATTTGAGTATGCAAGTTAAAATTTCACGTGGCTGCATCTGTCCTAAGTAGTTGCAGCATACAGAGGGATACAATAGCATGTGTGTGTTTGATAACACTGATTTACAAGGTTTGTTTCCTTAATTTTTGGTTTGCCAGATCTATTTTGTGATGCTGTTTACGGAAAAAAACTTCTAAATTTCCTGTTACATAAGATTTTGAGAGATGGTGTTTAAATCTTGTTATTACTGTAAAATGTTTAAAACACATGTATTGTGCATAACAGTGGTCAACAAAGTTTTTTTTTAAATTTTTTATAGAACAACTTCTCACTTTTGCCTTATGGCATGGTCCTCCATCATGCTGGAAAGTTGTCACCAAACTGTTCTTGGATGGTTGTGAGTTGCTCTTGGAGGATGTTTTGGTACCATTCTTTATTCATGGCTGTGATCTTAGGCTGAGAAGCAACCCCACACATGAATACTGTTGGCATGAAACAGGACTGATAGTAGCACTCACCTTTTCTTCTCCAGACAATCCTTTTTTCTGGATGCCCCAAACAATCATAAAGGGGATTCGTCAGAGAAAATTACTTTACCCCAGTCCTCAGCAGTCCAATCCCTGTACCTTTTGCAGAATATGTGTGTCCCTGGTGTTTTCGTATAAATTTTTTGTTCTTTATGATTCCCCTCATTCCCCCGCCCCCCCCAAAATACATATTTGAAATGCATTCTCTCATTTCACAATTTATTTGGGGAGGAAAGCATCCCAGAATTAAACTCTCAACCTTACAAAGAAGCAAGATCACTGGAGGCCTGGCGGTCCCAAATTTAAACTTCTACTACTATGCCTTCCAAATTAGACCACTGCAGGTATGGAGACACCAGGCTTCTCAAGTCCCATGGAGAGCCATAGAGGCGGAATGTGTAAAACCAAATAATTTTGAGGACCTGCCCTATACAGGCATAGGTCGTAAAACTATCCAGCTGCGTTATGGGAGTATCATAGTTAACTCTCTTGATGTTTGGGGAAAAAAACTGAAAAATTAATGGGTGTAACAAGAATATTTCATAAAATGATCTGCGTTATGGAACAATTATCTTCAATCATGCGGTAAGCCATTTACATCCTCTGCGTGGGCGAATAAAGGAGTCTATGTTTGCGATGACTTATTTGATAATACTGCCATGCGCTCATTTCGAGACTTAAAAGCTGATTTCGATCTGTCTGACACTTCATACAGTACTTCCTCTACCTAAGACTGAGGTCCGCAGTGAAAGCATATGGGGTGCCCTGGAGTCAGCCGATTCCAGAGCACCCCATGGAGAAGTGGATTGATCCCAAACGGTGCTCAGGAGGGACTGTAACAGTCATTTATAATACTTTAATTCACCATCATTTCAAACACTTAGCTGTAGAAAGGGTGTGGGAAAGGGATCTGAACACACTTGGGGTAGAGCCTTTATGGGAGAATATCTGGGGGAACCTAAATAGGGCTTCCAAAAATCTTGCACACCAACTTATACACTATAAGTTAATACACAGAGCATACACCACTCCCCTAAAATGTTTTAAGATGAAACTACTCTCAAGCCCTAATTGCACTCATTGCCCAGATCAGACACTTGGTACAACAATGCATATGTTCTGGGAGTGCATTACAATCAGATGCTTCTGGCATGAGATATTTTCTATAATATCCACACTACTTAATAAGAACATACAGCCCAACCCCTGCCATTGTCTTCTCAGTGATGATTCACAGCTATCCCCCACTCTCACTCAGCGTAGACTGCTCCTTGCAGGACTCACTGCAGCAAAAAAAAACTATACTAAGATTTTGGTTCTACCCTAATCTACCTCTAACACAATATTGGTTAACTGCTTATCAGTACATCACTTCAATTGAGTGTACAACTGCACACCTTAACAAGGCTAAACCCAAAACCATCCAGGCTTGGTCTTGGATGAATCGGTCTATTCAGGACTTTGGAAAACAAAAGATCCGTGGTTAAACTTAGAGGTCTGGTATAAGATGCTGTCTTTTTCCATTTATTTTGATGTAATGAGGGGAATGCTCTGCATGTTTTTGTAGTTTCAATTTGTGTCAGCTATCTGTATTCGACCATGGTCACTATCTGTACTGTATTGTGTGGTTTATATGTTCATGATTTGTTGTATCTTCTAATACAAAGAATGTTAATCACAATATATATAAAATAGAAAACTGACAACGCAGATAAACCAGTTAAATATATTATTTAACGACAAGTATTTAGATTACAAATGAAGCTATGAAAAAAATAGAGTGCTTTATTTTTATAAATATGCTGTTGTATATTTAAAATGCTCAGTTCTCGTGGTGTTAACGGTATAGTGTAATCCATATCGTGGCGGACAATCACATCAGTAATGACTATGGCATCAGTGTACCGCCCACCCCTAATGTCATTTTTAGGCTACTTTGATAGAATATAGTACTGTGCAAAAGTCTTAGGCAGTCTAAATAATTGTTTAAAACTATTTATTTGGGTAGTAAGTACACATTTGTTCAGAACAAAAAACACAGTTTAACATTTAGAACATGCAGATTAAGAGTAACACAATAAAAACTAGTAAAATTTTCTTCTGTTACTGACATCTAATTGGATGGGTAAATGAACACAACTTCAGTTCCCAAACCTCTCCACAGGAGCACCCCAGCCATTCTATGTTTTTATTTCACCAGCAGCTCACTTAACTTAATTAAAGTCAATGAGATATTGATTAGCTATACAAGGTGTGCTAGTGGTCGAGTCAAAAAATACTTGGGTGCATTTTATGGCTGATGGAAATAATGGTGAGATTTTACTAGAGGTTTTGAAATGGGCTAAGACACTTTGACAGGCATAATAGCATAGTTTTACACCAAAATGAAGACCATATATTTACTTTGGCTTTCTAAGATTTTTGCACAGTACTGTATAATTCCTTAAGATTCTACGCGCATTTTTAGGAGTGATTTAAGAAAAAATATTTAATTTCTAATTTTTTTAACATTGTTAGGACTTTACAGAAGGGTGCAAAGTACTGTAAATGTGTTTTGCCAGAGTTTATAGGCTGTAACGTGTTATTAATATTATGCTGCTGGACATGTCAGACCAGGATATACTTGAAGCAACACATATGTGAAGTAACTCGTATGCAATGTAAGCAGTGTATTAAATATACTTGCGAGCGTAGTTTACGTCTATCTGGAGAATTAAAGGTCATGTTGACCAAGGGGCAGTTTGAGAAGACCGTCTTGGTTGGCTGCTTCGTTTCCAGTCTCACTTGTTTGTAGGGATGTTAACCGATGACCGTTTGACCGGTGGTTGACCGTATCAACGTTAACCGGTCAAAGTTGTCGGTAGTCGGTTAAAAAAAAAAAGTGATATCTAAATTAGGCTATTATAGACAGTGGACTATACGCTACTACAGTTAGCCATCTCATTCCTCATCTTTTTGTGTTAAGTGAACAAATTATCCCTCACACTCAATTTTTCATAACTCGCCTGTTTGTACTTAATAAACCAATAAAAACATTTGGCGCAAGGTCACAGCGTTTGGGTTCGCGCGCTCACAAGGTTTGCGAAAAGTAAAGGCAACAGGCTAAAACACTCGAGGTTAGAGCCAGGGCAGACGACAGGATGAAGCGTGCAAAGAAAAGTAGTGTGTGGGACCATTTCTACCTCAACTAAAGCGGCGTCTCTTCGGAGCTGTCATTTTCTTAAATGAGCCGTGGCAATGTTTCAAATGAGCTTCTAACCTAGACAAACGCCTTTATTTTCAAAGCGATCACCTTGTACCCAAACCATTTGAAACTAAGGAGCCATTTGTCCTACGATTACATACAACAAGCTCTTCGGCGCCGCGTTTGCGGGACTCATGTTTCGCGCTGTAGGGGATTTAAAAAAAGTGACGTGAGTGGCAGTGTGTGTGTGTGTGTGCGGGAGGCAGAGCGGCAGAGAGATGCGACAGAGTTGCGAAATTGCAGGCGCGGCTCGAAATGGCTGTTATTTCAAATAGCGTACCATATTTTAAACTAATCGGTTAACCGGTTTCAACCGGCTACTGAGGCTCGGTGGTCGGTCAAGAAATTTTTTAGTTTTCGCCATCCCTACTTGTTTGTATCATTTGTGACATGAAATGTTGTACACTTACTGCCTCCACTGTGACTGAAATTTTGTAATACTGCTGCAGAATTCTCTGTATTCTAACCACTGCTCCACATCGTATTGGTACTCTGCCACATTTCACTTTACTACCCCATGCTGAATGTTGCATTGTATGGTGTTATATCTAGTTGTAGTAAACTTTAAACTAATGTATGCTAAAATTGCACAGCTTGATAAGTTCTGTTTCCTATAACAACATAAATGTTCTAGCAAAACGTAAAGCCCATGCAAATTTTATCACTAAAATTTATAAATACCAGAACTGTATTGAAAAATAACATTGCTTATGAAAGTAGGCAAGTAAGTATTTAAAGTTAGAATTTTATTGTACTTTGTATACGTGACACTGCTTTCTTAGAAACCTAAACTGCCATTAAAATTTGAAGTCGCTGTACACAGTGGGACATAATAGTGCTAGGAGTATTTTCTCTCTTGCCACTGAAAATGTTGAGCTCTTCCAGCCCCTCATTCTTAAAAATAATTAAGTACAACTTTAATACTAACTGTACCATATATAAGTTTACACAGTCTTGTGACAGTGACCATACTGCCACCTCAATTTTTGAGGCTTTCCCTCCTTGTGTAGGGTATCAATGATGGTTTTCTGCATAACTGTCAGGTCTGCAGTCTTCCCCATGATTGTGAATTCTACTGAACCAGACTGAGAGACCATTTAAAGGCTCAGGAACCCTTTGCAGGTGTTTTGGATTAATTAGCTGATTAGAGTGTGACACTTTGAGCCTACAATATTGAACCTTTTCACAATATTCTAATTTTCTGAGCTTTTGAATTTGAGGTTTTCATAATCTGTAAGCCATAATCATCAAAATTATAACAAATAAAGGCTTGAAATATCTCGCTTTGCATGTAATGAGTCTATATCATATATTAGTTTCACCTTTTAAGTTGAATTACTGAAATAAATGAACTTTTGCATGATATTTTAATTTTTTGAGTTTCACCTGTAATTCGTGGCCACGCAATATATATCGCAATATATATTTTTTCTCCAATGTCACCAGAGGTGCTCCGTACTAAACGATAATTTATCTCTTTAAGAAAAAAGATGATTGTATGCAGATTGTGAAGTGACGTGGAGAGCGCGGGCTGTTTTTAAGCGGTTGAAACTGGCTGCAGGGAGTGCTGCCATAGGATTTAGAATACAGTAAAAAGAAAACGTGCTAAATTTGATTTTACAGCTTATGTGGTGTAAGAAGATTTATTTTTAATTAACTAAAGGAAAAGGAAGATGAAAGAAATGTTTTAAACCACGATAAATTGATTTTTTTTTTCTGCGCCATATTGACACTTCTGAAGATTTGGAACAGATATTCCTGCATGTGCTTTGCTGAACAGGGACCCACCAAACGGAGTTCATAGCAGGGTGGCGACCTAGACCCATGGAGCAACAGTGAAGGATGAGTAGAGGGAACTTTGAAATTCTTACAATGTGTGCAGTTAGGATATGATGGACTGAATTGAACTGTATATTAACCTTTGGACATTGTTCTGCCTGAATTAAACAGTATATCAACCCTTGGATATTGTTATGCCTGAATGGTATACGATGTGATTTTGTTTCTTCCCTTTATAAGTGTTGAATTTTGGGCTTGATATGTGGGGGGAGGTTACTGATTTAAAGGAAAGATACAGTGAGGGAAATTATTATTTGACCCCCTGCTGAATTCTTAAATTGACCCATTAATAAAGAAATGAGAAGTCACTGGTAGGTTTTTTTTAACAGCAACCGATAGGCAGATCAACAAAACAAGCCAGAAAAATCATTATGTAACAGTTACAAACCAATTTGTCATTTATTTAGGGAAATAAGTATTTGATCCCTTGGAACACATGCTTTAATACTTGGAGTAACCATTGTTGGCAAGCACAACTGTCAGATGTTTCTTGTAGTTGGTCATCAGGTTTGCACACAGCTCAGCAGGAATTTTCATCCACTCCTCTTTTCAGATCTCCTCCAAATCTTTAAGGTTTTTAGGCTGTCACTTGGATACACGAAGCTTGAGTTCCCTCCATAGGTTTTCTATGGGATTAAGGTCCAGAGACTGGCTAGGGCCATGGTGGTGCAGTGGTTAGCACTGTTGCCTCACACCTCTGGGACCTGGGTTCAAGTCTCCACCTGGGTCACACATGTGTGGAGTTTGCATGTTCTCCCCGTGTTGTCATGGGGTGTCCTCCAGGTACTCCGGTTTCCCCCCACAGTCCAACGACATGCTGAGGCTAATTGGCGTTGCTAAAATTGCCCTTAGGTGTGCATGTGTGAGTGAATGGTGTGCGAGTGTGCCCTGCAATGGGCTGGCCCCCCATCCAGGGTTGTTCCCTGCCTCGTGCCTGTTGCTTCCGGGATAGGCTCCAGACCCCCTGCGACCCAGTAGGATAAGTGGGTTGGACAATGGATGGATGGATGGATGGACTGGCTAGGGCACTCCATGACCTTAATCTGCTTCTTCTTGAAGCAGCTTAGGGTTGTTGTCTTGCTGGAAGATCCATCCACTTTGCATTTTCAGTGCCCTGGCTGAAGGAAGGAGGTTCTCTTCCAAGATTTTATGCTACATGGCCCATCCATCTTTCCTTCAATGCAGTGCAGCCATCCAGTACCCTTGGCAGAAAAACACCCCAAAGCATAATGCTTCCACCTCTGTGTTTGACAGTAGGGATGGTGTTCCTGGGGTTACAGTCAGCATTCTTTTCCCGCCAAACACGGTGAGTAGAGTTGATGCCAAACAGCTCGATTTTGGTCTTATCTGACCACATCACATTCTTCCAAGCTTCATTGGAATTATTCCGGTGTTCACTGGCATGCTTCAGATGGGTCTGAAAATGGGCCCTCATGAACAGGGGTACTTTGTGAGCACTGCAGAATTTCAAACTATAACTGCATACTGTGTTACCAATGGTTTTCTTGGCAACCGAGGTCCCTGCTGCTTTGAGATCATTAACAAGCTCCTCCCGTGTAGTTCTGGGGTTAGCCCTCACTGTTCTTAAGATCATTGATGTTACACAAGACAAAATCTTCCTTGGGGCCCGAAATCCAGGGTGATTGACAATTATTCTGTCTTTCTTCAATTTGCAAATAATTCCACCAACAGTTGTCACTTTCTCACCAAGCTGCTTGCTGAAGGTCACATAGCCCATTCCACCTTTGTCAAGGTCAACAATCTTGTCTCTGACATCCTTAGACAGCTCTCTGGTGCCTTTCATGGTGATAAGATTGAAGATCTAGAAAGGTGGGCCCAAGCCTTTATTTGTTATAACTTTGATGATTATGGCTTACAGATTATGAAAACCCCAAATTCAAAAGCTCAGAAAATTAGAATATTGTGAAAAGGTTCACTATTGAAGGCTCAAAGTGTCACACTCTAATCAGCTAATTAATCCAAAACACCTGCAAAGGGTTCCTGAGCCTTTAAATTGTCTCTCAGTCTGGTTCACATTAAATGTGAATGCTGGCTTGGTATCTGTTAATACTTAATTAATTACTACTTGTGTTGTGTTAATGTGTTAATTTATTGATGACTTAGGGGATCAAATACATATTTCCCTAGATAAATGAGAAATTGATTTGTACCTGTCACATAATGATTTTTTCTTGTTTGTTTTGTTGAAAATAAACATGCCATTGAAATTATAGACTTCTCATTTCTTTATAAATGGGTGAACTTAGGAATTCAATGGGGGGGGGGGTAAAATAATTATTTCCCTCATTGTAAATAGGTGCTAAAGATACTGGATAGAGCATTTAAATAAGGACTTAGGTGATTTTAAATAGATACAAAATTATTATTTTATACGATCTGTGCGCAGTAGGGATGTGAATCTTTGTCATTGAGGCGATGCGATTTGCATCTCGATACATTGTCAACGATACGATACATTAACAATTAATATGAAACAACCACTGATACGATTCGTTTCTCTCACTTACCACGATGCAGTGCGATACAACATGATTCGATTGAACAAAATGCGATATGGTGCGATGAGATTCGATGCGAAAAGAAAATTATATTATAGAATTCAAAGTGGCACAGATAGTTCGTTTTCATTCTTTATTCCTACTGTTTGCTTTACAATTAACAGGTACAATGCGACAATTCCCTAAACTCAAGGCAGTGGTGGCTCTTGATATTTGCTGAATGCAATTCAAATTTGTACAGACTGCTGTACAGATGAACAGATTACTTGTTATTTCTAAAGAGTGCTTCACACTTTGAACAAGAGCAACAACTAAAGAGTTGAGCCCTAAACTGCTGATCTTCTATAAGCTGTTACAAAAACACAAAAAACACAGGTACACGTTATACCTTTCTCCAAATGCAAAATGATGAACTACTGAAATTAACAACAGTCCCTGTCTCATAATTAATATTTAACCCAAGTGGTGTAGTTTCATGTTTTTTTTAAGGAATATCAACTGATGTACATGGTCAGAATGAAGGTGACTGTGCTGAGCAGTAACAATAACACCCACAGTGCTAAAAACCCGTTCAGATGAAACACTCGTTGTTGGTATACATAACAAGCTTTTAGCCAAGGCTGAAATCTGAGGTAGATCGATTTGCTTTTTCCACCACTGCAACACTTCACCACCCAGGTCTAAAGACTCCCTCTCTATATATTTTAAGATTTCATCCTTAGCTCTCTCCCTTAAGGTCTTCTTTGGTGCTGCTGTCGTGGTGAGGAAATCCCCAAACATCTGATCCAAGGCTGTTTTCTTTTCAGGAGGGGCATCATCTATTGAGCAGAAAAAATTAGATGTGGGGGGTATCAGTTGTGTTAAAAAAAAGAGCCGTTTTATGCAACAAAAACTGACACACAGTGCTAAATAATAACATATATCATAAAATCAACTTTTTATAACTTCTGTTCCTATCAAAACAAACCTATCTCTTCCTTTATGTGGGGGCTCCTGCCACCTTCTGCTTTAGCTGCCTTTCCCTCACTCAGTGTGCTACTGTCCCCTGCCTGATAATCTGTATAACCATTGTTAGATTTCCTTCAACTAAAATGAATACAGAATTTGAGTGTGATACATGGAAATTTAAATAACTAGTAGCAGAGAGAGAGAGATAATCATAAGTAACATATTTTACCTTTTCATTCATCTTCACCGTCTCTGTTGCTATTTTCATGAAGATGAGGTCTCTGGTGTCAACATCATCCACAAAAGTCAGGTCTTTTTCTTTTTTAATATCGTGATAGTTATCGTATTGTGAACCATTTATTGCGATATTATCATACCATGAGTTTTTGGTATCGTTACATCCCTACTTATTACACTATTACAAACATCTGTGCCATCTCAGAGTAACTCTGTGTATTGCGCTGGCATGAGCAGCACTAGGTCCAGAGCCATCACAGGGTAACCCTGTGCGTTTGGCATTGTGTTACCATGTGCAGTGCCTCCATTCCAGGCATCAGCTCGGTGCATGTGGAAAACACTATGTAAAGCATCCCTCCATGTGTAGGTGTGCTGTAAATGCTCTGCTGGCTAATTAATTGCTACCCAAAAGCTGCACTTAGCTGATGACATCTCGTAGTTCTCCATAGTGATGTAGGGCAGTAAATTTAAAATGTAAAACGTTTTTTTTTTTTTTTGGTGTATCTCTTTAGTTCCTCTGTAAGCATGGCTCTTGAGTGTTGTTCTCAGGGTTAATGCTCCTTGGGTAGAAATAGGCTGAACACAGCTTGCGCAACTCTCTCTCTCACACACATGCAAACACACATGCATAGCCAGATCTCACACTCCCTGTCACCTGGAGTAGCTGAAGTATGAAATGAGGCAGATCACGCCAAAGAGTGGTAGGCTAGTAGTGGGCTGTTAGCTCCAGGTCTGCCAGCTTCTCATGAGCCTTGATTCCACCAATGTGGTGCCGGTGCTAGTGCCGGACTTTTTACCAGTCCAGCACTGGTTCCATACTTTTCCACCGCAAAAAAATGGCCCTGGGCCAGAAAAAAAAACGGCTCCAGCATGGCACCAGAGAAAAGCTGGGCACCGTAATATCAGCGAAAGTAGGATGGGCTATGACGTTCAAACCTTCCGTATACCCAGAAAATTACCATAACTGAGTTAGTCTGATAAAGGTGGTGCTGGCAGTGAAACAACTTGCCAGCTTATTAGTGGAATAAGGTTACATTGTGTTTTTTTTATTCTGTGAAAAATGAAAGATCGGTCAGCTGGCCAGATTTAATAATAAAGAATAAATATATTTAATAATAAAGTATAAATGTATCACAGGTTGAATAAATAAAATATTGTGGCGTTTGAGTGTTGAAGAGTTCATGAGGCGGACTGCAAAGTTTAGTTTTTAGCAGACTCTTTTATTGTGCGATCCTTAAAAGAACAGTGGTAAAACAGTGAGCGAGAATAAACTCACTTCCACACACACAGATTTTTTGGTTCGGCAAAATAAATCCAAAAAACGAAGTACAGATTAACCTTTATTTTACTTTTGAAAGCGGCGGAAACGCAGGCTGGTTCTCAAAAGGCACCAAGCGAGAACCAGCCCAGCAACAGCTCCGTGTTTGTGGAATCAAGGTAATGGTGATCAGGTTGACAGCACACTATCAATATTCCTGTTTCCTTGAAGCCAGTGAAGAAATTACCATTTCACCTGCCTCCTTAAAATATTAATCATTCTCATTGTGGGCAACTGGAAATATGGTTTATTGAAGTCTCACACATAAATTTGTTTTAATTGCCAGCTAATATTACTCTTAGGAATGGGATGTTCCACATTTTTTTCAGATCCAGTCCGATTCCGATACACTGCCAATACTGATATAAATGCCGATATAAGAGCTCTTTTTGCTTTAATATTTTAATATAACAAATATATATTTATACTTTATATACTATTATTAATATTTAAAAAATTAGTAAATACAGATAAAATGTGTGCCAAAAAATCTTTAATTAGGCTACTAGAAACATACATAATGTACTGTTCCACTTTGTTTGTACATCATGTTTTAAGCATTTTTGAGGCATTTTGCAGTTTAATTTGAATATATCTTCCAAGCTAAGATACACAAGTGGCATATGCTTAAAATGCCCCACAATTTTTTTCCCTCTGGCAACAGCATCTTTTTTTGCTGCAAAAGTCATCTAAAATTGGAAAGAGCTGTCGTGCAACTGATTATACAAGAACATTTCATATGAAATAGGAGTCATCTTTTTAGAAACTGCCAAAAACTAAATAAGTATTGCACATGGATCGGTCACATATGGCCAATATCCAATCTGTCAACTACAGTGCCTTGCAAAAGTATTCACCCCCCTTGGCATTTTTCATGTTTTGTTGCCTCACAACCTGGAATTAAAATGTTTCTTAATCCTATTTTATGGGATGGATCTTGGTGTTGGAAGTTGGTGAAGTGAAATGAGAAAAAAAAAAATATATAACAGAATTTAAAAAAAAAAAAAAAAAAAACTGAAAATGGGCATGTGCATGTGTATTCACCCCCTTTGCCATGAAGCTCCTAAAAAGTCCTGGTGCAACCAATTACCTTCAAAAGTCATATAATTAGTGAAATGAAGTCCAGTTGTGTGCAGTCCAAGTGTCTTATGATCTGTCAGTATAAACACACCTTTTCTGAAAGACCCCAGCCCCAGCCCCAGAGGCTGCAACACCACTAAACAAGAGGCATCACACCATGAAGACCAAGGAGCAAACAAGTCAGGGACAATGTTACTGAGAAGTACAAGTCAGGGTTGGGTAATAAAAAAAATATCCAAATCTTTGATGATGTCACGCCCCGCTCCGTCTGCTCCTGATGTGTGCCACGCCCACCTCGTTACCTTGTGTTCATCCCTGATTGTTCTCACCTGTGGCTCGTTACTTGTAGCTTGTCTTTTGTATTTAGTCCTCGTCTGAGTCAGTCTTCCCCAGACTCGTCATTAATGTTACCTGTCGTTCTTCCCCGTATTGCGGATTCTCCCTCAATAAACCCCGTTTGCCCTACTTCCTGGCTCCGTATCCCTGCTTCCCGGATCACCTTCTGCCCGACCGTGACAGAATGACAAGTCTCCCTCAAAGCACAAAGCGGCAGTCTGGGCATCACCGGCTCAGGCTGCTGCAAGAATTTGTGTATTGGCAATCCCAGCCCGAGGTCCAGGAGGACCCTGTAGCCCTGGAGCTGGCCAACCGGGGCGCAGACCTGCTCGGGAAGGAGCGCCCACTTGAACAGGAATACCCGCTGACAAAAGCACGGAAATGCCTCCGCCGCCTGCAGCACCGGCTTACCGAGAGACGGGAGGCGATCCCGATGCTCCGCTTGGGAGCCTGCACGTTGCTCCCTGCCTGTGAGTACGAGGGCTCACCACCCGCCTGGGAGGACATCACCGCTGCCTGCCTTGCCAGCTTCCGTGGAGAGTAGCCGCCTCCGTTGGAGGCGTACTTTTATCGGCCGGAGCGTCTGGGGCACAGCGGAATTCGCGCCGTGAGAAATGCTATTCCCCGGGTCTCCAAAGCCCTTAAAGGGGCAGTACGAGACCTACCTGCTCCGGACCTGCCAGCACCGCCTGCTGCTGCTGCTGTCGCACTGCCCACGGCACCGCCTGCTGCTGCTGCCGCCGCACTGCCTGCGGCACCGCCTGTCCTGCCTGACCCGCCTGTCCTGCCTGACCCGCCATTCTTGCCTGTTCTGCCTGCAGTCCCTGCAGCTGCCACCGCTCTGCCTGCGGCACTGCCCAAGGCGGCCGCGGTTGCGCCCCCTGCTGGCCGCGTGATGGAGGCGCCAGCTGTGGCGCCCCCTGCTGGCCGCGTGATGGCGGCGCCCGCTGCGTCGCCCGCTGCGGCGCCCCCTGCTGGCCACGTGATGGCGGCACCCGCCGGGGCACCCCCTGCTGGCCAGGAACTGAGGGTGCCCGCTGCAGCAGCGGAGGAAGCCACTCTGCCCGTGGCGCCCCCTGCTGACTGCATGCCCAAAGCGCCCTCCGAGGCGCCCCTTACTGGCCAAGTGATGGCGGCGCCCGCCGAGGCGCCCCCTGCTGGCCGCACGCCTGAGGTGCCCGCCGAGGCGCCCCCTGCTGGCCACGTGACTGCGGCGCCCGCCGAGGCGCCCCCTGCTGGCCACACGCCCGCTGCCCTGCCTGAGGCCGCCTCTCCCGTTCTGCCCGCGGCCCTGCCTGAGGCCGCCTCTCCCGTCCAGCCCGCGGCCCTGCCTGAGGCCGCCTCTCCCGTCCAGCCCGGCTCTCCCGTCCAGCTCGCGGCTCCAGCTGCACCGCCTGCGGCCACGCCCGCGGCTCCGGCTGCACCGCCTGCTGCCTCACCAGAGGCCCTGCCTCTAGTTCCCCCAACCCTAATGACTCCTTTGCCCTTGCCCCGACAAGGCCGATGCCCCACAGGACCCCGCCTTTCAGTGTCCCGTAAGGGACGGGGACATAGGCGCCGGGCTCGGGTCCCGCCCGCCCTGCCCCCTGGCTCGCCCGTTCGGCCCCTGGCTGTGGCTCGGTGGCTGCCTGCGGGTCCTGCGCCTCGGGGTCGGCGGTCTCCGCCAGGTCCCCCCCTGGATCCTCGGTGCCGGTCCTCGGTCCCGCCTCCGGCTCCGTGTCGACCGCCTCCGGGCCCCCCTGCTCCGGCTGGGTGTCGGACGGCGCCTTCGCCGGCTCCGGCTGCGCCTCCGCCTGCCGCAGCTTCCCCCTCCTGCCTGCCTGCACCGGTATTCCCTTCTGCTCCCTCCGTGTCCCCTCCGTCACTCCCTTGTCCCGTTCCCTTGGCCCCTGGGTGGTTTCCTCCTGCTTCCTCCTCCCTCTCGCCTGCGGCCCCTCCGGCCGCTGCCCGTCGCCCGTCTGGGTTCCTTCGGGCTCCCCTTCTTCCTCCTCCCTTTGCCTTTCTCCCTCCTGTCTCTCCTCCTCCTCCTCCTCCTGTGGGTCCTGTGTTCACTCCTGGCCCCTTCGTGTCGCCTGTGGGTGTTCCTGTTGTGGCTCCCTTCTCTGTCTGCCTGTCTGCCTTTCCTGTTCTTTGTCGTGTCCTATCTTTCTTTTCGTCCTTGTTCCTGTTCTGTGTCTCTGTCTTGTTCCCGGTTCTTTGTTGATGGTTTTTGGTTTTGTCCTCCAGGTCCTGTTCCCCGGTCTCGTCTCGTCCGTCGCCTCCTCTCGGGCGCGCCCGGTGTGCGCGCCTTTGGGGGGGGGGGGGGTTATGTCACGCCCCGCTCCGTCCGCTCCTGATGTGTGCCACGCCCCCCTCGTTACCTTGTGTTCATCCCTGATTGTTCTCACCTGTGGCTTGTTACTTGTAGCTTGTCTTTTGTATTTAGTCCTCGTCTGAGTCAGTCTTCCCCAGACTCATCATTAATGTTACCTGTCGTTCTTCCCCGTATTGCGGATTCTCCCTCAATAAACCCCGTTTGCCCTACTTCCTGGCTCCATATCCCTGCTTCCCCTTCTGCCCGACCGTGACAGATGATCCCCATTAAATCCATCATCTTCAAATGGAAAGAACATGGTACCACAATAAAAACCTGCCAAGAGAGGGCTGCCCACCAAAACTCACAGACTGGGCAAGGAGGGCATTAATCAGAGAGGCAGCACAGAGACCAAAGGTAACCCTGAAGGAGTTGCAGAGTTCCACAGCAAAGACTGTCCATAAGACCAAAATAAGCCATACACTCCATAGAGCTGGGCTTTATGGAAGAATGGCCAGAAAAAAAGCCATTACGCAGCGTTAAAAATAAGAAGGCATGTTTTGAGTTTGCCAAAAGGCATGTGGGCAACTCCCCAAATGCATGGAGGAAGGTGCTCTGGTTACATGATACTAAAATTGAACTTTTTGCCTACCAAGGAAAATGCTATATCTGGCGAAAAACTTACACATCTCATCACCCCCAGAACACCATTGCCACAGTGAAACGTGGTGGTGGGAGCATCATGCTGTGGGGATGTTTTTCAGCAGCAGGGACTGGGAAACTGGTCCGAGTCGAGGGAAAGATGGATGGTGCTAAATACAGGGATATTCTTGAGCAAAACCTGTGTCAGTCTGCCTGTGATTTGAGACTGGGACGGAGGTTCACCTTCCAGCAGGACAATGACCTGAAGTATATTGCTAAAGTAACACTCAAGAGGTTTAAGGGGAAACATTTCAATGTGTTGGAATGGCCTAGTCAAAGTACAGACCTCAATCCAATTCAGAATCTATGGTCAGACTTGAAGATTGCTATTCACAAATGAAAACCATCCAACATCACTTCCCGTATCGATTACTGTAACTCCCTCCTATTTGGCCTTCCCAACAAATCTCTCCATAAACTTCAAATTTTACAGAACTCTGCAGCTCGGGTCATAACTCGGACTCCGTTAAGAGATCATATCACACCAGTTCTCCAACAACTTCACTGGTTGCCCATAGATGCTAGGATACACTTTAAAATCCTACTCTTTGCATTTAAGTGCATCCATAACCTCGCCCCTCCCTATCTGTGTGATCTGCTACATATTGCCACTCCTTCCCGTTCTCTCAGGTCATCGTCTGCCATTCATCTCATTGTTCCCTCTGCCCGTCTTACTACCATGGGCCACAGAGCTTTCAGTCGCTCCGCCCCTCGGCTCTGGAACTCACTTCCCCCAGTCCTAAGGAACACTGATTCCCTTTCCTCATTTAAGTCATAGCTCAAAACACATCTGTTCAAAATGGTCTACTTGCTTTAAATACAGTATTTACTTGCAGTCAATCTTGTCTATAGCTTTTCCTCCTTTATCTTATTGTAATTTATTGTTTTTATTTCTTATGTCTGTAAGGTGACCTTGGGTTCTTGAAAGGCGCCCTGAAATAAAATGTATTATTATTATTATTAACATGAAGGAGCTGTAGCAGTTTTGCCTTGAGGAATGGCATAGAGACTTATCCAAAGCGACTTGCAGCTGTAATTGCCACAAAAGGTGGCTCTACAAAATACTGACTTTAGAAGGGGTGATGAGTTATGCACGCTGAAGTTTTCTGTTATTTTGTCCTATTTGTTGTTTGCTTCACAATAACAAAAAGAAATACATCTTCAAAGTTGTAGGCATGTTCTGTAAATGAAATGGTGCAAACTCTCAAACAATCCATTTTAATTCCAGGTTGTGAGGCAACAAAACATGAAAAATGCCAAGGGGGGTGAATACTTTTGCAAGGCACCGTAGGTCTGGATCGGCGCATATTCAGATCGGTGCATCTCTAATTGGCAGTAAACTTAATTTGTATTCAGGAAATATTGATGAAGCAGGCTTATGTCTCTTATATTTCCAAAGTACAGAGAAAGGAGGATTAGTGTCTGGCCATGACAGTGCCTCCCTGTTCCTTGGATCATAAGAGCTGTGTGTTGCACAGTGAGGGGAGGAGGGTGTAGGACTAAAAATCACCCAGCCTACTATAGACAGCCCAATCCTCTGTGTTGTGCTAGTGTTTCTTGGGCCTTGGCCCAAGACAGCCCACCTACACCCCAGTGCTGTAGGCAGCTGCTGGCATGCTGCATAACGGCTGAACCCATTATGCCAGTCTGACTTCCTATGAGTACTGTTGTATTTGGTAAAAATGTCTTAAGTTGCCTTCAGAAAATTGATTTAAACCCACAAGCTGTCTTCTATTTAACAGGTAAATCGAGTGGTGACCAATTCAGGTCAAGTTTCATGCAGAGAATAATTTAAGGTCTCATGATGCTGGACACTATGATGAGATATTTGAAGATGAGATGATTTATGTAGGATTCACCCAAAAGCTTAACCAGACTTCAGAAGTTTGCACATGCGCAAATGAACTCACAGCAAGCCCTTCCTGCTGGATAGGAGCATGCTGACATGTTCTGCTGCTGCTGTGACACATTAGAAAGCCACAGCCAAAGCCTGTGTCTTCAGGTCACATATGCATACAAATAGTGCAGACCAGATAACACATCTGGGACCTCATTTATCAAGTTTTGTGTGAACTTCATCATGAAAAAGTGTGTATGCATGAAAACTAGAAAAAAATGCATACACAAATATATTCAGATTTATCAAACTTGGAGTACCCTCATCTGTATGGCATTTTCCATTCATAAATCAGAACTATTCTATTTACATGCACAAGCTGGAGATCCTGCCCAGTGGTCTCCCACAAATAACTATAAGTTGTCAATATAAATGAACTGCATGCTTGTATAATAGCAGTGTTTCCCCTAGGTTTACAGCTTTGGGGGGGGGGGGTGTTCATGTGTTTCTTTTAATGACAGCAGTCAATTTAACAACTGAACATTTGTTTTCATGACAATTATCCACAAAGTGTGCAGCTTTTGTCACTGCAGTGTATCTTTCTGAGCTTTTGGAAGACCATTTCTAGAGCCTAGATATGGGAAGTCAGAAATGTGTGGCCCATTTATTGAGATCTGCATGCAGGCTGCAAGATGGTCTCCTTGCAGCCTATTGCGGATGATTGTCTTGACCTGCAAATACATTAATTGTTAGGCTTTAAAAGTGATAGCTGGTAGCTTAAAATAGTGATAGTTTAAAGCAAAAAATGTGTGAAACATATTTATTACCCTATTCATGGTTGAGAAGTCCCTCTCACAGTTTACACTGCTGACCAGGACTGTCAGGGCAATGGAAAACACAGATATTTTTGTCTGCTTTTCAGGTGGTTGATGCAACATATTTTACGACGCACTCTCTGTCCGCTGGTGGGACTCACCTGTGTGTGCACGCACGTGTCTGTGCGTGTGCATCAGGGCGGAACTCCACCATGCGTGATACAGAGAGTGGAAGAGAATTGTAAACGTGCAACCGTGTAGAGACAAAAATGACATAAGCTGTTCTGTAAATAAGATAAATAATATATGGCTATTTAGTTTGTTTAATAAAAGGACCTATAGACCTATTCTATAGAAAAGGTAACCTTAAATGACTTCTGTTGTGATATGGCGCTATATAGAAAATAAAATTAAATCAAATTAACATGACCTTCAAGGTAGGGTGGGAGGTGCCGTAATGGTAAGGGAAACACTGAAACTGTACATTCAAAACCCAAGAAGATAAATTTTGAACAAAATAATGTATTTGGGGGTCTCAGCACATTCTTCTGATTTATTTATCACGTATTTTGTATTGTTGTACACTTTTGCAGTATTTTGCACTTTTGGATTAGATGCCAAACTACTTTTGTTGTCTGAATACTTGTACTTTGTGCAAAGATACAGTTAAATCTAAAAAAGTGTTGAATGGGAACAAATTTTTGCTGCAGTAAATTCCAACAGCTGTACAAAAGGCCCTGAAAGAAAAAAAAAACATGACTTGCTGCCCATACAGTGTGAATGTAACTGTCTGGGGCAAACCCACATTTTTGCCCTCAAACTTCAACATGCTTATGATAGGGGATGCCCTATTATGCAGAGCAGTTAGGAGATACTGATGTGGTACATGAAACTTAAAATGAGCGAATCAAGTTGACTCAGACAATTGAGGTACTATATTTCTCAATTTTACGTCAGCATTACAGATGACAAGCACATTGATATAATGAAATGGCTTTTGATTGACAAAATTAGCTTAATTAGCACTCTTTTCATTATGCTGAATCATATTCTTGTGTCTGTGGTATTTTTAAGCTGTATCCATGAATGTGAATCTATTTGAAATGGGTAATTACATTTCTAATGCAAATACTTCATGTTTGCTTTGCACAAATAATTATTATTTAGAGAGATCCCAGTCCTCTTTTTAGATTTACTGATTTTATGTGAAGGCATGAGTTAATGGTATGAATTGTTGGCATATGCGTGGTCATGCTGTTGATTTGCCTGCAGTTCCCTGCTTTACAGTGGGTGCTGCAATTCACCACCTCCTGAGTTTCTGTAAAGGCACATATTTTTCCCCATCAAGTTTTTTTTTGATAAATCCTGGGATTTCATGTAAAAAGTTACATATGGATGTTTTAGGCATCTTTTTGTGTTTACACAGTTTTGATAAATGAGGCCTCTGGATTCCACTCATACAGAGCACTGTTCCCTCATTCAGGGACATATCTAACCAAACCTATGCAAATATTAGCAGTGCTACAGGCTGGAGGAGGTGTAGGGGAGAGTAGGCGAGCTGGTGAGGACAGGCTATGGTGATGCCAGCTGTAATCACAGCTCCCTCCCTTTCTGCTGTGCTGAATTGTGTGGCTGGCAGATTTTCTCTGTAGGAGGTACGTACACACACACACACACACACACAGGATTGTGAATAGGGCAGTTTTTAGGTATAGGTAAACTAGTCACCACTTCCAGGGAGCGCCAAAGAGAAGTTAGAAATAAGAAGTAAGAAATTATTTGGTGTGCCAGATGAGTTCCATTCGCCTTTTTCTGTTAATTTTGAGTTACCTTCAATGCCCACATTCTGTTTGCAGGTAAGTAAATGCTGTAGACTATATACAGATCGCCCTGACAGGCAGCACTCTGTAGACAGACCTGTGACAGTGATGCCCTCAGAGAGGTTGACTGCAGCGCTGGGCGATGCAGGAGCATGGGGGAGGGGAGCACTGGTGCAGGCAGGTGGCGCTGAGCTCAACACTCACTGCTCTGTGTGCGGCTGTTAATGCTTAGCGGCAGCCAAGTGATCGATTAATAATGAAAGGATCTAAGCCAGGGGTGGCCAATCTTACCTAGAAAGGGCAGCTGTATATACGGGTTTTTGCTGCAACTCCCTAATTAGATTACTAATTAGAGGACTGATTGGCTGAAGAGTCCTCGCACCTGGATTTGAACAGCTGATCTAAAGGTTATCCGAAAAACTGGCATACACACTGGCCCTTTGCAGATAACATTGCCCACCCCTGATCTAAGTCATTTGAAGTGAAATATAGGAAACACAGGATAGATAAAGAAAAAAAGAAGTCCAATACAGAAGTAAAGACATACATTTTGAATGTTGTCTGTTGGGTTTTTGGCATCATTTTAGTGTGGAAGTTTAGTATTTAGTTTGACCTTATAGATAAGCATTTGAAGTTTCCTCTGCATTTTGTTTGCTCCATATAGTATTGTTTTCATACCATGTGCAGAGCTATTGTCAGTTGTTATGTTATATGTAAAATGCAGTAAAATGGATGTGTATGTCTGATAAAACCTGCAGAAAGTGAATACATACCCACAACAATTGGTACAAGGCCTGATTCACCAGCCATTCACTGAGATTCAAGCTGTGGTATGGTGGTGAAGGGGCACCATTTGGACTCTTGCCTAGGACACCGAAATGGCCAGACACTACCCTGCTTGTGAATACAAGTCAAGTCAAGTCAAATTTATTATCCCGCCAGGGAAATTTATGTTGCAGCCAGGCATTTAAAACGGAAAACAACAAAATAGATAAATGAATACAACATTGAAAACAAATACCAACATAGAGACAGTGACCAATACGTAATACAAAACAAACCATCCACAAAACCACAACACAAACCAGTACACAGTACGCCACAGTAGAAGATTACTACATGGAGAGACTAGGAAAGCAGAAGAGCCAGAAGAGAAATACTGAAGTCCATCAGTGACATCATCTGTCCTTATTCAATATATTAACAGCAACACAAACAAAAGAAAGTTTATATCTTTTAGTCCTGTGTGTGGGAAATCTATATCTTCTACCTGAAGGTAGAAGCACAAACTCTTTGTAGAGGGGGTGGTCATTATAATCCAGTATTGCCAATGCCTTCCTGAGCACATGATGGTCATACAGGTCACAAAGCTAGGTTTGAGTTACCCCAATGACCTTACAGGCTACACTAACAAGCCGGCCAAGCTTATTTCTCTCTGCAAGGTTGAGGTTACCAAACCATACCACAATGGAAAAGGACAGTACAGACTCAATAAAGGTTCTATAAAACAGTGTCATCATTTTGGTACATACATTAAAAGTGTTTATTTTCCTCAGAAAATAAAGACGCTGCTGAACCTTCTTATGGATAACCTCAGAATTAGGTTGGAAGTACGGCTGCATAAAATTCATATTGCGGTATAACTTGAACCACAGAAGGTAGATGGTATATATTGCGGTATATGATTTGATCTGTAAATTTCAATATTACTGTTTTTGAAAGGGTAACATATGTCCATAGCATAAGGCATTGCAGCAGGAAGTTGTATAATAAACTGTTAACACATTTCAAAGTAGTCATGAACATAGAATATTTATTGTGCAAATCTGCAATTATAGAAAAAATATGAAAACATTTCAAGTAACTTCCCTGATTTTATGTTATATTAAAAACACAGGTTGGTTTTGTAAATCGCAAGTAAGCAGAAAACAAGTCACAGAACCAAAAGCTACAAAACTAATACAATTATCATAATTATATTAGTCATAACTCCATCTATATTAGTATGACCATCTCTCCCATAAAGGTCCTGTCAGGCAGAGTCCTGCACGGGTTCGGTACCCAACGGGTGACCCACAAATTTTTATGAAACGAGTGAAAAATATTCTACTGTGTTGGATACGGGTTCAGGTCGAGTCGGACGCAGTTGAGCGCGGGTCTAAATTGCGGTTTTCAAAACATCATGTGCCAACAAAAAATACCCTAGGGCTATATTTTAGTGAGACACAAAAAATCCCTGCATTCAAGATGATAAAACGTAAAATCCATGTCAGTTTATGCCTGCACACACACATTCCCGGAAATCTCTCCCACTTTCATTTTCAAAAAACGCATGCGATCTCCTGCAGTTGTTCGAAATGGATGCTGAAGAGTTGAAAAGAAAACTAGCAAGTGTAGAGTTTAAAGTTGTGGCCATTAACTCCACTAAAATGGGAGAATTTCATAGTTATCTCAGATAACAAAAACAACTCTTTTGATGTTTTGTCTTTGCCGTTTGTTTCCCAATATTGCTCATATTGCAATATCTACTCTCGCGCCATCCCGGTGTTCTGTCGATATATGCTGCCTTGTCGAAAAATGCTACCGTAGTGCTAATAGATAGCCCTAACCATAACTCTTACCCTAACCCTAACCCCCCAAAACCCCTAAAACCCTTACCTTAACCCTAACCCTAACCCCTAAAACCTAACCCTAATCCCAAAACGGTGGAACTGCACATGCGCAGAAAGGCTAGATAGCACGTCTCGATAGGTAGTATTTTTCGACAGAACACCGGCATCCAGCGCCGCAAGTGAGCGAGATTTCTCATGCGCCGGATATGTCATCCAGGAGCGAAGGGGTCAGCTGAGGCCATCGACTGTGGACGATATCCTTTTTTACACAGTAATATAAAGCACCGCACCAAACACTAGTCTTCGCCTTCACGTAGGATTTCCAATCGGGTAATCAAAGGAAAATGGACAGTGCACGTACAATAGATAAAACCTAATAATGTGCAGGGTAGCCTAATGTACATTTTATATAATATTAGTTTTATTAACACATTTGATTGTAAGCTCTTTAAGGCTATTGTCATTACCTACTCGTTCGATCCTCGTGTGTGCCACGCCCCCTCATTACCTACGCGTACTACCCCGATTGTAATCACCTGTTGCCTGTTAACTTCGGTTTGTCCTGTGTATATTATGGTGCATTCGATTATTTCTCTCCAAGTTGGAACTCGGATGAAAACGTCACGAAAAACGTCACTTCCCTTCGGAAACACGCCTCTTTTATGACTTTGATGTCGGACAAGATTTTTGTTGCGTTCGTTTTTCTCTCGGAACTCGGAAATTCGAGTTGAGTGACATCACGTCCGACAATCTCCCATTCGAGCTACCCACATCTCGGAACAAACATGGCTGCCTCCATGAACATGTTGCTGTGTGTTGTTGCTTTATATTTTAGCAGATTTGGAGTTTTCCAAATGGAGAAAATGGAGAAATGGAGATTTTTCCAAGAGACAAACAAGAAACACGAAATAGTCAAACCACATTAAAAGCTTTATAAAATATTTTAGTACATTCATAGCGATATTCTTTTTTCTAACGGTAAACAAACTACAAACAAACCAAATCACCATATTGAAATTACGTCACAGGGGCAACTCGGACAACAAAATCTTGTCCGACTTCAACGTCATAAAAAAGGCGTGTTTCCGACGGGAAGTGACGTTTTTCGTGACGTTATCATCCGAGTTCCGACTTGGAGAGAAATAATCGAACGCACCATAAGTCCGCGTGCAAGTCTGTTTCCCCAGGTCTGTCATTGACATAGTTTGTGTGTGCTCCCTTGTGCTGTCTGCCTGGAATAAACCCTGTTAAACCCGTATTTATGGCTCTTTCGCTTGCTTCCCCGCTCGCCTGCACGCCGGTCATTACAGCTATGTGTGGGCATGGCAATATCAAACATTATTTGAGTTTGGAGGTAGGCTACTACTGTTTGTTTTGCTTATTATTAGGCTGTTATTAAGCAACATTTACATTTGGTTATGCCTTGTCGTTTGTTGTGGCAGTAAACTTTTGTCTTTAATTTTGGCTATCTGACTGATTTTCATTCGGGTGCGGGTCGGGTGTCAGTATTTATTTATAGCGGGTCGGATTGGGTGCAGAATTTTATTTTATTTCTGTCGGATACGGGTTTAAGTATGACTGGTACAGGCGTGTGTGGTTTGTCAAAATCATACCCGTGCAGGACTCTGCTGCCAGAGTCATTTTTGCAGGTGAGGAGGGGAAATTTCTGCGGTAGGGCGGTATAATCAAAATCTCTCCCGTTGGCCATATTTATATCGTATATCGTTTATACTGTTTATACCGCACATTACTAGTTGGAAGTTTAACCTATTGTCCAGCACTGTACCCAGATACTTATAATTGTCTACCAGTTCTACTTCTGATCCCTCTATCACTGTTGTCATGAATAGCAGCACACTTCCTAAAGTCAATCACCATCTCCTTAGTTTTTGACGAATTCAGTTCTAAGGAAGAATCCTTAAACCATGTCACAAAGTTATCCACCACTGGACCATGATCCAGTTCCCCCTCCTTCAGTAGACTAATAATGACTGAGTCATTGGCAAAATTAATTATTTCACTATTCTCAAACTTACTTCTACAGCTGTTTGTATATAAAATATAGAGGAAAGGGGAAAGAACACACCCCTGGGGATGATCCAGTGGAGGAATGATGTCTGAAAGGACACCATTGATCCTTACACACTGTGTTCTTTCTGTCATGAAATCTAAAATCCACCCAGTGGTGTTAAAATCAAGTTTAAATTCAGATAGTAGTTTCTCAGCAAGCAGATGTGGCTGTATGGTATTAAAAGCTGAGGAAAAATCAAAAGAAATCTGACATGGGACTCTACAGATGATGATACAGACTATTCAACAGTGTCAGGGTGGCATCCTCCACACCTCTACCAACTCTATATGCAAATTGCAGGGGGTCCAAGAAGCCCTGCACCTGAGCTTGGACCACCTGCTTTATCGCTCTCTCAAAAGCCTTCAAAACTAATGATGTTAATGCGACAGGTCAAAAGTCGTTTAAGGCCTTGGGGTTTGATCACTTAGCAATAGGGACAACAATAGAGTATTTCCAAATAAAAGGAGTCCTCTGTTGTTCCATGCATACATTAAATATAAAATGGAAAATGCCCCCAAGTCTTGAGCACCTTGCCATAGATCTGATCTGGGTCCGGACTCTTCCTACAGTCAGTTTGCCTTAGCATCCTCACCACCGTACCAGTGTCCAGACTGATTTTACATGACCCTGATTTCATACTGTGCCTCAAGTTATTTATCTGCTCTGTAAAATCATGCTTATCAAATCTCAAATAAAATTTATTTAGGCTATCAACAAGATGTTTATCAGAGTTAAAACCTGCAAGTCTGAATTCACTCTCCCCCCTAACATAGCAAACAGTAATTTTTCTCATGCCATTCCAGGCAAGTCTGGGGTTACTCCTGAATTCTGCCTCTATCTTGTCTTTATAATTGATTTTAGCTTTCTCTATCTCTGCCCTTACCATTTTCCTGAATACTTTAACCTTAATTACATCACCACTATTAAAAGATTACTTCCTTTGGTCAATCAGTTTTTTCAAATCAGAAGACACCCATGGCTTGTTATTAGGATAAACCATAACTTCCTTAGTAGGAATCATAGAGTCTTTACAGAATTTGATATAGCAGCACACAACATCAGTAAGTTCATGTATATTGTCAGAGGAGTCCAAAAACACAGACTAATCAGTACAATCAAAACAACCCTGTAGGGCAAGAGAGCTATCCTCAAACCAGATGTCCACCCTTTGCCTCACCACCTGCTCATGTTGCAGAACAGTCTTATATGTTGGAAGAAGGTGGACGATGTTATGGTCCAACGATCCAAGAGGCGGAGTGGCAACAGATTTATAAACCCCTTTGATGGGACCATAGCATAAGTCCAAAGTTTTCATATGTCGTTTTGGACAGTTGATATACTGATAAAATCCCAACAGTGTCCCTTTAAGTTTGCAGTGGTTAAAATCACCCAGAATTAAACTTGGTGAGTCCGGCGAGATAGACTGGAGGTGTTGAACCACAATAAAGATTACGGAAGCCGCACCTTTGACGTTCGCCTTAGGGTGAATATAAATGATGGTGATGAAAAGTTGAGGGAATTCCCTCGGGAGATAGAATGGTCGTAATGACACAGAAAACAGTTCGATGTCTGCAGGGCATATGCATTCTCTTACTGTGATGCTGCTGCACCATCTACGGTTGATATACAAGCAGACTCCACCACCCTGTGTCCTGTCCGTCACCTCACAATCCCGATCAAGACATACAGGAAGCCCGAAGCCCTAGATATCCAAAAATGAATCCGAATCCATGTCAGCCAGCTAAGTCTCAGTAAACGCCAAGAAACAGGCATCCCTGAATTCACAAAAATGACAAACGTTGGCTTGCAGCTTGTCCATTTTATTCCTTAGTGACTGAACAATTTCCAGGACCATCGATGGTAGTGGTATTCAATTTTTATGTAGTTGTTGTCTCAAGCACCTTCGGACGCCCCCTCTCCTTCCACGTTTGCGGGCGACTTTCCCTGGAGTGTGCCCAAAGTTTTTAGATGTCCGATCATTGGCTACTATCAACAGGATAAATTTGTCACCCAGAAGATATTTCATTGAGAGATCTCTGGTTTTCTGCATTCATTGCAGATCTAGGAGAAACTCATGGGTGTAGTGGATTCTGGTTGGATGAAGCTGGACGCCGAGCGCAACCAGGATCAAAAGTATTGCCAGGAGGTAGATGATCTCCATTATGAGTTAAACACTTGCCGTAGAAGACAGACAATAATAAAAAACAATTAACTTTTTATAAGTGAAATTCCAACTTCCACCTCTGCTATGAAGCACAGACACAGAATGCACAAATGCACACCAAACACCTGCCAGTCGCCACACGAGCAGCACCTGTAAAATGTATAGTCATTGGCTGGTGATTGGGAAATTGTTGTTACAGAATAACGTTTGGGGAAATGTTTACTTGTGAATATCCAAAAATATGATTTATCTGACAAATTGTGAAACACCCTTTAAAGACATAATTTGCTCGTTGGTGATACTAGCAAAAAGACAAAAATCTTAATTCTAGAGATTTTTTTTTCTGTTTTTATGTATACATGAAAATAAATAGCAGAATACCTAGGAACATAGCCACCCAGCCTCATGGTATGCAGTTTCACTACCCTGATTTCAGTCTGTGTCTGAGTCACAGGCCAAGCTTTTGTGCTGCACCTCAGTTTTGCTTCTCCTGAAAAGTGAGCTTTCGGTGGCAGCTGTCTGGAGATGGGGGACAGTAAGACTTGCCTTTGACATTTGAATGGGGGTGGGTTGACATGGCTCCAGGGAGCCCCCTGTTTGTGGTTAATTACCCCTGTTTTTGGTTAATTTAGCCATTTTCTGTCTGTAATGACCAGAAAGCTCATCTGTCATGTGTCTTTCTCTGTCTCCCCTCATATATATTTACTATACAGTCAAACCTCCCTCTACAGGGCAGCTAAAGGCATGTGCATGCACAAATTAATTTTACACAACCAGTAGCTGTTGTTACGAGTGCCAGTCTAGGGTTGGAGCATAACAGAGTGAAAGGGAAAGGGGACATGGAGTAAGGGAAGGACTGGGTGCGATGGAGAAGGGAACACACATGGACAAATGGGTATTTTCTTATATTTTTCTGTTTTTATTGACACGCCACGGACACAGAACAAATAAACCCGGTGCAAAAGGACTCAGGAGTGACTATAGCGAAAATAAAACCCAGCTTCCGAACGCAACCCAAAGCTAACTTACCTAAATGCAGAGAAAACAAAAACACAACAACAAATTCTACACCTTACTCCCTATCCAAACAGCAGCATACAACATAAGCTCGCAAAACAAAAATGGCAGTCCCTCCCTATGCACTAGTGATGGCCAATTCGCAAAGAATCATTCTTTTTAACTAGGTTTTTTTAGTGAACGGGTCGATTTTTAAAATTATATTAAGACAATTTAAAAACTGATCTTTGGCTATTCAACATCCAAAAGCATCCCCGCGATTTCGGATTTATTTTTCATACCTGTGGCCTGTACTACGAAGCAGGGTTACTGGCTTATCTGGGTAACTTTGCGAGTAACTTGATGATGTGTGGTGTGACTTCGCGATTAACCCGTACTACGAAAGGTTTTACTCGAGGCATGCTGCTATAGCAATTTAAGCTAAGTCTCAAACCTGCTCCGAGCAGTTTTTGTTCTTGGTTAAGTCGAGGTTTCTGCGTAAGCCAGCCCTATATGAGCACCGCCCCTGATCCATACGACATTAGCGTGCGAATTGTGAGGGGCTCTCTCTGTCAATATATATGAAATGGACCAATGGCATATAATATGCATACAATGTATTAATCAATAACTGTTAGAGAGAAAGTTATTCTGAAAACCCAAGGGGTGTGCATTGTTCCCTGTTGTCCACTGATCAAAGCACACTCCATTGGATGTGTCTTGTCTAGTTTTAAAGTTATTAACCCATTCATGTATTGTCCCATTGCACATTATACGGATACATTCAAACATTCAAAAATTAATTAAAATTCGTATGTAAAGCAATCTGGGAAACAAAGGGGTGTGCAACAGTCGCCATGAGCCCAGAATGCTAAACCATGCATGTCATTACAGCTGACAGGACCTATTATATTAGCTATTAACACGATTTGGCACAAATCACCAAATGGTTTGAAGCGCAAAAATAATCCGTGTGCATCGATGTCTGTGTACTGGACGCCACAATTCTGTAATTAAAAACACCCCACCTTACTTCGGTTAAAAGATATTAAAGCTAGAAAACTGAATATCGAATATGAGGTGAACTTAACTGCGGTGACAGGTTCCTAATCATTTTCTCACTACACATATGCTTCTGCTTTGTCCTGTTGTAAATAATTTGTTTGTTAACCAATGGCTCACCTTCTATTAAGTGTAATATGAACATTTTTCTTATTAGCTGTAAAACATAGAAACACCCTATTAAGTGGAGGCTACAGACACAACAAATCTTGATAATGAGTAGAAATATGAATAAATCGCCCTACCACTTGACATGTTGTTTTTATATTTCATCTTGACTTAATTGCTGCCAAGTACGCTTTCCACTACAATTGCATTTGAAATCGGATCAATTAAGTTATTAACATTATTTAACAGCAAATAATATGTGACTTCTGAATTGTGTCGCATCTGTGAGCCTCTGTATTTATTAACCATATTTCAATTCTTTTCAGAAAACACTTCATAGTCTAATACTTGATTGTGAGATATTTTAGACATTTTATGACCATGAAAATGTACTTATGCCTTTACTCAGTCGGCAATACATTGCCAACAAGCCTGCCTGCTTTTGTTGGCTGCAGTGGTATTGGACTTTCTTTGCAGCTTTGATTTAAACTCCTCATAATCCTGCATAATTAGCATGCAGTCTTCCTCCGTGAAACATGGAGATCGCGCCATCAGTCAAACGGTGACTTGCTCCATTTATGTGAACGCACACAAACTCCAATGCAGTTAACACCGATGTAACAAATCAACTTCTTAACTGGCGTTGTAGTACTGATTAGCACAGATTGAGACAACCTGACTTTGTCAACCCCGCGTTCACAAATTAACTCTTCGTTAAATCTGATTTGGTTAAACCCCCTTCGTAGTACAGGCCACTGGTCGTCGTGAGACACGGTTGCTGTATAAGCGAAGGGAGATACGGTCTCTAACTTGGTGACTCCAAAAACCCGAGAACCCATTCGATGAACGAATTGAACTTAAGGTTTTCGGACACTCGGTCGGTGACTGAAACGAACGGTTTGCAAATCGATCCCAAGAGTGTGTGTGTGTGTATATACACTCACCTAAAGGATTATTAGGAACACCTGTTCAATTTCTCATTAATGCAATTATCTAATCAACCAATCACATGGCAGTTGCTTCAATGCATTTAGGGGTGTGGTCCTGGTCAAGACAATCTCCTGAACTCCAAACTGAATGTCAGAATGCGAAAGAAAGGTGATTTAAGGCCGGTCTGAGTATTTAACAATCTGCTCAGTTACTGGGATTTTCACGCACAACCATTTCTAGGGTTTACAAAGAATGGTGTGCAAAGGGAAAAACATCCAGTATGCGGCAGTCCTGTGGGCGAAAATGCCTTGTTGATGCTAGAAGTCAGAGGAGAATGGGCCGACTGATTCAAGCTGATAGAAGAGCAACTTTGACTGAAATAACCACTCGTTACAACCGAGGTATGCAGCAAAGCATTTGTGAAGCCACAACACGCACAACCTTGAGGCGGATGGGCTACAACAGCAGAAGACCCCACTGGGTACCACTCATCTCCACTACAAATAGGAAAAAGAGGCTACAATTTGCACAAGCTCACCAAAATTGGACAGTTGAAGACTGGAAAAATGTTGCATGATCTGATGAGTCTCGATTTCTGTTGAGACATTCAAATGGTAGAGTCAGAATTTGGCGTAAACAGAATGAGAACATGGATCCATCATGCCTTGTTACAACTGTGCAGGCTGGTGGTGGTGGTGTAATGGTGTGGGGGATGTTTTCTCGGCACACTTTAGGCCCCTTAGTGCCAATTGGGCATCGTTTAAATGCCACAGCCTACCTGAGCATTGTTTCTGACCATGTCCATCCCTTTATGACCACCATGTACCCATCCTCTGATGGCTACTTCCAGCAGGATAATGCACCATGTCACAAAGCTCGAATCATTTCAAATTGGTTTCTTGAACATGACAATGAGTTCACTGTACTACAATGGCCCCCACAGTCACCAGATCTCAACCCAATAGAGCATCTTTGGGATGTGGTGGAACGGGAGCTTCGTGCCCTGGATGTGCATCCCACAAATCTCCATCAACTGCAAGATGCTATCCTATCAATATGGTCCAACATTTCTAAAGAATGCTTTCAGCACCTTGTTGAATCAATGCCACGTAGAATTAAGGCAGTTCTGAAGGCGAAAGGGGGTCAAACACCGTATTAGTATGGTGTTCCTAATAATCCTTTAGGTGAGTGTATATATATACACACACACAATCATTAAAATAACGCACTTATTGCATTTGGCGTTTATAAAACTGTTTGTGCACGTTTATTTGTGCTTATTGTATGTGACTGCTTACAGTAAGGGTCCAATTACTTGCACATGTCTTTTCCTGTATTAAAATAAAAATACAAATGTGTGATATTTCTCCAGCGAAATTGTTGAAAAGACTAGACTGAATGCAATCAGCAATGTGCACAATATGCTTGCAAATATTTTAAAAACAAGTTATCACAAGTATAGGCCTATATCTTTATATTAACATAATAAAGTAATACTAAACAATATTACAAACCGACAAATAAAACACTTTTAAATTCGAATGCCTTTGAATTTATTTACATGCTTTTTCTGCAGAAATGTGGGTTAATGCGGTGAAAACTTTATAAAAACTTTATATGCGTCTTTATTATTTGGGTGCTTTTCCACGTCTGTCCGCTAAGTCATAGTTTTCCTTCATGTCCTGATGTGTTCCGAGAACACCCGAACGACCGAGCGCCTGATTCGTCGTGAGCCTTGGTTGCTGTATTAGTCTAGTGATATACGGTCTCAGCATCTCCCCGAGAACCCTGTTCGATGAACGAATTGAAGTTACGGTTTTCGGACACTCGGTCGGTGACTCAAACGAACGGTTTGCGAATCGATCCCAAGAGCCCTCGCAGCGTTTACTGCGGAAATGCTGTTACGCTGTTAAAAGGAATAAAATAAACGCAGCTGTTCATCATTTATCACAACAGTAAATTATTGCATTTCTGTATAATAATATATATATTTGTAACAGAGTTATTATATATATATATATATATTATAACTATATATGTCTTTCATCAAAAAACAAAGATGTTTATTAACTTTGACGTTTATGCAATGACGTATGTAAGTTTACTCATGCTCATTGTATGTGTACTGTATGTGTGATTGTATTGGTAATATTGCAGTTGTTCTTAACTGTGATGTAGTCCTTGATACTCATGCACATGAATTTGGCTTAAGTAAAGAAAATAAGAACTATATATACGCGCGTGTTTATTCAGCATCGACACCCTTTCTGCTTTTTATATATTGTTTTTTATTATTAATGTGAATAGTCAAGCTGAACATTTTTTTGGAACACCAGCGCCATCTTTCAGTCAAATAATGTAACATTGAGACACCATTCGATTTATTATCCGATCCCATGATTCGTTGAGTCATACGGTCAGGTGCAAAAAAAAAAGATGAAAGAAAAATAGTGAATCATAGAATCGATTCATTACAACGGACAGTTCAAAGGAATCGAATCAGTTAATTGAGTCGAAAACCAAATAGCAAATAAACCCAAGCGAAAGTACAGAAAAGGGCAAAGCGAAAATCAGAAATGCAATAAACCAAACAAATCATACACAGCAATATCCATCAAAGAAAAGCAAACCAACAACAATAATCAATAAGTGAGCAGAGCTCCCTAGACGTCTTCTGGTCGTACTTTTACTTCAGAAGACGGAAGTGACGAATGCTGTATACCGAGAGTTGTGGGTGGAGTCTGCACGTGGAGGCGGAGTGAACGTCAAATGGAGAGCGAGTTAGAGGACGAGGCTGTGGGCAGAGCTGAACTTACAGCGGCGTGTTAAACTGTGCAAAATCCATGCCTTCAAAAAGGAAGCGTAGTTTCATGTCCCTCCAAAAGAAGCTCAATATCATTACAGAGATACGAAAAGGAAAATCACACAGAGTAGTTGCAGACCATTTTGGAGTGGCTAAATCTACGATAGATGATATTTGGAAGAGTAAAGAAAAAATTATCCAGCTCACTTGATGCTAGTTAAAAACTAGATGACCACTGCAAGAATAAAATGGGATGATTCGCTAGCTCAGACTGAAATAACATCCTATTATAAGCCTTGCACCTCATAAATATCATGTAGTGCTGTAGTTCTCGAGACCGGTCTTTTGTGGTCTCCGTCTTGTCTTGGTCTCGACTCTATTTGGTCTCGGTCTTGTCTTAGTCTCGAATCTATTTGGTCTCGGTCTTGTCTTGGTCTCGGACATAGCGGTCTCGATGGGATGGGGAAAAAAAGAGAAAACAGCGCATCCTCACAGAACAGTATCATTAAGTTAAGAATATAATCATGGTTAAGAATATATATGGTTATGTGATGTATTTGTGTACTTATCTGGTATTTGTTTGTGTAGGTGTATTGTTTAATTACAGTGGTGTTATTTGACATAATAAATCATCATTGATTTTATATAGCATCTGTCTATGGGCATTGTGTTGACCAAGCATTCGTTCTATGCTATATGGTAAGTAATTTTAGTGATGTTGATATCGAAGTGTAAAGATTACAGTGGGAAAATCCCAGTTTATCTACCAATGGATACAACATAGTCTATAGCATAGTTATAATTCAAATAAATTAGGTATTTTACATTCATTAAAAAGCACGGTCTTGGAGGTGCAAGTCAATCTGGAGGCTCATTCCCTTCAATTCAAAGCAAGGGATTATTACATGACCATATTCATAGCTTACCTGAGGCCTCTGTCCCTGGTATAAGAGACTTAATATGAACATCTTTCTGGTACATCCCATCTCTTTCCCTTGACGAGATCTGATAAAATGGTTATAGGAGAGGATTGCTGAGAATATTATTTTCCATCAGGCCTTGTAACTGACAAATCTGGGAGATTTTAAATGAGATACATATGGACAATATAATTGAAAAGATAACATGAATTTGATTTAACGAGTAATGACACTTTACAGCAATGCTTTTTTCTCTACAGTTGATCTGAGTAATGTGATGTCAATACTAGCCCTAGTCTGTTTTCGGTCTTGGTCTTGGTCTCGACCAGCCTTGGTCTTGATCTCGCCTTAGTGTGTCTTGGTCTTGGTCTTGGTACCCTCAAGTCTCGGCAGTGTCTTGGTCTTGGTTTAGGCGGTCTTGACTACAACACTAGTTGTTTGTATCTGTACGTTGTACTGTGGTGTTCATGTATTTCTAAGTTATGGGCATTTCTTACTTACGGGCAGCCCTCGGTCCCATTCTGCCCAGATAAGGAAGGCTTGACTGTATATACATTGGTCTAAAAGATGAATAAATTACATTCTCGACTTGAAATGTTTAATAAATTTTAAATTCTCAATATAATTTGCAGTATCTATTAATATGTCATTACAAATGTTTTTAAGTGACATTTTTGGGTAAGTCAGAAAAATTGTAAAAATAATGCAGTATATAACAATAATTATACAATAATAATAAAAGTAAGTAAACATGATGCGGTACCTTGCGCTGACGAACCACTGAAGCTGCTCATTGTTTTCATGAACGTCACAAAGTATTACATGTGTTTATTATGAACCATTGTATTTAACCCGAATTTAAATATAACAGACTTTGTGGCAGTCCATTTCAACGAACGAGTTGTCTGTAAGTTCAGGCATTCATCAACCCAGAAACTGCCTATATTAACAATAAAAACTTTAGAAAGATATCTGAAATTTAATTTGCCATTTTCTTGTATGCTTCACTTAAGAAGTAAATGTAATTTTCTTCTTCTTATTATTATTATTATTATTATTACAGACTGGTACATACTCCGATCAGCACAGCAGAACAACATTAAAATCACCTCCGGCAATCTGACCCTGTCCACTATATTTGTCATAACTGTTTAACATTTGCTGTGGAATGCGTGTTTCTTTAACATGTAACCTTGAGTGTTGTGTACTGTAAATTGTTGGCCTACCTTTATACTGCTGCTGCTAGTATAAAAAAATTGTGGTTGTTCATATAGAGAGCAACTTCATTTTTGAAACAGCTGTCATCTCCATTATTAAAATGACTCTATACATTTATTTGCCTTCTGTATGTGGGTCGGCTACATCAAAAGCATACTGCTCCCTCTAGGGTTGTGGTTTGATGTAGAACAAAGTGGCAGCATCGTTTTAAATATACTTGGGCTGCAACATTTCATTGATTAACGCTAATAACTCTGTTACAAAAAATCCTCGATGCAATTTCTTTGCTTTGATGCTTCTTTTAATCCACTAGACTATGTACTGCTTGATGATCATTGTGTTTCACACGGAAGATTATTACTGCTGCACAGTGTGTTTATGCTGCATTACATGTAGCAGAACGGTGGAAAAAACAGTGATGACACTCCGACAGGGACCCATTGTACAAAATGCTGGAGAATTTTTTGTCAAACTTCCAGATCAAGGGGATGATGAATAGTTCCAAACATTTACATTTACGGTATAGAATCACGTTCATTTCCATTGCTTACCAAGCACTGTAAGCGGTATGTTGATAAAATATTTTTTTTAAAAACATTTAATGTCATTAATATTCTAAATATTATGTTGTTTTATATGTGCTCAGCATTAACTGTTAATGTTTATCATAGTAGTTGTGTAGGTAGCTTAGCAGCTATCAAGGCTAACGTTCCCATTTCACTGATGATTTTGTCTACTATTGACTCAGGGTAACTTTACATATTAAGTTGTTCTGGTTATCAAGGGCTTCATGATTGAATTCAATTTATTTTTATATAGCCCCTTTCACAACAGAGTTGTC